>NC_135967.1:26523050-27128884 GCF_053455715.1 Rhinoraja longicauda | reverse complement strand
ATGTCCCTGTGCTGTCCTGTTCTATATTCTATGTCTAAGAAGGAGGGGTAAAGTCAGAGAGGCAGTAATACCTGTATCAGTTATCGTACGCTAGACAGCATGTCTCGGCATATAAAGGGCAGTATATATTGTGAAACTCAAGTGGTTTTTCCGACCTGACTGGTTCTTTTCGACAAGGCTTTGCATACGACAAAGCTAAGCCTGTAGGCCAGGTGTTGCGGCATTTCTTTTTTGAACAGGCTATCATTAGTAAATTTAATACTTGGCTGTAGTAACATGTTGTGTTAGAGCAGCAACATCTATTCAAATAGATCCATATGCGGCAGTGTTGCAATGTTGTAAATTCTAGTGTTTTCAAATTGATCACCTCAAACTGACTCATTCAGGGAAGAGAAATGTCATACCATCTGTAAACCTGAGGAACAGTTATGGCCGTTAATCTTTTTTTGTTTCAACCCTTCTCCTGGAATTAGTAAAATGGTATTGACAGGCATAAAGCACAGTGCTAAACACAAACGAGGGCGCGGGTTACATTAAGATAGACCAACCGTCTTCACTAGTTGCATAAATTATTTACGAACACAAAAACAGGAAGTTACACAAGTGCTGGAGTAACTCAGTGGGTCAGGCAGCATCTCTGGAAAAATTGGATAGGTGACATTTTGGGTCAGGACCCTTCTTCAGGCTGTAGTAGGGGGGAGAAAGCTGGGAGAGAAATAAATCTGTTCTTTGTTCTATTGATTTCCCCATCTCCTTCACTCATTTCTCTCTTTACCTTCTCTCTATCTTCACCCCACCCCACCTATATTCCTTCACCTGGCTTTATATTTCATGCATTTTCTATCCTTATCTTACACTTTTTGTCTTTTCATCTCTAGTCTTTGTCCAAACATTTATCGATAAAAAACAACCCTTGCCCATATCCAGCTATCACATGCCAGGCTTTGTTCCATCCCCACCCAGCTTTCTCCATCCCCCCCCCCCCCCCCCCCATTACAATCACTGAAGAAGGGTTCTGACCTAAAACATCACTTATCCATGATCTCTAAAGATGCTTCCTGACCCGTTGAGTTATTCCAGCACTTTTTGTCTTCTTTTTTAACCATCATCTGCAGTTCCTTGTGTCTGCAAACATAGGAAGTTATTAGTTCTTTACTATGTTGTAAGATTGGTTTATAGTATTCATTGACTTCTGCCCCTCTGACATTATTTCTCCAAATTGCACAGCAAAGTTAGTCATTTTCAATAGGAAACTCGGTCTTTCCCGTAGATATCTTTAAAATACTAGCCTGACAAATATTTTCATTGGTTGTGAAGAATAGTTGGAGATGAGAAAAAAATAGGAGTAAAATTAATATGATTAAAATAGTGACTGGTTGATATTAATTGCACTGGGAAATAAAAATAAACTGACCAGAATACCTTTCCTACAAGGTTTCCTACTTGACAAAAAATTGTCAGAGTAAGATTTCTCCAAGATAGTTAACCATCTCTTTGTAGTCCACAGGGTTATGTTAAGGAAGAAACTGCAGATGCTGGTTTATATCGATAATAGACACAAAATGCTGGAGTAACTCAGCGGGTCAGGCAGAATCTCTGGAGAAAAGGAATAGGTGATACTTCTGGTCTGAAGAAGGGTGCAGACCCAAAGCATCGCCCTCTCCTTGTCTCCAGAGATGCTGCCTGACCCGCTGAGTTACTCCAGCATTTTGTGACTATCCACATGATTATGTTGTTTCGTTTAGATAAGTTCATAAAAGACAACTCAAATCAATTAAAAACATAGAAAAAAATGTTCAGATAATCTTTTTTTCTTGATTTAGTTGACTAGTTTTGCGCCTGGATTTCTAAAATGGAGCATTTGAGTAGCAGGTTTCAACAGATTTTACCCAGTTTTCTCCTCAACACAATATTGTATTTCAGTCTTTATTTATGTTCCTCAGGCTGCTCTTTGCCACTTGGAATGGAGAATAGGATAATCGAAGATCATCAACTCAGTGCCTCCACATTCTGGGCCAGCTGGGGTGCCTGGACCTCATCACTGGCTCGTCTCAACCAGAAAGGGTTCACTAATGCATGGGTCCCAAAGGTATGAAAATGCATTGGCTCAAGTGAATTACTCATTCATAAAATAGTAAGAAGCTGGAATCATATGATTCCAGTATAGTATAGAAGTGTGGCGCGTCGTAAAAGCCCGAAATAAAGGCGAGGAGCCGGGTATTTCGGGAGGGGTGTGTTTATTACGTTTTCTAGACCAGTCGAGTCTGCCAGAGAACGATTGCGCCTAAAGCCCCATCCTTTATACCTGTAGCTAAGGGCCGCCCCACTGGACAGGTCCATTCCCGTGCCGAGGAGTCGGTAGTGGTATGACTTGACCCTTGGGAACCGCCACAGAAAGATAATATTTCTGTTTCTAATATGTAGTTTTGATTAATTTTGTTAAGTTTCAGAATTTCAATAATAAGACAAATTGTGAAATTAAAGTTCTATATATTCTACACAGGGAAACAATCCACATGAATGGTTCCAGATTAACTTTCTACGCAGAAAAAAGATTACGGGAATTATAACCCAGGGTGCCAGCCACATGAAACAACCAATGTTTGTGAAGGAGTATATCATCACATACAGTGATAATCGTAACAGCTGGACTGAAATTAAAGATAGCCAAGGCCTGAAGAAAAAGGTATATTTTGAAATTGCAATGAGATACTTCAAAGCAAGCAATTAAAAGGTTCTGTAATGCAAGTATAATTGACAATCGCCATTATTATTAAAAATTGTGCCTTATTACATCAGCACACTGACAAACCCAAATGAATAGTGAAAGGCTTGGATTGAGTAGATGTGGAGAGGGTTTTTCCACTAGTGGGAGAGTCTAGGTCCACAGGTCATAGCCTCAGAATAAAGGGATGTTCCTTTGGGAAGGAGATGAGGAGGAATTTGTATTGTCAGAAGGTGGTGAATCTGTGAATTCATTGCCACAGAAGGCTGTGGAGGCCCAATTCAATGGATATTTTTAAGGCAGAGACAGATTCTTGATTAGTACAGGTGTCAGGGATTATGGGGAGTAGGCAGGAGAATGGGGTTGAGGGGGAGGGTTAGATCAGCCATGATTGAATAACAGAGTAGACTTGATGGGCCGAATGGGCTAATTCTGCTCCTCTCAAAAACTTAGGAATTTATGAACTGAATCAGTTATTTTTCCATTTATTCCCCCTCCTCCATCACACAGTAAAGGTAGAAATTAGCCCAACTTAATACATGGAAATAAACCGCTATCCCAAAGATAAATTGCAACCACTTTGCCATTTCTCTGTTTGCTGTTCATTTAATCACTTCTTCGGTAAATATAAATAAATTTCCATAATTACTTTTACTGCTGTATGTTTCATTGAGAGACTTTGGAATGCGACTGAGTACAGAGTGAGACAAAATGGCAGTATTCAATCTGAATCAGCTCCTCTAATCTGACTGCATATCCCAATGTTATCATCGTGGCATCTACTTTTGTTCTCTCTTTTTCTGACATGTAATCTTTTGCTGGGGGATCTCAACAGGCCTGGCAGCATCTATGGACATCAATAAACAGATGATGTTTCTGGTCGGGATATTTCTTCAATCTCTTGAAGTACTCCGTTCAATAGACTATCCACCAGTCTGAAGAAGGGTTATCGGTCCATTTCCCCTCAGCAGGCCTGGCCTGCTGAATTTCTCAAGCACTTTGTTTTGTTTTCTCAAGATTCCAGCAAATGTAGTGTCTAGTGTCTCAAATTAATCTCATGGGTTCCTGTTTCTGACTATTCGACAAAACTATTTTCTGAGCATCCCAATCTAAACCTTGATGCTGTAATATTGCTTGTTACCAAAGAGAATTCTCTGAGCCTAGGATAACTGTGTTGTCTTAAAAGCATTGCTGTAACAAATCAGCCTTGTGCAAGGTAGTACTAAGTTGGATATCAATCATATGCCTTTCACCACATGAACAGAATAGAGAGGAAGAGAATGTGTAGGAAGGAACTACAGATGCTGGTTTACACCGAAGATAGACACAAAATGGTGGAGTAACTCATCAGGACAGGCAGCATCTCTAGATGGAAGGAATGGATGACATTTTGTATCTTGACCCGAAACGTCACTTCTATCCAAAGATGCTGCCTGCCCCGCTGAGTTACTCCAGCATTTTGTGTCTATCTTCAGTGAGGGAAAGAAGTCAGGACAGCAAAATAAGTGAAGGTGCTATAAAGAGGCACTTTTTAAAGTGAGACAAGATTCTTCTGTATATGTCTCCTGAATGTTGATCATATTTGTTTTGGCCAAATGCTGATCTATATCTCAATTGTTTATTTTCAGGTATTTATAGGAAACGTGGACAGTAATACCCAAGTTCAGAACACCTTTGATCCTCCCATATTTGCTCAGTTTTTAAGAGTTATTCCACAAGCTTGGCAAAAAAACATCGCCCTACGTATTGAGATATTGGGATGTGACACTGAGCAGAGATTTTAAAGACAAAAATAAATGTATTAAAAAGATTTGAATAAAATATAATAAATAACTAAGCATCTGAATTCTGCCTCGCTTCTTGTGCTTCACATCATTATATGTGGTACTTTGTCCATTGGGTATTGATCAGGTTCATCTATCGCTTTGATGCCAATAATTATGGAATATTGTTGGCCATAGAGTAAATATAAAAGAGTATTCGGAGCACTGGTTAAACCTTAAGTAACAATTGCAGAGATAAAACAATCCTACACATACACAGACTTTGCAAAATCCCTCCTTCATAAAAATGTGTGTTATTCAAAGAAGCAAAGTATGCCAGAGATTTGAGACTGTTGCTGCTCCTACATACAGCTCAAACATCATCCTAAAGTTTGCTGACGACACGACCATCTTGGGCCTGATCAGACAACAATGAAACAGGCAGGTAAAGACACTAAACAGCTGGTGCTAGGAAAATAACCTCTCTCTCAATGTCAGCAAAACTAGAGATGATCGTGGACTACAGGAGACAGCGGGGGAGTGGACACCTCCCAATCCACATTGGTGATGCTGAGGTTGAAAGGGTCAGCAGCTTTAAGTTCCTCGGTGTGCACATCACTGAGGACCTTTCCTGGACACTGCACATGGACACAATAACAAAGAAGGCCCACCAGCGGCTCTTTTTCCTGAGAAGACTGAGGAAGTTTGGCATGAACGCCAGCATCCTCACAAACTTCTACAGATGCTCCATCGAGAGCCTGCTGACGGGCTGCATTACAGTCTGGCACGGGAACTGTTCTGCCCACAGCCACAAATCACTACAGAGAGTGGTGAAAACGGCACAGCACATCACTGGCAACTGTCTCCCGGCCATTCAGGATTTTTTTTACCGGCAGTGCCTGCGGAAGGCACGCAGCATCATCAAGGACCACAGCAACCCAGCACGCAGGCTGTTCTTGTTACTGTCAGGCAGACGATACAGGAGTATGGCTGCGCGTACCACCAGGCTTAAGAACAGTTTCTACCATCAGGTCATCAGGCTTCTGAACTCATAAACACATTTCACATCATATATATTGATTATTTTAATATTGTCTTTTTACCTTACTAATGTCATTTTTATTTTATTTATCCTTGGAATATTACTGCTGAGGTGACCCGTTGTCTTGTCAAATACATTTCATTGTATCGTTGACCCTGTGCCAACCTACATATGACAAATAAAATTATTATTATTATTATTATTAGTATTATTTCTCAAGGGTAACCTGTCTGATGATATCATGCCTTCTTCAGCCTCGATGAGCCATACATTCCACGTATATCCCCCTCCTCCTTCTCAAACCTCATAGGTGTTGATTCATACTGCATCCAGATGCATAATTTAATATTCCTGATGAGCACCGTGGGATGGGCCGATGGGTTCCGCGCTTGTATCTTTAAACTAAAGTAAACTAAGCTAAACTAATGTCCCTCGTGGGGAGTCTCCGCCCGATTGGACACTTTCCGTGGGGGGTCTCCGCCCGATTGGACACTTTCCGTGGGGAGTCCCCGCCCGATTGGACACTTCGCCCCCTTTGTGACGCGCCTGGAGTTGGTCGCAACAGTAACCATGTAGCGATAACGAGGTATCACCCACAGCAGCACCTCCTTCAAGGAAGCGAGCAAAGACCAGACCCTTCGCCACTAAATAAGGCAAAACAACATCGTTTTTTTTATTACCGCCGTCGATTGAAACTGAAAAGGGACAGGAAAACATTTCTTTCGCGTGTTTAAAAACTGCGCGAACTGATGTGGCTGTGCCCATTTGTCCAAACCCACCAGCATGTAGTAATTGTAGCTGACGGATTTGCTCGGCTACCTTTGATGTGGGTCTTTATCATTGGACTTTCTTCAGTGTCAACAGTAAGCGCACCCTGTTTAAAATGTGAGAAGGTTCTTCTGACCTTGCAGCTCGTTGACCGTCAGGTGCAGGCACCTCCAAACGCCAATAACATTGGTACTCTCCAGCAAGGGAAGGAAATGTCTCCTGACGCACAGGGTCTGTGGATCATAGGTAACATTGATAAGAAATCAACCGATGTAACAGAAATGTGCTGTATTAACACTGAGAGATTCTCTGAAATTTGACCGATTCAGGATAAGTACACATGAAACTTTGAAATTGTAGCAATGTTACGTCACTGTTTCCGTTTCTTAAGATTATTGAATAAATGGAAACCAAATATATTTTAGATTTCAGATGCTCAATTATCACTAAATACAGTAAGATGGATCTATGCATTTATTTTATTTCATGTCCCTAAGTTTAGTGCAGGGACATAGCCCCATTTGTCCATTTTATCCAAATGTTCATACTGACAGGTCAACATGAACAGATTGACTGGTTAAATTCTAGGGGGATTGCACGGTAGGCGATGTCACGACCCCTGACCTGCACTGTTGCCACGCAACGCCTTCTGGGGGGGGCAAGCCGTGTACTGCAGGCTATCACTTACTCTGGCTTTCAGTGCTTTGCTTAGTCTTTTTCTTCTATTTTATGTTTGGAACGACTTCTGTTGTGGAACAATTTGTCAGTCCTAATTTGAGAGGGTGTTGCAGTTGAATGTTGCGGCTGCACTTTGCTGCAGCTCGGCTTCACCCGTCCTCTCCCATCAACGCATCTCCGGCTCCCTCCCGACGCTCCGAGTGTCCCGCCTCCTCCTCCAAGGCCGTCGAGCACGGCCTGGGCCCTTCGGCCTCGGGCAGGTCGCCGACCTCCAGCGCTTGCTGCTTCTGCCCTTGCAGACCTCCAGGCCCCTCGGCTCGGGTTCTTCCATGCTGCTCCTCTCCCAGCTCTCTCAACCCCATTATTTCCTCCCCCTCCTCCTCCTTTTCTTCTCTCCCCGCCAGCCAGTCGGCACCCCTCTGCTTCTCAGCCTTGCTCTCCTGCCTCCCTTCCCGGCCGCATTTCCCCTTCTCCTGCCAGCTGGCCAGATGTCTTCCCAGCTGCTTCTTGCACGTATAGTAGTTGTTAATGTCTTATTATCTATGTGTATTGCCTTTACAGACCTGCCACGCTGCTGCAAGTAAGAATTTCATTGTTCAGTTGTCAGTGCACATGACAATTAACCATTCCTGACTGTTCTTGATACAACAAATGTTCTTTGTTCATATAATAGTGCAGAATTACAGCAGAAATGCACATGACATTAATCAGGTTGAGTATAATCCAGGTCTGACTACCTCAGATAAATCCCATGCAGTACAGTACTCATTTTGAAAAGACATGTTGTAATAATTTTGGAAATATAACATCATCACAGAGCATTCACCTTGTTCCACCCATTCCAGCTGATAATTCACATGTTAATAATTTTGAGTAAATAGTGTGTTTCAATAAATCCTGCAGGAATAAAAGCAAATGAGTCAATATTAGTGAAGAAAAAGTACGGAAGCAAAGAACAGTTACATATTGAGCAATAAACTATCTGTTGGAGGAACTCAGTGGGATGAGCAGCAGCTGAGGATAGAAACATAGAAAACGAAGGATGGAAAGGAATGGTTGATATTTCAGATCAAAACCCAACCTTGGTTGATATTTCAGATCAAAACCCAACCTTGGTCCTGATGCGGGTCCAACTGAAATGCCACCATTCCTTTCGATCCACAGATGTTGCCTCACCTGTGGAGTTGCTCCAGCAGATTTTTTGTGGCTACAGATACCACCATCTGTAGTCTCTTATGTGGACAATGACATACATTTTCAATCTGCAGTGGACTGCAGATATTTATATTTATATTAGCATGATCTGCAAAATACTGTTAACAATATTAGTAAATATACGTGTTTGGCAGCTATTTTCATGCAATTGTAGCCAGCTTATAGTAAAATGCATATTGGTGAGGTTCCACAAAACACAATGGTCTTATTCTACATTTTCCTTGATCTGCATCTCTTTTGATCTCTTACAATTCCTTATCTCTGTAACCTCCTCTCCCCTGACTCAGTCTGAAGAAGGGTCTCGACCTGAAACATCACCCATTCCTTTTATCCAGAGATGTTGCCTGTCCCACTGAGTTACTCCAGCTTTTTGTGTCTATCTTCTATGCTTATTTAAACATTAAGCACTGTTAAGAATGCAGAGTATGTGAATAAACCCAAGATACCATTGAGGGAGAGAGTGTGCTCAAGATGCCGCAACAGTGCAAACAGGCAGTGGACCAGAAGCCAGAAACAGCTCATTACAAGACTTGTAATATTCCCCTTCATCACCAAGTGTTTTTAGGAAGAATTTGTCTGGAAATCAAGTTGTACATTTGCCCGCAAATGAATATAAATGTAAGGTGTAAGTAAATTGTAGAACTAAAGCTTGTAATTATAAAAAGTCATTTGTGCATGAATCATCCACGGTTATTTTCACCAACTAACAAACATTTTGTTTTGATGATAATCATTTAACATTGTTACATTTCCAAAGTGGGCAGAAAGTAGGATTGGATCAGCCTCGATCTTATTGAGAGATGGAGGAGAATCAAGGGGTCCATTAAGTTCTTTCTCATGTGCAAATCACATGGTATTTTAATGGTACTTTTGCTTTACAGTAAGAGTCGTACAACACAGAAAAAGGCCCTTTGGCCCAACTTGTCTATGCTGACCAAGATGCCCCATCTAAACTAGTCCTATTTACCTGCGTTAGGCCCATAATCCCTCTAAATCTTTCCTATCCATGTATCTGTCCAAATATTTTTAATGCTTTTGCACCTGCATCAACTATTACCTTTAGTATAAGAAAATAACTGCAGATGCTGGTACAAATCGATTTATTCACAAAATGCTGGAGTAACTCAGCAGGTTAGGCAGCATCTGGGGAGAGAAGGAATGGGTGACGTTTCGGGTCGAGACCCTTCTTCAGACTGATGTCAGGGGGGCGGGACAAAGGAAGGATATAGGTGATACTTTAGATAGTCCCTCTGTCCCTCTCTTCCCCTCCCCCTTCCCAGATCTCCCTGTATCTTCCTGTCTCCACCTATATCCTTCCTTTGTCCCGCCCCCCTGACATCAACTATTACCTTTGGCAGCTTGTTCCTTATAACTACCACAGTCTGTGAGAAAAAGATGTTCCCCAGGTTCCTATTAAATTTATTCCCTCTGACCTTCAAACTATGCCCTCTAGTTCTTGATTCCCTTACCCTGGGAAAAAGATTGTGAATTCACGCTTTCTATTCCCATCATGATTTAATACACCTCTAGAATATCACCCCCTCAGCCTCCAGCGCTCTGAGGGATAAAGTCCTAGCCTGCTCAGCCTCTCCCTGTAGCTTAGGCCCTCGAGTCCTGTCAACATCCTCATAAATCTTCTCTGCACTCTTTCCAGCTTAATGGCGTCTTTCCTACAGCATGGTAACCAAAATTGAACAAGTGTGCTTCACCAGTGTCTTGTACAACTGTACCATAACATTCCAACCTGTACTAAATTCCCTAACTGATGAAGGCTAACATACCAAAAGGTTTCTTCATACCCTATCTACCTGTGACACCACTTTCAGAAAATTATGTGCTTGTACTCCTAGAAGGTAGACACAAAATGCTGGAGTAACTCAGCGGGTCAGGCAGCATCTCAGGAGAGAAGGAATGGGTGACGTTTCGGGTCGCGACCTTTCTTCAGACTGAAGAAGGGTCTCGACCGGAAACGTTACCCATTCCTTCTCTCCAGAGATACTACCTAACCCGCTGAGTTACTCCAGCATTTTTTGTCTACCTTCAATTTGAACCAGCATCTACGGTTATTTTTCTACTTGTACTCCTAGTTCACTCTGCTCTACAATATTCCCCAGGTCCCTGCCATTCACTGTAAATGTCGCTGTCATTCACTGTGATGGTCCTGCCCTGGTTTGACTTTCGAAAATGCAACACCTCACACTTATCTGAATTAAACTCCATTAGCCAATCCTCAGCAATTTGCCCAGCTGATCAATGTCATGCTGTAATTCGTGATAACAGTCTTCACTGCCTAAAAAGATACAACCTACTTTAGTGTCATTTGCAAGCATGTTTTACATTCTTAGCCAAATCATTGATATAGATTACAACTGCAATGGGCCCAGCACTGATTCCTGAAATACACCACGAGTAATAAGTCTCCATTCTGAAAAGCAACCTTCCACCACCACCTCTGCTTCCTATCATGAAGCCAATTTGGTATCCAGTTAGCTACCTCTCCCTGGATCCCATGCAACCTAAACTTCCAGAAAGGTCTACCATATGGAATCTTATCAAAGGCCTTGCTGGTCTATATAGATTATATCGAGGATGCTATCTTCATCAGGATGGTTACTTCTTCATAAGCTTAATCAAATTCATGGGACACAACCCTCCTGTAGATGGGCTATTGCAGGCTAGCCAATTGTAGTGCTTGCACAAAACTATGTAGTGCTTGCACAAAACTATGTTGAATATCTCCAATCAACCCCTGAGTTTCCAAATATCTTATCCTATACATAATAGAAGGATTTTATCATCAGGAAGGCAACATTGTCAAAAACTAAAGAACACTGTGGCATCAATAGCGATGCTTTATTTCCAAGTGAAAGCTCACAGAGAATTCCATCAGTTGATTTTGAACCAAAATTTGTCAACATCCACCAATGGACCTTTCCTCAGCTTTATTGCTGGGTATTCTTAGCACCTAATGCCTAAGATTAACTAACTCGGCCATTGATTCTAACCACCATGGTTTGTAGGAAGTAATGGCAAATCTGACCCTCAATTATGGCAACTTTTAAAATGATCATTTATTAAGGAGTATATTATGCAGATCTGCCCACCGAGAAATGCCAATGTAATTGCTATTATTTACACCTATGCATCAATTAACTCTTCAATGTTTTATTTCCAGCCGCAAATTACCTAACTTCCTTGAGAAAAAAAGTGCAAAACCTTTTGGGAATAAATTTAAAAAATAAAAGTAAGTTAAGACATTCTTATTTCTCTATTTTCAAATGTGAGAATGGTAATACTTCTAATTAGCTGCTTATTGTCACCTTGATAAATAATGCCTGCAGAAAGGACCACCTTTTCGGGTGTAGCGAGACTATATGCACAGGTTGCAAAGAATCCACTAATAACAGGTTAGCTCCTATTCATTTGATGTGGTTGTTTAGGGAGTAGCTGCAGCAGTAAAATGGTTTGACAGTGCAGTGACAATGGGAGGTAACAAACTAATATTCAAAGCCAGGGAATGAAAGCAAAGTGTTTAATTAACTTGGAGTTCTTCCTTGTACTAAACAGGAAGGCATGTTGGTAGGGAGAATAATTGCTTTCTGTTGACTGACATTGGCATCCACATTGGTATTGCTCTTTTGAAAACAGACAGGTCAGGCACCAACCACAAAATGGCAAAGAAAATATACAAAAACTCAGATATTTGTTTTAAATGACTTTGGGTCTCGGATAATCACATAATTAAATATCTCAATTCAAGTCTACTCACTTGTTTTAAATAAAACTTATTTTAACCCATCCTAAGCTAATCAAAACATTCTTCCAACCTAACCTAGCCAGGTATTAATACTTTCTCAATCAAACCAGAATCCACCGTCAGGGTGAAGGATAACTTGCAAATCAGAAATGCTGCAAATAGTCAGGAGCCCAGGCAGCTTCTTGGGAGAAGGGTGTTTGGTGTTCCTTGTATTTAGGGTCTATTACTTAGTGTGGAATAGTTTTAATCAAGGGTTTGATTTGAAATATTAGCTGTTATAGTCTTGCCACCAAGGTTGCCTGGCCTGCTGAGGCATTTTCTAAATTTATTTCAGGAAGTATTGAAAGGAACCCCAGAAAAAACTGAGAGAACATTATCGGGTAATTTGAGATAGAGAGAGAGGCTCTGAAGATTGCTATGTATTCTCTCAGTGCAGGGATGTAGATGATTAAAGCGTAGAAGAGGGAAAAGAAGAAAATATTTGGAAAGAACAAATCCAAATAGTTATTAAAATATCCTTTCCTTGGAAGTGTGATAGAGTATGTGCTAAAGAGATGAAAATAATGCTAAAGCTTCCAACAGTCCTTCACCATATTTTCATATTTTAAGTCAGCTATGTAACCGTGCCAATAATAGAAAGGAAGCATGGTATATTCACTTCAACTCGGGCAGCCAAACCGAATATGTCTGCTTTACCCAAACCTAAATTGAACTCAAACTAAGCCCTGTAAAATGAAGTAATTAGAATCAAACGTTGCAAGCTGACCTGGAATCGTCTCTAATCTTAATATTTTAAACTGTAATCCTCTAGATTATAACCAGAACTACTCTAATCAACTAACCTATTCCAAACTATCTGTAACATCTTAATTTTTGCTTTCTCATTTACAAAGAATGCTTTGGAAGTAAGGGATTTATAATCAAATCAGTAACATATTTTCTTCTAATCTCCCTTCAGTGATGCACACCTAACCAAAACCTTTCTTCCTTGAACCAAAACAGAACCAGACCAACCCTCACTTGCCATCTATTCAGAACTGAATATGATGTTGGAGTTTTAAAAGATACAGTCAGTAACAATAATTATCTTTGCAACTTTGATTTGTAATATTCAGCACAAATCCTGCGAATATTTGAAAGGTCCTTGTGAGGAATATTGAGCCGCCAAGATTGATGAAAACAGCCATTTCCTAAAGCCAGTTTTTTTGTTCTTGCAGGGATGTAGTTTGTCCATCTCTAAAGAACATTTTTCAAAGGGACACACTACCATGAAAGATAAACAATTTAAACAATCCTATCACCTCTCACTTTATTATCGGAATGTTTAACTGATGAATATAACCGATGTCACCTCAGTTCATTCATTGTGTTTTCTATTACCCATTGTCCCTGTGGAATGATATTGAAGGTTATCCTAGATTGATCAGATGTGCTTTTATTTTGTTGCAGCACAGGTTTCCTGGTTTGGGGAAGTTATAAAGGAGATGCACTGAATAACCTTTAGATGAGGAAAGTAAAAAGCAGGCCTGTCCCACTTACCTTCTGTTGCAGAGGATAATCTACTTTGTCACTCATTTGGTTATTTAACAAATAATTTAACTGTGTGGGAACATTCTTTTTTTAATCCAGTTCTCTGATGGGATGGTCTATCTCAGCAACCTCATGATTGCATTGAACTCTACGCTCACTGTCCATGATTTAAGGAAGAAAAGATCTTTTGGGAAATACACATCCAAGAGCAATGATGGAGAAACAAATCAGGTTCAATCTGAAGAAGGATCCTGACCCCAAATGTCTCATTAATTTTCCCCAGAGATGCTGCCTGACCTGCTGAGTTACTCCAGCATTTTGTGACTATCTATGAAAATCCCTAAAAGTTTTTGACCTGAAGCATTTATTCTATTCTTTCCTTTGATATCACTTGACCTGCCGAGTGTCCCCAGCATGTTCTATTTTTATTTCAGTGTGATCCGGAATCAATATTGGATGAGGTGTAGCTTTTGCACTCAATTTTAAATAAACATGTGAACACCAGTCTAGTATAATCTGAATATTTGGAGAGTTTGCAGAGTTTCATCTCTTCAGTGTTGATTAAAATGCACTTTGTTTCACCATTGTTCATCCTTATTAAGGCTGCAAGTCTGTGGTAAGTGGGTTTTTAGCACTCTGCCTAATATTGATTCCAGCCCAGACTTGCAATAAAATCTGAATATGCTGGAAGACAAGCAGTATCTGAGGAAAGAAAAAGAGTTAAGACCCTTGGAGTTTATCATACTCAATCCTGATTCATTTCTCCTTCATAGTCAATAGAGATATATTTCCCAACTAACCTTTTCTATCTTAATGTGTCACAAAATGCTGGAGTAACTCAGCGGGTCAGGCAGCATCTCAGGAGAGAAGGAATGGGTGACGTTTTGGGTCGAGACCTTTCTTCAGACTGATGTCAGGGGAGGGGGCGGAAAAAAGAAAGGATGTAGTTGGAGACAGGAAGACAGTGGGAGAACTGGGATGGGAGAGGGGAAAGAGAGGGACAGAGGAGCGATCTAAAGTTAGAGAAATCAATGTTCATACCACTGGGGTGTAAGCTGCACAAGCGAAATATGAGATGTTCCTCCAATTTGCAGTGGGCCTCACTATGACAATGGAGGAGGCCCATGACAGAAAGGTCAGACTGGGAGTAGGAAGGGGAGTTAAAATGCTGAGCCACCGGGACATCAGGTTGGTTAAGGCGGACTAAGCAAAGGTGTTGAGCGAAACGATCGCCGAGCCTGCGTTTGGTCTCGCCGATGTAGAGGTTGACATCTGGAACAGCGGATACGATAGATGAGGTTGGAAGAGGTGCAGGTGAACCTCTGCCTCACCTGGAAAGACTGTTTGGGTCCTTGGATGGAAATAAGGCCAGCTGCAGTATTCAGAGCACTCAGAGGATTTCTGAGATATTTTGCATCTTTTTTTCTTATGCATTTATGGTTCTGCGCATATTACCCATCCCTCACTTCTCTTGAACCGTTTTCCCGAACAACTAAAAGACACAGTGAAGGTTATTATAGACAATAGACAATAGGTGCAGGAGTAGGCCATTTGGCCCTTCGAGCCAGCACCACCATTCAATGTGATCATGGCTGATCATTCTCAATCAGTACCCCATTCCTGCCTTCTCCCCATACCCCCTGACTCCACTATCCTTAAGAGCTCTATCTAGCTCTCTCTTGAATGCATTCAGAGAATTGACCTCCACTGCCTTCTGAGGCAGTGAATTCCACAGATTTACAACACTCTGACTGAAAAAGTTTTTCCTCCTCTCCTTTCTAAATGACCGACGCCTTATTCCTAAACTGTGGCCCCTTGTTCTGGACTCCCCCAACATTGGGAACATGTTTCCTACCTCTAACATGTCCAACCCCTTAATAATCTTATATGTTTCGATAAGATCCCCTCTCATCCTTCTAAATTCCAGTGTATACAAACCTAGCCGCTCCAGTCTTTCAACATATGGCAGTCCCGCCATTCCGGGAATTAACTTAGTAAACCTACGCTGCACGCCCTCAATAGCAAGAATATCCTTCCTCAAAACTGCACACAGTACTCCAGGTGCGCTCACTAGGGCCCTATACAACTGCAGAAGGACCTCTTTGCTCCTATACTCAACTCCTCTTATTATGAAGGACAACATTCCATTGGCTTTCTTCACTGCCTGCTGTACCTGCATGCTTCCTTTCAGTGACTGATGCACTAGGACACCCAGATCTCGTTGTACATCCCCTTTTCTAACTTGTTATTGACAATGCTATTGGAATATTAAGCCACTGATAGTAGGTACCTAAAGTGACGATGGTTCAGACACGTCTTCTTCCCTCTGTTCTTTTCTTGTCACAACAAGGCTTTGAGTTTTATCCCTTTTAACAGTTCTATTGTCGTACCCATGACCTGGTACCTGCTGAACGAAGGACAGATAAGCATTAATATACTGATAAAAAAATCTTTCCTGTTGATGGCCCAATTCAAAGTACTTCCATTTTACACGTAAAATGTGTGATGTCACAGACAGTTTTCTGATTCACCAACTTCCGTGCCATCCAACTTTTAAAAGGACAATCTATCAAGAAGATCTTGTATGTGAAAAGCTCATCAGCATATCTTCAAATTCTAGACGTTTAAGTATTTCTGCAGTTGTTACATAGAAAATGTTTGGTTTGAATATGGCGACAGGCATTTTTACTTGATATAATAGCTGTGTATCCCTGTAATTTCTTCAATTGTAGCATTTCACAGAACAAAGCGAGAAATAGGTTTTAAAGTCGGAAAATTCAGAATGAATATGTTTTCTGGTAATTCCAAATTTAAAGTACCTCGGTCGGTCCTATACTCTATTCCTGCTGTGGTTGTCCTTATTATGTTTCTCTGCTGCCTTACGTAAGTAATGGGCACAAGACCATTTATAATTTATCCTTTCAATGTAAAATAATTGATTTTCTTATATATTAATTGATTTCCTGAAACAGTTCTGGATAAATTTTAAATAACAGTGGCTCTGTTCAAACACTCAATGTACAGTGTGTGTTTTGATAGGGGGAAGACATTTTCATTGAGCAAAGTATCCTATGAACAGTGAAGCTGTGTTTGATGGTGCCTGCCTTTTAAATTGATGAGAACTGAAAAAAAAAATGCAGACAACCTACCCCACCCACTGTCTAGAGAGAAATGCCATAATTAGATCCACCCAAGATTGTTTGAACATTGATTGTTTTTGTCCACAGTAATTTAACTAAAGCCAGCATGAAAATAATTGACACCTTACCTTGGGTTGCGCAAGTCAGAAAGATACTGCAGAAAACACCTGTTTTTTAAACATTTTTCAAGATATGCCATTTTGTTATTAGCTTTCCTTTGAAATTTATTCCTAACACTTTTGACATATGATCTGCAATATCCACTTTGTGTTTAGTATAAATCTGAACTGTAATGAATGTGCTGTATTTATGCCAGCAGTTATTACTAAAGTAATTAAAAACGCACTCTTTCTTGTTTTATGCATTGCCACAGAGTATGATCGCCAACCAAGTTGGTTCGGAGTGTGATTGCTTTTAGACAATAGACAATAGGTGCAGGAGGAGGCCATTCAGCCCTTCGAGCCAGCACCGCCATTCAATGTGATCATGGCTGATCATTCTCAATCAGTACCCCGTTCCTGCCTTCTCCCCATACCCCCTGACTCTGCTATCCTTAAGAGCTCTATCTAGCTCTCTCTTGAATGCATTCAGAGAATTTTGTAAAATCTGGATATTGAAAATATGGATTTCTGTCTGACACAGAAAACCATGGTCTCCATTTAGGAGTCTTGTATCAGACAGTCCTGTCTCATTAAGGAAAAGGACATCTGGGGATGTCAGATCGGCTACAACTGTAACCGTCCCCCAAAGAGGCAGTTAGTCTGACTCTCCCTGTTCCCTGCCACATGAAGAGTCATTGTGAGATTTCTCCTCAACCGTTTTCACAGTCATAGAGTCATACAGCACGGAAACAGGCCAACATGCACATGCTGACCAAGATGTCACATCTACATTGAAGCCACCTGCCTGCATGTGACCCATCTATATACTAAAACTCTCGTTTGTTTGTTTGTTTGTTCCTGAACTACAGCCAAAGTGGTACACGATAGCACGACAATTTTAGGCCCACCTTACTCACCATCGTCCCTTTGGTGCTAATGGAAGAAGTTTCATTGAAATCAGTGTTATATTTTTTAAGTTATTCACATTTTAAAGTTTAAATCTATCTCCTAGGGAGGGAGAGAGAGAGGGAGGGAGGGGGTGGAGGAAGGGGGGGAGGGAGGGGGGAGGAGGGAGGATAAGAGGGGTTGAGGGGGATGGAGTGGGGGGATGGGGAGGGGAGAGGGAGGGGGAAGGGGGGAGGGGGAGAGGAGAGGAGAGGGTGCTGCACCAATGCAGTAGAGGTTTGGGCCCAATGGGTTCACTTGGTCTAGTTTCCTAAATCTTTTCTAGACCTGTCTAAATGTCTTTTAAATGTTGTTATAGTACCTGCCTCAACTACCTCCTCTGGCAGCTCATTCCATATACCTACCACCCTCTGTGTGAAGAAGGCAAAGACCAAGCCTAAGCAATAGGAGAGGATCCTCCTTCAGGTTATGACTTAGTCACATTTGAAAGATAATTAGCAACATTCAGTAAGGCTTTGTCTGCAGGAGGTCATGTCTTACTAATGATTACATTTTTTGAGGAGGTGAAAAAAGTAATTGATGAGGATAGAGCGGAATGCTGTTTACATGGACTTTTGTGAGGCTTTTATTCACAAAATGCTGGAGTAACTCAGCAGGTCAGGCAGCATCTCGGGAGAAGGAATGGGTGACGTCTCGACCCGAAACATCACCCATTCCTCTCCCGAGATGCTGCCTGACCTGCTGAGTTACTCCAGCATTTTGTGAATAAATATCTTCGATTTGTTTTTCCTCATCTCCGTCATCTCCTGCAGTTATCTTCTTATACGACTTTTGTGAGGCATTTGATAAAGTCCCTCATGGTCGGCTGATCCAGAAGATTAAAATGCATGGGATCCATGGTAACTTGGTAATTTGGATTCAGAACCGGCACCTATAGAAAACTGTGGGCAGTGTTGGAAGACAGTTATTCTGGCTGGAAGTATGTGACTAGTAGTGTTCTGTAGGGAACTATGCCAGGACCTCTATGCTTCATGATATATATAAGCAACCTGGACATCTTGTATGTGTATGTGACAAATGTGACAAATGAAATAGACTTGATTTGACTTGGACATAAATATTGGTGGGTTGATAAGTAAATTTGCAGAAGACACAAAAATTGGTAGAGTTATGGACAGTGAGGAGACATTCAAAATATACAGAGGAATTTAAGTCTTATAGTTATAGATGGAAAAATGACAGATGGAGTTTAATCCAAACAGATGTGGATGCAAGGTCAAATGTAAGGGGGAAAGTATACAGTTAATGGCAAAACCTTTAACAGCAATGATGTACAGAAGGATCTTGAAGTCCAAGTCCATAGCTCTCTGAAAGTTGCAACACGTAGATAGACTGATAAAGAAGGCATATGCAGGTCTGCTTGCCTGCATTGGTCGGCATTAAATGTCAGAAAATCATGTTGCAGCAATATAAAACTTTGCTTGGGCTGCAATTGGAATATTATGTGCCATACGGATGTGCAGGCTTTGGAGAGGGTGCAGAAACGGTTCCCTGGAATGCTACCTTGATTAGAGGTCCTTAGCTATAAGGAGAGATTGGAAAAATTGCATTGGCTTTTTTTTGTAAAATCAAAGGTTGAAGGCATTTTGAGTCAATGATATTATTATTCATTTTTAAAAAGTACTGGAGAAATTAGCAAGACCGAAAAGCAATAAATCCCTGAGCCTGATGACCTGCATCCCAATGTGTTAAAGAGGCACCAATGGACTTGGTGATATCTCACCAGGATAGATTTTCTGATTGTACATGGAACTCCAGATCAAAAATAGTATTCTATCTTGTTCTTTTTAATTTATTTATTATTTTCTCAATCTACACACCTCCCACCTTAAAGAGAATGAGCAGCATCCTTTTCTTATATAATTGCAGATTTGGTTGTATTGCAGACACAGTAGAGCAGAATCCAACATAATTTACATTCCAGATTCTCTCTCTGTCCCAAAATAATTGGCATTCGATCAAGTCTGCAAAATCCCCGAAGCATGATCAGAAAGTTATTCATCCCTTGTTCATCCTCGGCAATTCATGTTTGATTCTTTTTCATTTACTTGGCCTAATCAAATACCTTGTATTGTTTTCAGATTTTTTTGTGACGTTCCTCACCAGTGACGGATGAAGTGAAATCGTTGTCAGTTCATGATCGTTTATCAGTGCTTCTGAAAACAGAGACGCTCATTGTACATGATACATATCAAAAGTTACACATTGCTCAAGCCAGGTGTCACAGATTGAATAAGGTGGCCAAATGCTTGAGAGATGTTTCACAGAGAACAACACGGAAAGGAACAGATCCGTCATGCTGAAAAAAAGACCAAAGTATTTGGGAATTCAAGAACAGGACAAAAATGGAGATGTTTAAAGAGATGTCTTTCAATAAAATATTTATAGTGCAAACAGTTCGTTGCAATATAACATAAATATAATTTCATAAGCTATAGGAGCAGAATTAGGCCATTCGACCCATCAGGGCTACTCTGCCATGCAATTATGGCTGATCTTTCTTTCCCTCTCAACCCCGTTCTCCTGACTTCTCACCATAACCCCTGACATTGTTACTAATCAAGATTCTGTCAATCTCTGCCTTAGAAATATTAATTGACGGCCTCTACAGTCATCTGTGGCAATGAATTCCACAAATTCACCATCCTCTGAATAAAGAAATTCTTCCTCATCTCCTTTCTAAAAGTGCGTTCTTTTCATCTGAGGCTGTGCCCTCTGGTCCTAGACTCTCCCACTAGTGGAAACATCCTCTCCACATCCACTCCATCCAGGCCTTTAACATTCGAAAAGTTTAAATGAGGTCCCCCTTTATCCTTCTAAACGCCAACAAGTACAGGCCCAATGCTGTCAAACGCTCCAATATATTGCACAGTCAGACATAATGCATCATTCCTCGATCCTTTTGTGAGGAAACTCCTTTGGCATTCCCTATGACCCAAGCAAATTTTTGTTTAGTTCTCTTACTCCAGCTTATTCAGTTACCCCAGTTCCAGAATAGTCCACTTAGCAAAATTGAAAATGGTGTACATGGTTTTTGATATTCTACAAGATGGAACTGAAATATGGCACGTCAAAGGTTCTAAAGGAGTTGACCATGGAGTTGTAGGTCACATTTCTGATTTTTCAAGCATTCTACAAGGAATCCCACATATTGAATGACAACTAATATTATCAGCCCATATTATTGAGAAAAGGAGGGAGAGAGAAAACAGAAAACTGTAAATCAGTTAGCCTGACATTTGTGGTAAGTAAAATGCTAGAATCTGTTATTCAGGAAATGATAACAGGCCGCTTGGAAAACAGTAATAATCTTGGGCAGAAGCAACATGAATTTATAAAAGGGAAATCATGCTTTACAAATCTATTATTTTTTCAGATCACTGGTCTACACTTAATCTGGATAGATGAGTTCAAATCCCATCAAGGCAGTTGGGGTACTTAAATTCAAAAAATTAAATAAATATCAAAATAAATAAGTATGGTGACTATTTACCCCCAAATACACTTAATTTATATAATTTGCAAATATTATACAGAGACATTTATACATCGCAATTCACTTCCGAACAAATCATCACATTTATGTACAAGATTTACACGATATCAATGTGGTATCACTTTTTTTCTTAAACATTCCAACAGTTGAATTGGGAGGCTGTTACATTGTTGTCTTCATTTGGTCTGGTCTATGTCACTCTACAACCATTATTCTAGTTCAATTAATCACATAACACAAGGAAGGATGAGCTGGCTCTGGAGAGGTTCCAGAGGAAGTTTACAAGAATGATTCCAGGAATGAGTGGGTTAGCATATGATGAGCGTTTGACAGCACTGGGCCTGTACTCACTGGAGTTTAGAAGGTTGAAGGAGGACCTCATTCAAAATTACAGAATAGTGAAAGGCATAGATAGAGTGGATGTGGAGAGGATGTTTCCACTGGTGGGTTAGTTTAGGACCAGAGGTCATAGTCTCAGAATTAAAGGGTGCTCTTTTAAAAAGGAGGTGAGGAGGAACTTCTTTAGTCAGAGTGTAGTTAATCTGTGGATCTCAATGCCACGTGGGCTGTGGAGGCCGTCAACGGATATTTTTAAGGCAAAGATAGACAAGCTCTTGATTAGAACGGGTGTCAAGGGTAATGGGGATAAGGCAGGAAAATGGGATTAGGTGGCAGAGATCAGCCATGATTGAATGATGGAATAGGCTCGATGGGCCGAATGGCCTTATTCTACTCCTATAACGTAAACTTGTGAACAACAGCCACTGACAAATGCTATCAATCAGGACTCATTTATATGATTCATTTGCTCAATAAACCTTCGCACACTTAACATCTATCCAACCTCACATGGCTTATACATCCTGCCAGCTACACTGTCCATTCTCTCCAAAGATACTGCCTGACCCTCTAAATTCACCCAGCACTGTTTTATGCTCAGGATTCCAGCATCTGCAGTTTCTTGCGTCTCTAATCAACCACTCCTGCTATATTACCCAAACAGATTGCATGACACATCTCACTGCCAGACTCCAGCAAGCTTAACTCCAGCAAGCCATTCATTTCAATCAGAATGAGGGGTAGGTAATAAGTAAACCGCACCCATTAAATAAATATAAAGCAAGCACTATCTGTAAAGAGATTGGTAGGCATGATTGAAATTGTGAAATGGAATGACATTGCATCTTTCACCTAACCATTTCCTTCTGCCTGCACCACCTGGATTGTATGCAATTCTTATTGTCTGAAATGAGAAGGGTAGAAGACCATATTCTGTACAAGATAGGGAGGTTTGTCAATTAATGTTGTGCAATCCGTTCGAGTAGCGTGGCATGTTTCATTGGCTGGGTTAATCATGCAAGCTGTGAATTGCAGGCATATTATGCGATAGCCCCCACCACCCGACTCAGGAACAGACTCTTCCCTTCTGTTATCAGGTTTCTGAACGCTCCTTCCATAAGCTCTGCAACTGTCAATTCATCTTTACCCCATTGTGGACGTTGGACTTTGTCTATCGAGCTGGTGCACAACAATGCTGAGAACTATATTCTGCACTCTGTATCTTCCCATCTGTTCTACTTACTGTGCTTGAGTTTAGCTTAATTCTATTTATGTATAGTATTATCTGATTTGAATGGATGGCATACAAAACAAAAATGTTTCTACGCCATCATGGACGTGACAATAATAAACCCAAATGTAAAGCTAAGCATGCAAGTGTATGTTGAGCATCTGCCAAAATGTCTCCACATTTCCTAAAATACAGTGATTTACTTGCAACCCAGGCAAATCATGCCAAACACACTTACAATCAAACCATGTACAAGTATAACAGGTTATGCAAAGAGCAAAAGCAAACAGAGTTCAGAACATAGTGCTTCTGACACAGTGAAGGTGCTGATAAACATGGCAAGGTATGCAATGAGATATAGATTAGGTTGTAGTGGGTGCGGTCACCGCGGAAATCAGGCCAGACACCAGGTGAGTAGTAGGTAACTTTATTTCCTAAGGCACACAAACACCGCACTCAAGAACTCGTGAGTCGAAACACCCAAAACCTTTTATAGTCCCAGACCACCTGACCCAAGGGAACTGACCCAGGAAGTGACCTAATCCCTCCCGTCCACTGAGTGCCGAGTGGAATGACCAAGGGAGTGGCCTAGCCCCCGGGCGCCGCCACAAGGTGATCATTAATAAACCCCAATCCAAAACTAAGCATGCAAGTGTATATTGACCACATGTCTCCTGTCCCACCAAAAACCCAACACTTAAACCCTGTTGCATATCCATCAAAGACGCCTACTGCTCCACACCTCACCGCTTTGTGGTAAATCTGACCACCTGTCTACGTATCTACTCCCAGCTTACAAGCAGAAACTGAAATGGGAGAATCCGGTACAGAAAACTGTCTGCTACTGGTCTAAAGAAACAATTAAGATCTCACATTACTGCTTTTTTTAAACCAAAAATAAATGTAATCAATCATTACAAGGATAATATGTGCAATAGAAAACAATACCAACAAACCCACCACCATAGTACAAAGTAAAACAAATATTCTTAAATGTCAAATATTAAACAACTATGTTACAATCCTTGTCGAGGATATATTCCACCCCCTGAGATGCCCGGCAGTTCTGGAAATCGCCCAGGGTGCCTGTGGACAGCGCGGAGTCCCTCTCTAGTATCACCCAGGCGCGGACGTAACCCCAGAAATGGAGCAGGCAGCCATACATTACTGCTTTGTATCAGTGGACTGAGCCATGTTTGAATGAGTGCCAATACTGCCATAGATTTCATCACTAAGTGTGTAGAGGAAAAAGCAAGCATTCTCCAACCGGTAGTCATGCATGAACCATGACGTCCTCTCCCGGGTGAACTCCGTCTGTGACGTTCAAGTAGAATGATCCTGACTTGTACAAGACATTGATGTATGATCTTGGCAAAACCATCAAGGATCCTAAGAGAGAATTCTGAACAAAGCTAGAATCCCAGGATAATCACATGGACATCCGTTGATTGTGGCAAGGCTTGCATGCTATAACAGGCTACAAGATGAAGCTGAGCAGTATCTCTGACATAAAGCATCCTTCCCCGATAAGCTCAATGCACACATTAAACAGAGGGTTGATGGAATGACATCACCTGCTCCAACAGCCTCAGGAGCACCTGTACCCACATCATTGTCAGAGACCTTCCTGAGAGTGAACCCACTGAAAGCAACTGGCCTAGTTGGAGTCTACCGCCATGTCCTCAGAACCTATGCAACCGGCTGGCAGGTGTATTTGTGGACATTATTAACCTCTCCCTCCTCCATTCTGAGATTCTCACCTACTACAAGAAGACCACCATAACTTTGGTGCCCAAAGTTACCAGACTCTTGAACTGACCTCTCACTATCTAAGGATGAAATCTTGATCACCTAATCTATCTCATTGCAGCCCTTGCCATGTTTAACAGCACCACTGTATCAGTAGCACTGTGTTCTGAACTCTGCTTTTTGCTTTTTCCTGTTATACTTGTACATGGTTTGATTGTACGTGTTTGGCATGATTTGCCTGGATAGCATGTAAATCACTGTATTTTAGGAAATGTGCAATAAACAATTGCAAACAACCCCTTAGGATTGTTCTCTATCAATCCTGTTGCTGTAATTTGTCAGTAGCTGTGGGATAATTATGTGGTTATCTAAATGCCTGCAGCTACTGGTGTATTTGGAAGGAGTTAAAATTAAAAAGGCTTACCATTTATATACCGGAGGCACAAGAGACTGCAGTCTGAAATCGGTCCAACACCAATATGTCATCCCTCCACAGATGCTGCCTAACCTGTTGAAATCCTCCAGCAGTTTGTTTCTTTCCCTTAGGTAGTCAGTGTGTCTTTTCATGTCTTTCAGAGGAAGTCTCAAAATGCTTTGCAGCCAATTTAGTCGGTTCCAGGTATGCCCACAATTGTAGGAATGCAGCCACTGGCTTGTACGTTATAGGGTTTCATAAACATCGATGTGGTAATCCGTTTTGTATGAATCAATTTTGTAATGTTGATTGAGGGATAAACAATGACCTAGATACCAGAGTTCTAATCACGTCTTCTATCTGAAACATTAACTCTGTTTTTTTTCTTTTTGCAGATGTTGCCTGGACAGTAGTTTCTAGCATTTGTGGCTTTACTTTACATTTCTAGTCTCTGCTATTTTTTTTAATTTTAATTTGCAATAGATTGTTCCATACTTTTGAACAATAATGATTTGTCCTAATGCAGGATCTTGACCGGAAATGTCAACCATTTTTCTGCCTTCATAGATACTACCAGACCCACTGAATTCCTCCGGCAGTTTTATTTTTGGTCCAGGTTCCAGCATCTGCAGTCATTTGTGCCTCCAAATAATTCTATGGGATATTTTACGCATACATGAAATAACTGAAAGGGTGTTTGTTCCCCATCTTCTTAGGAATCTCTCTGCTTTAAGAATGCAATCTATTTCCATTACTTTCACTGTTGTTCCATGGAATCGAAGGTGCTTGTTCATGAATTATTTTAACAGGAGGGGACAATGGGTTGGCACATCAACTGCAATATCGTCTTGACGAAATGAGTTGCTGGACAAATGATAAGGAGATCGAGATGAGTGGAGAGCAGATGTGCTGCATGGAATTATTGCTCATGTAGATAGACAACCTCAATCTAGTCGGACATGGATGTACTTTGATCACACATGTACACACATAGAAACAAACACACATGTGATTTTGCCAAATCTTCCTCGCATACCTCACATCCACCGTTCTGATCTATTCCCTGCTTCATTTCCCTCTCCCTGAGTCTCCCCTATCGCACGTCCCTTAACTACATACTCAATTCCACTGCTCTCCTTTGTATCCCCTCCATTTTTTATCTCTCCACCATTTCCCCGCTCTCCAGCTGTCAGCTGCTTGCTCTCTCTCTCTCTCTCTCTCTCTCTCTCTCTCTCTCTCTCTCTCTCTCTCTCTCTCTCTCTCTCTCTCTCTCTCTCTCTCTCTCTCTCTCTCTCTCTCTCTCTCTCTCTCTCTCTCTCTCTCTCTCTCTCTCTCTCTCTCTCTCTCTCTCTCTCTCTCTCTCTCTCTCTCTCTCTCTCTCTCTCTCTCTCTCTCTCTCTCTCTCTCTCTCTCTCTCTCTCTCTCTCTCTCTCTGTGATGTGTGGCTACATCCTTCTTCACCACCATTCTCCCTTTCTATGATTGTGCCTAACCTCTGATTGGCCTACCACCTAGTCCCAGCAATCACAGTGACTGAAGCCTGTCGCCTAATCCAGAGCAGTAAAACCTCTCCCACAGAACCTTGCATCAGTGCTGAGCAACTTGTCCTGGACCCCCATATCTAAGCAATGGCCAAGAGAGCACAGTAACACTCTACTTCCTTAGATGGCTTAGTACATCCGGCATGTCCCCAACAACTCTCACCAACTTCTACTGATGCGCCATAGAAAGCATTTTATTGGGATGCATCACAGCATGGTTTGAGAACAGCTCCATCCAAGACTGTAAGAAACTGCAGAGAATTGTGGATGCAGCCCAGATCATTACACAAACCAACCTCCATTCCATTGACTCCATTTGCACTTCACGCTGCTGCGGCAAGGCCACTAGTATAATCAAGGATGAGTCTCATCCCGGTTACTCACTCTTCTCCCGTCTCCCATCCGTTAGAGACTCCCCCACACGCACCACATTCAAAACATCGCTGAAGTCTCACCTGTTCAGTACTGCCTTCAACCACTGAAGGTCACCTCACCTTCTGTCTCCTTTCTCTGTTCATTTATTTATTTACTTATTTATCTATTTATTCATTTCCCTATGTTCTCAAAATCTCTGTAAAGCGTCTTTGAGTATATGAAAAGCGCTATATAAATAAAATGTATTATTATTATTATTATTAAGAGTTACAGAGGTGTGAAAACGCATACCTCCAGATTTAGGGACTGTTTCTTCCCAGGTGCTATCAGGTAACTGGATCGTCCTATCAACAACTAAAGTGCGATCCTGAGCTACCAGCTACCAAGATCGCAAGAAATTGCAGTGAATTGTGGACGCAGCGCAGACCATCACACAAACCAACCTCCCACCTATTGACTCCATTTATACCTCACACTTCCTCAGCAAGGCTAGCAGCATAATCAAGGATGAGTCGCATCCTGGCCACTCCCTCCTCTCTTCTTCCCCCATCAGGCAAAAAGTGTGAAAATGCTTCGGGGACAGTTTCTTCCCAGCAATTATCAGGCAACTGAATCATCCTACCACAATCAGAGAGCAGTGCTGAACTACTATCTACCTCTTTGATGACCCTCGGACTATCCTTGATTGGACTTGCTGGCTTTACCTTGCACTAAACATTATTCCCTTATCAAGTATCTGTAAATGGATCCATTGTAATCATGTATTGTAGTTCTGCTGACTGGTTAGCACACAACAAAAAGCTTTTCACTGCACTTCGATACACGTGACAATAAAATAAACTGAACTGAACTGAACAGCTGTTGTATCCATTTACGTTCAGAACTGCTCAATTTGATCCTTTGCCATTGTGCTACTTGCACAATGTTGCCACAATATGGTGCCATTTCTCAGCCATCCCATTTTTGGGCAAAATTTTCCCAAATCCCATTATGTCAACAAAAGGTGGAATTCCCCTTTATAACTGCTTCTCATAGCTAGTATCTGGAATTGAAAGGAGGTGTCAAGTTAACAACCCAACTGCTTGGTGTATAAATGTATTTCCTGAAACTGCTACTGAGGCATTTATAAACCCGTCGCCACGTGAGTATTGCCCGCCTGTGTCCCACTGGTGCCCCATCTGTGCCCCGCCTGTGCCCCGCCTGTGTCCCACTGGTGCCCCATCTGTGCCCCGCCTGTGCCCCGCCTGTGTCCCACTGGTGCCCCATCTGTGCCCACCTGGACATATACATTTCTCCCCTCCCCACTACTACCACCTACATTCCTTCCTCTTGCTTCACAATTATTTGTTGTGCCTTTATGCCTCACCGTGGTGCACACCCACACTTGTGCAACTATGCCACCTTGACATTCCACTACTAAATGAAGATTCAAGCCTCCCGAATGAAAAGGAGAAAATACCATTAAGAAATGCCTCAATTCAATCTTGAATTAAATCTTGTGGCAAGTGCCCAATGCGTGTTTTCAGTGGCCTATGGAGAATGTACAGAATAAAAATAATGTATTGAAATGGAAATTCGAAGAAATCTCCAAACATTCTGCTTTGTTCAAATGGCTATGACCGTAACGTAGCTGGTGTTTATTTTTAGCATTCGGCTGTATCATTCCATAAAAACAAAAGTAACCAAAGATCTAATCCACTCCCATACAATGTGCAGTTGATGTTTATGGCAACCTAATTATTACAGAATTATGATGTGCATGTAGGGGCACAGGGATTGGTCCAGACCATCGAACCCTCTGATTGGTAGAAGAGGTGAGGAGGTGCGCAGGTAAAGGTACAGAGCAGTCTGGTTTAGAACTCCGAGAGAGACAGTAAGATTTATGGTTGTCTGTCGTTTGGTGCGTTGGTTGTCACGGTTGTTAATATTACAATAAACGTCTACCTCAACGCACATCGCCTACGACTCGCCATAGTGGCGACCCCGACGTGATCATAGATCACCAAGATGTCCCATCGGGAGGCATCAACGCCGAACGCAATCGGCGTTCATCTGCCCCCGTTCTGGGCCCACCAACCACACCTGTGGTTCGCCCAAGCGGAGGCACAGTTCCACCTCCGGGGAGTACAGGAGGACGAGACCAGGTTCTACCATCTACTGAGCGTCCTGCCGTCGGAGACGTCCGCACGGGTCGCACAGTACGTCACCGACCCGCCAGAAACCGGCAAGTATGCGGGCCTCAAGTCGCTGCTGCTGAAAACCTTCGGCCGCAGCCAACAACAGCGGGCCAGCACACTCCTGCACTTACCTGAGCTCAGGGACCGACCGCCGTCGGTCCTCATGACGGAGATGATGACTCTAGCGGGAGAACACACCAAATGCCTCATGTTCGAGGAGGCATTCCGCGAGAAGCTGCCAGAGGACGTCCGCGTAGTCCTAGCAGACGTTACTTTCGGGGACCCGATGGATTTCGCAGAAAAGGCGGACGCACTGGTCGCGGCAAAGGTGAGGCGCCCCGGCTCAGTAAATCGGGTTTCCACACCGGTGAGCGACCGACCGCGCGGCCAAGATGGCGCCCATCCGCCCACCACTTTTCAAAAAACCCGCCAAGCTGCTACGTCGATGGCGGCCATTTTGAAACAGGCCCGCGACATAGAAACACACCAGCGCGGCTGGTGTTTCTTTCATAGACGGTGGGGAGCAGCGGCACGCAACTGTAGAAGCCCCTGCACATTCTCGGGAAATGCCTCGGCCGATCAAATGTAGAGGCAATCTCGATCGGCCAGAACCATCGCCTCTACCTTGTGGAGCAACATACAGGTACCGTTTTCCTCGTGGACACCGGGACGATCGTCAGCATTGTGCCTCCATCCTGCCAGGAAGCGCGATCAGGTAAGACCGGCCCCCCACTCATTGCGGTGAACGGCAGACCTGTCCGTACCTACGGAACATGGGACATGTCCCTGTCCTTTGGTTCCAGGACCTACAACTGGACTTTCATCATCGCAGATGTAGGCCAGGCAATCCTGGGAGCGGATTTCCTTTGGGCTTTTTCATTGATCCCTGACGTCCGCGGGAAGAGCCTGCAGCCGTCGTCCAGTAGCGTTGACCCCCCCACTCCTTCGGTTTCCGTGTCATCCAGCCCGACCGTCCAGGCCGTCACCACGACCTCCGACCCGTTTGCTGCGATACTCGCTGAATTCCCGGAGCTCCTAGTCCAGCGTTTCGACACACCTGCCGCCAAGCACGGAGTCGTGCACTTCATCCCTACGGAGGGACCGCCTGTTTTTGCCCGAGCCCGACGCCTACCCCCTGATAAGCTGGCAGTCGCTCGCGAAGAGTTCCTCACTTTGGAACGGCTGGGGATCATACGCCCGTCAGACAGCCCGTGGGCCTCACCGTTACACATGGTCCCAAAAGCATCTGGGGGGTGGAGACCATGTGGCGATTACCGACGTCTGAACGCCATCACCACGGCTGACCGATACCCGATCCCGCATATTCAGGATTTTTCTGCCAGCCTAGAGGGTGCCACGGTATTCTCAAAACTGGACTTAGTCCGAGGGTATCACCAGATCCCGGTTCGCCCTGCAGACATCCCTAAGACCGCCACCATCACCCCGTTCGGGCTTTTTGAGTGGCTGCGGATGCCTTTCGGCCTCAAAAACGCCGCCCAGGCGTTCCAACACCTCATGGATCATGTGGGTCGGGGTATGCCTTTTGTGTTCATATATCTGGACGATATTCTCGTGGCAAGTCGGTCGGCTCACGAACACCGGTCCCACCTGCGCTCCGTATTCCAAAGGTTGCAGGACCACGGTCTGATCCTACACCCATCCAAATGCCAATTCGGACTATCCTCAGTCGATTTCCTGGGTCATCGGATCACACAGGCAGGTGCCGTTCCCTTGCCCGAGAAGGTGGCTGCTATCCGCTCCTTCCCCCGCCCCGACACTATCAAAGGGTTACAAGAATTTGTAGGCATGGCAAATTTTTACCACCGATTCGTCCCGGCGGCAGCCCGGATCATGCGCCCCCTTTTCCAATGCCTCGCGGGTAACCCCACCGAGCTCGTGTGGTCCCCTGCTGCCGACGCGGCTTTCGCGGCGGCCAAGCTGGCCCTCGCGAACGCCACCATGCTCGTCCACCCGCGCTCCTCTGCCCCCACCGCCCTCACCGTCGATGCCTCCGGCGTGGCGGTGGGGGGGCGTCTTAGAACAGCAGGTTAACGGCCTCTGTCACCCTTTGGCGTTTTTCAGCCTCCAGCTCACTCGCCCCGAAATAGCTTACAGTGCCTTTGATCGGGAACTCCTGGCCCTCTACCTGGCGATCCGTCATTTTCGCTATTTTTTAGAGGGTCGCTTTTTCGTGGCTTTCACTGACCACAAGCCACTGACGTTTGCTTTTTTGAAGGTTTCCGATCCGTGGTCGGCCCGCCAGGAGAGACACCTCACTTTCATTTCGGAATTTACCACCGACGTTCGGCACATTGCGGGAAAACTAAACGCCGTGGCGGATGCCCTGTCCAGACCGACGGTTTCCCCGGTTGCCGAGGTAAGTTCCGGGGTGGATTTCCAGGACCTAGCAGAGGCTCAGCGCCTGGAAGACACCCCCTGCCTGTACCCCCACACCACCTCGGGGTTGCGGTTGGCACAGGTAGCCTGTGGTCCCACGCGTACCAAACTCTGGTGCGATGTTTCTCTGCCGTGCACCCGCCCGGTAGTGCCCACTTCCATGCGGCGCCAGGTTTTCGATACTATTCACGGCCTGGCACATCCGTCCATCCGGGCCACTTCGGCTCTGGTTGCGGCTCGATTTGTCTGGCACGGGCTGCGGAGGCAGGTGGCCGCCTGGTCCCGCTCCTGCATTCCGTGCCAAACCTCCAAGGTACACCGGCACACTCGGCCCCCCGTCCAGCAGTTCACGGTCCCCGCAGTCCGATTCCTCCACATCCATGTGGATCTCGTCGGCCCGTTAACCCACTCCAAGGGCTACACCCACCTCCTCACGGTAGTCGAGCGGTTCACCCGGTGGCCAGAGGCGCTCCCGTTGTCCGACATCTCAGCAGCCTCCTGCGCGCGGGCTCTGGCACTAAATTGGATTGCCCGTTTCGGCGTCCCGGACGTCATCACTACCGACCGGGGCGCCCAATTCACCTCGTCCCTGTGGGTGGCTCTGACTCAGCTGTGCGGGTCCCGATTACAGCAAACCACCGCCTATCACCCCCAGGCCAACGGGATGGTGGAACGGTTCCACAGGCAGCTTAAAGCGTCACTCACTGCCCGCCTGTCCGGCCCCGACTGGGCCGACCAGGTCCCATGGGTTCTCCTGGGTATCCGCACGGCTCCGAAGCACGATCTCGGAGCTTCCTCGGCAGACCTGGTCTATGGCTCACCCCTGCGAGTACCAGGCGACGTTCTCCCTCAATGTTCTACCCCCCCTCCCTCCATGCCAGCACTCTTAGCTTCACTCCGAGCGCGGGTGGGGTCCCTGGCCCCGGTCCCTGCTTCTCGTCACGGGGATCCCCCTTCACATGTCCCGCCGGCCTTGGGCGACTGCGAGTTTGTGTTCCGGCGCATCGATGCCCACCGTCCCCCGTTCCGGCCAGTTTACCAGGGTCCGTTCAGGGTAGTGAAGAGAGGCACAGTCACTTTCACGTTAGAAGTGGGTACACGACAAGAGGTCGTCTCGGTGTCCCGCCTCAAGCCTGCCTATTTGGACCCAGACCAGCCCGTCACACCGGCTCAACCTCCTCGCCGGGGCCGACCTCCGGCCGCGGCTCCCGTACAGCAGTTTTTCCCCTCGCTGCCCCCGTTCGGGACTCCTCTTCCCCCGGTCGCCTTGCCACTGCCTCCTCCGGCTCCGTCAGTTCCCCCTCCTCCCGCGGTGCCGGCTTCCCCGTCCCCACCCCCGGTGGGGCCTCCCTCTCCTCTCCGCACCCGCTCCGGTCGGGTGGTCCGGGCACCTGCCCGGTACCGCGCCGAGGGTTCTGGGGGGGGGTCATGTAGGGGCACAGGGATTGGTCCAGACCATCGAACCCTCTGATTGGTAGAAGAGGTGAGGAGGTGCGCAGGTAAAGGTACCGAGCAGTCTGGTTTAGAACTCCGAGAGAGACAGTAAGATTTATGGTTGTCTGTCGTTTGGTGCGTTGGTTGCCACGGTTGTTAATATTACAATAAACGTCTACCTCAACGCACATCGCCTACGACTCGCCATATGCATTGTGAAAACCAACTGCAAATCTTGCATGTTGTTGAATGAAGTAAAGCGGGAGTTTTGAAAGCATGCTAACTCACTGTTATTTTCCAAATAACGTGGTTCTGACTACTAATTTCAGATGTGTGCAGTTTAATTTCCTTAGACTACATATTCAAGCTTGTTTTTAAAGTTTAGAAACAAGGAACTGCGGATGGGTCCTGACCCGAAACGCCACCTTTCCATACTCTCCAGAGAAGCTGAGTTACGACAGCCCTTTGTGCCTCTTTTTTAAAGTTTGTTTTCACATTTGAGTTGTTGCTCCATATGCCACTTCAAATCTTTGCTTTATTGTGGAAACTGGAGATCTTGCTGACTTGATGTCTATAAGAATTCATCAAGTTGATTGATTGCTCAGCCAGCTTGATAACATTAACATTACTCAGAACCATGTACATCCTACAGAAAGGGTGGCATGATGGCGCAGCAGTAGAGTTGCTGCCTTACAGCGCCAGTAGACCCGGGTTTGATCCTGACCACGGGTGCCGTCTGTACGGAGTTTGTACGTTCTCCCCGTGACCGCATAGGTTTTCTCCAAGATCTTCGGTTTCCTCCCACATGCCAAAGACGTACAGGTTTGTAGGTTAATTGGCTTGGTACAAGTGTAAATTGTCCCTAGTGTGTGTAGGATAGTGTTAATGTGCGGGGATCACTGGTCGGTGCGGACTCAGTGGATCAAGGGGTCTGATCCGCACTGCATCTCTAAACTAAATTAAACTAAACTAAAGCACCTGACAGCTCACATTGGCAAAGTGTTAATACATAGCATAGAGCCCATTGAATTTATGTGGTCAGGTTTCTCTGTGGCCAGAGTCTGAAGAAGAGTCTCACCCCTAAAGGTCACCCATTCCTTCTGTCCAGAGATGCTGCCTATCCCGCTGAGTTACTCCAGCATGTGATTTTTTTTCTATTACAAGTCTCAAATTGTGGAGTACACAGGCAAATAAATAAATGATGGGTCTTTGTCCCAAACATTATGGAGGGCATTGTACAAAACATACCTTTGTCCTTCCTCTGTCTTCACAATTATTTGTCATGGCTTTCTGCCCCACCCTGGTGCGCACCCATCTCTGCACTATTTTGCCCCCCTTCAATCCCCTCCAGCCCCCTTCCACCCATATCCCTCCCCTTGGTTTTACAATCACTCCTCTCCTTATCGAACAGCCTTTTATTTCCTCATCTCATTTTTGGCTCCTGCTGTGTCTTTTTGTCACCCTTTTGTTTCTTTTAGATCCCTAGTTTTTGTCCACCTATCCACCCACCAGTCAAAAATTCCTCTCACCTCCTACTTGCCAGGCTTTGTCCAGCTTTCTCCACCCTACCACAATCAATCTGAAGGGTCCCTGAGCCGAAAAGTCACCTATCCATGTCCTGACCATTTGAATTACTCCAGAGCTTTATGTCCTATGCAAAATTCCCATATTTGCAGTTCCTTGTGCCTCCAACTTAATGGTGAAGCCCTGCCCTCAGAAGCCCTATGACAAGAGGTATGAGCGGGTGGAAGCTTTAACCCTGTCCAAACCCGTGTGGCTATTTTAACAGTTTCTTAACAGCTCTATTCACAGGAAATATATTTTAAAATCAATTAAAATATTTTAAATAATTTAAATCATTGTTAAATAGGGAATACAGTGCCCTCCATAATGTTTGGGACATTATTTGCCTATGTACTCCACAATTTGAGATTTGTTATAGAAAAAAATCACATGTAGTTAAAATGCACATTGTCAGATTTTATTAGGGGTCATTTATATAAATTTTTGTTTCACCATGTAGAGATTACAGCTGTGTTTATACATAGTCCCCCCATTTCAGGGCACCATAATGTTTGGGACATATGGCTTCACAGGTATTTGTAATTGCTCAGGTGTGTTTAATTGCCTCCTTAATGCAGGTATAAGAGAGCTCTCAGCACCATCTTTCCACTCCTTCAGTCTTTCCATCACCTTTGGAAACTTTTCTTGCTGTTTATCAACATGAGGACCAAAGTTGTGCCAATGCAAGTCAAAGAAGCCATTATGAGACTGAGAAACAAGAATACAAATGTTAGAGACATTAGCCAAACCTTAGGCTTACCAAAATCAACTGTTTGGAACATCATTAAGAAGAAAGACAGGCGATTTTAAGGCGACTGCCGGCGACTAGGCTGTCGCCGAACGTTCACGGGGGTGTCGCGGGCGGGCATGATCGTGAGGAGTCTTCAATGAATCGTAGCGGATCTCGGCGCGTCGCAGAAAAATTTACCTGCTAGAAATTTCTCCAGGTATCGTAGCTTATTGCAGGCGTTGTCGCATGCTGTCCCCAGGTTTGCTAGGTTGTCGCAGATGCATTTAGAAGCACGTAATATTAAATTAAGAAAGGCATTTGAAGATACCAGAAGATAATTTTGTTTAACCAATTTATTTACCGTCAGGGCATTTGACAGGTAGATTGGAGGCGACAGTTTGACGGTCAGGTAAGCATGGGAATTTCGCGATGTTTCCGAAGACGGTGTAATCTCTTAGCCAGGTGCTAGTTTCCCCAAAAAAGTAACTTGTATCGATCTGACTCGGCATTGTCGTGGTCATTGTCGTAGGGTAAAAAAAAAATGTGGCGATCTGCTACGACTTTGACAGTCGCCGGCAGTCGCCTTAAAAATCGTGTAACTGGAACAGGCCCTTAACTTATATCAGAGTGATGGCAAGAGCAAAGTATGGAGGAGAGAAGGAAGTGCTCAAGATCGAAAGCATACCACCTCATCTGTGAAACACGGTGGTAGAGGCGTTATGGCCTGGGCATGTATGGCTGCTGAAGGTAGTAGCTCACTTATCTTCATTGATGATACAACTGCTGATGGTAGTAGCATAATGAATTCTGAAGTGTATAGACACATCCTATCTGCTCAAGTTCAAACAAATGGCTCAAAACTCATTGGCCGACGGTTCATTTTTCAGCAAGACAATGATCCCAAACATACTGCTAAAGCAACAAAGGAGTTTTTCAAAGTTAAAAAATGGTTAAATCTTGAGTGGCCAAGTCAATCACCCTATCTGAACCCAATTGAGCATGCCTTTTATACAGTATGCTGAATAGAAAACTGAAGGGGACTAGCCCCCAAAACAAGCATAAGCTAAAGATGGCTGCAATACAGGCCTGGCAGAGCATCACCAGAGAAGACACCCAGCAACTGGTAATAACATATAACAAACATATAACAACTACAGCATGGAAACAGGCCTGTCCGGCCCTACCAGTCCACGCCGACCATTCTCCCTGACCTAGTCTCATCTACCTGCACTCAGACCATAACCCTCCAATCCCCTCCTATCCATATACCTATCCAATTTACTCTTAAATAATAAAATCGAGCCAGCCTCCACCACTTCCACCGGAAGCCCATTCCATACAGCCACAACCCTCTGAGTAAAGAAGTTCCCCCTCATGTTACCCCTAAACCTTTGTCCCTCAATTCTGAAGCTATGTCCCCTTGTTGGAATCTTCCCCACTCTCAAAGGGAAAAGCCTACCCACGTCAACTCTGTCCGTCCCTCTCAACATTTTAAAAACCTCTATCAAGTCCCCCCTCAACCTTCTACGCTCCAAAGAATAAAGACCCAACCTGTTCAACCTCTCTCTGTAGCCTAAGTGCTGAAACCCAGGCAACATTCTAGTAAATCTCCTCTGTACCCTCTCCATTTTGTCGACATCCTTCCTATAATTTGGCGACCAGAACTGCACACCATACTCCAGATTCGGCCTCACCAATGCCCTGTACAATTTCAACATTACATCCCAACTTCTATACTCGATGCTCTGATTTATAAAGGCAAGCATACCAAACGCCTTCTTCACCACCCTATCCACATGAGATTCCACCTTCAGGGAACAATGCACAGTTATTCCCAGATCCCTCTGTTCCACTGCATTCCTCAATTCCCTACCATTTACCCTGTACGTCCTATTTTGATTTGTCATGAATCGCAGACTTCAAGCAGTCATTGTATGCAAAGGACATGCAACAAAATACTAAACATGACTACTTTCATTTACATGACATTGCTGCGTCCCAAACATCATGGTGCCCAAAAATTGGGGGACTGTGTATAAACACTGCTGTAATTTCTACATGGTGAAACCAAAATGTATAAAAATGGCCTTTATTAAAATCTGACAATGTGCACTTTAACCACATGTGATTTTTTTTCTATTACAAGTCTCAAATTGTGGAGTACACAGGCAAATAAATAAATGATGGGTCTTTGTCCCAAACATTATGGAGGGCATTGTACAAAACATACCTTTGTCTTTCTAATCTCCAGGCTGAGAATCCCACTGAAGTGAATAGGGTCTTTGATCCTACAGTAACCTCCAGCGAAAAATGACTCCGCCATTGAATTCCAGTTGAGACATGCATCAGATGCAATGGCATCAGGGTGCAGTGCAGACAGGACTTGCATCAGATCAGCCCGAGTCCAGGATTTAATTGCATGGGAACAGTTGACTCTTTCCTTCGAAACTGCAAGCTACAACTGACAATAAAGCATTTGAATTGGTTGCAATTAGCTCTGCGTCTATCATGATCATTTTATGAGGGTGTGTCAGACTGCGTTATGGAGCTTTATTGTTTAATACATCACTAGTAATGCTCAGTTTTAGTGAACTGCTGTGGGATTAGCATTGTGGTGGGGATACTAATTGCAGGAATACTCAGACTTTATCATTTTAAAAGCTTTTCAAACAATTCAGTCATTGACTACGCAGCAATTTAATAATGGGAGGTTATAGACGTGGAACTATTATTCCTACCTGAAGCTTATAATTATCTTACTTAACTGAAAATGCAAAGCCATTGCTGCCACTTCTTTTAAGGATGTGATTACAAAGTCATTATTTTTTTTAAATGCAGCAATGGGAGCAAGTTTAAAAGTACCTTATTCACAAGGAAGTAGTGAATGTTTGTCAGCAAAGGTCATGTTTGTACATGTTTGTGGTCCCATATTTAGAAACTCAAGGTTATGTAATGCAAATGTTAAAGATAAACCTTTGTTTATTTTCCTTAAAGCATTTTTCAATGCACTTCCTCTATATCAAGATTATCCTTTTTTTAGGCAAGGCGACAATAAAATGTACGCAATTACACCAGGAGTGATCTCACAATTTATATTGTCACATATTTTCACAGTTTCTGATGACAAAGAGGCAATTTGGCTCATCGAGTCTATGCTGGTCCTCAGAACAACACTTTCCTGCAACCTATTTTGTTATTGTTGCAACACATATTTACGCTTGTACTCAAATGTATTCTTGAACAACAGTAAAGGCCAACAGACCATTATCTTCCTAACATCTTCCTGCATCTGCATGTTAATTTTTTGTGAATTTGCTAGAGGTTTGGGTATTATACTGGATTTGAGGTTACGGTGTTGGTGAATATTCCAATGCATTGCTGAGCAAGGGGCCTCAAGACTCCCATTTCTTATCTGTGAAGTTCAAAACACCTGATTAAGACACAGCTCCCGGATACCAGTGCTGCAGCCCTTTACTTACACGGGAGAAAGCAAGTGTAAATTGAACTCTTAAAATGGATGTGGCATCTGAAAAATGGTTTCTCAGTATCCAAAATAGCCAAATGAGTTTCCCACTCATCATACAGGCAGTCAGCTTGATTGATTGGAGGTCCGACTGCCTCAGTCTGAAGTCCTTGAAATAAGGTAGGTTAGAAAGATTGTTTGATGACGCAGGAGAGTGGTGGAAATATGGTAGGGCAGATTTGGTGTGTGGACCACAGTATGTGTACTGATGTAGTTGGAGTGTGTATGTATTCCACCGGATGGGCGCCGCACAATGGCTGCCTTGCCTACAGTCTGTCTGTCCTTTTCGAACTTTTTTTGTTATTTTAGGTAAGTTTTAAAAGTTTGTGTAAATGTGCTCTGGTTTGTTTTATGTGGGGGGTAGGGGAGGGGGTCGGGGGAAACTTTTTTTTCAATCTCTTACCTCACCAGAGATGCGATTGTTTTCCGGATCATATCCCCGGTCGCTCTGCGGCCTAACATTGTGGAGCTGGAGGCCTTGCCTGGGACTGACTTTGAGCCCCCGCAGCACGAAGTCCAAGCTGCATGAGGTTCGACAAGCCCCGACCCCGCAGAAGATCGCCCAGCGCAGGGGAGCTGAAATCCACCGCCCCCCCCCCCCCCCCATGCAGGAGCTTGATCGCCCCGATGAGGAAGGCCCGCCTTCAGTTATGGGAGTCAAGATCGTTCCATCAACGGAAGGTTAGAGGCCCCCGACCATTGGAAGACAAAGAAGGGGGAGATTGAACTTTTTTATGTCCTCCATCACAGTGAGGAATGCGGAGGAGTCACTGTGGTGGATGTTCATGTTAAAATGTATTTTGTGTGTCCTGTTGCTTTTTATTGTTATGACTGTGTGGAAAATGACATTCCTCGTAATTTGCGAAACATACTTGGCTAATAAAGTATGATTGTGATTTTGATTGATTGTGATTGAAGTGGAAGTGGGAGTGGGGATAATGATTGGTCTCTAAAACAAGACCATGGGTCTATATTGCTGCGTCATGTTGATATTCAGATGATGGTTGGTGAAAATAAATGGAGACCAAAGGTGAATATTATAAAAAGCTAGGCATAATACTATTTGTGAACTGGCTTCACTCTAACCTCACTACCTCTGCCTCAGAAGTTTGTAGGTTTGGGCATCATACTGCACATGAAGTTATGGTGTGGGAAAATATTGAAATACAGTGCTGAAGGACCTCTACATTTACACCAGTGCCTTCTTTCAGAAAGATTATTAAAAATATCCCATGCCATGTTTGACAAAGATCTGGAGGTATGATCAGGACAATTGTCAATCAGATATTATTAATAAAAAGGAAATTGATCGATTGCTTGAAGTGGAATGGTGCTGATCCAGATTAGTTGTGTGTCACGTCGTTATTAGACTAATTGCAGTTTGGAATAGAAAGATATGGCAGTGTGACGGTCACTGTTTAATCTAATATTCTAAATTATTTCCTGATTAGACTGAACGAAACACACAAATTACAAAGTCAAACAAATGGGAAGACACAATTGATTCAAAGGGTTAAAAAAAAGAGCAACTACTTCCTTGAAATCTGGTCTAGCCAACACCCTTCCTGCCCTATTCATTAAGTATAAAATATGAAGTGACTGCTTTATGACCATTCAAGTCAGAGGAGCCCTGAAATCATGAGCAACTGGGTGCTTAACCATGGCCTGTCTGCCCTGGTCATTGTAAGAAGAATATTTGGAATTCTCTGCTGAGTCTTTTTCAACGACAATGGCAACGGAAGATCTGCAGAAAACTGAGTAATCATTGTCATTTTTTTTGCTTACAGGTGGTGTGGCTGGGAATCAACATCTTTCTATTTGTCTACTACTACCACTTTTACGAATATAATACAGTATTTTACTACACAAGGCAAATTACTGGAGTAAGTACTCACACTTCAATCATCTATTGAAGTCAGTTCTTGTCTGTAGAATGTTCTTCACAAATGTGCAGTTGAAATATCTTATTGATTTTTTTCTTAAAATCAATCAATCAACATTGTTAATATTTGTAAGTAACTTGTTATTGGTGCACCATCTAAGTAGTATTGGCTGTGTGTATCACATTAACAGGAATATTTCATTTACATCTCATGGGGAATTTATGGGTGTTGTTGTAAAGTGAGGTAAGAAATGTTCAGGATTTGCCAAACAATCACCTGCCTTTGTGCGAAAGGCTGCACTTCAAGTGAAGTATTTGCCACCCAGGGCTGAAAGGCATTACTGAAAATGCCTGTTATAGCATTACTTACCTTAGCAGGTGCTTCAATATAATTGGTTCTGTCAGCAAATGTCTCATAAAGGGAAATTTCGTATAATTAGGGGAATTAGGCATTAGGTAATGTCCTTTTCACCTCTACCCCATTGCAGACATTGGACTTTGTCTTTAGAACTGGTATGCTTTAATACAGAGATCTATATTCTGCACTCTATATCTTTCCCATTGTTCTACCTGTGTGCTTAGGGTCGTTGTCTTGTTGGAAGGTGAACCTCTGCCCCAGCCTGTGGTCCAGAATGCTCTGGAGCAGGTTTTCATCAAGGATCTCTCTGTACTTTGCTCTATTCATCTTTCCCTCGATCCTGACTAGTCTCCCAGTTCTTGCTGCCAAAAAACATCCCCACAGCATGATGCTGCCACCACCATGCTTCACCGTAGGTATGGTATTTGCCAGGTGATGAGCGTTGCCGCTTGGCATTCAGGCCAAAGAGTTCAATCTTGGTTTCATCAAACCAAGAGAATCTTTAGGTGTGTTTCGGCAAACTCCAAGCGGGCTGTCATGTGCCTTTTACTGAGGAGTGGCTTCCGTCTGGCCAATCTACCACAAAGACCTGAATGGTGGAGTGCTGCAGATATAGTTGTCCTTCTGGAAGGTTCTTCACAGAGAAACTCTGGAGCTCTGTCAGAGTGACCATCGGGGTCTTGGTCACCTCCCTGACCAAGGCCCTTCTCCCCTGATTGCTCAGTTTGGCCGGGCGGCCAGCTCTATGAAGAGTCCTGGTGGTTCCAAAGTTCTTCCATTTAAGAATGATGGAGGCCACTGTGCTCTTCAGGACCTGCAATGCTACAGAAATGTTTTACACCCTTCCCCATATCTGTGTCTCGACACAATCCTGTCTCGGAGGTCTACGGACAATTCCTTCGTCTTCATGGCTTGGTTTTTGCTCTGACATGCACTGTCAATTGTGGGACCTTATATAGACAGGTATGCGCCTTTCCAAATCATATACAATCAATTTAATTTACCATTGGTGGACTACAATCAAGTTGAAGAAACATCTCAAGGATAATCAATGGAAACAGGATGAAAATAAGCTCATTTTGAGTGTCATAGCAAAGGGTCTGAATACTTATGTAAATGTGATATTTCAGTTATTTCTTTTTAATTACTTTGCAAAAATTTCTAAACCTGTTTTTACTTTTTTATTATGGGGTATTGTGTGTAGATTGATGATAAAAAAAATGAATTTAATCTATTTTAAAATAAGGCTGTAACAGAGCAAAATGTGGAAAAGGTGAAGGGGTCTGAATACTTTCTGAATGCACTGTAACTCCCTTCCCTGGCCTGAGGTAAGCATAGAAAGCCACACAATACTCAGTATGAACACTCAGAACACACTCAAAAACTCTGTTTCACAAGAACAAGCATATCCTGATTTAAGCCAAAAGGTCGCTTTGACGCATTACCTGGTAATGGTGACAAAGGACATATCGCCCTTCTTAGCACCGTTGATGTCTGTGGCTTCATAGTGTTAAAGTTCGATTCTAATAGACAGACAACAATACCATAAAGTGGTAAAACATTAGAGTCTTTATTACGCCAGCGGGAGTGGGAGAGCTGCAACTAGTATGCTCGCATACTAGCAGCCACTCGAAGACCCCACTCACTTACAGTGTTTCAGCAACCTTTTTATGCACCAAATACAATGGGTTTTTAGAAGTGATAACAGAACCAGACACCCCAGACAGGTGGTCTTGCAAGAGGGACAGGTGGTCTTGCAAGAGGGATGGGAGTTCAATGAATCTTCACCCACTATCATTGGCCATTGTCCGAGGTTAACAATTGAGTATATTAACATAAACACATCTTCCTAGTGCTCAACTTTAGAGTGATTGTACCGAGGCTCAGTCTATTACCATAAACACATCTTCCTGGGGCTCAACCTTGTGGTAATTGTTTAAGAGGCTCAAGTCTACTCGGTGCTCTTCTGTATCCGTATCCTGTCCTTTGTAAGATTACAACACCCCTTCTGCAATCTCAAGCCAGCATCTACACAGAGGTAGACCTGCCGGCATCTGAGGTATGCATTTTAATTTAGTGACAGTTCATCTTCATGTAGCATTTGGTCACATACACCTTAACCCTTAAATCCCCTTTTCTCCTTTACAATAGTTCATCTTCCTGGTGATGGTTGTCACCTCGTTATATATTAGGTTGTTCCCATCCTACCCCACTTTCAAAGTACTATGGCAGGTGTAGTTTTTGTACAGTAAATCTCTGCTATCCAACTGTTCAGAAATGCTAATAGTGCAGCAATTGGTTTACCATGTTCTGTTTCCTTTGCTCCTGAAACTTAGCAGGTTCATAGGAAAAAATACGTTCTACTGTAATATGTAACACCAAAACAAAATCAGTTAACCTGGAAAATCTGAGGGTCCTTTGTGTGTCGGATTAAAGCTTTACTGCACACGATTCATCAGGAGCAATACTCAAGAGCAGGCAAAGACATGGAGATAAAAGGAACTGAAGATGCTGGTTTACAATAAAAAACACAAAGTGATGGAGTAACACTGAGGGTCAGACAGCATCTCTGTAGGTCATGGACAGGTGATGTTTCGGGTCGGGATCTTTCTTCAGAGATGCTACCTGACCCGCTGAGTTACTCCAACACTGTTTTTTATCAAACAAAGCATGATTTCTTGAATGTGAGGAATTGCTTGCAAAGGTTGAACATAACCGGGTGCTTGATTATTAATCTTATCATCAGAGTCAGAGCAGACATATGTCCCAAGTGCTGTGTCTGACATGTCATGTTTATTGGAACCCTGATGCTGCCTCTTAATCCAGCATCTGTTTCACATTCCTTCCTTTGTAGTCAATCTTTCCATGCTGTCTCTTGAGTTATTGTTGTGGTCGACCAGTGTCGTTTGTGTTATGATTGATGATCCTTCGTTATGTTATACGAACATGTGTAAAGAATTTCTTTACACATTTATATGTGGGGGGAGAACAATGGAGGACCCGGTGTGGGGGGGCCGCCGTGAGGAAGGTGGGGGGAGAACAATGGATAATATGGGGGGGGGGGTGAACAAAGGACAATGGGAACCCAGGGTGGGGGGAAACATAAGGAGGAGCCGGCGTGCTTTGTAACTTTGTCAGCGCCATAGTTGGCTGCTATTTGTATACATTGGGTATGCAAGCAAAGAATCTCACTGTGCCTAGTTATATGTGACAATAAAGTATTCCCATTCCTATACCTATCCTATATCACTACACTGTCAGCAGTCTGAACAATGAGTTACACATTAAAAGAGCAGAAATGTATAGTCATGAATATCATAGTCAGATCTTCCATCTCTTTTCCAATCACGTATGCTAACCAAAAAAAATCACAAAATTGCACTGTATATTTTTTCAATATCACTAAGCATATATTGACCAGCGCAATATTGTACTTTCATTACTTTGTACAAATAAAACAATTTTTTTCTACAATTAGCATCTGGAATTCAGGAATGTGTTCAAAGATTCTCTCAGACAAAGAATTTTCCCACTAAACAATAGACAATAGACAATAGGTGCAGGAGTAGGCCATTCGGCCCTTCGAGCCAGCACCGCCATTCAATGTGATCATGGCTGATCATTCTCAATCAGTACCCCGTTCCTGCTTTCTCCCCATACCCCTGACTCCGCTATCCTTAAGAGCTCTATCTAGCTCTCTCTTGAATGTATTCAGAGAATTGGCCTCCACTGCCCTCTGAGGCAGAGAATTCCACAGATTCACAACTCTCTGACTGAAAAAGTTTTTCCTCATCTCTGTCCTAAATGGCCTACCCCTTATTCTTAAACTGTGGCCCCTGGTTCTGGACTCCCCCAACATTGGGAACATGTTTCCTGCCTCTAACATGTCCAACCCCTTAATAATCTTATACGTTTCGATAAGATCCCCTCTCATCCTTCTAAATTCCAGTGTATACAAACCTAGTCGCTCCAGTCTTTCAACATATGACAGTCCCGCCATTCCGGGAATTAACCTAGTAAACCTACGCTGCACGCCCTCAATAGCAAGAATATCCTTCCTCAAATTTGGAGACCAAAACTGCACACAGTACTCCAGGTGCGGTCTCACTAGGGCCCTGTACAACTGCAGAAGGACCTCTTTGCTCCTATACTCAACTCCTCTTGTTATGAAGGCCAACATTCCATTGGCTTTCTTCACTGCCTGCTGTACCTGCATGCTTCCTTTCACTGACTGATGCACTAAGACACCCAGATCACGTTGTACATCCCCTTTTCCTAACTTGACACCATTCAAATAATAATCTGCCTTCCTATTCTTACCACCAAAGTGGATAACCTCACACTTATCCACATTAAACTGCATCTGCCATGCATCCGCCCACTCACACAACCTGTCCAAGTCACCCCGCAACCTCATAGCATCTTCCTCACAGTTCACACTGCCACCTAGCTTTGTATCATCGGCAAATTTGCTAATGGTACTTTTAATCCCTTCATCCAAGTCATTGATGTATATTGTAAATAGCTGCGGTCCCAACACCGAGCCTTGCGGTACCCCACTAGTCACTGCCTGCCATTCTGAAAGGGACCCATTTATCCCCACTCTTTGCTTTCTGTCTGTCAACCAACTTTCTATCCATGTCAGTACCCTACCTCCAATACCATGTGCTCTAATTTTGCCCACCAATCTCCTATGTGGGACCTTGTCGAAGGCTTTCTGAAAGTCGAGGTACACCACATCCACCGGCTCTCCCCTGTCAATTTTCCGAGTTACATCCTCAAAAAATTCCAGTAGATCAGTCAAGCACGATTTCCCCTTCGTAAATCCATGCTGACTCGGAACGATCCTGTTACTGCGATCCAAATGCTCCGCAATTTCGTCTTTTATAATTGACTCCATTATCTTCCCCACCACTGATGTCAGACTAACTGGTCTATAATTTCCCGTTTTCTCTCTCCCTCCTTTCTTGAAAATTGGGATAACATTAGCTACCCTCCAATCCACAGGAACTGACCCGGAATCTATAAAACATTGGAAAATAATCACTAATGCGTCCACAATTTCTAGAGCCACCTCCTTAAGCACCCTGGGATACAGACCATCAGGCCCTGGGGATTTATCAGCCTTGAGTCCCATTAGTCTACCCAAAACTTTTTTGTGCCTAATGTGGATTTCCTCCAGTTCCTCTGTCACCCTAGGATCTCTGGACACCAGAACATCTGGGAGATTGTTTGTCCTCCTCAGTGAAGACAGATCCAAAGTACCGGTTCAACTCGTCTGCCATTTCCTTGTTCCCCATAATAAATTCCCCTGCTTCTGTCTTCAAGGGACCCACATTTGCCTCGACTATTTTTTTCCTCTTCACATACCTAAAAAAGCTTTTACTATCCTCCTTTATATTATTGGCTAGTTTACCCTCGTACCTCATCTTTTCTCCCCGTATTGCCTTTTTAGTTATCTAAACATATTTTTAGTTATCTAAACATATGTCCACATTGCTTTTGAAATGGGATTCAACACAGATTAATATTAATTGGTATTTTTTATATTAATCTGAGATGTTTCTTTATATTAGGTGGTTGCTGAGCAGCATGACATGACATTTCATTCTGAAGTTGACTTGATCAAAAGGCTAACAATGCTCGCATTTGTTTTTGCAGTCTGCACTGGCCTGGGCTCGCGCTCCAGCTGCCTGCCTCAACTTCAACTGTTTGTTGATCCTGCTGCCTGTCTGTCGCAATTTATTGTCCTTCCTCAGAGGATCCTGTGCGGTAAGAAACATCTTCCTTTTCTGCTCACTGTTGGTGCAGCAGTGATAGAGGCTAAGATTGCCGTAGCTAGTAATTCCTGCTTCACCCACTTAACTTGAGGTAGTCATGGGAATGAATCCATTGCCCATTCAGAAAATGTCCTAGAGTATCAGGTTGCAGATTCAACCCTTGGTCTTTCAAATGATCTGCTGGAGTTGCTACAGCAATCCTACAGAGATGACACAATCCAACTCATGCTATCCACTGTTAACAATTTTGTTGTGACTCTTGTCAAAAAATGTGCAAACAGCAGTGGTGTTGTCCAGAGTAATGACTAGTTTGTTTACACTGTCTATTACTGCCTGGGCTCACACAACAATTAAAGGCACAACCCCTGGTTCCATTCACCATTTGAAGCTGCGTAATATTTACCCTCGTGTATTCCCGTTATTCCCTTTATTATGTATTTGTACACTGTGGACGGCTCGAATTTAATCATGTATTGTCTTTCTGCCGACTGGTTAACACGCAACAAAAGCTTTTCACTGTACACATGACAATAAACTAAACTCATCAACTCATTAAACAAGGAATTGCAGATGCTGGTTTACATGAAAGAACACAAAGTGCTGGAATAACTCAACGGGTCAGGCATCATCCCTGGAGATCATGGAAAGGTGACATCCGGGTGGGGACCTTTCTTCAGGCTGAAGGAGGATCCCGACCCGAAACGTCACCTGACCATGTTCTCTCGAGCTGCTGCCTGACCCACTGAGTTACTCCAGCAATTTGTGTCCTTTTCTAAAACATTAACCCTCGCAAGTTACTGCCGATATTAGGGAGGCGAAAAGGAAATTGGAGACGTGCAAAACAATGCAGACCACTTGAGAGTCAAGGGTAAGAGTATTTCATTATCCCATTGTTGGTACATGTGACAATGAAATTCATGTGTGCAGGAGCATAACAGACTTCTAAAGGCAATACACACAGATAATGCATAATAAATAAACAAACAAAAAATCAATAATTTAATAACCTCCATACTTGTTGAAAAAAAACATAGTCCTTAGTGCTACCAAACATGGTGTTCAGAAGTTCATTGTTGGGGTTAGTGTTGTGTAATGTTCAAGAACCTGATGGTTGTTGGGAAGAAGCTGTCCTTGAATATAAACAGAGAGATGGCCTTCCATTTCATGATATTGTCATTCCAATTTCTTTATACCTGAAATTTCCTTATGATTTCTCCTAATATTTTGTCATAACTTTCCATAGCTTAAAAGAATAGATGAGAATTCACCTACATTTCTCACCATTGAAAGAAATCACAAAATTTTGTAGGACCAGTGATCATAATTATATTAGTTATAAAATAGTTGTGGTGAAAGATAGAACTAGACCACAAGTCGATGTACTAAATTAGGGCAACGCCAATTTTGATGGTACAGTATTAGGCAGTAACTTCCAAAAATTGATTGTCAGAGGTTATTTTCAGATATCTGCAAAGGGAACATTTTGCAAGTGGAAGAGTTTTGAACATAAGATAATGAGAGTTCAAGGCCAGCATGTTCCTGTTAGAGTGGAAGGTGTGTAGACAACATCTAGAGAAATATTCTCATCAATCTTCTTGATCACCTCTTCACAAACTCACTCACTCACATTGGTAAGACATTATTTCCCTCACACAAAACCATGCTGACTATCCCTAATTAGCATGACCTTTGACAACGCACTGCATAGTTGGTACTCTGGAAGGGTAGATTACATGAGATACACATTAACCGAGTCAATTGCATACAAAATTGGCTTGAAGAGAGGAGACTGAGGGTGGAGGGTTATTTTTCATACTGGAGGCCTGTAACTAATGCTGGGTCCACTGTTATTCATTGTTTATATAACAAGTTATAAGAAGATGCTGGATGGGCTGGATCTTATTTCCCTGGAGTGTAGGAGGCTAAAGGGCAGAGATTAGGTGAATGGCCACAGTCTTTTACCCAGAATAGGAGAGTCTAAAACCAGAGGGCATAGGTTTAAGGTGGGAGGGGAAAGATTTAATAGGAGCCCGAGGGGGAACATTTTCACGCAGAGAGTGATGCATATATAGAATGTGCTGCGAGAGGAAATGGGAGTGGGTACAATTACAAAATTTAATAGACACTTAGACATGGAGAGGAAAGGCTTGGAGGGAAATGGACCAAGCTCAGGCAAGTGGGACTAGCTCAATAACTCAATTTGGTCAGCATAAATGTGTTAGGCCAAAGGGTCTGTTTACCTATATAGCTCTATGACTCCACAACAAAGTTCCAATTTCAGAATCTGGAATCAAGAATTTGTCAAAAGGGCTTCTGCTGGCCGTGATAAAGATAAAACATTTCATCAGAAGGATCTTAAAATAGAATTTTCAGTCATCAGAGCCCCTGATACAATTAAATGATCTACATGTACATCACCTTGCCTTTTCACTAGCCATTTCTTTCACTGTGAAAGTATTTGGATTATAGTGAACATGTACATTTATTTCTATTTTAAGGCAAAATATTCCCACATAGTTTGTAAAGTCGACACTCTGACTCCAAAATTGCAAGGTACAAACTCCACCAGTCTATTATCCCAGTAAGTAAACTTCATTAGATGTTTACTAAAGAAAATATTAGACTCAGATATGATGCTGCCCAGGGGGAGTAAGCCACTGGCACTTCATATCGATATGTGGATGAGGTACAGAGGCAGTGCTCATGGAATGACACTCCAAACAGGTCACACTCCAACTAGAAAACTTAAGAAAAGTAGAGGAGATAAACTGTCAGTCAGAATGGCAAGTATGTAGAGTTAGACTTTAGACTTTAGAGATACAGCGTGGAAACAGGACCTTCGGCCCACCGAGTCCGCGCTGACCAGTGATCACCCTGTATACTAACCTACACATACGAGGGAAATTTTACAACTTATCAAAGCCAATTAACCTACAAACCTGTACATCTTTGGAGTGTGGGGAGAAACTGGAGCACCCGGAGAAAACCCACGCGGTCACCGGAAGAACGTACAAACTCCGTACAGACAGCACCCATAGTCAGGATCGAACCCAGGTCTATGGTGCTGTAAGGCAGCAACTCTACCACTGCTCCACCGTTTTGCCCCTAGGCACAACAAGTTATGACACAACAATGCAGCGTTAGAGCTATTCACCACAAAGAACACATGTAGTTCACCTTATTTTCTCCTTTCTAAAATACCACATCATTCTCCCATTCCACCATCAATGGCTTCTCAGTGATTCTGGAGTTTCCACATCCACTCTAACAAGGAAGAACATTCCATATATTTACCTCTCTCTGGAGGTAATTTAAATTTAATTAATTTTCTTCCTCTTCCCTTTCTCCTGTGACACTTTGGGGTTATAGATGATTTTATTCAATTTATTTTTTAGGTTCGAGCCCAAAATGGAAAATATGGGGCAGGAGTTGGCCGACAGAGCCCATGGGTGGGTAGTTTCTGAGGTGGTCTGTTCCTTCTGCCATTTACAAAGGGTTTCTGTAAATCCTGATGCATGGTCTTGCAATTCACAACGTCACTCTCGAGCTCACAATAGCAGAGTGGAAGTGAGTCATTTTGGTCTGCATCAGGGCTAAAAGGAAAAGCCAAAATAAACTAATCCCATGTTTTCTAGAATACTGAGGATAATCCAAGACAAAAAAGCTTCCTTTTGGATGTTGATTGTATTTTTGTGCTATGTTAGTGTTGCAGATGCAGTGCACGGAAACAGTTGGACAAGAACATCACATTCCATAAACTTGTGGCGTACATGATCGCCCTGCACACGGGTAAGGGCCATTTGAGGATGGCAGCGCTCTTCCATAGAGAATGCAAATATTTTATTTGCTTTCTTAGCCATCCTATCCTTTAGTTCCATGGAAGTCACAACTTCTGATTTCCCCTTTCCTAAATCCTAAACGCCAACTGACTTGACAGGAACATTTGAACAATTTCAACCTGCTCTCACTCCAAGTACACATGTTCAGATAAGGTAGAACAAAGTTACCCTGGTGCCTGCCAGGGTGCACCAGGGGCAAAGATTCTGGCTGAAGATGTGGATTCAAAATCAAAATTAAAATTCACTGTAGTTTCATTAACTCAGGATGCTTGGTGCTTTGTTAAAATGCAGGTGACATACAGTAGTTGTCCACATAAGGATGCATGTATTCTGCAGCAATGGTGTCTAAACATTTCTACATTGCTCGATTGTAATCAAGTATTGTCTTTCCACTGACTGACTGGTTAGCACACAACAAAAGCTTTTCACAGTACATGTGACAATAAACAAAACAAAACTAAACAAACTAAACATAAATAGACATGTAGGAAAGAAAACTGCAGATGCTGGTTTAAATCAGAGGTAGACACAAAATGCTGGAGCAACTCAGCGGGTCAGGCAGCATCTCTGGAGAGAAGGAATGGGTGACGTTTCAGGTCGAGACCCTTCTTCAGACTGAAGAAAGGTCTCGACCCGAAACGTCACCCATTCCTTCTCTCCGGAGATGCTGCCTGACCCACTGAGTTGCTCCAGCATTTTGTGTCTACCTCCAAACATAAATAGTCACAATGTTTTTTTTACAAAAGATAAAATCTAATAAGCTTGTCAGAAAATATAAGTCTCAATTTAATACATGTTTATATCCTACTGCACTTATATTGCTTAACATTTGCTAAACTTATTACATGTTACACCCGACCGCACCTTATATTTAATTACATTATTTCTTTAATTTTTTTTAAAAACGGCACTACCGATGCATTTGCAATATGTTAGCTCTCATTGCTGTGCAATAACTTGTTGTCTTGATTGCACTGTACACTGCCTTGACCGTATTGTAATTGTTTTCTCTATATTGTATTAGAGGTCAGTTTGTTTAATTCAGTAGATTAGGTTTAGCTTGTTATGGATAAAGGTTTATCCTTTGTACTGTCTGCTGTGTGTGATTGCATCATCTGGACTGCTTTAATTTCGCTGTACTTTGTGTAGTGACAATAAAGTTTTTTTACATTTACATTTAAGCCTTAGTTTGGATTAAAGAAGAGTTACCTGTATTTTGTTCATTAAAACCATGTTCACCTAACTTCCACAGTAATTCACATTGTGGCGCATTTATTCAACTTTGAACGGTTCAACGACAGTCAGCAGTCAACTGGACAGACGCTGGATGCAGTCCTATCCCGAGTTGGGCAGAATGACAGCAAATGGTTGAATCCTATTCGGTCTAATGAGACGGTAGGAAACAGTCTCTTGTACATGAGTAACTGCCTTTTAAATGAAAAGATTGTCACATTCACGGTATATTCCTCAATCCTTTATCAGGAAACACATCCAATTCTCTTGAAATCAAGTATATTCTCCATCCAAAGGCATTTCCTGGCATCCACTGTTCCATAAACTTATCCTTCTTTACAATGGTCATCTATTTAATTTCCAATTTTTTAATCTTGGTAATTGAAATTTATATAACAATGGACATTGTTTTCAGCACTTTAACCCTCCCATTCCCAATCTGACCTCTCTGTCCTGGGCCTCCTCCATTGTCAGAGTGAGGCCCAGCGCAAATTGGAGGAATAGCACCTCATATTTCGCTTTGGGTAGCTTACACCCCAGTGGTATGAACATTGACTTCTCTAACTTCAAATAGCCCTTGCTTTCCCTCTCTCTCCATCCCCTCCCCCTTCCCAGTTCTCCCACCAGACTTACTGTCTCCGATTACATTCTATCTCTGGCCCGCTCACTCCCCTGATATCAGTCTGAAGAAGGGGCTCGACATGAAATGTCACCCATTCCTTCTCTCCAGAGATGCTGCTTGTTCCACTGAGCCACTCCAGCATTTTGTGTCTACCTTTGTTTTCTTATTCAATATTGTCAACCTTTTACAATCAAAGCATCATCTTAATTTCATTAGTGCCTGTGCTATCACTGGGTGGAGCACGATATGACCTTGATGTAAAAAAAATATTTTCATGCTTTCTGTTCAGTTGTAGAAATTTAGAGATACAGCGTGGAAACCGGCCCTTTTGGCCCAGCGAGTCCATGCCGACCAGCAATCCCTGCATGCTAACACTATTGAGGGCGTGAAGCGTAGGTTTACTAGGTTAATTCCTGGAATGGCGGGACTGTCGTATGTTGAAAGACTGGAGCGACTAGGCTTGTATACACTGGAATTTAGAAGGGTGAGAGGGGATCTTATCGAAACATATAAGATTATTAAGGGGTTGGACACGTTAGAGGCAGGAAACATGTTCCCAATGTTGGGGGAGTCCAGAACCAGGGGCCACAGTTTAAGAATAAGGGGTAGGCCATTTAGAACGGAGATGAGGAAAAACTTTTTCACTCAGAGAGTTGTAAATCTGTGGAATTCTCTGCCTCAGAAGGCAGTGGAGGCCAATTCTCTGAATGCATTCAAGAGAGAGCTAGATAGAGCTCTTAAGGATAGCGGAGTCAGGGGGTATGGGGAGAAGGCAGGAACGGGGTACTGATTGAGAATGATCAGCCATGATCACATTGAATGCGGTGCTGGCTCGAAGGGCTGAATGGCCTACTCCTGCACCTATTGTCTATCCTACACACACTCAGGGCAATTTAAATTATACCAAGCAAATATACCAAGCAAATTAACCTACAAACCTGAACGTGCACTGTATAGACAGTATCGAACCCAAGTCTCTGGCGCTGTTAGGCAGCAACTCTATTGCTGTGCAACCATGCCACCCTGTTGCTATTTATTTATTTATTTATTCATTTATTCATTCTATTGCTCCACTTTTTGATTCATTTAGTTTAGTTACCTAATAAAGATAGTGCACAATTGCATTATTTTGCATTGTTACTGCGAACAGACACCAACACATTAAGTAATGAATGCCTGCATTTTGTTCTCAGTGCGAGACCAGCACAGGTGTAAATTCCCTGTGGAAATTTTCCTTAAACATATTTCATTTCTTCATCGTTCATTTATTCTGGAATGTGACAATGCCGAATTCTACCCATGGGACAAGTAGAGGCAAAGTTACACATTCTCCCCAACAAATTATAATTTGATGACGGGCTGAGTTCTCAACTGGTGCAAGTTTATGACTCTGATTTTAATAATTACTTATCATGCAGAATGCAGTTATTCCTGCCCACCCACTCTACTCAAAACCGCAGCCACTGAACACAGATAGCATTGAGAAACTCCTTCAAAAAGCACACGGCACATTGACAGGAAGAAGGCATTTTGCAATGAGAATTATAGTGCCCTCCATAATGTTTGGGACAAAGACCCATCATTTATTTATTTGCCTCTGCACTCCATAATTTGAGATTTGTAATAGAAAAAAGTCAGGTGTGGTAAAAGTGCACATTGTCAGATTTTAATAAAGGCCACTTTTATACATTTTGGTTTCACTATGTAGAAATTACAGCAGTGTTCATACATAGTCCCCCCATTTCAGGGCACCATAATGTTTTGGACACAGAAATGTCATGTTAATGAAAGTAGTCATGTTTAATATTTTATTGCATATCCTTTGTATGCAATGACTGCTTGAAGTCTGCGATTCATGGACATCACCAGTTGCTGGGTGTCCTCTCTGGTGATGCTCTACCAGGCCTGTATTGCAGCCATCTTTAGCTTATACTTGTTTTGGGGGCTAGTCCCCTTCAGTTTTCTCTTCAGCATATAAAAGGCATGCTCAATTGGGTTCAGATCAGGTGATTGACTTGGCCACTCAAGAATTGACCTTTTTTTTTGCTTTGAAAAACATGCTTTAACAGTATGTTTGAGATCATTGGCTTGCTGCAGAATGAACCACTGGCCAATGTTTTGAGGCATTTGTTTGAACTTGAGCAGATAGGATGTGTCTATACACTTCAGAAGTCATTATGCTACTACTATGGCGAGTCTGGAAACTTGTTGGTGGTAGAAGAAGATTATTGCGGGAGCAATATTCGAATACAAAGGTTAAACAACAAGGTAAAGGACAACCATCAAAAACTCACTGTCTTCTTTGAAGACTCCTCTGAACTGAACATTTCGGGCGCCAAAAGCGCACATGACAACGCTGTCCAATCAGCGATGTCGCTCTCTGGACCAATCCCTACGGTCGCGCTCACACGTGACCTTGCTGGCCAATCTGAGGGTTCGACGACCTGGACCATTCTCTATGGTCGCTACATGACCCCCCCCCAGAACCCGAGGTACGGAACCTAGCAGGGAGCCGGATTTCGCGACCATAACGAGTAAGGAGAGGGGCAGCCTGAACCACAGGAGCAGGGGATTCCGGACTTGGAGGAACTGCCGGAACGGGGGGTCCTGGACTGAGCGGAACTGACGGAGGCCGGCCTCTCCTAGGGGTTTGGCCGACCAGGACTGGTTGATCCGGATCCAAGTGTGCAGGTTTAAGCCGGGACACCGAGACGAGCTCACTCCTGCCGCACATGTCTAAGGTGAAAGTAGCCGTTCCCTTACGCAAAACCCGGAACGGCCCTTGATAGACCCTCTGCAACGGGGCACGATGGGAATCTTTTCGCAAAAACACAAACTCACAGTCCTTCAGGGAAGGCGGTTCATGTACCATGGAACACCCATGACGTGAAGTCGGAACTGGAGCCAGGGAACCCACCCGTGCCCGGAGCGATGCTAAGACTGATGGGACTGGGGGCAGCTGGTCTGAGGGGTCCGGAAACAAATCCCCTGGTACTCGAAGTGGCGAGCCATACACTAGCTCCGCGGACGACGCACCGAGATCCTGCTTAGGAGCAGTCTGGATGCCCAGAAGGACCCAGGGGAGTTGGTCTACCCAGTCCGGGCCTTCAAGCCTTGCACTGAGGGACGCCTTAAGTTGACGGTGGAACCTTTCTACAAGTCCATTTGCCTGGGGGTGGTATGCAGTAGTGGGTTGTAACTTGGAACCGTACAGTTCTGCTAGCGCGGCCCAGAGGGACGAAGTGAACTGCGGCCCCCTGTCAGTGGTAATAACTGCCGGGACCCCGAAACGTGCTACCCAATGGAGGGCCAAAGTCCTGGCACAAGAGGCTGCCGAGATATCAGACAATGGGAAAGCCTCTGGCCACCGGGTGAACTGATCCACCACTGTGAGGAGGTGGGTGTAGCCCCGGGAGGAAGGCAAAGGCCCGACTAAATCCACGTGGATGTGGAAAAAACGAACTGCTGGGACCTCGAACTCCTGTACGGGGGGCTGGACATGGCGCTGGACTTTAGCGGTCTGACAGGGAACGCAGGAACGTGCCCAACCCGCTACCTGTTTCCGGAGGCCATGCCAGACAAACCGAGCTGCTACTAAAGCAGAGGTGGAGCGGATGGACGGGTGTGCCAGCCCGTGAATGGCATCAAAAACCCGGCACTGAAGGGCGGGCAGTACTACCGGCCTGGGATGGGGAAGGGAAACATCACACCAGACTTTTGTGCCTTCCGACCCGCAGGCTACCTGAGCCAACTTCAATCCCGAAGTGGTGGACTGGTATGCCGAGGCGGTATCCGCTAGAAGCTGTGCCTCCACAAGCTCCTGGGGATCCACTTCGCAGTCCACCGCCGAAATAGGGGAAAAAGCAGGTCTAGACAGGGTGTCAGCAACGGCATTAAGCTTACCCGCGACATGACGGACATCGGTGGTAAATTCGGAGATGGCAGTCAGGTGCCGCTGCTGGCGGGCCGACCATGGGTCAGACAATTTGAAAAATGCAAATGTTAATGGTTTGTGGTCCGTAAAGGCCACAAATGGGCGGCCCTCAAGGAAGTACCTGAAATGACGAACAGCTAAATAGAGGGCCAGAAGCTCTCGGTCAAATGCGCTATACTTCAGCTCAGCCGAATTTAGTTGCCGGCTGAAAAACGCCAAGGGCTGCCAACGGCCACCAACCTGCTGCTCCAAGACCCCGCCCACCGCCACGTCAGAGGCGTCAACCGTCAGGGCCGTGGGGGCGGAGGGGCTCGGGTGGACCAACATGGTGGCGTCTGCCAAAGCTGCCTTAGCTGCTGTAAAAGCCGACTCTGCGGCCGGGGACCATATCAACTCTACCGGTTTTCCCGCAAGGCACTGGAAGAGCGGGCGCATGACCCGCGCAGCTGCCGGAACGAACCTATGGTAGAAGTTAACCATACCTACGAACTCCTGTAGTCCTTTTACTGTGGTGGGCCTGGGAAATGCCCGAATAGCCTCCACCTTCTCGGGCAAAGGGGAGGCGCCGGCAGGGGTAATTCTGTGCCCTAGAAAATCAAGAGAAGGGAGGCCGAATTGACACTTGGAGGGTTGGATAATGAGCCCGTGGTCTTGGAGCCGCTGGAACACAGTCCGCAAGTGGACCTGGTGTTCCTGCACTGAGGGGCTGGCGACCAGGATGTCGTCTAAATAAATAAACAAAAAGGGTAAACCCCGACCCACACGGTCCATCAGTCGTTGGAAAGCCTGTGCCGCGTTCTTTAAACCGAAAGGCATACGCAACCATTCGAACAACCCGAACGGAGTAATCGTGGCAGTTTTCTGTATGTCCTCCGGCCGCACCGGAATCTGGTGGTATCCTCGCACCAAATCGATTTTGGAGAACACCACCGCCCCTTCCAGCCCAGACGAAAAGTCCTGTAGGTGCGGTATGGGGTAGCGATCAGCCGTGGTGACAGCATTGAGACGCCGATAATTGCCACATGGTCTCCACCCCCCCAGATGCCTTGGAGACCATATGCAACGGCGAGGCCCATGGGCTGTCGGACTGACGGACAATTCCCATTTCCTCCATCTTCCTAAATTCCGCCCGTGCCACCACCAGTTTGTCTGGCGGTAGTCTCCTGGCCCGAGCGAAAACGGGAGGGCCCTCGGTGCGGATGTGATGGACCACGCCGTGCTTGGCCGAAGGCGTGTCAAAACGTTGGATGAGCAGCTCTGGAAACTCCGCCAGGATCTCAGCATACGAGTCAGGGGCCGCGACGACGGCCTGGACAGTAGGGCTGGGCGGGGAGGCGATTGTTGGAGCGACGGGCTCCTCGCTGGCGGAGGGTCGGAGGTCGTTACCGCGGACATCAGGGACCAGTGAAAAAGCCCAGAGAAAATCTGCGCCTAGGATCGCTTGTCTGACGTCTGCTATGATGAATGGCCATTCGTACGTGCGGAGGCCTAACACAAGGGACATCTTCCGTATACCGAAAGTGCGAATGGGGCTGCCATTAACCGCGATGAGGGTGGGACCTGTCTTACCCGTTCTGGTTTCGAGGTCGGTCGGCGGCACTATACTGACGATGGCTCCCGTGTCCACCAAAAATTCTGTGTCCGTGAATCGATCGTGGACGTAGAGGCGTCGGTTCTGGCCAATCGCAACTGCCCCTATGTACGATCGGCCGAGGCATTTCCCGCGAAGGTACAAGGTGAGCGGCAGTTGCGGGATTCTCTACCCCATCGTAGGTGATAATAGCACCAGCCGCGCTTGTGCGGATCTTTTTGGCGGGCTTTCGGAGAACTGGCGGGAGACGCGGCGCCATCTTGATGTCGCTGTGGCGTGGTCACTGATGTCGAGACCTTGTTGATCGAACCGCTTGCCTTCGATTTAGCCGCTATGAGCGCATCCGCTTTCTCTGCATATGCTTCGGGGTCCTTAAAAGAACAATCCGTGAGCAGCAGTCGGACATCCTCGGGAAGCTTCTCTCGGAATGCCTGTTCGAACATGAGGCAATCCGTATGCTCACCGGCTAGCATCGTCATCTCGGCCATGAGAACGGACGGCCGTCGATCTCCGAGGTCCGGTAGGTGCAGAAGTTTTTCAGCGCGATCATGCCTATTAAACCCGAAGGTTCGCAGTAACAATTTCTTCATTGCCTCGTACTTGCTTTCCGCAGGCGGATTAACGATGAACCGCATCACGCGTGTGGTCGTCTCCGGTGATAGAGCGCTGACGAGGTAGTAATACTTCGTCGCGTCGGCCGATATGTTCTTTATATGAAATTGGGCATCGGTGTGGACAAACCAAGATTGCGGTTGATGTGTCCAAAACAACGGAAGGTGAACGCTTACCGCGCTTAACTCCGGTGTGCCAGGCACGGCATTCAACAACGAGGCGTCGTGTTCCTGCATAGTCGGTGATCGTCCAGATCACGTCGGGGTCACCAATATGGCGAGTCCGGAAACTTGTTGGTGGTAGAAGAAGTTTATTGCGGGAGCAATATTCGAATACAAAGGTTAAACAACAAGGTAAAGGACAACCATCAAAAATTCACTGTCTTCTTCGAAGACTCCTCTGAACTGAACATTTCGGGCGCCAAAAGCGCACATGACAACGCTGTCCAATCAGCGATGTCGCTCTCTGGACCAATCCCTACGGTCGCGCTCACACGTGACCTTGCTGGCCAATCTGAGGGTTCGACGACCTGGACCATTCTCTATGGTCGCTACACTACCATCAGCAGTTGTATCATCAATGAAGATAAGTGAGCCAGTTCCTTCAGCCATACATGCCCAGGTCATAACACCCCTGCCACCGTGTTTCACAGATGAGGTGGTATGCTTTGGATCTTGGGCAGTTCCTACTCTCCTCCATACTTTGCTCTTGCCATCACTTTGATATAAATTAATCTTTGCCTCATCTATCCACAAGACCTTTTTCAAGAACTGTGGTTGCTCTTTTAACTACTTCTTGGCAGACTGTAACCTGGCCATCCTATTTTTGTGGCTAAACAGTGGTTTGCATCTTGCAGTGTGGCCTCTGTATTTCTGTTCATGAAGTCTTCTGCAGACAGTGGTCATTGACAAATGCACACCTGATTTCTGAAGAGTGTTTCTGATCTGTCAGACAGGTGTTTGGGGATTTTTCTTTTTTATAGAGAGAATTCTTCTGTCATCAGCTGTGGAGGTCTTCCTTGGCCTGCCAGTCCCCTTGCGATTAGTAAGCTCACCAATGCTCTCTTTCTTCTTAATGATGTTCCAAACAGTTGATTTTGGTAAGCCTAAGGTTTGGCTGATGTCTCTAACAGTTTTATCCTTGTTTCTCAGTCTCATAATGGCTTCTTTGACTTTCATTGGCATAACTTTGGTCCTCATGTTAATAAACAGCAAGAAAAGTTTCCAAATGTGATGGAAAGACTGGAGGAAAGACTAGGTACTGAGAGCTCTCTTATACCTGCATTAAGGAGGCAATTAAACACACCTGAGCAATTACAAACACCTGTGAAGCCATGTGTCCCAAACATTATGGTGCCCTGAAATGGAGGCACTATGTGTAAACACAGCTGAAATTTCTAAATGGTGAAACCAAAATGTATAAAAATTGCTTTTAATAAAATCTGACAATGTGCACTTTAACCACATGTAATTTTTTCTATTACAAATCTCAAATTGTGGAGTACAGAGGCAAATAAATAAATGATGGGCCTTTGTCCTAAACATTATGGAGGGCACTGTAAATTGAACTTCCTCAAAACAGAAAGATCTCCAAGGGACAAAGTCTTTCTTTCCACTCTAAATACTTAGAAAACTTAAAGGTCGTTTCACAATTATTTCTTGTTTATATCTGGAGTGGGTGAATACATTTCTCCTAGATCTGGCAAGATTGTACAGTGAAGGGGGAGCGTACTTAAAGTGAAGAAATTAATCTCTAAAAAGCAAGGAAATGTGGATATAACTATTAACATCAGACTCAGCTAACTATTCAATTTTAAAAATTGATTGAGAACTTGTAAAATGTGTACAAAACTTCAAACAGATGGGGTTAATATTGTGAAGATATCTTATGATTTGAATAAATGTGTTTATTTGTAAGTGTGTGTGTGTGCTTAATTATGTAATTAAGACATCAGTCCTCTACAATAGAAAAGGAAATATACTGATTTGATACCAAATAAAATCTCACAAAAATGATCAAAGCATGCTTTACAAAGGAATCCTAAATATTTTCAAAGTCAGTATCCTTGCTTTTTGCCAAAATGCTGCTTTTGTTAACATGTTGATTTCTTCCTCAGACCCCCACCTATGTTACATTCACCACCATAGCTGGATTAACTGGAGTTATCATCACACTTGCCCTCATCCTCATGATCACTTCCTCAACAGACACCATTCGGAGATCGTATTTTGAGGTCTTCTGGTTCACACACCATCTCTTTGTCATATTTTTTGTTGGACTTGTCATCCATGGAATTGGGTATGTATGACGAAACCCTACTTAAAACAAATGCGAGGATCGAATATTTGATTGGGAACCTGTAAAATAGATCTTAAGCCTTAAAAGGCCATTTTTAATGGGTGTTTTATTTTAGGATACTTAACGATTTTGTGTGTATGGACAGGTCTTTGTGTGGCTGCTCATTTAATTGTGTAAATAATTTCTCAAACTTCATTTAACAACCAAATGTACTTAACACAGAACGTGCATATATCAGATTTAGAAAGATTAAATCAGACGGGGCTTTTGGAAGTAAAATGCTCAAAGAATCCTCTCCAATAGCTGCCCTTCTACTGACATGACAGCAGCTTATAATTTCCTCGATTATCTCTACTTCCCATTTGATACCATGTAAAATTTATATTGCTCCTTTCACAACCTTCTGATGCAAAACAATTTTATAGCCAACGGCACACTTTTGATGTAAGACTAGTGTAATAAGGCAGCAAAAACAACCAAAGTGCCATAAAATGTGTTTTTGTAATAAACCAAAGCATCCTGGAAATATTCAGGCAGCATCTGTGGAGAGAGAAACAGGATTAACATTGAAGGCCAATGACCTTTCATCAGAATTGCTGTTCAACTAACACAAATACATATGAACACCACAAATATATCTTAAAAAGTTGTTGTACAGATGATAATACTTGGAGGTCTCTCAACAATCCAATCGGTGTGTAAATCTGATTTAATCTGTGGACCTGCCTAATTCACTAATACCATCAAACTGCCCCTTTGAACGAAATACTCTTTTGTTTCCTTCAGCCGCATTGTTCGTCAACAGACCAAGGAGAGCATGGAGGTACATGACTTCGTGTTCTGTCAAAATCGTACAGCAGAATGGGGGAGAATCCCTGAATGTCCAATCCCTACATTCAGGGGAGGAGCTCCTATGGTGAGTATTTCATAATGAATTGTTCATTCCCTCTACATGTTTTTCTCTCTCTGTAGAATGTAACCATTTCATGGTTTAGAAAACAGGTTAGCAATCTAATTTTGGCGTTCACTAATATGCCAGTGGCTGTGGTACTGTATGTCCTGTGGTATGTCTGGTGCTGTCTGTGTGGAGTTTGAATGTTTTCCCTATAACCGCACAGGCTTTCTCTGGGTGCTGCAATTTCTTCCCACATCCCAAAGGTGTCTGGGTTTGAAGGTCAATTGGCTTCTGGAAAATTGCCCCTAGTGTGTAACGAGTGGAGTGATAAAGTGGGATAGTATAGAACTAGTGGGAAGGGTGATCGGTGGTCGGCATGGACTCTGTGGGCTGAAGGGTTTGTTTCTATGCTATATCTCTAAAAAAATTAAAATATGGCTGAAAAAAGCAGCAGTAAAAGGTGACAATAACAAATAGAAACAAGGGTTGGAACTTTATCCTTTGTGCTTGCTCCGCTGTTCAAAAGACTGTGCCTTACATTTATCATGGTGCTATATATTGATCTGTATCTTGAATATACTCTGTGACCTGAGCTCAATAATGACCTTGCACAGGGAACTCCAAAAATTCATTATCACCTGGATGAAGAAATTTCTTACCTCCTCACTCCTGAATGATCAACCCTCATATATATTTATTTATAAATTCACCATCTTTTCCCTTTTAACAGGAATGCTGTCAGCATCACGTCGGTAATGAAAATAAAGAGCTTGCCAAGTCAGAGATCAAAATAATCCTCCCCAATAGTTTCCATTCCACTGACATGAGCCTATAATTTCCTGGATTATCACTACTTCCCACTTGATAACATATAACATTTATATTGTTCTTTTCACAACCTGTCATGAATAACAACCTTAACGTTTCTTCATCATGGCTAATAAAGGGTGTGAAATTCACAGGTATGGAATTGATTTCTGATAAACGCAACACACCAAAGTCGATAATTCCATTAGTGTTGAGAAATATATTGCATAAATTCTTTAAAATTTATTTTCAGGATCTGGGCATTACTGGCAAGGCTGGTATTTACTACCCATCCCTAATTGCCCTTGAGGTATTGGCGATGAGCCACCTTCTTAAACCACTGCAATCCTTCTAGTGAAGGTACTTCCTCAGTGCTGCTAGGCAGACAGTTCCAGGACTTGGACACAGAGATAGTAATTCTTAACATGAATTGTCTCATCGTTGATACTGTGCCCTGACCACCACAACCTTCAGTTATTATGGGCATTTTAATTCCATAATTCGTTGACAAGATTCTTAAGATGTTCTCTGATATCTATTCAATGTGCTCTTCTATTCCAGACTTGGAAGTGGGTGCTTGCCCCAATGATCTTGTACGTCTTTGAGAGACTACTACGACTGTATCGATCTCAACAGAGTGTTGTTATCACCAAGGTAAAAAGAAGTGGAATGTTGCTATAGGTTGCCATTTTTTTGACAGAGTAGAAGTCTCGTACATCTCCCATGTATCAATGTAACATGAACTGACTGCACTGTGGGCAAATTCAGCACCCCATTCTATTACACTGAACGTTCAGCCTTAGTAAACATGATGAGTTGACTGCTCAGTTGTTTCAGCTAGTGTTGGCTGAAGAAGAATTGTTGATCGGGATCTCTGAGGTACTGTTGCTTATTGCCACAGGATTGAGTTTGCTCATTTGAAAATAATTTAATCTTTCACCAAAGGCTGATATATTTGTTGACCCTCTAAACTGATGTGTCAGCCATGACGGCATACATCAGTAATATTTAATCTGTAGAACTAAGTACTATGTCTGAGCTATAGTGGGAGGATGGGTAGGCTAGAGTCTCGATCCGAAACATCACCCATTCCTTCTCTCCACAGATGCTGCCTGTCCCGCTGTGTTACTCCAGCATTTTTGTGTCTATTTCTGATTAAAATGTTTGCTGTGGCGCATCTGCAGGAGTCGGTGAGAGTTGTTAGGGACACAGATACTGAGAGACAGTGAAAATCTTTGCTTTACGTGCTACCCAGCCAAATCGTACCATGCTAGAAGTGGGAGGCCGTGTATAGAAGTTGGGAGGTCATGTTGCAGTTGTATAAGATGTCGGTTTAGAGTATTGTGCTCAGTTCTGGGCACCATGTTATAAGAAAGATGTTGTTAAGCTAGAAAGGGTACAGAGAAGATTCACGAGGATTTTGCCAGGACTAGAGGATCTGAGCTTTGTTCTGAGCTTTAGGGAGAGGTTGAGTAGGCTGGGACTCTATTCCTTGGAGCACAGTTTGAGGGGTGATCTTATAGAGGTGTACAAAATCAGGAGAGGAATAGATTGGGTAGATGCACAGTGTCTCTTGCCCTGAGTTGGTGAATCAAGGACCAGAGGACATAGGTTTAAGGTGAAGGGGAAAGGATTTAATAGGAATCTGAGGGGTAACTTTTTCACACAAAGGAGGGTGGGTGTTTGGAACAAGCTGCCGGAGGAGGTAGTTAAGGCAGGGACTGTACCAACATTTAAGAAACAGTTAGACAGGTACATGGATAGGACAGGTTTGACTACTGTAGCTTGGTCATGTTGGCCGGCGTAGGCAAGTTCTGTTTCCACGCTGTATCACTCTATGACCCTATGACAACAGTGACTGGACTATTTGGCAAAATGAGTTCAATTGGTGAGGTAGCTTGGAGAATCACTCTGAAATGGGTTGCAATTGTATCATCTATTTCATGCATCTTGCAGTGTTGGACAATGCTTCTTACCTTGTCCTTCATTTGCACCCAGGTCTACCTCCGTCAATTCTACCTCAGTCAGCTCCATCAAGCCTGGTTGCCATGCCATCGAAGCCAAGTGGCAGGATTATTCATTGATCTGAACTAGTTATGCCGTTCTTTTTTGTTTCATCGCTTAGCACTTGACAATAGCTATGAGAGGAGGTAGTTGGTTGCTGGCAATGTTACAGCCTGACAGGTTACTGGGAGTATGTCAGTCCACACACTTTCTGGCCTGAAATGAAAGCAAAATCTTAATTAGATATCTGATATATTTCTTGCCTCTAAAATCTGATCACGATGATATTAATTCAAGATTCAAGATTCAAGATTGCTTTATTTGTCATCCAATATTGGACGAAATTCAGTCACCCACAGTCCAACAATAAAAGCATTAAATAGGCATTAAAATTACACAACCCCAAAAACACACAAAAAAAGAAACATCCATCAAAGAAACATCCATCACAGTGAGTCTCCTCCAGTCCTCTCCTCACTGTGATGGAAGGCCACAATGTCTTTCCCTTCTCCTGCCGTCTTCTCCTGCAGTCAGGTTGTTGTGGTTGCAGGCCGCGCCGGACGGTCCGCAGCGGCCTGAGCCTAAGGCGAGTCACAGCCGCTCCCGCAGCCTCCGAAGACGGCCGGCTCCGCCGATGATAAGTCCGATCCGGGCGGGCGAACACGCTGCTGCTGTTGCTGCACGTCGGGGCGGTCGTGGCTCCCGACATTGAAGCCCCCGCCCAGCAGAGAAAAATCCCGCGGCATATTTTAGGCCGCGCCGGACGGTGAAATGTCCGCGACCCAAGCCCCAGCGGGCGAACACGCTGCCGCTGCCGGAGCTCCCGATGTCGGCATCCATGCGGCCCGAGCCTAAGGCGAGTCGCAGCCGCTCCCGCAGCCTCCGATGACGGCCGGCTCCGCCGATGATAAGTCCGATCCGGGCGGGCGAACACGCTGCTGCTGTTGCTGCACGTCGGGGCGGTCGTGGCTCCCGACATTGAAGCCCCCGCCCAGCAGAGAAAAATCCCGCGGCATATTTTAGGCCGCGCCGGACGGTGAAATGTCCGCGACCCAAGCCCCAGCGGGCGAACACGCTGCCGCTGCCGGAGCTCCCGATGTCGGCATCCATGCGGCCCGAGCCTAAGGCGAGTCGCAGCCGCTCCCGCAGCCTCCGAGGACGGCCGGCTCCGGTGATGGTAAGTCCGATCCGCGGGCTCTACGAACCAGAGCCCTGGAGGCCGCCAGCTCCAGGAGTTGGGCCGATGGTAGGCCGCAGCAGGAACGGAGACACCACCCAGAAAACAAAGGTCGGGTCTCCGTTCGGAAGGGACACCTATTTACAATTTTACAGTTCCCCCCCTCCCCCCCACATACACACATAGTACACAAACACAAAAACACCACATCACAACTACAATTAAGACAAAAAAACAACAAAAACACAAAGACAAATGGACCGCAGGTAAGCCGCAGCTGCTAGGGCAGCGCCGCTATGATGATAATTGATCTTATCTCATTTATGGTGAATTATATTGAAAGCCATAACACGTCTAAGCTCTCCATAACTTATTCTCCAGGCTGTTGTTCATCCGTCAAAAGTCCTTGAACTTCAGATGCAGATGAAGGGTTTTAAAATGGAAGTGGGACAATACATCTTCATCAACTGTCCATCCATCTCAAAACTAGAGTGGCATCCCTTCACTCTGACCTCTGCTCCAGAAGAGGATTGTTTCAGTGTACATATTCGATCAGCTGGTGACTGGACAGATAGCATGTATGAAACATTCGGAGGAGATCAACTTGAGAGACAAAAACAAATGCATCCAAGGTAGGTCAAGTAGAAGAGCAGAAAATGAAATATTAATTAATGAAGAATATTAAAAGACACTGTTGCGAAAAGCGGCAGAAGGGCCTTGACCCAAAATGTCCCCCATTCCTTCTCTCCAGAGATGCTGCCTGTCCCACTAAGTTACTCCAGCATTTCGTGTCAATCTTCAATATTAAAAGACACCTTGGGCTGCTGCAGAGTCAGGATATCTGATTGACTTGGTTTGTATTAAGTGGCAAAAACTATTAATGTTGGAAATTAATATTGGAAATAGTCAACAATTACAGCAAGACAAATATAGAATAGTTTGCTAATTTAGGGTATCTAATTCAGTTTGAAAATAATTCCCATGAACAAAATGAATTTTGTAGGTACATTTATTTCCCCATAACTGGTGTTCTTTGTCTTCACTGTAAATTCCTTTCCTTTTGCTCTCCCAGGATTTCAGTGGATGGTCCTTTTGGTACGGCTAGTGAAGATGCCTTCCATTATGAGGTCAGTGTGCTGATTGGAGCCGGAATTGGAGTGACACCATTTGCATCTGTGCTCAAGTCCATCTGGTACAAATATGAGAACTCTGACGCAGGACTGCGAACCAAGAAGGTGTGTTGTTCCTTGAAAAAACTTGTGCTACTAAACTTCCTCATTTTCACTCTAACCTGATTGCATCGAAAGCCAAGTTATCCTGAAACCACGTTATGTATAGTCAATGGACCTTCTTATTCCTCCTGTCAAATGATCACAAATTGATTTGAGTTGGCGCATCTCTCTTTCACCGGTTACGAAATATTCTACTGATGGCCAGATCACTCTTACGAATGTTCCTCCAACAGCATGAATAATAATAACAATTCAACATCCCAATCTTCTACATCGAGGAGTTTAATTATTTAAATAGGCCTTGTAATTCCTCACCCTTACTCAAAGAAGATTTATGATTAAAGCATTATTCATTGAGAGAATTAGATAAATATGGATACACATGTAAACCCCTGAAATATTCTGACAGAAACATAGAAACATAGAAAATAGGTGCAGGAGTAGGCCATTTGGCCCTTCGAGCCTGCACCGCCATTCAATATGATCATGGCTGATCATCCAACTCAGTATCCCGTACCTGCCTTCTCTCCATACCCCCTGATCCCTTTAGCCACAAGGGCCACATCTAACTCCCTCTTATATATAGCCAATGAACTGGCCTCAACTACCTTCTGTGGCAGAGAATTCCACAGATTCACCACTCTCTGTGTGAAAAAAAACTTTCTCATCTCGGTCCTAAAGACTTCCCCCTTATCCTTAAACTGTGACCCCTTGTTCTGGACTTCCCCAACATCGGGAACAATCTTCCTGCATCTAGCCTGTCCAACCCCTTAAGAATTTTGTAAGTTTCTATAAGATCCCCCCTCAATCTTCTAAATTCCAGCGAGTACAAACCGAGTCTATCCAGTCTTTCTTCATATGAAAGTCCTGCCATCCTAGGAATCAATCTGGTGAACCTTCTCTGTACTCCCTCTATAGCAAGAATGTCTTTCCTCAGATTAGGAGACCAAAACTGTCCGCAATACTCCAGGTGTGGTCTCACCAATGCCCTGTACAACTGCAGCAGAATCTCCCTGCTCCTATACTCAAATCCCCTCGCTATGAATGCCAACATACCATTTGCTTTCTTTACTGCCTGCTGCACCTGCATGCCTACTTTCAATGACTGGTGTACTATGACACCCAGGTCTCATTGCATCTCCCCTTCTCCTAATCGGCCACCATTCAGGTAATAGTCTGCTTTCCTGTTCTTGCCACCAAAGTGGATAACCTCACATTTATCCACATTATACTGCATCTGCCATGCCTTTGCCCACTCACCTAACCTATCCAAGTCACGTTGCAGCCTCCTAGCATCCTCCTCACAGCTAACACTGCCCCCCAGCTTCGTGTCATCCGCAAACTTGGAGATGTTGCATTCAATTCCCTCGTCCAAATCATTAATATATATTGTAAATAGCTGGGGTCCCAGCACTGAGCCTTGCGGTACCCCACTAGTCACTACCTGCCATTCTGAAAAGGACCCGTTTATTCCTACTCTTTGCTTCCTGTCTGCCAGCCAGTTCTCTATCCACATCAATACTGAACCCACAATACCGTGTGCTTTAAGTTTGCATACTAATCTCTTATGTGGGACCTTGTCGAAAGCCTTCTGGAAGTCCAGATATAACACATCCACTGGTTCTCCCTTATCCACTCTACTAGTTACATCCTTGAAAAATTCTATAAGATTCGTCAGACATGATTTACCTTTCATAAATCCATGCTGACTTTGTCCAATGATTTCTCCACTTTCCAAATGTGCTGCTATCCCATCTTTAATAACTGACTCTAGCATTTTCCCCACTACCGATGTTAGACTAACTGTAATTGTAACTGTAATTCCCCGTTTTCTCTCTCCCTCCTTTTTTGAAAAGTGGGGTTACATTAGCTACCCTCCAATCCTCAGGAACTACTCCAGAATCCAGAGTTTTGAAAAATTATCACTAATGCATCCACTATTTCTGGGGCTACCTCCTTTAGCACTCTGGGATGCAGCCTATCTGGCCCTGGGGATTTATTGGCCTTTAATCCATTCAATTTACCTAACACCACTTCCCGACTAACCTGGATTTCACTCAGTTCCTCCCTCACATTTGACCCCCGGTCCCCTGCTATTTCCGGCAGATTATTTATGTCTTCCTTAGTGAAGACAGAACCAAAGTAGTTATTCAATTGGTCTGCCATGTCCTTGTTCCCCATGATCAATTCACCTGTTTCTGACTGCAAGGGACCTACATTTGTTTTAACTAATCTTTTTCTCTTCACATATCTCTAAAAGCTTTTGCAGTCAGTTTTTATGTTCCCTGCCAGTTTTCTTTCATAATCTATTTTCCCTTTCCTAATTAAGCCCTTTGTCCTCTCTGCTGGACTCTGAATTTCTCCCAGTCCTCCGGTAGGCTGCTTTTTCTTGCTAATTTGTACGCTTCATCTTTTGTTTTGATACTATCCCTAATCTCCCTTGTTAGCCACGGATGCACTACCTTCCCTGATTTATTCTTTTGCCAAACTGGGATGAACAATTGTTGGAGTTCATCCATGCGGTCTTTTAATGCCTTCCATTGCGTATCCACCGTCAACCCTTTAAGAATCAATTGCCAGTCTATCTTGGCCAATTCACGTCTCATGCCCTCAAAGTTACCTTTCCTTAAGTTCAGAACCGTTGTTTCTGAATTAACTAAGTCACTCTCCATCCTAATGAAGAACTCAACCATATTATGGTCACTCTTGCCCAAGGGGCCACGCACATCAAGACTGCTAACTAACCCTTCCTCATTACTCAATACCCAGTCTAGAATAGCCTCGTTGGTTCCTCTACACGTTGGCTTAGAAAACTATCCCGTATACATTCCAAGAAATCCTCTTCCTCAGCACCTCTGCCAATTTGATTCACCCAATCTATATGTAGATTAAAGTCACCCGTTATAACTGTTTTACCTTTGTTGCACGCATTTCTAATTTCCTGTTTGATGCCATCCCCAACTCTACTACTACTGTTAGGTGGCCTGTACACAACTCCCACTAGCATTTTCTGCCCCTTAGTGTTTCGTAGCTCTATCCATATCAATTCCACATCCTCCAAGCTAATGTCCTTCCTTTCTATTGCGTTAATCTCCTCTCTAACCAGCAACGCTACCCCCACCTCCTTTTCCTTTCTGTCTATCCCTCCTGAATATTGAATATCCCTGGATGTTCAGCTCCCAGCCTTGGTCACCCTGGAGCCATGTCTCCGTAATCCCAACAATATCATATTCATTAATAACTATCTGCACATTCAACTCATCCACCTTATTCCGAATGCTCCTTGTATTGAGACACAAAGCCTTCAGGCTTGTTTTTACAACACTCTTACCCCTTATACAATTATGTTCAAAAGTGGCCCTTTTTGATTTTTCCCCTGGATTTGTCTGCCTGCCACTTTTACTTTTCACCTTGCTACCTATTGCTTCCACCCTCATTTTGCACCCCTCTGTCTCTCTGCTCATGCTCCCATCCCCCTGCCACATTAGTTTAAATCCTCCCCGATAGCACTAGCAAACACTCCCCCAAGGACTTTGGTTCCTTTCCAGCTCAGGTGCAGACCGTCCTGTTTGTACTGGTCCCACCTCTCCCAGAACTGGTTCCAATGCCCTAGAAATTTGAATCCCTCCTCATTGCACCATTTTTCAAGCCACGTATTCATCTGAAATATCCTCCTATTCCTACTCTGACGAGCACGTGGCACTGGTAGTAATCCAGAGATTATTACCTTTGAGGCCCTACTTTTAAGTTTATCTCCTAGCTCCCTAAATTCACCTTGTAGGACCTCATCCCGTTTTTTACCTATATCGTTGGTGCCAATGTGCACCACGACAACTGGCTGTTCACCCTCCCCCTCCAGAATGTTCTGCAGCCGCTCAGAGACATCCCTGACCCTTGCACCAGGGAGGCAACATACCATCCTGGAGTCTCGTTTGCGGCCGCAGAAACGCCTATCTATTCCCCTTACAATTGAATCCCCTATTACTATAGCCCTTCCACTCTTTTTCCTCCCCTCTTTTGCCGCAGAGCCACCCACGGTGCCATGAACTTGGCTGCTGCTGCCTTCCGCTGATGAGCCATCTCCCCCAACAGTATCCAAAATGGCATATCTGTTTAGGAGGGAGATGACCGCAGGGGACTCCTGCACTACCTGCCTACTGCTACGCTGGCTAGTGGCCACCCGTTCCCTTTCTGTCTGCTTAACCTTTACCTGCGGTGTGGCCAACTCACTGTTCGTGCTATTCACAACCTTCTCAGCATCGTGGATGCTCCAGTATGAGTCCAACCGCAGCTCCAACCATTCAATGCGGTCTGCCAGGAGCTGCAGCTGGACACACTTCCTGCACACGTAGTCATCAGGGACACCGACAATATCCCTGATCTCCCACATGTTGCAGGATGAGCATTCCACGGGGCCGATCTCACCTGACATGTCTTACCCCCAAATTAAATCAAATCCCTCTTAATCCTTTAAACTGTACCTTTACTAAAAAGCACTGTACCTTTAACTCACTGAACCCTTAACTCACTGAACCCTTAACTAAAAGTACGAACAAAAAGCAGAAATACAACCCCGGGGTTACGCCCAATCATGAGCAACAATTTATCCTTTATCTATTGGTAGATTTATTTCTTCTGGATCTGTCGAGAGACTCAGGCATTTGAATGGTTTGCTGACTTACTCCGATCACTTGAGAGCAACATGGAACAATTGGGAAAACCCGATTTTCTCAACTACAAGCTTTTCCTGACCGGCTGGGATTCTGCACAGGTAAAGAGTCTAAAAATACAACAAGGCACCAAATAGTAAACCTGTACTGTGCCTTCTGATGCAGTTACTAATTAGTTACTAATAGCCACATACTACACTGTATGGGAGTATGGAACTAAGCTGGTGGAGGTAATGCAGAGATAATCAAACATGAAGCACGACATTTACTTGCAATTGGGTTTGGAACCTGTGCACTTGGGTTACGAATAATAACCTCTTTGGTCGCCTTGTTTTCTCCCTCAGACTTTTCATTGACTTGAGCAGAAGATAGGGATAGAGTGAATGTAAGAGCCAAATCCAAGTGAATAGATTTACATTTCTTTGAATGATGTTAACTTCAAAGTACAAAGTATTTTTTTAACAAAGGATATTTATGCAAGCCTGCACCACTTTACACAACCCTTCAAAACGCTGGCATGCTACTGTGCAAAGAAGCTGAGGTAGCCACTTTTACTATTAACAATAAAGGGAAGTCCATTCAATGTCCTCAGATTCGTGCTGTTTCTCATTGTGTGACTTCTCTTTGTGCTTGCAGGCCGTACACATCAAGGTGCATTTTGATAAAGAGACTGATGTAGTGACTGGACTCAAACAGAAAACACACTATGGAAGACCCAACTGGGACAAAGAGTTTCATTCGATTGCACAAGCTCACCCCAAGTAAGTGGAAACAACAAAGTCAACATTTTTTTGTGATGATTATTTGTCCGGTACAAAGGTAAGCCTTGAATTTGCACCAATGGAAATTAATTGGGTGGTAAACAAGTTTTGCATTGCATGCAGTTGCATGGGAAATAGTGAACTTTTGAACTGACAGAATTCTAGTGGGAATATTCCCTCTGAAAAAGAGGAGGACTCTGCTTGATGCAGCAACATTCGAACAAGCTTGATGAGATTTTGCAAGAAGACTGCAGTTTCTGAGAGAATAATCATCCTGTTAACAGGGGCAAAAGTAAATTCATAATCACGATCATTTTCACAAATGAGAGGTCCAAATGCAATTATTACAGAATGGACTCCCTGCTGTCCACCATAGGGAAAGTCAAGAAGAGCCTCCTCAACCACTTCCTTCTGGTGACTGTCGAGTAGCAATGCAGAATTCATCTATCAATGAGTACAATGTATATGATCAGCATGTGACAAACAAAGAAAAATATGGGAAAGAGCATGAAACGCTGTACATCATCTTTTCCAATCTGACAAAAACCTTGGACCTCCACCAAAATGGAATCACTCTCAGAGACTCATTCTCAAATTTAGCTTTGATTTATATTTGTTTACATTCTCATGTGCTGTACAATGAAATGCAAGCACAGTGGCTCACGGATGGCACTGTGGTGCTGCTGGTAGAGCTGCTGCCTCACAGCAGCAGAGACCCAGGTTCAATTCTGACCTTGGGTGTTGTCTGTGTGGAGTTTACACATTTTCCCTGTGACTGTGTATGTTTGCTCCGGATGCTCGTTTCCTCCCACATCCCAAAGATGTGCGGGTTGGTAGGTTAATTGGCCTCTGTAAGTTGCTTTTGGTACTTAGGGAAGTGGATACAAAAGTGGAATAACGTAGAACTAATGTGAATGGATGATCAATGGTGCATGTGGACATAGTGGGCCAGAGGGCCTGTTTCCATGCTGCACTGGGAATATTCCCACTAGAATTCTGTCAGTTCAAAAGCTCACTATTGAGTTCATTGATATTGAACTCCACAGACAACACCCAAGATAGTGTCAAGCAGAGATGTATCACGAGCTGCTTCCCAACTTTACATTGGAATAATGAAAACTCACCTCTAACAATCTCTTTGCTGGAAGTGAAGCTAATCTAAAGAAAAATGGATAAGATGTCCACCTTTATGGCCTGCACTCCACCAGCATGAACACCACTGGCTTTCAACATGCATCAGATGCTTGCCTGTGTGTATACTGAGGCCTTGCCCTGAGCTACTGCTCTTTCATTCACTGAAGCAAAGAAAGGGATCAGCCCTTAGATTAAGCAAAGAGAAATATCACCAGAACTGCCCTGTCCAATATCATAGAAAACATAGAAAACATAGAAAATAGGTGCTCTTCGAGCCAGCACCGCCATTCATTGTGATCATGGCTGATCATCCACAATCAGTAACCTGTGCCTGACTTTTCCCCTCATCCCCTGATTCCACTAGCCCCGAAGAGCTCCATCTAACTCTCTTTTAAATTCATCCAGTGAATTGGCCTCCACTTCCTTCTGTGGCAGAGAATTGCACAAATTTACAACTCTCTGGGTGAAAAAGTTTCTTCTCACCTCAGTTTTAAATGGCCTCCTCTTTATTCTTGGACTGTGGCCCCTCGTTCTGGACTCCCCCAACATTGGGAACTTTATTCCTGCATCTAGTTTGTCCAGTCCTTTTAAAATTTTATACGTCTCTCAAAGATCCCCTCTCATCCTTCTAAACTCCAGTGAATACAAGCTCAGTCTTTCCAATCTTTCCTCGTATGACAGTCCCGCCATCCCAGGGATAAACCTCATGAACCTACGCTGCATTGCCTCAATAGCAAGGATGTCCTTCCTCAAATTAGGTGACAAAATTACACACAATACTCCAGATATGGTCTCACCAGGGCCCTATACAACGGCAAAAGGACCTCTTTGCTCCTATACTCAAATCCTCTCGTTATGAAGGCCAACATGCCATTAGCTTTTTTCACAGCCTGGTGTACCTGCACGCTTACTTTCAGTGCCTGGTGTACAAGGACATCCAGGTTTCGTTGCACTTCCCCTTTACCTAATCTGACACCATTGAGATAATAATCTGCCTCCTTGTTTTTGCCACCAAAGTGGATAACCTCACATTTATCTGAAATATACTGCATCTGCCATGCATCTGCCCACTCACTCAACCTGTCCAAGTCACCCTGCAACCTCCTAACATCCTCTTTGCTGTTCACACTGCCACCCAGCTTTGAGTCATCTGCAAACTTGCTAGTGTTACTGCTAATTCCATCATCCAAATCATTAATATATATTGTAGATAGTTGTGGCCCCAGCACCGAGCCTTGCGGCACTCCACTCGCCACTGCCTGCCATTCTGAAAAGGACCCGTTTATTCCTACTCTTTGCTTCCTGTCTGCCAACCAATTCTCTATCCATGTCAATACCCTACCCCCAATACCACGTGCTCTAATTTTGCTCACCAACCACCCGTGTGGGACTTTATCAAAGGCTTTCTAAAAGTCTAGATACACCACATCCACTGGCTCTCCTTCATCCATTTTACTTGTCACATCCTCAAAAAATTCCAGAAGATTCGTCAAGCAGGATTTCCCCTTCATAAATCCATGTTGACTTGGACCAATCCTTTTACTGCTATCCAAATGTGCCATTATTACCTCTTTAATAATTGACTCCAGCATCTTCCCCACCACCGATGTCAGGCTAATTGGTCTATAATTCCCCGTTTTCTCTCTTGCTCCTTCCTTGAAAAGTGGGATAACATTAGCTACTCTCCAATCCACAGGAACTGATCCTGAATCTATTAAACATTGGAAAATGATCACCAATGCGTGCACAATTTCCTGAGCCACCTCCTTGTGTACCCTGGGATGCTGCCCACCAGGCCCTGGGGATTTATCAGAATTCAGTCCCATCAGTCTACCCAATACTATTTCTCGCTTAATGCAAATTTATTTCAGTTCCTCTGTCTCCCTAGATCCTCTATCCTCTAGTACATCTGGGAGATTGTTTGTGCCTTCCTTAGTGTAGACTGATCCGAAGTAGCTGTTCAACTCTCCTGCCATTTATTTGTTACCCATTATAATGTCACCTGTTTCTGCCTTCAAGGGACCCACATTTGTCTTTACTAATCTTTTTCTCTTAACATACCTAAAGAAGCTTTTACTGTCCTTTATATTCTTAGCCATCTTCCCCTCGTACTTCATCTTTTCAGCCTGTATTGCCCTTTTTGCTACTTTTTTGTCCTTTGAAAGTTAACCAATCCTCTGGCTTCCCACTACTCTATGCGATGTTATACATTTTTTTCTTTTGGTTTTATTCCATCCCTTACTTCCTTTGTCAGCCACGGTTGCCTCCTACTCCCCTTAGAATCTTTCTTCCTCTTTGGAATGAAATGATCCTGCATTTTCTGGATTATGCCCAGAAATTCCCACCATTGCTGTTCCACCATCATTCCTGCTAGGATCCTTTTCCAGTCGACCTTGGTCAGCTCCTCTCTCATGCCTTCATAGTCCCCTTTGTTCAACTGCAACACTGACACTTCTGATTTAACCTTCTCCCTCTCAAATTGCAGATTAAAACTAATCATAGTATGGTCACTACCTCCAAGTGGTTCCTTTACCTTGAGTTTCCTTCTTAAATCTGGGAATTTTATGAAGTTCAACCTGTTGCAATGAATAGAAACAGTGGGTCATTGCATTATTTCCCTTGATCAGACTCCAGCCTGTAACTCACTCCGAAACATCCATTATTCTTTTCCAAACCATGTGGGCCCTCAAGCAGATTATTGTCTGCATCTCATCCCCTGAGTACCCATTTCATTTGAATGTACAAATATCTAAAATACAATTATAAACATAAATAATTGTACATAAATAGCCAAAACCATTAATTGGCCTGCAACTTGTATGATATGTATGTTTATTTAATTGAGTTTGTGTAGCAAAGGTATTGCAGTTTTATGTTCATAAGTGATAGTAGAATTAGACCATTCGACCATCAAGTCTACTCCGCTTTTCAATCATGGCTGATCTACCTTGCCCTCTTAACCCCATTCTCCTGCCTTCACCTCATAACCCCTGACACCCTTACTAATCAAGAATCTATCTATCTCTGCCTTTAAAATATCCATTGTTTTAGACACCTTACAATCGATAAACATCACAAAAGCTTCCTTTATCAGATTTATTTTCATTAATTAAAGTTAAAGTGCTCCTAATAATATACTGATGACTTATTTTTATTCATTTTATATCAGCCATAAATCTTAATGTTCATGGTATTTTTTGTTTATGGTTTATACTACAGACTGTATTGTGCAGGCAGCTATATCAGACAATAAATTACATTGAAATCTAGATTGTACTAAGCATGAGCAACATTATGCTAACCATCAGGGAACACTACTTGGGGGCCATATTATCCACGAGAATATGTTATACTGTTCAGTTACTTTAGAGAGTTCAGTGTGGGTCAACTTGAAGTTCTCTGAAGATTTCAAATCCCTCCTTACCTCAACTCTCTTTCTCTCCTTCAGGGCTATAATCATTCCAGATATCTGTGCTCCTCTAATTTTGGCATTTATTCATTCCCAGCTTTAATTGTGCCACTGTTCTGAGCTGTGCATTCAGCTATCTGGCCCTTTGCAGTGAAATCCTCACCTTAAGATGTTCCTCCTTTTTACTATTCTTTGTGTCATTAAGATCCTCTTTGACCAAGGTTGGTGCCTGTTGTCATCTATTGCTTGCTGACAATTAAGAAAAATATGTCTCACGTCAAGTACCTGGGTATCTTTTCGCTAGGTTGGGAGTGAGTGGCATTGAGTAGCGTGGGCTGCAGCTCAACACCGACAAGACTAAGGAGTTAGTGGTGGACTTTAGGAGAGGAACACCCCTGTCCCCTGTTTCCATCAAGGGTGTGGATGTGCAGTTTACTAAGGAGTGCAAGTACCTTGAAGTTTACCTGGACAGTAAATTGGATTGGTCCAGGAACGCTGAGGCACTGTCTAAGAAGGGACAGAGCCGTCTGTACTTTCTGAGGAAGCTCCACTCTTTCAACGTCTGCAGTAAGATGCTGCAGATGTTCTATCAATCGGTGGTGGCCAGTGACATCTTCTTCACTGTCATGTGCTGGTGTAGCAGGGAAAAGGCCACAGACGGCAACAGAATTTACACGCTCATCAGGAAGGCTGGTCCTCTCCTGGGGATGGAGTTGGATTTAACAGAGATGGTCTTGGAGGGAGGGATGCTCCTCAAACTGCAGAGCATCTTGGGCAATACAGCTCACCCCCTCCATGACACACTGGTCAACCTGAGGAGCACCTTCAGCGACAGACTGGTTCCACCAAGATGCAGGACAGAACACGAGACATCCTTTTTACCTGTGGCTATCAAACTTTACAACTCCTCCCCTTCTGTCGTGGGGTAGATGGATTCCCCTTTACCCTCCTGTATGACTGTTATGAAGAGTTGATATATGCGACTCGACTAAGCATACGGAAGTACTTGTTGAAGTAAATTCGCACATTAATTGATAATCAGCCCAAAAAGGTGGTAATTGGCTTTTCTGCTGTGTTTTATATTTTAACCCCGTCTTAATTAATTAATATAGTTATATAATCTTGCACTTAAATTCAATATTTACTCATTACAGTTCCACCACTGATTTGCTGGCACTCTTGGTTCCAGAGCTTTGCTGGTTTATCCAGCTGGCCAAGGAAGACGGCTATGGGGATAGATGTGCTGGCTCCAGCTGGGCTGGTTCCAGAGCCCCAGCCGCAGGTTGCAAATTCAACCCACCGATCGGCCATGGAAGTCCCAATGAAGTTGAGATTGGCTGCCTTGCCCAGCCTAGGTGCCACATTTTCGGGGACACTTCCTCGCGGAACCCCTAGCGACCGAATTGACAAATTGGCCATGGAAGTCCCGATGAGGTCGAGATTGGCTGCCTTGCCCAGCCTAGGTGCCACATTTTCGGAGACTTCCAGGGCGCATGGGATTTCTTGCTGAACCCCTAGCGACCTCTAGCGGCCGAATTGACAAATTGCAATTACCTACTGTTTTGAGGAAAAATGTGGGGCGAAATCAGAATGGCAGAAATGAAATAAAAGCGGAAACTTTCCGCCAAATTCGGAAGGATTGGGAGGAATGGCTGGGGGTTCACTTGCACCTCCACCAACCTCACCTACAGTATCCATTGTTCCAGGTGTAGACTCCTGTACATCGGTTAGCATAGGCTCGGCAATTGTTTCGCTGAACACCTCCGCTCAGTCCGCTAAACCCTGATCTCCTGGTTGTTCAATGCTTTAACTCCCCCTCCCATTCCCACACTGACCTTTCTGTCCTGGGCCTCACCCATTGTCAGAGTGAGGCCCAGCGCACATTGGAGGAACAGCACCTCATATTTCACTTGGGTAGCTTATACCCCAGCGGTATGAACATTGACTTCTCTAACTTCAAGTAGCCCTTGCTTTCCCTCTCTCCATCCCTCCCCCGTTCTCCTACCAGTCTTACTATCTCAACTACATTTTATCTCTGTACCGTCCACTCCCCTGACATCAGTCTAAAGAAAGGTCTCGACCCGAAACATCACCCATTCCTTCTCTCCTTTGTCTCGCTGAGTTACTTCAGCTTTGTATGTCTATCTTTGAGTTGGAGCAAGTCATTCTTAACCCTGAAGGACTGCTAAAAAGTAGTAAACAGAGGGAAAGATCGGACATTTGTTGTGAAAAGTGTAATGTTCCACATTATAAATCACTTTGACTTACTTAAATGAGATTATTTGTTCTTAAATTACTCTTAGAACTTAAATTGAGTGTGAGATCTCAAATAGTTTCCACGGAGATCATTTCATGTTGCATTCTGATAAAAGTGAAACCTTTCACATTATTTAACCAAAATAACATCCAATTTATAGAAATTAGAGACTATGTACAAAAAATTCTGAAATCAGCAACTTGACTTTTTAACCTTTTCAGGACAACAGTTGGAGTCTTCTTGTGTGGACCACAACCTCTGGCTGAAGCTTTAGAACAATGCACAAACAAGTACTCTGAGATCAACCCCTTGGGAGTTCACTTCCATTTCAACAAGGAGAACTTCTAGTTTTCAGGGGAAATACCTGGGAAACAAAACACAAGGAAGAATTCTAATTTTATAGGATCCAGCATCCATCTCTTCTCACAAACTTAAAATTTCTGATTTCATAGAAGCGCAATGTCTTGAAACTCATTTCCATGAAGCTTACAATGCACACGGCTATTTTCTCCCCATTTTAATGGATGTTGAAGAATAGACTATGTCTGGTGTGCACCAGCTCCTCAGAATCTTCACTATTCAATAAAACAATGGTTAATTCTCTACCCAAGGCCTTAGAACATCAACGTTTGTTTTGTTTTCTCTGCAAAATGTTGTCTCATCTGCTGGGATTTCCAGCATTTTCTGTTGTTTTTACATTGAAACTCATTGCTCACTTGCAGTACGGGTCAAAAAGGTGAATGATAATAATTAGGTAATGTTTGATAATTGCATGAGTTATGAACATAATCAACCTTTACTGTTACATACATTTAAATGTCAAACAACTGAAATATATTGGCCCCATGGGCTCAAGGTATTGTCTGTAAATTAATGTTGGAAAAAACTAGCAATTTATTGTTTTTAAGAGGGATATAGTTATTTAATATTCCCCTAGCTCAACAGCCTAAGATTTTTTTTATATGAAAGGTTAAACTCTTATAAGAACTCATAAGACATTATGGCTAAAGCATACTTCAGTAAGTAATACTATAAAGAGTGTTGGGGGTGAACATGATTTCTACCGATTATGTTATTGTTTGTTGGGGAAAAATGTTCAAGCTATATTAACCATGAATGAAATGCAAGTATCAGATTAATAATGACTTGGTCATATGGATTCTGAACTGGCTTACTGATAGAAGACAGAGGGTGGTGGTGGAAAGACACCATTCAGGCTGGAGGTCTGTGACCAATGGAGTTCTGCGGGAATATGTGCTGGGGCAGGTGCAGTTTTTGATATATAAACATAGCACAAAAAGTAAGGAAATTTGTGTTTGGTAGATTATTTCTTTGTTGTAACAATGCTTCTTGGCAATAAATCTTATACCGTTGGAAAGCCTGTTTATTTCCCTTTTAAATGGTGCCACATTTGTAAGGAACATGCATTTGTGGGATGAGCAGCAGAGCTGAGTATATGGGTTGCGCCCATGAAATATTTGCCAAATCTCTGCCAATGCCAAACAGCTTATTCTGCTGTTGCTATTGACTCTTGTTTTGAGCTTCTGGTACCCCCAGGTGCTGACAATCAGGTGCCTGATTGGCACCTGATTGGCAGCATCTGTGAGCATGGGCCCTGCTACAGTGGTCAGTAGGTGTCTGTTCCAAGAATCGGCATGCCACGTTTGACTGATCAGGATAGGGCCCGTGCGATAGGGCAACTTCAAGCTGGTGTTCCGCAAAACCAAGTTGCGGCATTATTTGGAGTGAGCCCTAGTACCATCTCCAAAGTGAAGGCCAAGTTCCATATAACGGGGGATGTCAGAGACAGGCCGCGAAGTGGGCGTCCCAAGAAGACGACACCCGAAGAAGACCGTTTCCTCACCGTCAGCACTTAGGAACCGTAGGCTGTCTTCTACAGATTTGCAGTCAAGGTTTGCAGGACGATATGGCCGACGGCTCTCTGCCCAGACAATTCGGAACAGACTGCACGCAGCCGATCTCCGGTCTCATAGGGCTGCCAGGAGGCCTGCCATGACTGCCCTTCACCGTCAGGCCCGTTTGCGCTGGTGTCGGCAACACGTGCACTGGAACCTGAACATGTGGAGGAACGTTATGTTCAGCAATCAGTCCAGATTCTGCCTACGGCAGTTGGATCATAGGATCAAAGTGTGGAGAAGACGCGGAGAACGCTATGCTGATTGCTACACCGATAGAGTAACATCTTTTGGTGGGGGCAGTGTGATGGTGTGGGGCGGCATCTCCCTCACTGGAAAAACGAGGCTTGTCATCATTGGAGGCAATCTCAATGCAGAGAGATATCGAGATGAGATTCTGCAACCAGTGGCAATCCCATATCTCCACAGTCTGGGACCGAACTCTATCCTCCAAGATGACAATGCTCGGCCCACAGAGTAGGGTTTCTCAGAGACTACCTCCAGAATTTGGGAGTGGAGAGGATGGAATGGCCTGCCAGCAGTCCTGACCTCAACCCCATTGAACACTTGTGGGATCAGCTTGGGCGTGCTGTTCGTGCCAGAGTGACCAACACAACCACGTTGGCTGACTTGCGACAAATGCTGGTTGAAGAATGGGATGCCATCCCACAACAGTGTGTGACCAGGCTGGTGACCAGCATGAGGAGGAGGTACCAGGCTGTTGTGGCTGTGTATGGTTCTTCCACACGCTACTGAGGCTCCCGTTTATTAAATGAATAAATTGTTAAATTGCCAATATGTCTTGTTTCTTCAGACTTCAATCATCCAATCCACCAAACAACACCGAACAAGAGTCAATGGCAGAATAAGCTGTTTGGCATTGGCAGAGAAGATTTGGCAGATTTTTCATGGGCGCAACCCACATACTCAGCTCTGCTGCTCATCCCACAAATGCATGTTCCTTACAAATGTGGCACCATTTAAAAGGGAAATAAACAGGCTTTCCAACGGTATAAGATTTATTGCCAAGAAGCATTGTTACAACAGAAACAATCTACCAAACACAAATTTCCTTACTTTTTGTGCTATGTTTATATAAATAACTTGGATGTAGATGGGTTAGTTATAAGACTGTCAAAATCTTTTTTCCCCCAGGATGGAAAAATCAAATACTAGTGGGCATAGCTTTAAGTGAGAGGGTAAAGTTTAAAGGCATTTAAAAGACCTGATGGCTTTTAAAATACTTTTGGATAGGTGTAGGCATATTCAGAGAATGGAAGGATATGGGTTATGGGCAGTTATACAAGAGATAGTCTTGGCATCATGTTCGGCACATACATTGTGATCCGAAGAGCCTGTTTTTGCGCTGTACTGTTCTATGTTCTGTCATTTACACACGTATACCTGTAAAAAGATTAATTTTACTGCTCCAAACCCACCTTTATTGCAATTTAGAATCCCACTGCCATACTCAAAAAAGAAACTTGCAAACATGTTCTACCTCACCCTTTGTGACCTTAGGTAGGTTAAGCGGTCCTTTAAGGGAGTAACAATGTGAAGTGATAAAGAGGTATGGGAGGGAATTCCAGAGGTCATGACATGATGGTGAAAACATGACTGGCAATAGTGAGAGACAAGGTTAGGTGATGGCTGTGGGGTAGATTGTAATTGGGAGCAATAGACAAAGGCTGAGATTCGGAGAAATGTTTAAGAACATGTTTAAGGAAGGATCCCAACTGAGATGTCACCTATTATGTCATCCAGAGATGCTGTCTGACCTTGAGATACTCCAGCACTTTGTGTTCTATGCAAGATTCCAGAAACTGCAGTATCATATCTGCAGAATATTGTTGATCAATATACCCTTAAACCCACAAAGCAGAACAAAATACACAAGTCTGATTTGAATTTGTAAAATCTGTCCACCTGTATCAGTCAGAGAATAGAATGTTCAAAACAGTTGTCTGCTTGGTGGGCACGCTGCTGGTCAAACTGCTCCCAAATCATACATCCATCTACTCAAAAAAAATATCCAGAATGCTAAGAGCTGCTTTTCTAATCCTGCCAGATGTAGATTCAGACTGCCAGTGGAGTGATGTTCAAACAGTTCTAATTATTCATCACTTGGGGAGGGGGAATACAATATTTAGAATTTTAGGATTATACTGGTACCTCTCAGAAAACATGCAGCATGGTTAAAGTTCAAATCATTTTCCATATATTTCTGGGTACTCGGTTAATTAAGCTATTGTGGAATCCCTCTCTAAGGTATGCACATTGAATTAACTGTAAAGTATATGATTTTTATGTTTACACAACTTGCTATAAATAAAGATACAAAACTGAGTATGGACATTGAGATGAAATTTATTTCCGTTTTTGTTTAATGTTGCAAGTGTCACATTTTTCCAACATATTCAATAGCAACCAAGAACACAACTGAACCTTAATGCTAATAATCATCAGAAAGTCTTAATGGCTGCAGCTGCAACTTGTTTTCAAAAGAGGGGTGGATATAAAAATAAACATAACATTTTGAAAAATAGAAAGCATCAGTTCAGTGGTAAAACTGCTACCCTGTGGAAAAAATGGAGCATGTTTTTATGGTGGGCAAATGTAGAGATTTAATATATTCAGAAAACACACATCTGCTCCATTTTCCGTTGATTTTTTTAACCCAATGTAATGCCACATCCAACATAACATGAAGTACGTATGTTTTTTTGCTGAAAATTTCTTTAAACCCCTAATATACCCACAAAACAGTCCTGTTAGTTTTTCAAATTTCCTTCTCTTGTCCCATATATTCAATGCATCAAAGCTTTATGATAATTTTTTTAACAAAGCGGGTAAAGGAAACACATTCGGCGAATAAGTGTATCCATAATCATAAAGTATGTTTAAGGTTTTCTTTTCTTCAATTAGTTGAAGCAAAGGACAACTCCACGTTTTACACTGCCAGTGTAATAGGTAACCAGAGAAATAATCTTCCTTGAGAAGTTGACAGTCCGCAAAATATCCATTCTGAAAGACAAAAATGGCAAGAGTCAGGGAATTCTTATAAACACAGCCGAAAGTGCAGACTGGAAACTTGTTTTCATCACAAAAAAAGTAAACTGAGCTGGACTGATGGCAGAAAAATTCCACATATACTTCACTCAATTATGTTCTGCAGAGGTGAAACATAAAAATTCTAGCCTGATGTTACATCTAAAAATATGATCTCCAGCTCTTAAATCCTACGATCACGAACCTTGATAAATTTAGTTCATTAGTTTTGATCAAACATTGGAATTCCTAAACATACACTAATAAAATGTTGTAAGTGCAGACCATTAACATGACCATTCAAAACTTTGATCTATTTTCATAAATGTTTCCCTTCCGCCAGCCAAGTACTGCAAAACCAACTAGACCACCAAAGAATTCCTTTGGTCTTTGCCCACAAATATCATCACTATAGTGAACTAATGCAGCTAAAAGTTAGATTTTATGACTGAAACACCTGATCATGGAGAGAAAAAAATCCATAAAATTCACCATTTAATATCCACAAAAAATCAATCCTACAATGGGGCCTGCAAATCTGTGCATGTCTGAGATACAAATTGCACTTAGTTAAGCTTGTGAGTGCTGTTACCTATCATTGCCAGGTTATTATTTCAACAGCATACATCAAATTACACAAATGATCAAATCACCATGAACAACTACATGCAGTGTTCTTGGTTAAAATTCTATAATCGTGCTCAGGACCTGAGAATTATGCTGGGGTATGTATTCCACATGGTTAGACGCTTAATTATATTTGTTAACTTACATAAAGAAAGCCACTTAAATGTACAATATTCACAATGCCCTTTTAGGCTGCTGGTATATATGCAAGTCTTGTATGGTGCAAAGACATGAATAAAAGCATTCGGTGAGGTGATGTGGAGAACGAACAAGACCAGTATATGGGAAAGGCACCACCTGGTTAAAATAGCAACACAGCCACATCAATAAAAATTTAACACATTGCTTGATGGACAAATATGGTGTAGCGATCCATTTCAAATGATCAAAGACCAGCACATCTCCTGTTACAACTGCAGGATATCCAGAAAAGGGGATACTAGTCCAACTGTTGGCTGTTGCAAGTCCAACAGCCAATACCACATCAGTTGTATAATTATTTATTTTGAAGAGCAAATTGACTTGGAAAAAGATTTCAGTAAAGTGGATTACAGATGAAATAATTCAAATTTTATTTGGTTAAATAAAATTGCAGTAGTAACACTCAAAACCAAATAAGCTCAGTAAATATGGGGCGTCAGGTTCCAGGTGACCCAGGTTCAATCTTGACCTCCAGTGCCATGTGTTTACGTGTTCCCCTTGTGACAGGATGTGCTGGCTGGTGGGCTAACTGGTTGCTGCACATTGCCTCTATTGTTGGTGGAGAATCAGGGTGGAGTTACAACAGTACAACACAGGAACAGGCCCTTCGACATCTGTTGAACACGATGCCAAATTCCTCCATTCTTTGCATATACCTGTGCCTGTCTATGAGCCCCTTAAATGCCATTATCGTATCTGCTTTCACCACCACCCAGCAGCATGGTCTAAGCACCAACCACTCTGTGTGTAAAAATAACTTGACCAGCACATCTCCTTTGAACTTTCCCATTCTCATCTTAAAGCTAGATACTCTAGTATTTGACATTCCACCCTGGGGTAAAGATTCTGAATGTCTACCCTATCTATGCCCTCATAATTTAATACACTTAACTTCTATTAAGACTCAACTTAGTCTACAACACTGCACAGAAAAAACATCCAAATTTGTCCAGTCTCTCCACCTTCTAATCCAGGCAGCATCCTGGTAAATCGCTTTTGCTACCTCCCCAAAGCCACCACATTCTTCCTCAAATGGGGTGACCAACATTGCTCACAATACTCTAAATGCAGCCCAACCAATAGTTTTATAAAGCTGCAACACGACTTCCTAATTTTTATACTCAATGCCTTGAACAATGAAGGCAAGCACACCATACGCCTTCTTTACCACCCTATCTACTTGTGTTGCGATTTCCAGGGAGTTGTGGATTTAGACCCCCAAGATCCCTCTGCTGTCAATAATTGTAGAATTTTCCCTTACATTTGACCTCCCAATACCTCATTACTTACCCAGATTAAACCCACCTACAATTTCTCCACTCGTTATCCTTCTAAAATCATCATTGTTTTCAAATTCATCTTTCTTATCCCTTTAACCTTCATCTCAACAATACAGAGAAAACTGTGCCCCTTCAGATCTGGCTTTTTGATAATTCCTAACTTTAATCAATCCAGTACTGGTGGGCATGGCTTTTGTTGCTAACCCCCTAAGCACTGGAATTCCTTCTCCAAACCTCCGCCTCTTTACTTCTTTCTTTTCACATGAAGGCATTTCTCAAAATTCTTTCATTAACTTCCAGCAATGTTTGTTCTGATGAACAGTCTTGGACCCAAAACGGTAACTTTTCGTCTTCCCACAGATTCTACCCAACCTCCTGAGTATTTCCATTTTGCTGTTTTTATTTCTTATATCTCTTGAAGCGGGTTTGTCAAATATTTGAGCAGGTTTGTTTTACACAGATTTGTCAAGAAGAGCTATTACAAGAAGAGCTTAACAAATGATGCAGAAACAATGTCACCATTAAAAGTAAAATTTAATGTACTCAAAGGGAAAGAAATATTAAGTGAATTATAGTCTTAAGCACAATCGTGAATTGAAGTGATATCGTCTTACACATGTTGTATAATTTGATGACAATCTCACCTGTCAACAAATTGAGCTGAAATTCAAAATTAATCCAGTTCAATGAATCTTAATAAGACTGTAGAGAAGATTTACGAGGCTGTTGCCAAGACACGAGGGATGAAGTTATACAGAGGTTCGGCAGGCTCGGACTTTATTCGTTGGAGTGCAGAATGCTGAAGGGTAATCTCATAGAGGTGTATAAATTCATGAGGTGCATAAATATGGTGAATCCACATATTCTTTTTCCTAATTTGAGGAATCTAAAACCAGAGAGCATAGATTAAAGGTGAGGTGGGAAAGATTTCATAGGAACGTGAGAAATAACCTCTTCACACAAAGGTGATACATACATGGGAATAGCTGCCAGACAAAGTGATGGAGGCAGGTACAATAACAATATTTTAAAAACGTTTGGACAAGTACATGGATAGGAAAGGTTTAGAGGGATATTGGTCAAACACAAGTAAAGAGGACATAGGCATCCTAGGGCGGCACGGTAGCGCAGCGGTAGAGTTGCTGCTTTACAGCAAATGCAGCGCCGGAGACTCAGGTTCGATCCTGACTACGGGTGCTGCACTGTAAGGAGTTTGTACGTTCTCCCCGTGACCTGCGTGGGTTTTCTCCGAGATCTTCGGTTTCCTCCCACACTCCAAAGACGTACAGGTATGTAGGTTAATTGGCTGGGTAAATGTAAAAATTGTCCCTAGTGGGTGTAGGATAGTGTTAATGTACGGGGATCACTGGGCTGCACGGAATTGGAGGGCCGAAAAGGCCTGTTTCCGGCTGTATATATATGATATATGATATGATATGAATAGTTGTTTCTGTGCTGAATTTTTCAAAGACTATAAAGTCTTTCTCCTCACTCTAGTTCAGTAAACTGAGCAGAGTTTCAGAATATGAAATTATATACTTGACTGGTTACATTCTTTGATGGGGCATGTTTACAAATTATACATCTTGGGAATAACTATTTCTTAATCCATAACTATACTGACATAGACACAAAATGCTGGAGTAACTCAACGAGACAGGCCGGTCCTCTGGAGAAAAGAATGGGTGACGTTTCAGATCGAGATCCTTCTTCAGACCCGACCCGTCTCGACCCGAAAAGTCACCCATTCCTTCTCTCCAGAGATGACGCCTGTCCCGCTGAGTTACTCCAGCATTTTGCATCTACCGTCGATTTAAACCAGCATCTGCAGTTCTTTCCTACACACTATACTGACATATGTTATTCCTAACTTACAAAGTTGAGCATAGCCAAATGTTCAGTGACTTCTCAAATTTACCTCAAGGAGCTCCTGCAGATTTTTGAATCTGTTCTTTCAGGATAAGGATGCTCTGTCTCTGTTCTGGGGGTAGCATGGCGATCTGTTCTGGAGTCAACTGGAGAACCTGCATGATCAACGCAGCCTGGACCAAACAGAAGTAGAAACCGTGTCAAAAGGAAACAAACTAATACTTCTATGTCATAGCTTCTTTAATTATACTGAACGTAATGAATGAAGAAATGAAAACATATGGCATTTCAAGCCCAATCATTTTGATAAAATGTCTAAAAATAATTGCAAATCCCATGAACCATATTGTAGCAAACATAAAAATAAATATTGCTATTTAGAAATAGCAGTTTAAAATATTTTTAAATACCTTACCATGAAAAGGAAATATGAAATCTTACTTTCATTGACAGTCTATTGAATTGACTCTGGGTCTGATGATCATTAAACTCACAGGCTACTTGTAGATTATACACATGGGTCTTATATATATGTGCAGGGACCACAAATGAAGGGGCCATGTTAGGCCAATCTAACATACTGGGTAACAATCCAAATCAAGGTCCACATCGATCTTTCTGCCCAGATGTACTGTATTGGCAGACATCCGTTATGAGAACATGTGTAAATGTCAAACACATGTCTAAACATCCAGTACAATATTGGAGGGTACAAGTACAGTGCCCTCCATAATGTTTGGGACAAAGACCCATCATTTATTTATTTGCCTCTGTACTCCACAATTTGAGATTTGTTATAGAAAGAAAATCACATGTGGTTAAAGTGCACATTGTCAGATTTTCATAAAGGCCACTTTTATACATTTTGTTTTCACCATTTAAAATTACAGCTGTGTTTATACATAGTCCCCCCATTTCAAGGCACCATAATGTTTGGGACACATGGCTTCACAGGTGTTTGTAATTGCACAGGTGTGTTTAATTGCCTCCTTAGTGCAGGTATAAGAGAGCACTCAGCACCATCTTTTCTCCAGTCTTTCCATCACCTTTGGAAACTTTTATTACTGTTTTTCAACATGAGGACCAAAGTTGTGCCATTGAAAGTCAAAGAAGCCATTATGAGACTGAGAAACAAGAATAAAACTGTTAGAGACATCAGCCATACCTAAGGCTTATCAAAATCAACTGTTTGGAACATCATTGAGAAGAAAGAGAGCACTGGTGAGCTTACTAATCGCAAAGGGACTGGCAGGCCAAGGAAGACTTCCACAGCTGATGACAGAAGAATTATCTCTACAATAAAGAAAATTCCCCAAACACCTGTCCAACAGATCAGAAACACTCTTCAGGAGTCAGGTGTGGATTTGTCAACGGCCACTGTCCTCATAAGACTTCATGAACAGAAATACAGAGGCTACACTGCAAGATGCAAACCACTGGTTAGCTGCAAAAATAGGATGGCCAGGTTACAGTTTGCCAAGAAGTACTTAAAAGAACAACCACAGTTCTGGAAAAAGGTCTTGTGGACGGATGAGACGAAGATTAACTTATATCAGAGCGATGGCAAGAGCAAAGTATGGAGGAGAGAAGGAACTGCCCAGGAACCAAAGCATACCGTCTCATCTGTGAAGCATGGTAGTGGAAGTCTTATGGCCTGGGCATGTATGGCTGCTGAAGGTACTGGCTCACTTATCGTCATTGATGGTAGTAGCATAATGAATTCTGAAGTATATAGACACATCCTATCAGCTCAAGTTCAAACAAATGCCTCAAAACTCATTGGCCATTCATTCCTGAGCGAGACAATGATCCCAAACATACTGCTAAAGCAACAAAGGAGTTTTTCAAAGCTAAAAAATGGTCAATTCTTGAGTGGCCAAGTCAATCACCCGATCTGAACCCAATTGAGCATGTCTTTTATATGCTAAAAGGGTATTAGCCCCCAAAACAAGCATAAGCTAAAGATGGCTGCAATACAGACCTGACAGAGCATCACCAGAGAAGACACCCAGCAACTGGTGATGTCCATGAATCGCAGACTTCAAGCAGTCATTGCATGCAAAGGATATGCAACAAAATACTAAACATGACTTTCATTTACATGATATTGCTGTGTCCTAAACATTATGCCCTGAAATGGGGGGGGGGGGGGGGGGGGGGCTATGTATAAATACTGCTGTAATTTCTACATAGTGAAACCAAAATGTATAAAAATGGCCTTTATTAAATCTGACATTGTGCAATTTAACCACATATGATTTTTTCTATTACAAATCTCAAATTGTGGAGTACAGAGGCAAATAAATAAATGATGGGTCTTTGTCCCAAACATTGTGGGCGGTATGTGGCTATACAACATTAGTCTACAGTACTAGTGTGTGCTAGCCTGTCATGTTTTTAACACTGCTCAAGATAAAGTATTCAATGCAGGAAGCTGAAAGGAATATGAATCATAATTCACTTGGCCATTTTATGCCCAGTTTGCAAAAAGTACCAAAATAGTTAGTATTTTTTTTCAATCAATATCTTTCTTATTTAGAAACCCATCTTTGAAGAATAGTCCAGTGTACTTCAGCCTCTATCATCTCTCCACACATAGGATAGGAAAGGTTTAGAGATATGGGCAAATGCAGACACATGGAATTATCTTAGATGTGGCACTTTGCCTGCATGAGCGAGATGGGTCAAAGGGCTTGTTTCTTTTCTGTATGAACCTATGATATAGAAAGTTGCTTATCCCACTTCCTGTCCTTCAAGTTTCTAATTTACAAAATGGCTTGTATCCACAGATCAGAAAAATTGAATCGATATGAAACAGAATGCAGCACATTTTGGATAAACGTGGTAACAGCTTTGACCTAACAATTACTGGCTATTAATTTAATACTGAAACATGTTTGTGGAAATTAAAGCAATATAATTTCTGCAGAGTACTTCTTTAGTTTCCAAACCTTTTCATGGTCTTGTGGTGTCACTTGAGTCTGAGCAGGACTGAATCCTCCAGGTTGACCTGCAGCCACCGGGTGAGCAGGGCCCTGACAAAGTGCAATAAATGCAAATCATCAACAGAAGAGCATCAGCATTTGGTTGGAAGGTATTTTCAGTAATTTCTTAGCACAATGTCCACCAGAACCAAGCAAGAATCTCATGCGCTGCCTAATCAGCATAGGTGGCGTCATTATCTACACCAACAGAACACATTCGTAGCAATACAAATCACTGGTACAACCCCTACATTCAGAATTGAACACTTAAAATATTCCATGGAGATCAAAGAAATACGTTAAATTGTAGCGTAAACTTGCACGATAGACAATTTGGATTTCCAACTCCAGAAGTCACAACAATTTATTGATAACATTTTTAACCTAAAATAGAATAACATAAAGGGATATGGGTCAAACACAGGCAAATGGGACTGGCTTAGATGGGGCATCTTGGTTAACGTGGTAAGTTGAGCCAAAAGGCCTGTTTCCATGCTGTTTGACTATGATCAATCTGAGGAATATTTTCTGAAACATTTTAACATAACCAGCACCACTTAATACAATAAATTAATGCTGGAATTGCTATTCACCACCAATTTATTCAATTCTCTTACCTGTCGAGGTGGAACAGGTTGCTGTGATCCTTGAGGGCCACCTTGCCCTATCTGATGGGTACCTGGGACTTGAACTTGTAGTCCTCCTGCTATTGGTCCCCTTGGATTTGGGATTGGGCCCTGGATTGGCCCAGGTCCTGGACCTGGTCCTGGTCCTGGGCCAGGCCCTGGTCCTCTTGTGTCAATACCTCTCGCATCAATACTTCTGGGATCTCTTGCACCTAAGCACAAATTAGAAGTATAGTGTTACTCTTTATAGTTTGAGAGTCTTAATAGCTATGGTATTCAACACCATGATAAACCTATGTATAATTCAAGTTTTATTTCCATATTCAAAGTAAGCTTTCCACATTAAATTTGTTCATTATTTTCCTCGTATTGTTAAGTTAACAATGGAAACGAAACTCAAATTAAAGACCACTGACATGAATCATCTTTTTCTCTCTCTGCAGACAATGCCTGACCTGCTGAGTATCTCCTGCATTTTCTGTTTTTAATTAAAATTATAAAGAAGCAGCAATGCCCAATTCTATTTTGTTTCCTTATTGCTACAATGAAACCAGCATTTAATAGAGAGAGAAAAAGCACTGAAATCCGTCAAGCAATAGCAAAGTGTTATATATGTGTTTTTAAAGACTTTTCCTCCAACAAAAGCATATCCGCAATTATTTGCATTCATCTAAATAATATCATCTTTTTTTTTGTCCATCTGCATCAAATCAAATAATCTACTCTGACAATATTACACTACCTCAACGCTGCAATGTGGTATCAAACCACATCCTTGAACATGACTTTCAACCATGTCTTATTATTAACTGAGCCAAACTCACTCTTACAGGTATCCTGTTGACAAACTGCATGGAACAACCTCAGTGTTCCAAAGGTTCAGAGGACATCGCATTGGATGTCCAAAAGTAGTTTAAAAGGAGCTGTTGAAATTCATGTGAGGAAAGACAACTCCAGATTATGGATTCAAGGCCCTCTTTTTTTTCCTTTAAAAAAAAAAGCTTGTCCCAGTTCAAATATTCAACTCCAAATTCAACAGCCGACTGCTGAACTACCGACATTTCTCAGTGTATGCACGTCTAAGTTTATTTCTGAACAAACATTATTGTAAACTCACTAACTTCCCTTTGCTGGGGTTTTGTCAACAATGGTCTGTCATTCAACTCTGGGAGTCCAAGGACAGTGTGAAGTTGCTGTAATTTCCCTGCACTCATTGTGGGAAATTCGCCAGATAAACCTATGAAAGCAAGAATGTCCATCAATTTTATAGACAATAGACAATAGGTGCAGGAGTAGGCCATTCGGCCCTTCGAGCCAGCACCACCATTCAATGTGATCATGGCTGATCATTCTCAATCCTGTTCCTGCCTTCTCCCCGTACCCCCTGACTCCGCTATCCTTAAGAGCTCTCTCTAGCTCTCTCTTGAATGTATTCAGAGAATTCGCCTCCACTGCCTTCTGAGGCAGAGAGTTCCACAGATTTACAACTCTCTGACTGAAAAACTTTTTCCTCATCTCTGTTCTAAATGGCCTACCCCTTATTCTTAAACTGTGGCCCCTGGTCTGGAATTTTAAAGAAGTAGAGCTTGACAGGTCGCTAAAAAATCCTGGGTATTTGGCTTAGGCAGCTGTCCATTTTTCTGAAGAATTGTCCCAACCTGAAATGTCACCTTTCAATGTTCTCCAGAGATACTGCCTGACACCCTGAGCTACTCCAACTCTATAGGTCTTCTTTTATAAACCAGCATGTGCAGTTCCTTGCTTCAACTATTAATTTTTCTTCACTGTTTATTGGGAGGGTTTTTCTGGCCTATCCACATGACAGCAATATATTGAGCAAGGGCATGTTCCTTTGAGTATTGGATGACGTTGGGCAGCAAGTCAAGACGTTGGTACTTGCCCCAAAACTTGACACTGTGTTTGGTCTGATCCAGCACCATACAATTTAGAAACAAGGGCCCAGAAGTTGTGCAGCTCTGCACATGATCCAAATGGCATTCAATTACTTACATTCTCGATTTGGAATTGCATTCGTTACTCAGAATCCTGAGATGAACATCCACATGCTACTAAAAAGTGCTTTGGCAAATTGATGATTTTGTCCATATAACATTAGCATTGCAAATTCAGTCAATTAGCAAACTTGTTGCTTTGCATACATACTACTTTAAATATTTGTTCAGAGATACTTAACTGAGAACTCAGAGGGAGATGATATCAATGAGTGAAAAAGAGGATAGAATGTAAGGCTGCATCTATCCGTGGAAGATGAGAGCTTAAGAGAGCTTAAGAGAAAGATCTGTTCAACATATGGACCACTATCCCTTTGTGGCAAACCAAAAATCCAGACATTAAATCCAGCTCACCGACGATACAACTGATTTGCATGACAACAGATACAGTCAGCGAGGAGAAAAAAAAGTTACTTCATTTGGTATGATTAAACCTAAAATGGAACAGGTTTCCCGATATGCAGCAACATTGCCACAATGAACTGCTGACTATAAATCCAGCTCTAATGAGTGACAATTGAAAATTGAGTCACTGGACTGACCATGTATGGCTATTCATCAGATTTAGTTTCCTCTGCAGCATCTTAATAAAGTTGTCAATTCCATAAAACAACACATAAGGATTCTTTGAATTCTGTGCTTTGAGGAGAAATGAAAGAAAGAAGACAGTAGCTTTCCTGTTCAGCACATCAACAGACATTAAAGGACCACTGCAACAACAGCCTGGGAACCTAACATGAATCCAGTAAACAATTGTCCCTTGAGCAAAATACAAAGTGCTAGAGGAACTCAGCAGGTCAGACAGCATCTGGTCATCTGTTTCGGGTCAGATGTTATCTGTCCATTCCCTCACCAATGGTTCCCTCAGCTATTGAGTTCCTCTAGCACTTTGGGTTTTGCTCAAGATTCCAGCATCTGCAATCTCTTGTGCCTCCAATAATTGTCTCTTTTTGTACTAACCCATTTGTAGATAGAAAATTCCTATTACAGCAATATGAACAAATGCATATATAAATATGCCTTGTAAATCTGGCCTCCTAAGTTTGGGTTATAGATTCATAGTTCCATTTTATCTGCACATGTTCAAGTAAGAGATAGTTGAGCTACAGATAACATAATTCTTTTGATTCATTCTTAAATTACTCTGGTATATATTTAATTCCTGAAGTGGTTTAAATGCAAACAAATGCATAAACATTTGAATCAGTTTTCTTTATGATGATATCATACATTAAGAAATATACAAAACCGAACAAGTGCATTCAGCCAATCATATAAATGCAGACCCTTTGAAAGGGCAATTCTGCTTGCGTCCAAAGTCTTATTTTCAGCTCATAACCCTGGGGGTTCTGGGTCCCCCAAGCTCAATGTGCAAATTGTCAACAACCAAGAAAAAATCAATTTTCCACCACCTGCGGGATATCATTTCAAAAATAAAAACGTCTACAATTGTACATGTAACCTTCTGAGGATATTCCATACATTTTCATGCAGATTTGCGGGTTTTACCGATTACAAAACCTCAAGTTCTTTGATTGTGCAACAATATTTTCAGTAATGAGTCCGTCAACAATTAAAGTGTTAGTAACCTCAGTAATTTAGAACATCCAATAAATGTGTTAAATTAACGCTGTTAAGCATTCAGAGCAGATTGCTCAAACGATAATAAATCACTTAGTCCTACAAAAAAAAAGCTGTAGAGAGTAAAATAATAACAAATTATAGGGAGTCTAGGTTGGCTCAAAGAATCAGATCCTTTCCAAAAAGATAGTGACAAACGACATGGAAGTAAATTCTGCCCTGAAATCTGGCAAAAAAATCCACCAACGGCCTTACAAGCAAACCTTATAGCAAATACCAATCATGTGTTTTCCATTAAATAATGTATTTAAAATAATCTGCACTTACCTATTTTAGTAATGCATTGCTAAAGGAAGTTAGATCAATATTTCACCAATGTGTAACCTTTCCAGTATTTTCGTTAAATGTGAAAATGTACTTTTCAGCAGCATTGTGAAAGATGTCCCATGCAGAAACTGTGAGCCAACCTACAGAATTAAGAGGGCAGCTGGACTAGTTTTTTCTCACCCATGGGTGCATTTAGTTGATGTGCATTCGGATAAGACCCTCCACGAGGGTCTTGCTGAGCAATATGAGGTTGGGAGCATGGATCATGCTGAGGTCCATGTCGAGAATCGTGAGGTGGAATGCTGCGGGGATCAAATGTACCTAGGAGGCAAATAACTACTAGTGATGGCCGGGAGTGAGAAGGCTAGGGGAGCAAAAAAAAAGAGAACAGGGAGGTGCACAAGCAAGCAAAGGTGATTTGTTTTAAAGCTGCATTTGTTATCAACATTAACCCATGATCATATTCTCCCCAGAAGAATAACTTAATCAATCATAGATTGGATTCTGTTGATCAGCAATAGTAACTTTTAAGAGTATGATGTCTTTTAAAATAATTTTCTGTTATCCAATAAATACTGTTCAATGTAAATGAGAGTGATATCTACAAAATAAATTGAAGAGGATCTGCATGGTTCTAACCAGCAAGTCAAATTATTATTTCTTGCAAAACACTTTTGTCTGTTCTGGAATTTTTGCTACCAATTTCCAACATTTACTATTTTCCTTTACTATTTACTATTTTCCTTTTATCATTACCAGATATTTTGCTCAAATGACCATCTAATTTCTGGGTATTTATTTCACAAAATGCTGGAGTAACTCAGCAGGTCAGGCAGCATCTCAGGAGAGAAGGAATGGGTGACATTTCGGGTTGAAACCCTTCTTCACGTTTCGGGTCGAGACCAGTCTTCACGTTTTGGGTCGAGACCCTTCTTCACGTTTCGGGTCGAGACCCTTCTTCACGTTACGGGTCGAGAACCTTCTTCACGTTTTCTATCAAATTTTCTATCACTCATTTTACAAATTTAGAACTAATTTAGTTTCATTGAAAATATAAGCTATAAATTCATTTATAAATTTGTTGATAAAAAAAGCAAAAAAAAGTGTGAAGCTATTCACATCAAAGCTGCTATGAGGAATGAAGGCTTCAGTGCACAATTACGCAGAAATAAATAATCAGTTTCCACACTAAACTTACTAATAATTGCTATCTAGATATCCTAATGGAAGATGGAAAAGAGTTAAACTATATTCCTAATGTAGGAGGAAAAAAACTGTAAAACCTCATTTAAAAGTGTTACTTGGAAGATTCTCTACTTTATTGGAAATTATAGCTTTATGCTATTTCTGATTAAACTTACTATTCTGATGTGATAAGCATAAAGGGGATGTCAGACAAAACCATGTCAATACCTGATAGGGAATAGTTCTTGAAAAGTAAACCCAGCTGAGATTTCTTCCTACAAAATGCAGAGATCCAAGCATGAAAACGTCCAGTTGGCTTGATACATTCGTGTCATATTTGGCATATATCCATGTTTTTCCTGTTCCCCACAGGCCTCCAATCAAAAACCAGTTCAACTGCATTTAACTAATGCTTTTAGTTCAATTTTAATGCACTCGGGACATTAATTACTACATTTATGAAAATATGCGCTAAATGTGTGGATCTGCACAAAGAATAGCCTTCAACAGTGATATTCTCTCCAGTTTCTCCCAGTCAAATTCATGACTAGTTGAATGTAATAAAGGTCTACTTAACTGAACAAAGAGCATTTGCATTTGAATAAATGTGCACTTACTTGGCTTTATTTTCATCATCTGAAGGTATCCCATTACATTTAACAAATAATAAAGTACTTTAAAAAATAAAGATTGGTGCAATTTCAGAAATCTGCTGGGCAATTGCATGTGATCTTTCACATCCACGTCAGAGGGAAGATATGGCCTCACTATTTCACCTGATAAACTGTATCACCAACTGGTAGCATTTCCTCAGTGCTTATATATTACCCAGAGTCTATATCCTCTGGGGTAATAAATGAATTTCAGCTACAACTGAGTGGTTTCACTGAAATACAGCTGTTAGATTAGAAAGGATAACATTCTAGTTCCAAGTTCAGTCTCGATATCAACAACAGGTTTTATTTGATCCACCTGTAGCCATGTACAAACACACAAATACATGTAGGCGGGCACAGCTTCCTTCAAATTTGTGGACAATAGTATCTCAGGAGATGCACACATGGTGTTAGATCTTTGCAGCCCTTTAAAAAAATACCTGCTAACATTTTCTTAGTGGTGAAATTGCTTCAACTTCCAAATTCTGGATCCTTCCAAAACTACGAAGGAGACATATTTAAGCATTGGTGGACACTGCAATCCATAATATATCCATTACTATATCAAGATGATGATAGCTTGCAAAGGCTGGCATGTACATCAGCTTTGTGAATGGATGTCAAAAACTACCTTCATGTGGACTATTTATCAGTCATAAAGGAATTATTTCCATTAATCTTTCATTGCTCTGCAACCACAGGATAATCCATCTTCTGCCATGGGATAGATGCCCAGGCAACTGCCATGGGATAGATGCCCAGGTAACTGCCATGATTCAATCTCAATGTGGAATTCATATTTAGAGAAATCATGGCTTGGGGACAAGTTAAAATTTCACATGTCTCAAGTAATGAGCCCAAAAAACAGGTGTTTTTTGAGCAAACCAATCTGTCCAATTATCACCCAGAAATGTAAATGGACAAGCCATAAGAACGTTGGAAAATCTGTGGACTAGGAGAAGCTCTACAACATACAAGGCAGTAAAGAATTATGGTGGTCTGTTTTGCTCAACTCTATAAATTTGACTTGCATGCCATGAAACACACTTCCTCCTGTTTCTGAATAAATGCTGAATAAGTGCTGGAGTAATAGAATACAATGTTACATGGGATGCATTTTATAGCTATAAGATTCAGTTAGATTACACCAAAACCTCCATTTGAACTCCTCTAAGCAATTCTTCATTCCTTCCCAACTTGCGCCAATACAAATAAGTCATCCTTGTACAAGTATGCTTTAGTTTTGACAAGACCATGATTTTGAAATTCTCACGGATTAAAATACTTCTTTCTGATCTAAAATACATGCTACCTACAGAGCAACATCGTAGGAGTTTGCTCCTTGATATACTGGGCTTTCTGGGTCTGTGCAGATATAGCCCTGGCCATAAGGACAGCAGGCAACATGAGATCTCGAGGAGCAGGGCAAGGGAGTCAACAATTGAGGGGTGGAGGGGGGAAGCTGCTAATCAGAACTCTCACTTCTAATGTGCCCCATCGTCATTATCACTCTTGGTACTCTCTTGCATGGTTCTGCCAGCAAAAAGTTTAAGAGCACTTCATAAAAGCACAAACCCAAGGCAACAATATTAATTATCCTATTAAAGTTGGCAAACATACCACAAATGCCCTTTGTCTATATCTGCAAACATTTACTGGATTGTTGTGCTTGGCCTTCTGTGCACTTGGCCACTCCCTGTCGGAGCACATATAATTGCACTGGGAAACATTCAAATATTCTTTGCTGCTGCTGCTCTAGAAGAACTAGGTTCCTAAATGACCTAGACTGCAGTTAAGCGCATATAACTAAATAATACCTTTGATTTGAACCAGCATCTGCAGTTATTTTCCTATAACTAAATAAGAGTCTGCAGGATTCCGTGACTCACGATGCAGACTTACCACTATTATCCCACTCTCTGCACTAAGCACATATCTCTGGCCTGTGGAACACCATGTGAAAATTAATCTATATGTCCTACTGAACATGTGTGACTATCAATGCTGATAGTAGGCATGAGTTGCATGAAGGTATAGTTTTAGAGGGAATAACCTCCTTTGAGGAGTCATTCTTTATCATCCCTCAGTCACATGTCTCGTTAGATAGATGAAAGCCCAAGGAAGACTGAAGTATGAATAAGAAGTTTTAGGTCGAGAACGAGAAATGTAACTTTTTGAGAGAAAATTCTTTCTGCAGTTCGCCATCACCACCTGACATAAGTTTCAGGCATCTAGGACATCACCAGGATGCTGCCTCAGCAGGGTAGCTAGGGAATGAGCTCTAGTTTTCCACCTCTTTGTGATGCTCAATGATCTCTTCTGGAAGGAGGTAAAGAGAAAAATAATGGCAGATCTTGAACAGCTGAAAAGGTGAAATTAATCAATGGTGAAGATGGGGGAAGAGGCAAAATATTGTCTCAAGATAAGATTGCCAAACATATTGGGATAAGAAATTAACAGAAAGGATGGTTAGACATTTAAATTGCGCAGGTGTGAAGAGTGAATAAAAGGGGTTGGATTATGGTGTGAATTGCCACTGTGATCACCTGGTATGATTTGGGAGAGTACTGAATTGTTTGCAGCATTGAATTCAGGAGGGTCAAATTGCAGCAAGTAAGTCCTGAAGTCACTTTCAGCCACTCATTCATTTTGTTGGTTATAGCTTTCTTCCTTATTTCAGCAAGATGACATTTTCAGCAAGACTACTGAATTCGAATGCAGTTTTGGAGCATTTGTGGAAAATTTCCCAGAGGTATAGGTAATTTCAGATACCATACACATTTGTGGTGTGGGAATGTACAGGCAGTGATATTGCGTCAAACCAGAATATTTTTTGTTGAGCTGGATTAAATTTGATCAAATAAATGTTATGCAAATTATAACTAGACATTTCATCAAAACCCAGCAGCGTAAAAAGAAACGTAATCTATCTGATAGAATGCCAAACTGCCACGGCTTCCACCTCTACACCCCTGTCAGCATTAATGATCCTGGTCCAACCACATTGGTGCTATGGCCAAGAAAACACACCAAAGCCTCTGCTTCCTCAGAAGAATGAGGAAATTGAACATGTCTTCAGAAACTCTTACCAATTTCTACATATGCACCACAGCAAAGCATCTTGTGAAGATGCATCGCAACTTTGTTCGGTAATGCCTCTGCTCAAGATCCCCCAAAATTGTGGAGTGTAGCAGATGCTGCCCAATCCATCACACAAACTAACCTCTACCTATTGACTCTATCCAGACTTCACGCTGCCTCTGGAAAGCAGCCAAAATAATCAAGGCAATTGATATGATGAAAATGTCTTTTCATTTTTAATTTATATTTTCAATGTTGTGTCATTGATAAAGCTGCAATCATTTTTTCTCAGATGCTAGAGTACACTCTAAACACTTGCTCACTGACCAACTTCTCCAGATACAACCAAGATGTGCAATATAATACAATAATCTGTTCCCTTTCACAGAGGAATTATTTTACATGTTCTTTTATACCTATATAATTTCCCCCCAAATCATCCAACTTGAGGATTCTTCCTTTTTTACAGCAATTTCCCTCAACAGGTATAACTGCCTAATAGGTATTCTGATAAACACAATACCAAAGGCTGCTGTGTGATTTGCCAGGCTGAAGATCCACTTTGAGCCAACATCAAAGGAATTTGTTTTTTTTCTTTCTCCCCGTCAACTATCCTGTAAAGTATTTCACTTATGCGAGAACAATGCAAGCTGCAGACAACCCTGGAACAAAATAATGGTTGTTTTGTACTGTTCTTAGAACTGAATGCTGTGGAGAAAGATACATTAATTTTCCTCTGCTTTGCACTAACTTGCCTCTAGATTCATGAGGAGGTCCACGCTGATCCATCATTGGGCCCCTTGGATCTCCCATCATCCCTCTTGGATCACCCATAGGCCCCCTTGGTTCAACAAGTGGCCCACGTGGTTCACCCATGGGGCCCCTTGGTTCACCAATGGGTCCTCTCTGTTCTCCCATCAGCCCTGGTCTCATGTCAAGTTGCATGCCCCGTGGTTCATGGGCATTTCTAAGTTCTGGAGGTCCTCTACCATCATGGCCAGGAACATGATGTAGGGGTGGTCCCTGATGTGGTTGCCCAATATACCCCCTGAAAAACAGAAGACAAAATTACACAAATATACAGAAATGTTGAAAATTATTAACACTACGAAATAGTAATGAGCCATTTAATGGGAATAACATTTGAATCATGTAAAACAATATTATTACCTAATTATAAAAAGTAAACCAAGCCAATCAACATGGAATCAAATGTGATTATTAGCAATACATTTTGAAAAAACTCAGGAATTGATATGACCAATCCACAAGTTTAAATCTAAATTTATCATGGCTGAAAATGGTATTACTGAGATCTCCAAGTTGTCAATTTGTGCAGATTAGACCGATAATATGAGAATATGATCCATCCATGTTTGCTGTTCCACTTTGTGTCTCATTATGTAAACCAGCATCTGCAGTTGTTTCTACATATGGGAAGCCTTTCTGAACAAGCAGGCTGGAAATAATCTGTCACTTCACACAAACTACTAATTGTCTCCCATGAAAATACCATAGAATGCCTTTAATTAAAAATAGTAAATTTATCTAGCTGAGTAATTGCTCGGTTGTAGCATAGCCCAGGGACTCCCTTATATAGACATAAGGGATTATAAAGTATTATAAGGTACTATACAGTAACACAATCCCGTCCCCACCCCATTATAATCCATGCAACAAATTAGTGCATGAACAACTTGTTTTCTTTTCCAGCGCTTTTTTGTTTAAAAAATGGTCACCCATGCAGAGCAATTCATTACATTTGAACTATAAAATAGCATCTATGAAAATAAGGTCATATGGTCTTAAGGAATAGGAATAGAATTAGGCTATTCGGCCCATTCAATCATGGCTGATCTATCTCTCCCTCCTAACCCCATGCTAATCCAACGTGTGGCGGCGCCTAACGGCTGCGGCTCGCTGGCAGTCTGTTCGTCTTTTTTCCTTTTTTTTTGTTGTGTGTCGGTGTTGGGATGGTTTTTGTTTTTGTTTTTTGGCTGTGTATGTGTGGGGGGTGTGGGGGTGGGGTGGGGGAAACCTTTCTTTTTTAGGTCTCTTCCTCACGGTGCGGGGCACGGCTCGGCCGCGGGGCCTTCCATCGCCCGCGGGGCCTTCCATCGCCCGGTGCGGCTCGACCGCTGGACTTAACAGTGCCCGGTGCGGCTCGGCCGCGGGGCCTTCCATCGCCCGGCGCGGCTCGGCCGCGGGACTTTACATCGCTGGTGCGGCTCGGCCGCGGGACCTAACATCGCCCGGCGCGGCTCGGCCGCGGGACCTAACATCGCCCGGCTCGGCCGCGGGACTTAGCAGCGCACCACGGCCGCGGGGCCTTCCATCGCCCGGCTCGGCCACGGGACGTTTCAGCGCCCGGTGCGGCTCGGCCGCGGGGCCTTCAATCGCCCGGCTCGGCCGCGGGACGTTTCAGCGCCCGGTGCGGCTCGGCCGCGGGGACTTCCATCCCCTTGCGGAGACTGTGCGGGTCGGTCGGGGACGAGCTGTCTGTCCGTGGGCGTGGGGAAGAGAGTGGAAGTTTTGTTGCCTCCATCACAGTGAGGGGGTATTTGGAGTCACTGTGATGGATGTTTGTGTTGGGGTCATGTGTCTTGTGTTCTTTTTTTTTGTGTGACTGCTGGATATGTAATTTCGTTGGGTACCTCGGTACCGAATGACAAATAAAGCTCTGTATTCTGTATGCTCCTGCCTTCTCTCCACAACCTCTCACACCAGTGCTAATCAAGAATCTATCTATCTCTGCCTTCAAAATATCCACTGATGGCCTCCACAGCCTTCCGTGGCAAAGAATTCCACAGATTCACCACCCTCTGACAATGATATTAACATCAGCATAAGTACACTTGAGAAATAAATAATTGTAAAAATATCTTGGATTAAGTCTTGGATCAACTCAGAATTATATAAGGAAATACTTGACAGGTGACAAACAAATACTTTACAGTCTGGCACTTACCTTGGTTCCACCTCCCCAGTGACAGAAAGCAAAGTCCCTCCACGCGGGTCATTTGGTGCATCTCCAAGCAACCCTCTTGGAGCTGGAGCCACACCTACAGGGGGACCCCGCTGCATGTTGCCTCGGGGGTCCTGCATGGGGACTGAAAGGGAAAAGGAACCACTGTCAAAAGATTTGTCAAATGTGTGCATGAAATTCTATTTTATAAATTCAGGCAGTAGACAACTGAAACTCTTTCTGACTTCATGGAGCATAGATGATTACTTTCTGCATGGTGAACATTTCATATGAGGCCTGCTCCCAAGACTTAAGTTTAGATCATTCTTAAAGGTAGTCTTTAAAGATGTGTGGACAGAGCTTAAGGATGATTCAACCACAGATATCCATGGTATATCACCTTTGGAACCTATTGGTACCTGTGCCCATCATTCGACACATGCAATTGTATCTTATGGTATGCTACAGCTGACTACGTTAGCACAGTTATTTGAGTTAGCTATTTGAGAATTGAATGATTATGTTCTGTAAAGCTCTAACACATGAATTATTTAAAACAATATATTTAAATTGTAAATGTATATGAACCATTCAACCAAAGCAAATCAAACATTCAAATGTACTATAATGATTCTTTTAAAAACGCATTGTCATTCAACCATCCGGCGACGGTGAAGCGGCAGCATTTCCATTTTCAACATACACCGATCAGCCAAAACATTATGACCACCTGCCTAATATGCTGATGGTCCTCCGTGTGCAGCCCCATACGCAGCAGGGTGCGATGCACTGTGTATTGACACATTTCTTCCGTGACCACCATTAAAATTTTCTGTGACTTGTGCCACAGTAGATCTCCTGTCAGTTCGCATCGAAGAGCCTTGGGCGTCCAACACCCTATCACCAGTTTGTGGTATGTCCCTCCTCGGACCACTGTCGGTAGGTACTCACCACTGCTGACCAGGAGCACCCCATAAGCCTTGCCGTTTCAGAGATGCTCTGACCCAATCATCTGGCCATAACAGTGGCCCTTGTCAAAGTAGCTCAGGTCTTTACTCCTGCCCATTTCTCCTGCATCCAACACATCAACTTCAAGAACTGACTGTTCACTTGCTGCCTAATATATCCCACCCCTTGACAGGTGCCATTGTAACAAGATAATCAATGTTATTCACTTCGCCTGTCAGTGGTTTTGGCTGATCGGTGTATATGCTGTTGTCACTTTCCCCTAGCTAACAATGATCTATTCTACATTGTCTGATCCACATCCCCTTTAATGTCTCATTTTCACACCTTACCCATCCATATCTCAGTGTCTCCCCTGACTCTCAGTCTGAAGAAGCGTCTCGACCCAAAACCTCATACATTCCTTCTATCCAGTTGCTGCCTGTCCTGCTGAGAACTCCAGCATTTTGTCTATTTTCCATATCTAAAAATTCATTGTAATATAGCATTATGGTTAATGTATGTATTGATATTATGTATTGCTATCTTCCTTTTTTATATCTAGTGACCATGTAACTTGAATTAAGGCTGTAGTCTCTTAAAAGAAGCAAATATTGAAATGTTTTTATCTATGAAGCCTACTTGTTAACATGTGGAAGTTCTATGAGATTGTGAGGGAAAGACATGATATGTTTATTATCAGTGTAAACACTGCATGGAATGGAATACTTTATTGTCACATGTGTCTAGGCACAGTGAAATTCTTTGCTTGCAAACCCAATGTATACAAAGAGCAGCCAGCTATGGCGCTGACAAAGTTACAAAGCATGCCGGGCTCCTCCCTTTGTTCTCTCCCCCCCACAGTGGTTCCCCCACACCAGGTTCTCATTGTCCTTTGTTCACCCTTCCCTCCATTGTCCATTGTTCTCCCCCCACACCGGGTCCTCCATTGTTCTTCCCCTCCCCGCTCACAGCGGTCCCCCCAGGCCGGGTCCTCCATTGTTCTTCCCCCTCCCTCACGGTAGTCCTCCATGCTCTCAAGCATCTTGACCCAAATGAAAATGGTTTCTCACTTCCAATGTTATTAACACATTCTTTTGTGAGAAATATAGTATCCAGTTATAACTAAGTTATAGCTCTCTTATTGTAAATCTAGAAAAAGCCAGATCTAATCAATAATTGCCTTCTTGAAATATTTCAATAAATATTGGCCAGAATAAAAGTTCTTAACTTTATGAGAGTATTAAGGAAGAGGAGGGAAAAGTAAACACCAAGAAGTTGAAGTCTGTATTGTTGTCAATGGCACAGGCAAATAAGGCCCGACAGACAGACTTTAGGAAACAGATCACTAACCAGAAACTTAAAAGATAAAAATCTCTGTTTCAATATCAATGCCACATATTAATGAGCGCAGAGCAGATAAATGCACAGTTGGAGAAATGGTGTAGAAGGAATGGCTTCATAATCCTGAGGAATTAAGACAATTTTGGAGAGTTTAAGCTGCTACAAGCTTATGGCTTGTACTTCAGCAGGAATTAAACCAATATCCCCATGGGAGGATCAGCGAGTGCTGCTGGGAACCTAGGGTTCCTAAACAGAAGGGAGAAAAGTCAAGCTGGAAGCAGAAGGTAGGGGCTCAGATAAGGGGTTATTTAGAACAGCAACAAAAAAATCAAAGGCAATTATACAGAGTAATGGAGACACAAGAGACTGCAGATGCTGGAATCCTGAGCTAAATATAAACTGCTGGTGGAATTCAGGGTCCCGACCTCAAACGTTGTCTGCCCATTTACCACCACAGATGCTGCCCGACCCATTAAGTTCCTCTAGTAATTAAAAAATATATAGAGTTATAACGGTACTGAAAACCACAATGCATGGGAGATGAGCAGTGTACTAGCACAAGAGTGCATGTGTAAACAGAGTCAGAATAATTAAAAATAAGATAAAAATAAAGGTTCAAGAGAAAAAGGAACCGTGGAAGACAATTCACAATGGACATGGAAAGTTTATGGACATTACCGGGGTCAATGGAAATGAAGTAACAAGTAAATTTGGTTTATTACGCTTGTAAGTGAATGCACGGAGTGTGGTAAATTTGGTCAACTATAGGCACAGATAACTGCGTGGGAATATAATGTGGTGGCAATAACAGAAGCTTGGTTCAAAAAAGAATGGTGCTGGTATTTAACAATGACTCCAGCGAATTATCTTTTGGATATTAGTATAGAAATGCATGAAGCCCCAGCTTATACTGTCTTCACAAGTTGAGCACGACTTCTTGCTTTAACAGATTCAGAATTCACGGTTCTTGCTTGTTCCATTTCTGAGGTGTACTTTTGTACATACTTCCTTCCAGAATTTTACTTTTCCATTTAAATAAACTAAACTAAGAAAAAAACTGTACAATAGCCAATATCCCAAGCCTATGCGAGGAGGTATCACAAAATGCTGGAGTAACTCAGCAGGTCAGGCAGCATCTCTGGAGAGAAGGAATGGGTGGCGTTTCGGGTCGAGACCCTACTTCAGACTGATGAAGGGTCTCGACCCGAAACGTCACCCATTCCTTCTCTTCAGAGATGCTGCCTGACCTGCTGAGTTACTCCAGCATTTTGTGATACCTTCGATTTGTACCAGCATCTGCAGTTATTTTCCTACACAAGCCTCCATGAGGAAGTAATAGCAAAAGCACCAGGTACAGATAATACACCTTGCAATTAAATCAAGACTGCTCTGCTTCAATGACCACTCAGCTAGCTGATGATTTATCTGTAACAGTGGAAAGATGATAAAAACTGAGAAGGATCTGTATTTAAAACAGCAGTCAGTGGGGTATCAATTTAGTCGGTTCACTTATCCGAGAAGCACGGAAACACAAGCTGAGTTGGAAGCCTGTGAGTTGAGTATAACACGTAATTTATTAGAATTTATTCATAGTATTTGTAAATGGTATAACACAATGTCAATAAGGCTATAAAGTTAAAGATTTTCATTCTTAGTCTTGTTATCAATCACAAGTTCAATCTTAGGGGCCAAACAATTGGGAAAAAGTCACATCCTGCATTCTGAACCCGCTAATTCCACAAAAACAATGGCACGGAAATCTATAACTGTTTGTCAGTGGCATTTTCTCTCAACTGATGAATCAATCCTGTCCACAGTGAACACTTTTTAAAAGCTGCAAGGTTAGAGTTAATGATTATCAATCAACAAGAGTGGTTAGAATACCACCACTGGCCTCACTGACTTACCCAACTGATTTGACTAGATTTGTGTGGTGAGAGAATAGTATGATAAAAATCTATGGACATATTTACCACATCTGTTCATGGCAATATTGCTCGAACTGGTGACACCACATTCCCTCCAGATGCAAGATCTTGTCTTCCAACTGAAAACATGCTGTATAACATTGTGTAGTAACACAAATGATTGATATGGGCTAGATCTAAAAAGGATAAAGCAGCTCAAAAATTGATGTCACGGTCAATGGGTTGCTGTGAACTGCAACTACACAGCCCAGCATATTCTGCAGCCTATGACCAATCTGGCGTCGAGAAGAGCAATGCCAGAAACTGACATCTATACAAAAGCAGAATGCTACACAGGGAATGAAGAGAAACCACAATGGAGGGCACGCAGAATCAAGGTACGGACAAGGTGTCTAAGATTTATTTCCCATTAAGTCCATTGGATTTATTTTTCAGCATGTATTAAGGGGGCAGTTATAGCAGTCAGGAGAGCTGCATGCTTCTCTCAGATATGGAAAATCAGTGAACATTCATGTGTCCCTAACAATTGTCAAGGACGTGTGTCCAGCATGGATCGGTTGGAGCAGTTCTACATACCGAGGGGCTTATAGGAGACAGAGGTTACAAATAGCAGTTTTAGGGTAGCGGTCACACCAAAGGTTCAGCTAGAAACGTAGGCAAACGTCACCACCAGAAGTAGGCAGATACTGCCTGAATCTCCTGTGGCTATGTTTCTCTCTCAAACAAGTATACCATTTTGGATCATGCTGGGGGAATGATCTCTCAGGGGCCTAGAGCAGCAGTCGCTAGAACAGCATCATCATGTTTGGCACTTGAACAGCAGGGTAGGGCTAAGTTTAGGCGAGCATGAGGACAATAGACAATAGACAATAGACAATAGGTGCAGGAGTAGGCCATTCAGCCCTTCGAGCCAGCACCGCCATTCAATGCGATCATGGCTGATCACTATCAATCAGTACCCCGTTCCTGCCTTCTCCCCATACCCCCTCACTCCGCTATCCTTAAGAGCTCTATCCAGCTCTCTCTTGAAAGCATCCAACGAACTGGCTTCCACTGCCTTCCGAGGCAGAGAATTCCACACCTTCACCACCCTCTGACTGAAAAAGTTCTTCCTCATCTCCGTTCTAAATGGCCTACCCCTTATTCTCAAACTGTGGCCCCTTGTTCTGGACTCCCCCAACATTGGGAACATGTTATCTGCCTCTAATGTGTCCAATCCCCTAATTATCTTATATGTTTCAATAACATGATAGTCAGGGGTATATACAGGCGTTTCTGTGGCCGCAAGCAAGAACTCCTCCAAATTTGAGGAAGGATATTCTTGCTATTGAGGGCGTGCAGCGTAGGATTACTAGGTTAATTCCCGGAACGGCGAGACTGTCATATGTTGAAAGACTGGAGCGACTAGGCTTGTATACACTGGAATTTAGAAGGATGAGAGGGGATCTTATCGAAACGTATAAGATTATTAAGGGGTTGGACACATTAGAGGCAGGAAACATGTTCCCAATGTTGGGGGAGTCCAAAACAAGGGGCTACAGTTTAAGAATAAGGGGTAGGCCATTTAGAACGGAGATAAGGAAAAACTTTTTCAGTCAGAGAGTTGTGAATCTGTGGAATTCTCTGCCTCAGAAGGCAGTGGAGGCCAATTCTCTGAATGCATTTAAGAGAGCGCTAGATAGAGCTCTTAAGGATAGCGGAGTCAGGGGGAATGGGGAGAAGGCAGGAACGGGGTACTGATTGAGAATGATCAGCCATGAGCACATTGAATGGCAGTGCTGGCTCGAAGGGCCCGAATCGCCTACTCCTGCACCTATTGTCTATTGTCTAACTCCAGGATGGTGTTTTGCCACCCTGGTGCCAAAGATCAAGAATATCTCTGGGAGGAGGGTAGGCAGCAAGAGGTCATGGTCCACGTTGGTACCATTGACATTAAGTAGGAAGGGAGATGAGGGTTTGCAAGGCAATTGCAGGAGTTAGATAATAGATTTATTTTTAAAAAGGGACACCGCAGTTGTAACGTCAGGATTAGGACCTGTGCCACAAGTTAGTGAGGCAAAAAGTACAAAGATAGTGCAATTCAATATGTGGCTAAGAAGCTGGTGCAGGAGGGAAGGCTTCAGATATATGAATCAATGGGCTCTCTTTCAAGGCCGGTGGGAGCTGTACAAGAGAGTTGGGACGCAACTGAACTGGAGAGCAACCAATATCCTTATCCTGGGAAGTTTGCTACTCATGAGGGTTTAAACTAGAAGAACAATGCTGTGAGAACCAGAACAGTAGGTCAGCAACTGGAGGGACTGATAAGAAGGTAGAGGTTTTGATAAGCAAATCTGAAAGGAAGGACAGGCGAGGACAGATTAATGAACATGGTGAGACCAGTAGTTTTAACGTGTTTATTTCAATGCAAGCAGTATCACTGAGGGCCTACATCAGTGCATGGAGCTATGATGTTATGACCATTACAGAGACATGGTATTAAAAGACAGAACTGGCAGCTCAGTGTTTCAATGTTTCAGATGTGATCGAGAAGGCGGTGAACATGATGCAGGAGATGCATTTTAATTAGGGACACTGTCACAGCTGCACTCAGAGGGCGTACTGGAGGGATCTTCCACTGAGGCAATAATGGGTAGAATCATAAAGCATGGAAACAGGCCCAACGCCCCAACTTGTCTAATGCCGACCATGATGTCCCTTTTAGACCCATTTGCTAGACCCATTTGCCCGCATTTGGTCCACATATATATATATGTGGACCAAATGCGGGCAAATGGGTCTAGCAAATGGGTTACTAAAACTCTCATCTTGTATATTCGTTTGTACGTACCCAAAATACAGCCAAAACGGTCCACGACAGCGCAACAATTTTAGGCCCACCTTACTCACCACTGGCCTGCAGTTCAAATGGTTGTTATATTTTAAAAGTTAATCACTTTTTAAACTTTAAAAATCACTCTTTAAGCTTTAATAAATCCCTTTTCCACTTGGCCTGCCTGTCAGCCGCGTCTGCGCAGTAATACCTCCGTGTTCGACGTCACAATGGGAACCCAACGGGTCCGCGCCTGCGCAGTTGGGGCCCATTGATCTAATACTTACGTGAGATGGCCGCCGGGTCCGCATGTGTGCAGTTGAGGGAGGGTTGCCGCTCGGTGAGGCCGGGATCGCCCGAGTGACGGGAGCGGCGGCCAATGAGGGGGGGGTGGGGTGAGGAGAGCTCTCCTGCTACTGGCCGACACGATGGCCGCCCGGGCTGGGGTGAGTGGCTCCCTCTCCTCTATCCTCTCCCCCCTCGCCCGCCCCCAGGGGAATTTTAAGGGGGGTTGAGGGGGGATGGAGTGGGTGAGTGTCATCAATTGGGGGAGGGTTGCCGGTCCCGCAGGAGAGGTTTGCACGGAGGGTTGCCGGGCCCGCAGGAGAGGTTTGAACCCAATGGGTCCACGCCCGGCTAGTATACTTCTAAACTTCCCTACCCATGTACCTGTCCGTGTCTTTTAAAAGTTGCTATTGTATCTACCTCAACTACTATCTCTGGCAGCTCATTCCATATACCCATCACCCTCAGAGTGAACAATTTGACCCTCAGGTTCCTATTAAATCTTTTCCCCTCACCTTATCCTCAGATTCTTGATTCACCCTATCAAGTCACCTCATGATTATAAACACCGTAAGATCACTGTAGTAGAATTCTGCACTCCAATGAATGGAGTCATAGTCAACCCTAACTCAGGCCCTCGAGTCCTGGAACACTTCGTAAATCTTCTCTGCAGTCTTTCCTGCTTAATGACATCCTTCCTTTAGCAGGGTGACCAAAACTAAAGACAATACTCCAAATGTAGCCTCACCAATGTCTTGTTCCACTGTAGCAGAACATCCCAAGTTCTATACTCAATATCCTGACTGATGAAGGTCAATGGACCAAAATATTCCTTTACCACCTATCTATCAGAGAACTGTGCAATTGTACTCCTGCATCCTTCTGCTCCCCAACACTCCCCAGGGTCCCACCATTCACAGTGAAGATCCTGCCCTGCTTTGACATCCCAAAATGCAGCACCACACACTTACCTGCATTGAACTCCATTAGTTCTTCTTCAGCCCACTTGCCTAGCCAATCAGGAAAGATTCTACTACAATTTTTGATAACCCTCTTCACTGTCTACTTTACTATCTACTTTAGAATAAAGCTCAAAAATAAGAAAGAGGCAATACATTCTAAAAGAATGTACTAAATAGGGATTTCAAAAATTTCTCTGAGATGGTGAGTTGGGAAGAAAATTTAAAGTTTAACAGCCCAACTTGATCCCATAAATTTGCAGCTGGAACCTTCTGCATGTATGCATTATCAGAAGAAGCAACTAATGTGCGTGCAAATAATTAGCCTATCAAACAATTTAAAAATAAAATAGTACATCTTTCCAAAAATGTGTAACTGACAAGTGCCCATTAAAACATAGGACACTTCAACATTGCACAATATACATAGTTACAAAGTAGGTCAAAAATATTGGTGGAAATTTCATCCTCATTTTTCCCATCAGTCCAAATAACAAATTTAGCTTGCAGACTTAAATATATAAATAGTGGTTAGCACACTGTGATGTTCCCAACTTGAATGCCATTACCCAAGATCCTTGGAATTTAGCCATATTTCTTCATGTTTTTTGGTCACTGGAACTCTGTTCTGCCAAGCTACATTGTCAGGCATTACAAATGATAAATACATTCCCGGCATAATTTATCACATATTGGTGCATCACAGTAATTCCAAAATCTATTTAACCTCTGACCTCAAATCTGCAATAGGAAATTCATTCCATTTTTTTTAATGACCGTTACATCTCCTCCAACAAAAATGAACACTTTTTAAAAGTGAACGCAATCCAGTAAAGCTGAAGGGTTTACACCTCTGTAACAGAATAGTTACAAGATCAGAGGTTAAAAATTGAAATCAGAATGGTACCTTGTCCTCTCTCGATCTGTGCAGTCCCTGCGGAGGCCACAGGTGAGAGCATATTTCCTGTGAGAACACGAGATAAAGAACAGTGCAATGGATAACCAGCCCTTTGCAACATTCAAATTTGTGCATTAAAAGTAACAGAAGCACATGAAATAACCCTTCAAGAATAGACTCTTGGAGGCTTCGAGTGGCATTAAAATAAGTTGTTACTGAAACTGCATAATATCATTTAAGAACTGGACTGTGTTTAGCAGGTCATAAAGAATGAAAGTATATCAGAGAGCATTCCAAGAAGCGCTGAATGCAACAGGATCAAAGTTTTCCAATGAAGAGTGAAGCTCAGGATGAAGATAAATGATAAGAAAATCTCCTGCTAACAGGAGTAAAGCTTCACGATGACTATCACATGGTAAATATATATAATAATGACAAGTAAAGCAAACAAGTCCTCAAAATAAATAAATATATTTAGCAAGATGCTATAACTGAGAGGACGACCATCAAGCGAACGTTCAACCAAATTTTTTTTTTTACAAAGTTAGCATTCTGACTATTTCAATTTGGAACCATTTACTGGCAAGCCTCTGTGACAAAAAACAAATACATCAAAGATTTCCAGAATTCATCTGAATAATTAGCCATAAGAGCAGTCCCAACTAAATTCTAAGAAAGGTTGAATCTATGTATAGCTAATTTATATCTTGGCAGGTTAATAAATTCCTATTGAAAAAATATATAAATCCAGTCCATTTAATTCTATTGAGGAAACTGATGGAACTATTTAGTAAAATCATTTAATTTATTTCTGGACTCAAACTTGCAAATTGTGATAAACATAGATAAAGGTAGACACAAAATGCTGGAGTAACTCAGCGGGACGGACAGCATCTCTGGAGAGAAGGAATGGGTGACGTTTTGGGTAGAGACCCTTCTTCAGACTGTCCCGCTGAGTTACTCCATCATTTTGAGTCTACCTTCGAGTTAAACCAGCATCTGCTGTCCTTTCCTACACAAACATAGATAACTTGGCCATTAAGCATGTAAAAATATATTTATCTGATAACAGACTGATGTGCCAAATGATCAGTGCTTTTGTCTAAATTCAAATATTGATTTTAATTATCTTTCTGCCAATCTGGAGATTCACACCTGGATAACCCACAATTCATGAACGACTTAGAAGTGAGCAATTGGGTAGATGTAAACTGCACAGCTTCTTTCATTAACTCCACTTTAATATAATTATTTTACAGGCATTTTGTCACTACACTCTTAAAGGCTGCACAAAATAACAAGTAAAATACTAAAATCAAAAAGAAGAAACGACTAGTGTCGTCATTATTTGTTTTACATAATGCAGGAAAATCGAAGTGAAAATGAGACTTGCATTAAACATAATAGAAAGGTCATGCCAATCTTTATCCACATTTCTTGTATGTGTATATATACACACACTCACATATACACACATATTTTTGTGTGCATATACACATATACATAAACATACTCGCGCATACATATACACACAAATACACACACACAATTGCATTACCGCATGCAAGAAATATTCTACTTAACAATGCAGCCAAAAATATATTATTTGTGATTTACTTTTAAATCTGCAGATGCTGTGTTAGATAAAGTCTACATGATTGTTGTAATGGATTAGATGGGTTTGGAAACTGTGAATAGGTGCCCTGTACTTCTTTTCGAAGAAAATTGGAAGATTTGATATGAGGTTTGGTAATAGTAATGCCATTGAAATCAGGAATGGGAAGAAATAGGTAGATGAGAAAGAAGAGGGGATTGACCAAAATTGGAGAATTCAATGTTCATAGCGTTTGGTTGTAGGCTGCCGAAGGGAAATATGAAGAGTGTAGCCTCACTCTGGCAGGACAGACAGGTTGAGAGGGAAATAGGAAGGGGAATTAAAATGTCTACCAACCGAGAGCTCCATCAAGCCCTGGACAGAGTGCATGCATTCGGTGAAATGTTGTCTAGTCTACGCTAGGTCTCGCCAAGTCGATAGCACTGAATGCAATAGACACAGTTGGAAGTGTAAGTAAGTAAAAGCATCTCTCCAGGAAGGGCTGTTGGAGTCCATGAATAGAGGTGAGGGAGGTGTCGGGACAGATGTTTCAATACCTGCAATTGCAGGACTGTGCTTGGGGAGGGGGTGGCTGTGTTGGAAGGGATGAGCAAAGCCAATACGTCCTGGAGGGAGAAGTCCCCGTGGAAAGTGGAAAGGGGTGGGAATGAGAAGATATGCCTGTTGGTGGAGTCACATTGAAGGTGGTGGAAATGTCAGACAATTAAGATTTGGATGCTTGGCTGGGTGTTTGTAAGGTGAAAACTGGGGTAACTTGCATATTCTGCATGGGGGTTGCGGGGGAGTGAGGGGTGGGGTAAATGAGAGCAGAACTGCTGGACAATGGAAGCATGAGATACATGGATAAGGGCACAACTGCTAGGGTGGAAGTTGGGGATAAAATGGATAGGGCAAGGAATCCTTCCCAATGAAATATGCACGGAGGTAGGGGTGATGGAAGAAAAGCACGACGTCACAGTGGGCTCAGAATTCATACGCGTTAGCACTGGGGTAGAAATATTAGGCCTCTGCTGAGTAGAGCATTGGAGAGGGAGGTCAGGGGGATGGTGAAAGCACAGTAGGGGTGCTCATTTTAGGAATAATGAATGTTCAGGATAAAAGATAGGGTACCAGTCAAAAAGGTTGCTTTATCCTGGATGGTTGTGTTTTTGGAGTTGTTGAGGTTGCACTCACTCAGGAGTGGGGTGCATATTTCATAAATGGGAAAAATGCTTAAGGGTATCAGCAGATGAACTGATCGGTTCTTGTAGACAGTATTCTAATGAAGGCCTTAGTCAATCATGACCCCCTAGTACATATGATTTAGTAAGGCCAACTACATATTAGCATGAAATTGGTTTGGTTGTATACTTTACTAAAATATTCCTTTTAAAGTGAGATTGGCCATGCCACATTAGCTCAATATTTTATCTAAATCAGGTTGATTTTTTCATCTTACAATTTGTCTTCTATACCTGATCCAAGGTAATGCATACATGCAACAGAGCAAGAATATTCCCCACTTTTGCACAAATGACTTGGGGTCAGATCACAGAGGTTTGGGCTCTGGGCAGGTTTGAATGACAGTGATCAGTCAGGTTTTAGTTTTATTGCTGAGCAGTCCTTTACCAGGATATTACTGATGGACCCAAAGCAATTGCAATGCCATCAAAAGTCATGGGTTAGACCTTTTGGAAATGGTCAGTCCCTGTACTTGTGTGGTAGAAAGATTACTTGTTACTTATTCGCCAATGCCGAGTACTGCCTAGATCTTTCTGCATGCACTGTATCTGGTGTGATTCATTTTCTTAATTAATAACTACACCGAACATTTGGAATCAGTGTAAAATTATAGAAAATATTGTTCAACAATGAAAAGTAACAAAAAAATTAACAGAACATAACTGTTATTAGTATCCCCTCGGATTTCAAACACAATGCTCCTTCCCTCTCATTAGAAAACTGTATTATTTTAAAAGTCACAGAGCCATTACAGGATCATTTTAAAAAAGGTCAATATCAATTTTATGCCAAATTATCAAGTTAATAAAAGCAAGCTCAATACCTTGTCCTCTGTCCATTGGCACCGGTCCTGAAGGAGCAAGGCCCATCTGAGGCTGCATGTTTCCTGTGGGAAATAATTCATGCAGATAAAGTATATATAATCAGGAAAGGAATATTGCTGCTGTACACAAATTATATTTTGGTGAAGGTGGGCAAGAGCTGAAATGCATGCACAAGAAAACTTTTCACTAAACCTGACCTTTAAAAATTCCTGGGATTCTGAAATAGTCTCCCACCAGTTGGAAAACATCAAAGAATGGATCGATTGGGCTTATATTCACTGGAATTTATAAGGATGAGAGAGGATCTTCTGGAAACATAAAATTCTTAAGGGATTTGACAGGCTAGGCGCAGGAAAAATGTTCCCGATGTTGGGGGAGTCCAGAACCAGGGGGTCACAGTTTAAAAATAAGGGGTAGGCCATTTAGGACTGAGATGAGGAAAAACTTTTTCACCCATAGAGTTGTGAATCTGTGGAATTCTCTGCCACAGAAGGCAGTTGAGGCCAATTCACTGGATGTTTTCAAGAGAGTTAGATATAGCTCTTAAGGCTAACAGAATCAAGGGATATGGGGAGAAAGCAGGAACGGGGTACTGATTTTGGATGATCAGCCATGATCATTTTGAATGGCAGTGCTGGCTCGAAGGGCCAAATGGCCTACTCCTGCACCTATTTTCTATGTTTCTATATCAGAATCAACAAAAAAGTGAGAATGAGGAACAAAATAGGAAATTGTAGAGATTAGCCTGACATTCGTTGTCAACAAACGGTGGAATCTGTTTCCAAGGATCTACAGAGGGCTCTCAGGAAACAGTCAACATAGAAAAATTATGTTTGACAAATTTGATAATTTTATTTGCGAATGCAGTTAGCACAGTGAATAAAGGGAATAATTGGAGGTGGCATAATCTGATCTTCAAAATGTATTTCAAAATGCTGGAGTAACTCAGCGGGTCAGGCAGCATCTCAGGAGAGAAGCAATGGTTAACATTTCAGGTCGAGAATTCAGTCTGAAGAAGGGTCTCGACCCGAAACATCACCCATTCCTTCTCTCCTGAGATGCTGCCTGACCTGCTGAGTTACTCCAGCATTTTGTGATACCTTCGATTTGTACCAGCATCTGCAGCTATTTTCCTACACTCCTTCAAAATGTATTTGATAAAGTGGCACACAAATGAAAGTGACAGTAAAAAACAAAAGTCAAAACAGAATTGAAGGTAACAAAGTGGTAGGCTGGAGGTTTGATTAGAGGCCAGAAATCAATAGAAATTAATGACTCTTTTTCTAGCTGGGAACTGCAAAATGGGGCCCTCGACTATTCACAATTAGATCAACGACTTTCCACAACCAACTTTGCTGATGATACAAAGCTATGAAAAAGCAAGTTCTGATGGGCACAAAACAAATCTACAAAATGGCGTAGTCAAATTAAATCGACAGGCAAGGTGGTGCAAATGGAGAATAATATTCAAGGTGCATTTTGATTGGAAGAAAAACAGAATATTTTTTAAATAGAGAGAAACTAGCAAACACATGTATAGAGATCGATCTGGGTGTGCTATTGCAAATGCGGAAAAGTGAAAATGCAGGTTTTGCAAGCAATTCCAAAGTTCATTTTTATTGCAAAAGTATTGAAAAGCAAAAAGATGAAAAATCTTGGTGACAACCACATTTCAATGAATATATGCGAAGAATCTTATAGTGTCAGTGCAAGATTTACAAGATTGATTCCTAAGGTGATTGAAATTCATTAATCTAAATTGATCTAAATTCATTGCAGTTGAAAATACTGAGAGGTGGTTGCATTGGGAATCCAGCTTTTTGGAGGGATTGAGGATATATTGCTAAAAGGGCTGCTTCTCTACATTGCAAAATCTAAAACTAGAGGGCATAGTCCAAGGATAAGGAGTCAATCACTTTAGACTAAGATGAAAAGATTTTTTCTGTTTTATACAGAGGGTTGAGTCCATTTGAGTGGTGTATTGAAGGCGAGATCAATAGATCTTTGGAACAGTGAACAACCAAGAAAGTGCTTTTGAAGCGCAGGGTCATCAATAATCTTAATGAATGTTCGAGCATGCTACGTTTTTAATTTTAATAGTTGTCCCATTCAAAAGGAAGTTATAAAATTTATTAAAAAGTGTGTATGGGAGGTCAACACACCCACCCTCCTCATCACCACTCCTGCATTCACCATTCCAATGGTCGGCTACGTTCCAAGAAGTGTCCTTAGTGGCTATGGAAACCGCTGGGTTAATGTAAAAAACATGCATCCCCTCCAATGAGATCATCATTTGATTTTAACTGACACAATTTTCTTCAGCTAATAATGCCAAAAACAAAAAAAATGAAAGTATAGGTGTAGCCGATCCAGCTGATAACAATCAACTGGAAAGTAGTTTATATAATTTTAAACTGACACTATTTGTCTTTCACTGGTTATTACTGTCAGCAGATTCAACGTAGTTTGATTACCATCTAGTGATATTAACAGAGTATTGCAACTGTGCATTGGAATAGATGCACAGAAATTGTGTTCAAAATTTAAGAGGCAGCACTTTCTTGGCTGTTTCAATGGACTAATACTGCACTAAAGGAAAAGTCATTGGGAAAACTGAAATATTTCAACATGTCCCATCAATGCTGGAATATTTTTAAAAAATAGAGAAAACAAAGGTACACAAAGATAGGGTTCAGATCAGCCAGTTTTACTGAATGAAGATGTAAAATGTCCTACACATCTCCATTAAACTTTCCCCCTCACACCTTATAGCTATGCCCTCGATTTGGACATTTCCACCCTGGAAAAAAGGTTCTGATTGTCTACCCTATCAATGCCTCTCATAATTTAATATATTTCTCAGTCTCCCCTCAACGTCCGACGTTCCAGAGAAAAAAATCAAGTCTATCAACCTATCCCTTTAGTCGAAACCCTTTAATCCAGGCAGCAATCTGGTAAACCTCCTCTGCACCTTCTCCAAAGCCTCCCGATCTTTCCTGTAATGGGGCGATCAGAACTGCATGCAATACTCCAAATGCTGCCTAACCAAAGTCCTATGGAGCTGCATAACGACTTCCTGACTCTTATATACAATGCCCCTATCAATGAAGGCTTGCATACCATACACCTTTTTAACCACCCTATCTACATGTGCTGCCACCTTCACTGAGCTATGAACTCAAAGACTCCAAGATCCCTCTGCACATTAATGCTGTTAAGGGTCTTGCCATTAACTGTATACATCCTCATTACATTCATCCTCCCAAAGTGTCACCCCACACTTGGTTGGGTCCAATTCCATGTGCCATTTCTCTGCCCATTTTTTGTCGCTGTAAGACTATGACTCTACCCATATCACACACATTGTGAATGAACTTCAATAAGTTTATCAAACACAATTTCCTTTTCATAAAAGCAAGCAAACCCTCACTAGCCATGTTATGCTTTTCCAACACCCCTGTCACAATGCAGATACAATTGCACCAACGATGCTGAGAATATATGTAATACAGACCCACTGATTCAATGTTAGAATCAACACAGATCACTGATAATCTCTGCTGAATTGAATTAAAAATATATTTCAAAATTTTGCTATCACCAGAAAAGTAGATACACTGTGGTACAGAAAAGGCAATAAGTAAAACAGGAAATTAAAATTAGATTAGATAAAACAAAACACATTTTGATATTTTTCTGTAACCACTTTTATACCTCCAGGTCCAATGGGTCCTGGTCCTAGTCCTGGTCCAGGTGCTGGCCCGGGCCCAGGCCCTGGCCCAGGCCCAGGCCCTGGCCCACCGGGTCCTTGTACCGGTCCAGGAACAGATACTGCGGGCTGCATTGGTGGTTGCATTAAGGAAGGTGCCCCATTCACATGCATTCCACTCTATTCAAGAGAAAAAAAACACAAAAATACAAATTAAATACATACATGTTCTTAAAGTCTAAACAACTGTTGCTCTGTAATGTATCACTAAAACTGAAGCTACCTTTATATCCTTTCCTTAGGTGTTCAGAACTATTTTCTTGAAATTGAGAAGTGATTCACCAAATTGAGTGAATTGAGATTTTGGTACCTCTTCAGTAGTTTGTGGCATCTGCTGTCAGTTCATATCTGAAGCATACTTTAGGGCAAGATCAATGCTGCCTTTAAACGGTCATCTGCTACATGATGGGCTGTAAGCACTGATCTTCAGTGGAGAATGGATAGATCCACATCTCCATTAGTGGATCTATCACAGAGCCAAACTCGGTACAAAGGGACCAGGAAAGATAGTATTACCTTTCCAATCCTTTTCCCAACCTCTCTCAGCAAAAAGGCAGAAACACTGATCTTCCAATGGCACCATTTTGCAATGATTAGTTAAGTTTCCCGTTAATGTTAGTCAGTCTTTTGAGAGGATTCTGAGCCTATTGCAGCACTGCATACCCAATAGCACCACTCAGATCAGTAAAATGGACTGATTACACAAAATGTGCTGTAAACCCATTTTCAATTGCTTTGTATCATTGAAGCTATTTGTTATTTTTAAATGTAGAATAACATCCATTGCATCCAGCTAATTTGGTATAATTTTATATCCAGCTTTAAGATATAAAGTCACTATTATTTGATATGAGATATCCGCCAGAGAATCAATTTTATCCCAGAAAACTCAGTGGTCTTCACATTTTTCAAACAAACTGATTATGATCAGCCAGCTTCAATTAAATAGGCAACATATATATTAAACCTAAATGAGATACTGGGAGGGAATGAAAGGAAAAAGAAAGGTAACGTGAAATTGAATCTTCAGATACACGACACAAATGCAGCCAAGTAATAAATATGATTCCTATTTTATATATTCTACTAGCAACGTGAAAAGTTGTTTAATTTAGTTTGGGCTTTCAACATCAACATCAAACTGCTCAAAGATGAGGGTGATGGGCCAAACTAGCAAACTCACCATTCAACCATAATTTAACCTGAAAAATAGCAACTCCTTCTTTGCAGATCAATCTAAAATTTAAGGTATCACAAAATGCTGGAGTAACTCAGCAGGTCAGGCAGCATTTAGGAGAGAAGGAATGGGTGACGTTTCAGGTCGAGACCCTTCTTCAGACAGACATCAGTCTGAAGAAGGGTCTCGACCCGAAACGTCACCCATTCCTTCTCTCCTAGATGCTGCCTGATCTGCTGAGTTACTCCAGCATTTTGTGATACCTTCGATTTGTACCAGCATCTGCAGTTATTTTCCGACACAATCTAAAATTCAAGTAACACAAAAATAAATATCTGAACAAAACCTAAACAATGAACTCCAAATTTTAAACTGAATTTCATGGTAACAATACCAACTTCAGTTCCTCTTCTGATATCTTTGTCCTCAGGCCCATTTGGCTATCACGGAAAAGAGTTAAAAGCAAATAAAAAAAGATTCTTCCTCGTAATTACCATGCAGAGAACACTGCTGAAAATTAGGCTGAGCAACTTGCAAGAATGAGCATAATTTTTTTTAAATTATTCATAATCACCATTTTGAATATAATCAGTTCAATCACAAGGATCTTCCATGGCGACTGCAGATAAAGAATGGCTACTTGGGCATATTGACGTTGGCTTCCTTAAACTAGAAAATGAATTGAAAATAAAAAGCTCATTCAATTTCAAGGTCCCTGCTCCAAAGCTTTATAGCCCATAAGAATCTGAATCAGTTCTAAGTTTCAATAGATCAGCTTGATAACCATTTTACAGTGAAACACTTAGTCAAATTCCATTTTGCACAAATTCCAGAATTTAACATGAAAATCATAAATCCTAAACACCAAATAAAACATTGTGTTCAAGTAATGCACATTAACAGAATCAAACTGCATTGAAGATAAAGTGTGTTTGGATTGTGAACAATAGGACCTACCATAGGCTGTGGTTGGGGGACAGGGGTAGCAGCCTGAGCTGCTGGAGCATTCGGGCCTGCCACAGGTTGGCTAGAAGAAATCAGAGGTGTAACATTGGCGGGTCGATGTAACATTTTCTGAAAAGATCAAAACATTGTGGTAAACTTTCAATATTTTCCTGTGAAGAATATGTTCAACATAGTCAAAGACTAACAAACAAGAAAGGTTTGGATCAGAGGTCAAAGCTTCATTAGAAATTTAGCCTTTCAAGCCAACCTTTTCCCAGGAACACACCTTTTAACATGACTCAGATAGCAATATTGTGTTTGTGTGCATGGTAGTTGGTAGAGTTTACCAAGGTGTTCACTCACCATTGCAATTTCAGGATCAACAATTCTCATGACAACTTGTGCCTGTAGGAGTGCATATGCCAGTTGTGGGTTCTGTAAAAGCATGTTACGAGCCTCCTGAGGACTGTTCTGAATGCAGAGCTGAAAATGACAGAATAATATTTCTTTACGATATTGAAGAACTCCATTCGGTCCATTGCGTCTATACTGATTCTCAGGGCGTCAATCTCCTTTGTTCAATAATTTCCTTGCAATCTTTTCTCTCACATACACATCAATCCCCCCCCCACCAAATCTCCTACTATCTACCTGCACCAAGTGCATTTTACTGCAGCCATTAAACCTATTTTTGTCTGCATGTCTTTGGGACATGGGAAGAACCTGGAGCACCTGGAGGAAACCTACATGTCACAAGGAGAACATGCAAATTCCAAACAGACAATATTTTCGATCGGGATTGAACCTGGAAGGAGTTATAAGGCAGCAAATGTAATTGCTGTGGTTTGCATGATTTAGTACAATTGCATTAACACCTTATGCAATGTACGACGATAACAAGTACGCATTTTGGCAAGATATATCAGGGCAGGATTTGCAATAGTTACTGGCAGGGCCCAGAGAGTCTTGTAGAACATAGACACCCAGGGGTACATGTACATAGTTTCCTGAAATTACCGATACAGTTAGACAGGGTAGTGATGAAAGCTTTAGGAATGTTTGCCTTCATCTTTCAGGTCATTGAGTACCATAGTTGGGGCCATCGTGTTACAAGTGTACAAAACATTGGCGAGATTGCTCTCGGAGTATTGTGTGCATTTCTGAACACCTCGATATGGGAAAGATGTCATTAAACTGCAAAGAGTGCAGAAAAGATTCATTAGATTGTTACTGAGAATGAAGGGCTTGAGTTACAAGGAAAGATTGGTCGAAGAGGCTGAGAGGTAACCTTATATGAAATCATGACGGACATAGATAAGATGAATGGTTACGATCTTTTTCACAGGGTAGGGAGTCTTGGGCATAGCTTTAAGATGAGATGGGAAAATATAAAGGGGACTTTTTCCACACAGAGGGTGGTGCAGATGTACAACAGGTTGCCAGTGGAAGTGGTAGATGTGGTTGCTGCCTAATATTCCTACCCGTTGACAGGTTCCATTGTAACAAGATAATCAATGTTATTCACTTCGCCTGTCAGTGGTCATAATGTTTTGGCTGATCGGTGTAGATTGTAGAGGAATAACACAGTTCTGCATGGAATAGCAGAGGCCAGCATCTTAGTATATGGGTAAGTAGATACATGCCACATCCATTCTTTTATAAATGTTGAGTATATCACAATAGGCAGATTTTAATTAAAGATTGCAATTTTTTTTTAACAAAAAGCGATAAGATTTTTCTGAACTCTCTCTTGTTAATGACTGGGTCTGAAACATCTGGCAAAATCTCCGGGCTACCTGCTCGCCTCTTTTGCCGTCTATTTTAAATGTTATTCAAAGCAAAAATTTTTTTTATTTCTCCTCAAAAGCAATTAAGTACTTATAAATTAAGAGAGTAACATTGAAACCTTCATTTGCTTCATGAGTTCAAACATTTGCTCAGGTGGAAGACTGGCCACAGCACGACTGATGGATTCTGGAGCATCTTCAGGCGAGACTGGATCTCCATAAGGAGATTCCATGACAGGACCTGCAGTGCCCAAATCTGGAAACAAAGCACAAATATGGATTGTTGAATGAATTGTTAAAGGCACTATATATAGTTATATTATCTTGTGACTTTGAAACATAGTATCTATGTACCTGGCATACAAAAGTATTCAAATTGGTAGACAAGAATGTATGTTTCCATATCCCGATACCTAGAGGAATATTTTTAGTTTTATTTGGAAAAAAATTGTAATGGAAGCTGGTTGGAAAATTAAACCTGCTTTCTATTTCAATATAGAGAACATAAGAAAATAACTGCAGATGCTGGTACAAATCGAAGGTATTTATTCACAAAATGCTGGAGTAACGCAGCAGGTCAGGCAGCATCTCAGGAGAGAAGTTAAGGGTGACGTTTCGGGTCGAGACACTTCTTCAGTCTGAAGAAGGGTCTCGACCCGAAACGTCACCCATTCCTTCTCTCCTGAGATGCTGCCTGACCTGCTGAGTTACTCCAGCATTTTGTCAATATAGAGAACAGTAAATTAACAAAAGAAGTAATTAATCTGGAAATAATTTGAGATAAAGTTTTTATTCTAGCTCCAAACTAAGTTGCCAGATATCGACTTCGGAAAAAATTCAGCTGCATAAATACTTTGTAATTCATATTTGGTATTTAATTCTAGCTGGAGATACATTGTCATCCAAATAGAACAATAACTGTACAACTTCATGCTGTCAACATCAGTAATTTTAAATTTGTGGAAACAACTGCCTAAGTTTCAAATATGCTCAGTGGATTAGGCAAATTACATCCAATATTACATTCCAATTTGAAAAGTCACCATAACATAGTCAAGTCATGGGTGTTTTGTTATCATATGTCCCAAAACAGAACAATCAAATTCTCACTTGCAGCAGCACAAGACATGTGAACATAGTACTCTATAAACACCTTAATAAACAATGAAAAGTTCCGTATGTATAAAAACAAAAACAATTATAGTGCAAAGACAAAAACAATCCCCCCCCCCCCCCCCTCCACCGTATATGTCGTTAGACTGGTTGAAGCTTAGTTAGAGTTTGCAGTTTCTAATAGCCTGACGGTTGTTGGGAAGTAGCTGCTCCTGAACTGGAACATTACAGTTTTCAGGCTTCTTCCCAAGGGAGCAAAATGGGTGGTGGGGGGCTCTGATGATGCTAGCTGTGTTTTTGAGGCAACAAATCCTATAGATCCCTTTGATGGTGGGGAGGTCAGTACCTGTGATGTACTGGGCAATGTTCACCCCTATTTGCAATCTTCTTTGTTCCTGGGTGTTCTAGTTGCCGAACAGGGCCGTGATGCAACCAGTCGATATGCTTTTTACTGTACACCTGTAGAGGTTCAAGAGAATATTCTTCGACATGACGATTCTCTTCAATCTTCTAAGGAAGTAGCGGCATTTCGTGGGCTTTCAACTGACCCAAGTTTTCATTTGCACACTTCTAAAAATCTAGCCACACGGGTGTCACCTGTATGCATCAACCTACCACTGTGATATTTTTTGCCATTTAGAAATGGTATTTGGTAGTCATAATTTCTCCTAAATTGCCTATTTCAACAAGGGAGTCACTGTTAACAAGAATTTGCATATTTGCACAAAAACATTTTGCTTCAATATGTGGGGTTGTTGCACTTGGATTACATATTAATGAAAAGTCAATGACAATCCTCAATCGACAATGAGACTGACACAGACCATTCAAAGATCTACTCTGGTGGCGACTTTACAATTTAAGTATCTGTAACTATCTATCAGCAGCCCACCTCTGAAGAATCCAGGCTAGACTCTTAACCAATGACAGCCAAAACTGTCTTGTAAGGCAGAAACCGAATGTCTTCCTTTTAGACTTCTCATTTTTTGTTTTTACATTTAGTTTATCAAGACCCCCCCGTAAGTATCAAATGACGTGATAGAAGTCAATAGAACTAGCCATTTTAAGAAACAAAAAATGGAAATCTTTGCCAGTTAAGCATTTTGTTGATCGTTTGTGTTGTCAAAATAAACACCAGGTCTGACTGATGTGGTGAGGATTAATACTCACTCTTGAGCTCTTCTTTATTCTTTTCGCTAGCAGCATTGTCCACTCGCAGTGCTCTTCCATTAAATTCCCTCCCATTGAGATTGCGCATGGCACTGAGTGCAGTCTCCTGATCTTGGTATTCACAGAAGCCATAGCCTTTGGGTTTACCAGTTTCTCTGTCATACACAAGCCTAGAGAAAGACAGAATGTTAAAAGATGTTCCACTTCTATTTACATAAAATGCTATTACACAATGCACAAGTGAACAAAGCCATGTGTTTTGGGGGATATAACAAAGGATTTCCAATGATGTGATGAGTGTTCCAAATCTAAATGTGAACATCTAGATGTGGTATGTGGGCTATTTTTATTTTATATATTAAAATGAATTAATCATGAATGATCAACAATTGGTTTGGAATATGCTCTGAAATATAATCAACTTTTATTTTATGTATACAAGATGTAAAATATTGATTTCATATTGCCAAAAAATGGATTTAACGTCAAAAGTTTACAGGAATATTTCATTCCAATCTTTAAAAACACATGGGACTCTATTTCTCCATGTTTTCCTTCCTTTGCTGAAGTTGAAAATTGCATCCATACAATGTGAAATATACCACCGTTTGTTGCAGCACTGAGCAGATATCCTGGAGCAGTAGTCGTCCAACTAATGATCATACAAGTGGTCCATGAGGCTTTAACATCAGGGCTCAAGTTGGCAAAATCATTAAATCACAACGTTTTTAAAAAAAATACATGCACACTAGCTGCCCCAGACAAATATCTGCTATTATGCTTTGGAAATCTCCAAGACAACGTCAATGAAATGGCCCATGATGGTATCAGAGGTGCATCAGAGGGCAGAGCATGTATTTGACAATGTGTAAATAAGTGGAGCCTCATTGAAAATATCTGATAACCACTTACATACAGTCCTTAATTAAAATCTTCGTATTGCTGTTTATGAAAATTAATTCTATTATTAAGGTAGTTTGAGGGTTTTTTTGGAGGGGCGGGCAGATAATACTGAAAATTTACTACAAAAGCCAACAAATGTCATAAATGAGCAGTCACTGCAATTTAATACATTTGGACAATAATCTATGGAAAGGAAATGTTAATTCCGTTTCAGCAGGTTGAGTAAGAAGACTGCACTAGTAAAATAAAAGATATTTTGTTTATTTATACAGGTAGAAACTATATGTCATTGATCAATTTCAAAATATAAAGTTGATCTAAATTAGGCAAGTCTAATAAGCGAAATAAATTAAATGCTGGACAGAGTGCGAGAACTCCCTAGCTTTTAAGTCAAGTCAAGTCAAGTCAATTTTATTTGTATAGCACATTTAAAAACAACCCACGTTGACCAAAGTGCTGCACATCTGATTAGGAAAAAAAAAAGAAACATAGTCAAGTCAAGTCAAGTCAATTTATTTGTATAGCACATTTAAAAACAACCCACGTTGACCAAAGTGCTGCACATCTGACCAGGAAAAAAAAGAAACATACAGTGGCAGGCATATAGTGATCCTTTATATCCATCTAAACTGGCAGATGATATAGATGAATGGTTTCATTAGGTCATGTGATTCCCTTTCATAACATATAATTTGTCAATTAATGTATTTTTTTCCGAAGTACCCCATGTTTTGTGATTATTTAAAAATTCTAATTTTGGTCTTTTCTTGCAGCCAACCAAAGACTGCAATGGTTCTGAAAAGAGGAATGGTCCAACCAAATATGTGTAACAGAAAAGGAAATTCAATTTTTCCTCAGATAAACTCAAAATAATTTCCCAATTGATTTTTTCAGAATTAAAGTTAATATTCTACACATAAACACACGTTATTTCATTTTGTTGGAATGCTTTGACTTCCTTTTGCTTCTCTTCAGTGTAAACAATAGACAATAGACAATAGGTGCAGGAGTAGGCCATTCAGCCCTTCGAGCCAGCACCGCCATTCAATGCGATCATGGCTGATCACTCTCAATCAGTACCCCGTTCCTGCCTTCTCCCCATACCCCCTCACTCCACTATCCTTAAGAGCTCTATCCAGCTCTCTCTTGAAAGCGTCCAACGAATTGGCCTCCACTGCCTTCTGAGGCCACATTTTACATACGGTACCCCACTTTGTAAAAGTTCCAAGAAATATGCTAATGCAAGTGTTTTTATCATGGGGATTGCAACTAAATGTGTAGTACAAAATAAATTTGATAACATTAAATAAATCTTATACTATTGGATTGTTTAGGCAGTAGTCAGCCACATTAAAACTTTACAAAAGCAACAAAAAAATCCTGAAAAACGTATGCTTTGTGCCCCAAAATATTAAATCGTCGTAATTCTCAAAATATGCTTAAACTATACAGTGTCATGCTGTGAGAAAATATATTGTTTTAAAATAAATAGCTTGTCCCATTTTCTCCAGCCTCCTTTTATTGAACGTTGCAAGGTTGTTATAAATGGGTGAGGTTTACCAAAACTATCAAACCTGTAGTGAGCTGAATTTAAGGTCAAATGTCCGTTTTAATGGAGGACAAGTGGACTTAAATTGTCACAAAAGCAAAACTGGTGTCAAAAGCAAAAAGCAAAACCAAAACTTGTTTCAAAAGCATAAAAAGTCAAAAGATCAATCCTATTTCTACAGACGCTTATTTATACATCTTCCTAATTGCATGCAAAAATTATGTTGCACACAATGACGACAACCAATTGTACACTGCATATAAAGGTGATACCTGAAGCTCAACACTGGGCCAACTTCAGAGAAAATATCCTTCAACTGTTCTTCTGTAGCTTCATATGGAATATTTCCAACTGGAAACAAGAAAAATCATAAAAGGAGAATTGCAGCTCAATTATGAGTTAATAGTTCATATTTAATTACTCACTCTTTATTTATATACTTTACAGATATATTAGATTTCTTCAAGCATTGTTTCTGGGTTAGAGGACAACTGGTTGGTACTATACGATCATCATTCTTCATTGTTATACAAATCTGCCTTTACCAAAGCGAAGAGTCTTAAGCGAATCTTTTCGATTCATTTCCATACATTATCTATGTTAGTGGATCCATTGTACATTTCCTTTCAATACACTCTCAACTTTTTAAGTCCGCCTCGTGATAATCTCAGGGACAAGGCGAACTGGTGGAGATATCAGGAGATCGATCAGAATAGGGATGGTGATGGGAGAAGGGGGCGATCCTGCAACAGGATGAATGTAGCCTCCTATGGCTCACAGAATCTCCGCTGGCACAAGGGACAGTTGCATCGTTATGGCGATTTTCTGCAATGCATGGCCATCGCAAAGCAACTGCCCCTCGTGCTAGCGAAGATTCTCTCACCATGCCCTCCTGCCCTGCCCCCGTGGCCATGTCCCTGTTCAATCTGTTCCTCCAAAGCTCTGACTGTCGCGGCAACGTCGCAGTTTCCGCGCAGTGGCCAACCTGGCGCCTGACTGAACCTTGCTCTCAGCACCAGCCCGAGCCCTTACCGAAGACGGAGCGCAGCGAGCGGTCGATTGCTGGGTCCCGCACCAGACTCGCCATAGCGACCGCTCTCCGCGCCGCTTCCGCTAGAAAACGGAAACCAACGCGAGAATCGCTCCGCTTGTCCCGCAACTCCGTTCCGGGCAGCGACAGGGTACGCGGGTCCACCTACGACCAGTGGTAGTTTTATTAAAACAATCGATTGAAGGGTATCAAAAGGTGCAGAAGAAAACTTCAAGCCTGGGATGCAACGCTAAGTACAGTTTGGGTTTTTTGCGACATTGAATTAGGGGAGAGGAATCGTTTCCAGAGCAAAATCGAACTGGGATGCTACCAGATGTAGACCAGGTCAGGGATTGGGTTTTGTGGACGATATGGTTCTGGTTGTTCAATATTTTCATGTTTGATTTATTACTTAAACAACTTCATGATTTTCATGACAAGAATGTGCGAGATTTTGGCTGAGCAGGAGTACATTTCCAGACACTGACCATCTTCCTCACCTTCACAAATACAATTTTAAACCATTGACCAAGGAAGAACCATCGCTGAGATATCTTAAAGAACTAAATTCAATTGGTTATTAAAAAAATTAAAATCTCTAGGTACTACAAATACCCAGCAGGTTAGGTGACATCTGCAGAGGGAAGAATAGGGTTGCAGTGTCAGGTTAGATTTCTGGCATCTGCCGTTTTTTTGTGGTTTTTAACTTTTTAAAGTTTAGCCACAATAATAAATCCTACTAGTAGTGATCAAATAATTGTGGAATTTTATAGTACCAGAAGGAGGCAATCAGTCTATTATTTCTGTGCCAGGTCTTTGGTAGAATTATGCCATTACACAACACTATATTTAGGCAAGAAACTAGAGGCTGAAGAAGGGTGTCAACTCGAAATGTTCTCCCATGAGATGCTGTCTGACCTGCTGAGTTACTCTGGCACTTTGTGTCCTTTACTATACCACGGCTATTTTTTTTAAAATAATAGCAATTATTAAGTATGTTGATGCTTTATGTTTAAATATCTCGGACAGAAAGTGAGTACAATTTCTGTTTCTTAAAACTGAAGCAGATTGTCATGAAGATGTTTTGAATTAATACATAGGTATTCGCATTCATCCACAGTCACCTCCTTTCAGTAGAAATCAGACATTGACTTCCAAATCCATGAAAAAAGGCCTGGTGTTGGTTGTTATTCAATGTATGGATCTCAGTACTCCTCTGGATAATAATAAATGTTGCAGCCCTGAACTAAATGCTTTGGTGTGTGATGGACGTCATTTTTATGCAGCAATTGTGATCACCTTGTCATGTAGTTTTTCCTTAGTAGCTGAATGTGGAGCTATTAATCAACAGCCAATCTACTCAATAAAAATTGTATACTTTTACCATTTGATGGCACTTTCAGGAAAATTGGTGAAAATGTTGCCAATTACAAACATACTGTTGAAATTCCCCTTTATCACAACATGCAGTTCAGATTGCTTAATGTCTTCTTCTTGCGTTTGAGGCAGCAGAAGTTATGAAGCTGCTTCTGCCTCTGCTGTCTCTGTTTGTTGTCGTTCGCCTGACTGAGGTCAGTTGACAGGGCTCACCATGGGGAGGTTGACAACGTGAGCCCCATTGCTTAATGTAAAAGAACCGCATCACCTTTCCTACCTGCTGATGTGAAGGGGTACCGTGTCAGAGTCTTCTTCCATGGCCAGAGTCTGAGTGCCACTGCACATTGCCCTCAATGCACTTGCATTGGGCTTGAAATTATTAGCCATCTCGTCTGGATGGGCTTGAAACTTTAGCCATCTCTATTGTTGACAGTGTACTATGTTTACATATTCTGTTGTGCTGCAGCAAGCAAGAATTTAATTGTTCTATCTGGGACATATGACAATAAAGCACTGTTGACTCTTGACTTGACTCTTGGATTACACGTGAACCAAGATGTTCAAGAAACAAATGCAGTGATCTTCATTGTGCTTTATCCCAAACGAAATAATACCTTGTTGAAAGTACAATTTTAACTAATAGTTGACGTTACTCTTCCTGCATTTGAAATTAAATTTTTGCATGTGTATTGCACACAATGTTTGACTGTGCTTAACTGTTTCTGTGTAGATAATTACCTAGCCACAACAATAACTGGAATCAAGGCTGTTTTGTTTGTTGGGAATTATTATATTATGGTTCACTGCAAAACAAATTATTGAGTGAGAGAGTATCAGTGCCTCTTTGTAAGTGTGTCTCCAAAGTATTTATTGCTACTTGATGCATTGAAGATAAATCTCTCAAGGGGGACAATTATATCCAATACTGTTCGAAACCTGCAGGTGCGGTTGCATCAGCCTGTGTGTTTTGACCCCGGGAATATAAAGGCAAAAAATCTCTGTGCTGAATTCCATCTGTTTTTGATGTTGCTAAGAATTGAATTAACCACGTTGCTGGAAAATGTTTCATTTAGTTGGACTGCTGCAATTGTTCAGAAAGGTTTGTGCAGAAGAACACCTTTAACCACAAGGTCCATCGGGCAATAGTCTGGCATAAACGTCCTCAAGGCTCTGCAGAATGCCTCTTCCATGGAATTTTCAATCAGGTTCCAAACCCTTTCCTTTCAGCTATTGTGCAAGGACTCCCTGTGAGATCCTTTACCCACATCCAGATTCACAATTCCATCATAAATTCCATCAAAACACTTGCAAGGGGATGAGATCGTTATCTATCTTCTTCTGGATTGTACATTAGTGAAAAAAGAACCAGAGGGGTAACTTTTTCATGAAATGGGTGGTAGGTGTATGGAACAAACTGCTAGAGGAGGTAGTTGAGGCAGGTACTATAGCAAGGTTTAAGAAGCATTTAGACAGGTACGTGAATAGGACAGGTTTAGAGGGATATGGGTCAAATGCAGGCAGGTGGGACGAGTGTAGATGGGACATGTTGGCCAGTGTGAGCAACTTGGGCCGAAGGGCCTGTTTCCACGCTGTAAGACTCTAAAAGAAACATTGGTCTTTGTTGTGCATCAATCCAATCAGCAGCAATTCTCAGGACCCCAGCCTCATGGGGCTGTAACGAATAACACATTGAGACAATTATTAACAGCTGCAAGAAGATTATCGATTCAGTGAAAGAAACCCCCCTTGCGTGACAAAGCTGGTCTTCCAGTGCAAGGGAACTCTCCGTACTTGTCTATTGCAAACAAGTACATTCGAAGGTCAAAGATTACATGTGGATATCAAGGATTACACGCCGAGGAACACACTGAACTTTGTTGCAGCTGTGGTTGAGGTTCATCGTGATAGGTTACAGTTTATGTATCTGCCACCATTGCTCACTGTGTGGCTGGAAATCCTTGAACTTTTCACTCATGTAACTTGAGTAAAAGAAAAAATATCACCTCAGTTTAATGTGACTGTTGTGATTAAATGTCCTGCACTGTGAAAAGCGATAACAAATTTACTGTATACTATATAAGGCAACATTTATGAATAAAGTATATGTTTGAAAGGATAATTAATTAGTCTATATTCTAATGCTTTTTCAGGTAATATAAGACTTGCGATTATGGAAACCTGAGCATGCAGACTGAAAGAAATGCAATTGTGACTCAAGCCCAGTTTGCACAGCAATACAGGTGATTCGTGGAAGAGTTTTATTTATTTGATCATGTCTTGTCAAGAGGGAAACAGACATATTTTATTTAGATATTATTATTTGTAATTTTCCACAGTTGACACAAATATTTTCAATGTTTTCAATAAAATACTGAATATTTTACATCCAACAATAGGTTTTTCGGGTTATTTTTTTCCAATACTTTATGATTTCCAGGGTTAAGTATTATTATAGGAATTACTCTTTTAAAAGAGAGAATTCTGGCTACTGCCATGGCTACTGCCATGAATACACTAGAGTAACAGGAACAAAGAACCGGGACTGAAAATGACACTATGTCCATTGTTTCAAGAAAAGATCACCCTGCCAATTCTCTTCATCCCTCCTCCTTCTCACATCGGCATGCGGCACTCTAATTTATTCACTTGGGTACCTTACAACCAATGGTATGAACATTGAATTCTCCAATTTGAAGTAATATTCTCCCTTCCCTCTTTCTTTCCCATGCCCCCCCCCCCTCCAAAGTCCCAACCTGGAGGCCTCCCATTTCTTCCATTTCCTAACACCCCCCTCCTCACTCATTCACTCTGCCCTATTCTCCCCCTTCAGACACTCATCTCTCATCCCATGACCCCCACTACAGCAACCTTCCACCCTTCTCACCACCATGCCTGTCATCAAAGATTCAAAACACCCATTAAGTTTTAATAATTGCAAAGTATTGTTAATCTGGCAATTCATTTTAAAGGAACCATTAAAATATAGTCTTCCTTAATCGCTGATTAGAAAGTGATATTTACGTCCTTGAATTTAATTTCATCCCACAGAGAGTATTTGGAGAAGAATGGCTTCTTAGACACAACCATCCGTCTCCAGAAGCAACCTGATGGCTCAGTGGCATTGCCTGTGCTTTGCAATAAACTCAACCAACTCGACCATCTCAACCTCTGTGACACCGTGGCTCCAGGAAGTACATGCACTTTCACACTGTTGAAGGTGAGATTTCTTTTGTGGATGGGACACACAATAACACAATCCTTTGGCCTTTCAGACAAGATTAGAATATCTGATCATTAGACAGTGATTGCAAATAGCAAATTATTCATGTTAACAGAGTGAATGTGATCCATTCAGAATGAAGAGAAGCCTACCTTTCACTGAGTTTCATGTTTGGAAAGTATTTTGTGTTCTCGTAATTTTTTATTACATGCACGGTCCTTTGAGACTATGCTTGCTCTCAGAGTATTTCCATCAGTCCCATTCCAACACCTATTTTCCTGCAAGCTACTTTCCCTCACATGCCCAATAACTACTCCCAATTTTCCTGTTATACCAGGGATAATTTACAGTAGCCAGTTAGCCTACCAGCACGTTTAGTTTAGAGATACGGCATGGAAACAGATCCTTCAAACCGAGTCAACGACGACTGTCAATCATCTATTCACACTCTGTTATCCAACTTTTTCATCCACTCCATACACATTAGGGACAATGTTTTACAGATGTCAGTTACCTACAAACCCGCATGTTTGGGGTGTGGGAGGAATCCAGAGCATCCGGAGGAACCTTACATGGTCACCCATATTCAGAATGTGCAGAATGTGCAAAGTCCACATAGTCAGAATCCTAGGTTAGAATTGAACCCGGGATGCAGGAGCTATACAGCAGCAGCACTAACTGCTGCACAACCAGGATGTAAAGCTGAACCTCCTGTTCGTACAGTCTGTGATGGAAGATCACAGAACTCAACATGATGCTGTCTGTCCTGCTGAGTTACTCCAGCATTTTGTGTCTACCTTCGGTTTAAACCAACATCTACAGTTCCTACCTACAACAATCAGCACGTTAAGGAATGGTGCGTTTGTGTATTTGTCTCATCTGTACTTGCTCTCAGCTCCACGGTGAACACAAGTGTTATTAACCTTCACAGACGAGGCTAATCTTGATTTTTGCTCTTTTGTCTGATATCAGCTGAAGTAGCAACGAGGTCCAGGAATTACTCATTTTGGATGGACTAGGAATTTCTGATTGCAGCATGGGACAACCTACGAGGAAGGCATTGTGTGTATGAATATCAGATGAGAATATGATCAATATCAACTGCACATGATTCACTGTTATTCAGTAGCCCACTACCTTATATTAGGCAAATGAATGAGAAACTAGAATGTTGCCTAAATTGTTGAGTGGTATCCCAATAATAGTTATTGCTTTCCAGAGTAGAGGGAATAAATAACGTCTGACATGGTGGCGAGTGCCATTTATTTCAAGACTTGAAGTGTGGCAGCAGAACAGCAAACATGCACACTGTAATAAATAATTGATCTTTTCATTATATACTTCTTTACCCACCATAATTAGAACTTGTTCGTCTTCTATAATCAATTTTGATGCATGCCTGCTTTTCAACACTGAATCCTGAATGTTTTACGAATATACATTTCAGAATCCAATTTCATCCAAGAAGGCTTTGGTAAAATCGTGTTACCAACGGCTGCAGGAAGAACTCTGTGCATTATTGAAACACCATGGTGTCCTTTGGACTGAAGAACTCAGTCATGATGTACCTCAAGTGTGGAAGAGGCATGGAGACATGATTGTTCTGAATGAAAGTGCATTCCAGGCAGAAATCTGGAAAACTTTGGGTGAGATTTAAATCTTGAACTATGCAGCATAAGTACAGGAATCATATTATACATATACTCTTTTGTGAACTCAATATATTTCCCCTTGACTACATTTCCCAGATAACGTTTGCAGATAGAATGTACATTAGCTATTTTGAATCGACCACTGGAATGCAAACATGGAACCTGCTGATATACTTTTCCTTCTGGAAGAAATGTACATGATGTCCACACTCCACATAACAATATAGCTGAGATCAGGAATGAATAATCATGTTGGTATTCAATCTGTCTCAGCAAATTCAAGGAAATAGAATATCCTTACCTTAATCTTTTCCTGAAAGCAGAGGGATTGCAAATGTCATTTCATGCACCATGAAAATTGTTTCCCCAAGATTGTAACATTGCACAACTAACTATGCATTAAAATAATGCCCCTACATTAATGGTGGTTTGGAGGATTAGAGCATGTACCAGGATATAATCTCAAAATGTTTCCAAGGAATCAAAGTTAGCTCTGATAGAAGATAAGTATTCCTGCTTTACATTAAATGTGCATTTTTTTCTCCTAAAGTAATGACATTTGGAAGGTATGGGACCGTGTGCTTCAACACAGGAATAGAAAGAAAATCAGAGCCAGTTATATGATAGTTACTGTTGACCATTTGCCAACTGGGGGGTTGGAATTTATAGAAGATGGGAATCCTGTTTATTGTAGAAAAAACATTTTGTGTTCAATTTATTTTTGAAAGGCAGAGATAAACTGATAATATCAGCTGTTTAAAAAACTTCAATTTCTCAGTTTGCATACATTACACTCAAAATCACAGAGTATGATGGTGGTGAACTCTTGATTCAAATATGGAAGCTGCAAAGCTGCTAAGTTCTGGATCTTGGCAATATTCAAAAACTTTGCCTCTGTTGTTCTTTGAGGAACTGTTTCAATGATTTGCAACCTTTTGAGAGGAAATAAAATCACCACCTCTGTCTTAAATGGGTGACCCCTACTTTTTATATGAAACATGACCATCCAGTCCAGATTCTTCAACAAGAGACACCCTCTCTTGATCCACCTTCTCAAGACCCCTCAAGTTCACACAAGTTTCAATCAACTCGCCTTCCAGTCTTCTCAAATGCAGCAAAAACACATCTAGTTTATTCAATCTGTCCGCATAAGACTGGCCATCTATTCTAGGTTACAAAGTTCAGTAAATTTTCAAGGGGCACCACCTAATCTATCTTCTTATAAAGGCTGTGTGATTCATGACAGACTGATCTGAAAATCAGGGAAGCAAAATTAAGGAAGTAATATGAAAATCATAAGTTAAAATTTATATTCATTTTTAATACAAACATAAAATGGTCCTGGTTTTATCATGTTCCAATTGTGCAGAGCCAGATGTGTGGCACGTGGTTGCTAAGGCAGTAGGCGTAAGACGCATTGCAAAGGCAGGCAGAATAACTGCGGATGGCTTTCGTACTCCAAGGGTGACTTTACTGCTGGGAGACGATGCTTGGGTCCATCACGTTGACAACGGCATCAGGTGAGAGCAGAATAAACATATTTAAATGACAACCAACTCCTTGTTGTTTATGGGTAAATATGATTCCTCATCTGTATCTACCTGTCACTTGCCAGGCTTTGTCCTGCCCCTCCTCTCTTCCAGCTCTCTTCCCCGTCACCACAGTCGGCCTGAAATGTAACCTATCCATGTTCTCCAGAGATCTGCCTGACCCGCTGAATTGTTCCAGCAATTTGTGTGGTTTTTAAAAATATATAAACTAGCATCTGCAGTTCCTTGTTTCTACATACATTAATACTTTATTGAGCACTCAAAATGTATTCCCAAGAGCTAATTGAATCAGCTCTAAAGCAGATATTTATACCATTACACATGAAGGTGCATAACCAACAGCATTATTTTTCCTCATTTGATCACCAAATAAATATTTAATTGAGGATAAATACAGAGCATTACAGAATAATTTATTAAACAATGGGACAAAATAATATAAATGCAAAAATTGACTCATGAACACAGTAGGTGATGAACTAAAAGGAGCTAAAGGTGGAAGGATGGGCTGGGCTATGGTTCATTCTTAGTGGGAAGATGGGACAGGTTGTGATTTCCTTTTTGAAAAAGAGAATGGGGATTAACTGTCCTCCATCTCATCTTCTTGTCGCACATGTCTCTAAAGCAGGGAGTGCAATAGAGTACAACTCCCTTCAACAAGTAGCTGTGCTCAGAAAATGGGTCCGTAACTTACTCGTTTTTTGAGATGCCTTCCGAAAATTTGCTGTGCTTACAACTGAAGTCTCAATGTCATAAGCCTCCACAAGGTGTACTCCAGATCTGGCAGTTTCACATCCAAAGTGATGTTTTTTCTTGACACTTTTGATGCATTACCTGCACCCTTTCCTTGCTCACCATCTTTCTGACATTCTGGGGTTAAAGGCATCTTTTAACAAAGCTACAAGTACTGCAGCATGTGAACATGCTACTGCAATCCAATTGGCCAAACAAGCAATTATCTATTGGAGATTTTTGTTTTAAAATGCAGATGCTAGAAATCTGAATTATGTATTGGTTCTAATTGGCTGAGCTTCAACTTGCGTACAAAACGTCCATTGGCTGAATGGTTAAATTATGTACTTCACTCTCTTGTTTAGCACCAATGATGCTATTTCATTCATTAGCCAAATGTTTTTTTTTGTAAATACATGCGTCCATCCATGAGGTATCTACCTCTGCTTCCCAACTCCTCCTCTACCACTCCCTCTCTCCTCCCCTTCCCCCTCTCCTCCCCTCCCCTACCTGGCTCCATATGCCCATGATCCTTCACCCCTCCTTGGTCCACCAATCACCTCTCACTTCTGTCCCTGTCTACTCTTTAAGCTAACTATCTCCTCTCGCTTATCTCAGTCCTGATGCAAGATTTCAACCCAAAATGTCAAACATTCTTTTCCATTCACAACTGCTGTTCAACTCACTAATTTCCTCCAGCAGATTGTTTGTTACTCCTGATTCCAGCATCAGCAGTGTCCTGTATCTCCACTGATGTTATCTATGTTTCACCTTCTCACCAGATAGATCCGGTAAATAATCCTTGAGTCTTGAATGTAAGTAAATGTGACAGGAATTTTTACTCTCAGCTCCAATCTTGTCATGACCTTAATGATCAATTACCTCAAAAGTCAGGGGGGTTTTGTCATTGAATTCATTTAAACCAGATCGATAGACTTTGGAATATTTAAGGAAGCAAGGTTTGTGGGGTTAACGGAAAATGGCATTGAAGTAGATCATGAAGTAGTTGCAGAGGATGTATAAGAGCTTCTTTTTGTACCTCATTTAAAATATGTTTAATCTGACAACTGGAATTAATTTAAATAAAGGGGATCGGCAATATTTATTAAATAATTTCAAGGTATCTGTAAATTTAACTCAGAACCCAGTGATTGTCACACAGCAAATACTTACTTACGTTGCAAATATGAATGGCGGATTAGGTTTGAAGGTCATATGGCCTACTCCTTTTTCTTGTGTTCATGGGTTTTAATGTTTCTTAACAATATAGCTTGATTTATTTCAGCAATTATGGAAAAAAATATAAGACGCGCTTTTCCTGTCCTCAGAGCATCCCAGTGTGTTACTGAGAAGTAAAATTATAGTTGCATAATGGCCACTTTTGTACAGCATAACAACCAGATCATCTGGCTTTGAATATGGTAGTTGAGCTAACAATGCTAGCTATAAGGAAACATCTGCTTCTCTCTGACTAGTTGCAAGAGATATTTATGTTCTCAGAACCCAGTGATTGTCACACAGCAAATACTTACGTTGCAAATTTAAACAACAGTTTTTAATTGCAATTTACAGAAACACTCAGTTGTAATCTATGCATTATGGTGTGGTTAGTGAATATGAAACAGAAACATCCAGGTTGTAGAAATAAATCCTCTAGAATTTAAATATGCCATGCCACTATTCAGTAAAGTTTTTTTGCATTCAAATTTTTTTCTAAAATTGTTGTTCCTTCTTCGAGTGATAATTACATTCACAAAACTGATGTAGTTGCGTCTCTAATAATTTGCCTTTATAGATACACATTTGACATTACGAAATGCATGTTCTCCTCTGGGAACATCACCGAGAAGCTTCGTGTCAGCTCTTTTGACTGCAGAGGGGAGGTGGTTGTGGATCTGTATGCAGGTAACATTGAGAATTAACAGCTGAGCCACAATGAACTGCACGGGCATATGGCATGCATAGATACTATAAAATCTAACTGCTTGTAAATATAAGAGGTAGAACCTGGCTTAGGATAATCGCCTCTTTGTGCCTGCTTTGTCATTCAAAAAGACATGGGAGAGAGGGGAAGGAGGCTAGATAAAGTTCATTTATAGTTGCATAACTCCTTAATAGATTGTTATGTGAAGTCTTGTGGATAGTATTATAATTAGTCTATATTGCAGTTTAACATGATCAAAAATACGTGTGAGGCTGTCTTAGAAATATATTTTCCTATTTCCTTTGGAAAACATTCAGAGGTTGTGTCCTTGCAAATTAGCAATTGAAACAAATCTTAGTTGACCCATGTGGGACATTTACTATCAACAGTGACAATCCACTTCTGTTTATCTTGGGCTCTGTTACAACTACTGACAGAAGGGCCAATGTAAACTAGTTTCTTTCATGATTCTGTTTTGAAGATCAAACTGCCTCACCACTATTAGGTCTTATGGAAAAATATATTCAGTATATCGTGACTCCCACATTCTTAGCACATGCTAAAGTGCATTTCAGCCCTATTCTTGAAGTACACTGTTATGTAACACTTTGGAGATAAGGGGGGGTGGGTGGGGGGGTGGTACAATTGTAAACTATAACTATATTTGTATACTCATAAAGGGAGTATCCAATGTGGTTTGTACTGTTAGCATTAAAATAATGTGGCTCTAAGTCCAAGCCGATCAGTGATCCTAGAACACTAACACTATCGTATGCATTAGGGACATTTTAGAATTTTACCAAGCCAATTAGCCTACAAACCTGTACGTCTTTCGAGTGTGGGAGGAAACCGGAGCACACGGGAAAGTTTACGCAGGTCATGGGGAGAAAGTACAAACTCCGTTCAGACAGCACCCATAGTCAGGATCGAACCTGGGTCTCTGGCGTTGTAAGGCAGCACCTCTACCGCTGTGCCACCGGGCAGCCCTGTCTGACTGGCAAATCAGTGAAATTAGTTGATTACCAATGTGACAAATAATGATAGTTAATTCTATCTGTGCAGGAATTGGATATTTTGTACTACCATTTCTGATGCACGCGGGCGCCGCATTTGTCCATGCCTGTGAGTGGAATCCGCATGCAGTTGATGCACTATTGAAGAACCTGGAACTAAATAAAGTATCAGATCGCTGTAAGGTCCACAGTGGTGATAACCAGCAGGTACTATCTTAAATCCCACTGTTTCTTATCAATGGCATTCTATTTAAATCTAATATGGCTTTGAATATTTGATCTGCAGAAGGGAGACACATTTGGAGGAATAGCTTACTCCTTAGATATAGTTGAAGTCTAAGATGACACAATTTATCAAGACATATTTCCTTTGTTCTAACCATTGCTTCAATTCTGTCGCCAGTTAGCAGCGAAAAGAGAATGCAAGAGTTCAGTGGAAAAGGTAGATTGGGAATTCTGGAGACAAGAGAAAGTGTCCCAAGCAAAACAACTAGGCATGGAAGTGGTAGATGAAGAGTTAGAATTCCTTATGGTGGGGACATAATTGACAAAGTGGAAGTAGAATCTAAGCCTCTGGTGGGAACTGAATTTGAAGGGAGACAAAGATCAGGAGTGTTATAATGCAAGAGCTGTTGATGTTTCAACCTTTAACGTCAGAAAGGTAAAAAGCCTGTTTGAGCACCAAATACCACAGAGAATAAAGTAGATGTGCAGTGCATTACAACAGTGAAATATAGTGTATCGGAGTTATTGCAGAGAGATGCCAACATGCATGTGCCAACACGTGGTATAAAGTGTGGAGCTTAGAGAGCAATAAGAATGCTGCCTTCAGAAACAGAGGATAGATTTAACATACCTGAGATTCTGAGTGGTACCAAATTGTGCAGGGTGAAATTTGAGTAGAAATCTATATGAGTTGAGTTGAAGCCAGCGAGATTTTCTAAGAAAGAGATGTGGTTGTGCAGTGCTTTTTTGTCAACACCTTCTTGAAATCTGTCAGTGAAGGAGAAACCACTGAGGGTGAACAAGGTAAAAGGGAAAGTTGGAAGCAGAGGAGAACTTCCAGGCTGGAATTCTTGGAAGAGAAGTGAAGTGAATTCAATAGTGAGAAACATTAAGACAGGTGCAGTGGGATCTGTGTCAGATTAGGATTGGTCATGACAAGGGTTGCTAGAAACTATTCAACCATTCTGGAACAAGAGGAACATAATAGCTTAGCTTTTGGTGCCAATATTCAAAATGAGCAGACACTGGGATTCAACTTTGTACCATTAACTGCAGATGAGGCTATACGTGGGTTGAATCAACTGCATGGTCATGGGTATATAGGAATGCCATCAACATCAACCTGGGTACGATCCCGACTATGGGTGCTGTCTGTACGGAGAGTTTGTACGTTCTCCCCATGACCATGTGGGTTTTCTCCAAGATCCTCGATTTCCTCCCACACTCCAAAGACGTACAGGTTTGTAGGTAAATTGGCTTGGTATGAATGTAAATTGTCCCCAGTGGTAATGTGCGGGGATCGCTGGGCGGTGCGGACTCGGTGGGGCGAAGGGCCTGTTTCTGCGCTGTATCTCTAATCTAAACTAAACTACATACAAGTGTCCAGACTGGGCGACTGTCAACTGTGCATGAGCCTAGACAAGGGTGTTGTTTATTGCACATTGAGGGTGCCAGTGACTGGATGCATGGTTGTAAAAGTGCCATCAAATATACACACATACAGTGCCCTCCATAATGTTTGGGACAAAGACCCATCATTTATTTATTTGCCTCTGTACTCCACAATTTGATATTTGTAATAGAAAAAAATCACATGTGGTAAAAGTACAGATTGTCAGATTTTAATTAAGGCCATATTTATACATTTTGGTTTCACCATGTAGAAATTACAGCAGTGTTTATACATAGCCCCCCCCCCCCCCCCCCTTTTCAGGGCACCATAGTGTTTGGGACGCAGCAATGTCATTTAAATGAAAGTCATCATGTTTAGTATTTTGTTGCATATCCTTTGCATGCAACGACTGCTTGAAGTCTGCACTTCATGGACATCACCAGTTGCTGGTGTCTTCTCTGGTGATGCTCTGCCAGGCCTGTATTGCAGCCATCTTTAGCTTATGCTTGTTTTGGGGGCTAGTCCCCTTTAGTTTTCTCTTCAGAAGGCATGCTCAATTGGGTTCAGATCGGGTGATTGACTTGGCCACTCAAAAACTGATAATTTTTCAACTTTGAAAAACTCCTTTGTTGCTTTAGCAGTATGTTTGGGATCATTGACTTACTGTAGAATGAACCACTAGTCAATGAGTTTTGAGGCATTTGTTTGAACTTGAGCAGATAGGATGTGTCTATACATTTCAAAATTTATCATGCTACGACCATCAGCAGTTGTATCATCAATGAAGATAAGTGAGCCAGTACCTTCAGCAGCCATACATGCCCAGGCGATAACACCCCCACCACCGTGTTTCACAGATGAGGTGGTATGCTTTGGATCTTGGGCAGTTCCTTCTCTCCTCCGTACTTTGCTCTTGCCATCACTCTGATATGTTAATCTTCGTATCATGTGTCCACAACACCTTTTTCCAGAACTGTGGTTGCTCGTTTAAGTACTTCTTGGCAAACTGTAACCTGGCCATCCTATTTTTGCTGCTACCCAGTGGTTTGCATCTTGCAGCATAACCTCTGTAATTCTGTTCATGAAGTCTTCTGCGGACACCGGTCAGTGACAAATCCACACCTGACTCCTGAAGAGTGTTTCTGATCTGTCGAACAGGTGTTTGGGGGGGTTTCTTTATTATAGAGAGAATTCACCAGTGCTCTCTTTCTTCTTAATGATGTTCCATACAGTTGATTTTGGCAAGCCTGAGGCTTGGCTGAAGACTCTAACAGTTTTATTCTTGTTTCTCAGTCTCTTTGACTTTCATTGGCACAACTTTGGTCCTCATGTTGATAAACAGCAAGAAACGTTTCCAACGGTGATGGAAAGGCTGGAGGAAAGACTAGGCGCTGAGAGCTCTCTTATACCTGCATTAAAGAGGCAATTAAACCTCAGCAATTACAAACACCTGTGAAGCCATGTGTCCCAAACATTATGGTGCCCTGAAATGGGGGGCTATGTATAAACACAGCTGTAATTTCTACATGGTGAAACCAAAATGTATAAAATTATCCGTTAATAAAATCTGACAATGTGCACTTTAACCACATGTGATTTTTTAAATTAAAATCTCAAATTATGGAGTACGGAGGCAAATAAATAAATGATGAGTGTTTTGCCCAAAAATTATGAAGGTCACTGTATGAGCCATCAGTTGTACATGCCATATGCATATCCTCAGAGAGCAGAAATTGTATTGAACTGTAGGGGATGTTCATCCATCAATGTGCAATTGCACCCATGTTCAGGACAATTACCAGAGCCATGGTTCAGCAGAAATACAGCACAGCAGTGATACAGAATTAGGCAGCTAACTTAAAAAATATTTTAAATAGAGGAAATATACATTATCTGCAACATATTTTTTCCTTCCCTTTTTGTAGTCTCGTAATCAGTACAGGTACCATTTTCTGATGGAGGGCCTCTGACCTAAAACCTCAACTCCTTTTCTCTTTCCACAGATGCTGCCTGACTTGCTGAGTGCTCCCAGCATTTTCTGTTTTCTTTCAGATTTCCAGCAAGTGCAGTTCTGTATTTGATTTTCATTAGGCAAACTGTTCATGGGTTACTGTCTTTGGATCCAAAGTCTGCTACTGGGAGACAGATAAGAGCCTATTGGTGATGATGTACCCTTGATGTATAATTTGTAAGTAATGGGTTGTTTGACATTTAAATTTATAATTATTAAGAATTCATTTTGTCTTTTGCAGCTTCTTCTACGGAACCTGGCAGACCGAGTCAATTTAGGTCTAATTCCAAATTCGGAAGAGGGATGGCCTGTAGCTTGCAAATTGTTGAAAGAGGATAGAGGAGGGATTTTACATATCCATAATAATGTCAGCTTGTTTCCTGCGAAGAGAGATTCTCTCGTCAACAAGAAAAATAACAATGCACGTTCTAGCAAGGAACAACCACAGCATCTAACAGAAATGGAACTAGCTAGGAGCAACCTTGAGATGACATCTCCGGCAAGCACTTATGCATTACAAAGCATTGCCATTGAAGAGAACACACCTGATTTGAGATGGAAGGACAAGAAGTCAAAATTTGAATCAAATTGGGGGACCTGTTGTGAAAAGAAGCGAGTTACTCATCCTGAATGGCAAGTTTGGGCAGAATTGACAGCATTAAGAATTAGGAATATACTGGAAACTCATCATAAGAAGTCATGGTCTACAAATATTTTACATATTGAGCATGTGAAATCTTATGCCCCGTATATTGACCATGTGGTACTGGATTTGGTGTGTAGGCCATGTGATGATAATTAATGTGGTTCAGGTGGTTCTTCACATACAAATAATATTTCAGGAAGGATGTAAATCTGAAATCCTTAAATAAAGTGTTTACAGGTGTACCAAACCTTTAAAAGCAAAGTTGCAAATTGTATTACCTCACGGAGCAGCACATTGTTGGCTTAAACATTGGTCCAACGTAGGCAGGTGGGACTAGTGTAGCTGAGACATGTTGGCTGATGTGGGAAAGTTGGGCCGAAGGGCTTGTTTTCAGCCTTGATGACTAATTACATTACCAATGCTTCATCTGATCTGATAAGAGGCATCCAGGTGGTGCTATTATAATTCAGCTTTAATTAGATCAGCCAAAATTTAAGTTAATTTCATTCATAACCATGTCAAACAAGGAGCTTAGTCTGGATTAAAGATAGGAAAGAAATATATATTAAAATCTAAATATGAATGAGTATTTACAATTGGTGTGTTGGTGAAGGAAAACTAGTTGGGCCTCCGTTCAAGAAAGAAGTGAGGGACCTTCTGCCAATCCTTGAGTGAGATGAAGTGTAATGTACATTTGCATCCCTCCCAACCCTTCCGAATTTGGCGGAAAGTTTCCACTTTCTTATTTCATTTCCGCCATTCCGATTTCGCCTCACATTTTTCCGCAAAAAAGTCGGTAATTGCAATTTGTCAATTTGGCCGCTAGAGGTCGCTATGGGTTCCGCAAGAAATCCCCTGCGTCCCGGAAGTCTCCCCGAAAATGTGGCACCAAGGCTGGGAAAGACAGCCAATCTCGACCTCACCGGGACTTCCATGGCCGATCGGTGGGTTGAATTTGCAACCTGCGGCTGGGGCTCTGGAACTCCAACCCAGCTGGAGCCAGCACATCTATCCCCATAGCCGACTTCCTTGGCCAGCTGGATAAACCAAGAGTGACAGAAAATCAGTAGTGGAACTGTAATGAGTAAATATTAAATTTAAGTGCAAGATCATATAACTATATTAATTAATCAAGACGGGGTTAAAATATAAAACACAGCAGAAAAGCCAATTACCACTTTTTTGGGCTGATTATCAATTCATGTGCGAATTTACTTCAACAAGTACTTCCGTAAGCTTAGTTGTGTTGCATATATCAACTCTTTCTTCATAACAGTCATACATTTTATGACCATTGTTCTTTTATTCAATACCAAGGGAATTGGGATGTGTAAGGAAAAAGCAAAATAAAAAAACAAAACAAAACAATTTTTTCTTTGCGTTGCAAAAAGTATTTCTGTTCAATAACCTTTCCATAATTAGCAGAATATACTCATGATAGTATACATTGATAGTATACATTATACATGTAGTCCAAGAACTACAGACTGTTGGAAATAATAGTTGTTTTTCAGATATGAATGTAGCGCAACGCATTTGCACATTTAGCGAGCATATTTTCTTTTGCTCAAAAGTTGCATTACGCACCATATTATGAATTTGATGTAAAATTCTGAATTTTGGACATCAAAATTATGAATTTGTAAAATCAAATATTGGGGAGGGGTCTGCATTTGTTCAGAGATTGGTTGGTTGAATCATCATAATTGTCATAAAGGTGAAAGGATCTGGTCCAGGGAGAAAAGATGAAATCATGGTAGCGCTGAGCATGATAGGGAAGTAGCAGGCTGAAATAATGCTTCTCCCTGGATAATCTTTGGGGTGGAGGCAGGCCCCGCCGCCCGAACACACTCGGCTCCACTCCCCGAATGCCGTTAACATTAACAATCTCCGTTAGCCTACACTGTCCGGGCCTACAGTGTCAAGGTCCACAGGGGCCTACGGGCCTAATTCGGGACTCTCAGAGAGTGTGTGATGGAGGAGTTTAGGTTAGAGATAAAGCGCGAAAACAAGCCCTTCGGTCCACCGTCCGCACCAACCTGCGATCCCCGCACACACTGGGGACAATTTTACACATGCACCAAGCCAATTACCCTACAAACCTGTACGTCTTTGGAGTGTGGGAGGAAACCGAAGATCTCGGAGAAAACCCACGCGGTCACGGGGAGAGCGCACAAACTCCGTACAGACAGCACCCGTGTTGTCGGTTGTCGGTTTCCTCGCACACTCCAAAGACGTACAGGTTTGTAGGTTAATTAGCTTGGTGCATGTGTAAAAGGATTGCGAGAAGAGTGCCGGAGGAGTGGGAGCTGAGGGTGCCAGAGAAGTAGAGACAGGGAGGACCGGAGGAATGTGGAAAAGGTAGGGCCAGAGGAGTGAATAGAGCTATAAGGGTGAGAGGGACGGAGTAGTGGTAGGGAATGCTAGAGCAGTAGATGCTGAGAGGCATGCAAGGTGTGGGTAGTGGAGGTGGTAGAAGAGTGGAGGAGGTGACAGGGCCCAGGAATTGAGAAGAGAAGGCCGGGGGATTGGTGAGAAAGAGGGCCCGAGCTTTTGGGATGGGTGAGAGGGAGTCGCAGGATTTTGGTAGTATGGGCCAAAAGAGTAGAGAGAGAGATACAGACAGGTAGGGGCTGAGAAAAGGCCGAATGTGTATGGGAAAGTACCTATAGATAAGGAAAGTAAAGGCCGGAGAGGGGGGGGGGGGGCATAGAGGGAGGTGTGGGGGAAAGAGGTTTGGAGGAAACGGGGACAGCATAATGGAGATATGCAAGGTGGAGAGTGGGGTGGAGAAGTGGAGGGAGAGTGGGACAGAAGACTGGGAATAATGGGAATAAAGGGGGAGGTAGATTGGCGGAAGAGAGGACTGGAACAGCAGCTATTTGGTGGGATGAAAGTCTGGGAGGCGAAAGGGAACGGGGATTGGGGAGAGACGCCCAGTGGAGCGAGAAGGAGAGAACCGGAGGAGTGGGGAGAGAGAGCAGGAGTGAAGAGAGAGAAAAGGCCCAAGCAAGGAGAGGGAGGGGCGGAGGGGTAGGGAAAGAACAGGCGGGAGGTATGCGGAAGAGTGAGCAGCGGAGGATTCGGGGGAGCAAGTGCCAGAGGAGTGGGGAGAGAGTGCCAGTGGAGGAGGGCCAGAGGAGTGGGTGAGATGGGGGGGGGGGGGGGGGTGATGAGGTGGTGAAAGTGGCCCGGGGACGAGAGAAAAGAGCCGATGAGCGAGGAGTGAGAGGACTGGGATGTGTGGGGGGACAATTTTTGAACAGAGATCTGGAGGAATGAGGTGTTTGGGTGAGGCTGGAGGTGTGTGGAGTAAGAGGGCCGGAGACTGGGCGGTTGGGCGGTGACACACCGGCTGCCCATTGGTCCACGCAGCCCCGCCGCCAACTCATTCTAACCACGGCGTATGCAACACATTTTAACCGCGGCAGTTGGGGAGCGGCGCGCGCAACACAGTGTCCCTCAGTGGGATGCCGATTTCAAGCATTTAGCGCGGGGCTCTCAAAAGCGCGGGGCCCATAGCAAATGCTACTTTTGCTACTATGTTAATCCGGTCCTGGTGAAAGGAAACTTTTGGGCTGTGACAAGTGGTGTGCTTCAGGGGTTGGTGCTGGGTGTCTTGCTCTTATCTAAATTGACATTTTGGAGTATATACAAGGCATGATTAGTAAGTTTGCAGATGACACTAAAATAAATGGTATCGTACACAATTAATTACAGCAGGATATTGATCAGCTGGATAAACGGGCTGAGGAATGGCTAATGGTGTTTAATTCAGAAAAGTACAAGGTGTTGCATTTTGGAAAGTCAAACCAAGACAGAACCTTCACAGTGAAGGCTCTGGGAAGTGTTGTAGAGTAGAGGGATCTAGAAGTATAATCTATATGCCCTGAAAGTGGGTGTCGCAGATCAGGTGGTGAAGCAGGCTTTTGACATGTTGGCCTTCATCAGTCAGGTAATTGAGTATAGAAGTTGGGACATTAAATTACAATTGTACAAGATGTTGGGGAGGCTGCACTTGGAGTATTATGTTCAGTTTTCATCATCTTGCTATAGGAACGATATAATTGAGCTGGAAAGAGTGCAGAGAAGATTTATTAGGATATTGACAGGACTTGAGGGAGAAGTTGGCTGACTTCATTTCTTGGGAGTGCAGGAGGCTGAGGGGTAATATTAAGAGGTGTATAAAATCATGAGCAGAACACATAGAGTGAATGCAGTCTTTTGCTCAGGGTAGGGGAATCAAGAACTAGAGAGTATAAGTTTAAAGTGAAAGAGGAAAAAGGAGTGACACATTCACACAATGTGGTGAATATATGGACAGGCTGCCTAAGGAAGTAGTGGCAGGTGCAATAACAACATTCAAAATACATTTGGACAAGCACATGGATAGGAAATGTTTGGAGGTTATGGGCCTAACACAGGCAAATGTGACTAGTTTACCCACCCAGCAGTTTGCTTTTTTCTTGGTTCCAGATGACAGCATCTGCAGTCTCCAGTGTAACTGCCAACATCTCGACGTTTGTCCTTGCCATTGGCACTCAGTCCTGGGGTAGTTTTACAAATGGTGTTGTGTTGTGTATAAGAATATGATATGCATATTGAATGATTTACGCGGTTGTACGCATGCACGGGGGAGACTCAAGATGGCGAGAACATGACAACAGCACGTTTAAATACTTGTGTGTTTCGAGTTTTATTCTGAGTCTGATTCCAGCACAAATACATAACAATTTGGCGATGAGGATTCCTCTAACAGGAACAGTATTGCAGCCAATTGGAAGCTTTTCTCATGACCGGACATGAAGTTAATGACGCGTTATGTATTTGGAAACTTTGCCGCAAATTTTTGACTGGAATCATGGAACGCACGATCGTCGAGTGCACATCACTCCATCGATGCAACCTACCGTACAAGCAGTACTGTAGCCCTGCAGCGCAGCTCATCGAATCAGCCTATAGCCAGCAGAACATCAAACGTGTTTGCATGAATTATTGAGTTTCCAGTGCCGTGCAGCCAATGGCCCCAAGTCCAGCCACCGCCATCTTGTCACCAGCAACCGCCACCGACGACGAGAAGCCGAATATCCGAGAGCAGACCAGCGCCGGTGATAACGTTAGAACGACTCTTGTTATGTATTTGTGCTGGAATCGGACTCAGAATAAAACTCTGGAACACACCAGTATTTAAACGTGCTGTTGTCATGTTATCGCCATCTTGAGTCTCCCCCGCGCATGCGTACAATCGCGTAAGTCATTCAACATGCATATCATATTCTTATACACAACATGTTCGCACTCTGATGCTTTACTTGTTGGGGGGGGGGGGGGGGGGGAGAACAACGGAGGACCTAGCATGGGGGAGAACAAAGGAGGCCATGGCCGGGATACTTTGTAACTTTGTATGTACCCTTTACATGGCGACTATTTGCATACCTTGGGTATGCAAGCAAAGAATTTCACTGTGACTTGTCACATGTGACAATAAAATATTCAATTCAATTCACTTGAATTCTGCTCAGGGCGATGGATGAGAGAAATCAGTAGTCTTGCACTATACCCTCGCCAGGGGTATATTTCAAGGGATCAGACTGAGCTTAGTGCAGTGCAGTGCTATCGGCTGCCGGAGACTGCGGTGTGTGCGGGAGGAGCGCGATTCCGACCTACTTTCGCCACCAAGCGGCTTCGCTCGGTGTTCAGCTCAAAAGTTTTCAACAATTCGCTTCCGGAAACGGCGGAAGAAAGTCAGAAATCCGACCGGAGGGGATTAGATCTTCTTGGGAGAGGAATTCAGTTGTGTTCTGCACCTGAAGGTAAGTGCATTTTAAAGTGTTGGATTGCTAATTGTGGCGGCCGTGCCGTGTCCTCTCCCGGTGGTGTAAACAATTGAATTGGGTGCGGACAGTCGCTGAAACAGACGGGAAAGGTGGACAATATCTGGAGCAATGTAAATGCTCCCGAGGCGGGGAGAGTGCAGAGTGCTTGTTGGTTGTCATTTCCCTCTCTGCCCGTGAGAGTCAGTGTGAGGTTCAGGCAGGCCAGCGGGGATCACACGCTCAGCTCCTTTCCATCTCACACAACACCTATGTTTGGACTTGCAACTTCCAAATCATTGAAATCAAAGTCGTCCACTTTAACGAATTTCTATTCTAATTGCTAAATTCATTTTATAACAGCGAAAATTTAGAGCGAGGATTTTCAAATGTGCATTTTGCCTCCTTACTGGCACTCCCTACAAAAGTGACGAGTCAGAACGAAATGCATGTGAACCGGGATCTACCTGGATGAGGGATGGTACGATTTCAAAGCACGCTGAAGGCTTTTGGAAAACACAAGAATTGTCATTTTCAAAGCCTGTGATCTCTCTTGTACTTATGACAAAAACAGGGGGATTTAATTGTATTTTGTGTGCAGAACAAAGATGTGTATGGCATTGCGTTTAACTTTTACACTCGGTGATAGAAATTCTTATTTACTTTTTCATAAACTTGCATCGTATATTTTTAAATGATTATGTTGTGTCCAGGTAAACCACAGTGTGAAAGCAATTAATACTGGAAAATTGAACATTTGAATTAAGTTTATGTGAGAGTTTTAAAAGAATAGGAGGAATAACAAAGTAAATCAAGAACTTTTGTAACAATAACCCCCAATTTGGATTTTAAAGATCTGGTGACAAAGTTGGCGATTGTTCATCTTGTGTAACTTTTAACAGACTCGTCCATAATTTTTTTAATTGTGCTGCCTCCTGAAACTGCTGGAGACAGGTTTGCACTTTTAACTCCTGTTAAATCCTGTTAGAAGCTGGATTAATACTAGTCTAAGCTATGTTATAAATCCAAAGACCTATTTGAATAATTAAAAAGTAGGGGACAATTTGGCCTCTGGTGTCAATACTAATATTTCATTTAAAGTTATCAAATGAAATCATGATGCCCTCGTTTATTTCCAGATTTTGGTGAACTGTTTTTTCTATGGCTAGTGAAGTGAAGCAGGAATAAAATGTAGAATCTCATTTGCTCCATCAAAGTTTAGTTTAGTTTCACGTCTGCTTGCATGCCATCCAGTCAAAGAAAAGACCATACATGATTACAAGCAAGCCATCCACAGTGCACAGATAAAGGGTATAACATTTAGTGCAAGATAAAGTCCGATTAAAGATAGCTTAAAGGACTTCAATGAGGTAGATGGGAGGTCAGAACCGCACTCTTACTGATGAGAGGATGGTTCAGTTGCCCTATAACAGCTGGGAAGAAACTGGAGGTAAACGTTTTCAAACTTCTGTCCCTCAATCTGGAGGTATGCATTTTCAAACTTCTGTACCTCATTGTAGAGGATGATTTGTCACCTATCCTCACTGATTGTGGTCAGTTGTTGAGGATGTCGAGGATCCATTTGCAGAGGGGAGTGCTGACTCTAAGTTCCACGAGTTTGGAGATGAACTCGTTTATACCCGCAGTCTCAACATTGAATATTGTTTTAACCTCTAAAATAGTTTATTGCTATCCTTTGTTTGGAACCTTTCTTGAAATTTATTATTAACAATACAGCAATCTCAGCTAAGGAGATTCTGCCTTCAGCATATTGGTTGGACTAGCAATACATGATATCTGCCAGTACCTGTGGCACAACTTGATGAACAGAGTTGACTTTGCAAAATTATAAAAGGAAGTTACATCATATCCCTCCACCTGAAAGCCAGAACTGGTTTCAGAGTTAATAAATAATGTTTTATAATAAGATATTACAATTGATGCAAATATGTGACCCATTCGATAACATAAATTATGAAGGTATTGAAATTCCATACAAGCTCCCTAACTTACTATTTATACCATCCTACCCTGTCTTCACATCCTTCTCTTACCTTCTCCCTTTTTCTGCACCAAACCTCAATGCATCAGTGCTGTTTGATCCATTCACTCTGTGTGGTTGCATCATTTATTCTCACCATCGTTTAATCAAGAAATTATTCACACTTACTCAATTTGTCAAAATCCTATTTATTCTTTCTAGTTTACACGGATGTGAAGAAGCTGTTTGTTAACATTCATCTTTTATAATTTTGAAACCCGTCATCATGTCTCTCAGTCCAGAGAAAAAAAAGTCCCAGAGTATTAATTTATGACCTTGCCTGCGTTTCCTGCTCATACTCTGGCAAACATTTTGGAAGCTTTCAAAATTCACAGCAGTGTCATGGCAAGATTAACTTTTTTTGCACCTCACTGCTGTTTGCTTAACTTTGTTGTATTCAGACTGACTTCCTGGATTAATAAGTTACTGTAGTATAGAAAGAATTGAATGACTTTAAAAGAGTTTGGAATTTCCCAAAGTCAAGAAACATTCTATGCAACTGCAAGCTTTTCTTCCCCTGCTCCTGTATTGGACCATCAGTACAACACAGGCTTATTTAGCTCATTGTGTTCTTTGTTTTCAGCTAATTTCTTGGTGTCAAAAGGGTTTAAAATTGCATTGGAATTGATCTTGGGCGGATTGCTGATTATAATACAAAAAGATAGCCAAACATTTATGACATGCATGCAAGCAACAGTCAAGGTAAAGGAACCACTTGGAGGTAGTGACCATAATATGATTAGTTTTAATCTGCAATTTGAGAGGGAGAAGGTTAAACCAGGAATGTCAGTGTTGCAGTTGAACAAAGGGGACTATGAAGGCATGAGAGAGGAGCTGGCCAAGGTCGAACGGAAAAGGATCCTAGCAGGAATGACGGTGGAACAGCAATTGCAGGTATTTCTGGGTATAATCCAGAAGATACAGGATCATTTCATTCCAAAGAGAAAGAACGTTTCTAAGGGGAGTAAGAGGGAACTGTGGCTGACAAGGAAAATTACAGATGGAATAAAACTAAAAGAAAAGATGTATAACATAGCAAAGAGCAGCGGGAAACCAGAGGATTGGGCAACTTTCAAAGGACAACAGAAGGTAGCAAAAAGGGCAATACGGGCTGAAAAGATGAGGTATGAAGCGAAGCTGGCCAAGAATATAAAGAAGGACAGTAAAAGCTTCTTTAGGTATGTTATGAGAAAAAGATTAGTAAAGACAAATGTGGGTCCCTTGAAGACAGAAACGGGTGAAATTATTATGGGTAACAACATCTAGATTTAGACAACATCTATTGTCTAAATGGCAGAAGAGTTGAACAGGTACTTCGAATCTGTCTTCACTAAGGAAGACACAAACAATCTCCCAGATGTACTAGAGGACAGAGGATCGAGGGAGACAGAGGAACAGATAGAAATTTGCAATAGGCGAGAAATAGTATTGGGTAGACTGATGGTTGTCAGATTAGGTAAAGGGGAAGTGCAACGAGGCCTTGGTGTCCTTGTGCACCAGTCACTGAAAGTAAGCATGCAGGTACATCAGGCAGTGAAGAAAGCTAATGGTACGTTGGCCTTCACAACAAGAGGATTTGAGTATAGGAGCAAGGAGGTCCTTCTGCAGTTGTATAGGGCCCTGGTGAGACCACATCTGGAGTATTGTGTGCAGTTTTGATCTCCTAATTTGAGGAAGGACGTCCTTGCCATTGAGGCAGTGCAGCGTAGGTTCACGAGGTTAATCCCTGAGATGGAGGGACTGTCATATGAGGAAAGATTGGAAAGACTGGGCATGTATTCACTGGAGTTTAGAAGGATGAGAGGGGATCTTATTGAGACGTATAAAATTATAAAAGGACTGGACAAGCTAGATGCAGGAAAAATATTCCCAATGTTGGGGGAGTCCAGAACCAGGGACAACAGTCGAGGAATAAAGAGGAGGCCATTTAAAACTGAGGTGAGAAGAAACTTTTTCAACCAGAGAGTTGTAAATTTGTGGAATTCTCTGCCACAGAAGGTAGTGGAGGCCAATTCACTGGATGAATTTAAAAGAGAGTTAGATAGAGCTCTAGGGGCTAGTGGAATCAAGGGATATGGGGAGAAGGCAGGCATGGGTTACTGATTGTAGATGATCAGCCATGATCACAATGAATGGCGGTGCTGGCTCGAAGAGCCAAATGGACTCCTCCTGCATCTATTTTCTATGTTTCTTTGATCCACATTGCACACTGGGGTGTTATCATTATTGGTTTCACTGTGTTTTCAAAGCTTAGAAACTGTGTTCACTAAATTGATTCCTGCTTGGAATGAAGGTTCTATCGCAAAAACAACATTAAACATGAGGCGTGACACATATTAACATTCCATGATGAAATCAAATATAAACCATTAGAAATAGGCAATCTCCTCCAGCCAAAGATCTACCCCAAATACAATTAAAGACAAAAAGGTAGTAAAGATTGTCATTTGTTTTGCTGTAGCACCATTTTTGGCAAAGGAGAAAATAAGAATAAAGATTGGTTTGAGAACCAAATGTCTTTAAAGGAAGAGCATAGCTTGCATGTTGCAGAATTTAAGTACAAATGTAAAATGTTATATTTTATCGAAATATATTGTGTAAACAAATATTTGCATGTTCATTATATAAATAGTATTTATTTAAGACAAAGTTTGACCATCCTATTTTATTAGCCCGTAGGGTAAATAGAGATGTAACATTTATGAAGTAGGAGCATAACTCTCTTAAATTAAAACAGAGTGTCAATGAAAATGTAAGGGGTGGGGTGAGCTATCATAAGATCTTACATAATGTATAGAGGCTGCTTTCTGTCAATGTGAAGTAAAACTGGTTTGACCTCATTGACACAACTTTTTGCACCTTTTGTTGTCGGCAAGGCAGCAATAAACTGGGTGAGGCCATGATTCATGTCCAGCCTACATTTTGGTGTTTATAACTTTTCCTCTTTTGTTTTTTTTTTGATGACCATCAATTTATCATTGATTATTCAACGCCTTTTATAGCAGTATTGCCCTAGGTTCAGGAAACACAAGATCAAGTGAATCCCTGGAGATAGAGCATTGAGGAGTGCACTTAAGAAGGAAATTAGGACAGAAAAGGGGCAGGAGATAGCTCTGGCAGATAAGATTAAGGAAAATCTTAATATATTTTATAAATATAATAAGGGAAGAAAGGTAACTAGAGACAGAAGAAGACACCTCAGAAACAAAAGTGGCCATTCATGAGTGCAGCAGCAGGAGATGAGCAAGGTTCACGTGAGTATTTCTCCTCCATTTCTATTGTGGAGATAGAAATGAAGACTAGGGAACTTGGGGCAGGAAATGGAAATGTCTTGAGGACTGTCCATATTATATTCGAGGACGTGCTGGATGTCCAATGATGTATGAAGGTAGATAAATCACCTGGGCCTGACCAGATATATCCAAGGACACTGTGGGAAGCTAGAAAAGAAATTGCAGGAGCTCTGGCTGAGATATATGAATCATTGTTAGACATGCGTGAAGTAGAAGGTGACTATTGTTTTGCTCTGTTTAAGAAGGGCTGCAAAGAAAAAACATGGAACTATAGACCATTAAGCTGTAGTCATAATCTACATGGAGTTCTGATAGCCATTTTAAAAGGTTCTGGATGGTAGACTGCTCTGGAAGGTCAGCTTGCACGAGATCAAGAGAGAGTTGGCTAACTGGATACAGAATTGGCTTCTTGGTAGGAAACAGAGTGGTGGTGGCAGGTTGTATTTCACACGGGAGGCCTGTGATTCCTGGTGTGCCTCAGGGATCGGTGCTGGACCCAATGCTGTTCATCATCTATATCAACGATTTGGATGAGAAGGTACAAGGCACAATTAGTAAGTTTGCAGGTGACACTAAAATAGGTGGTATTGTTGAGAGTGAATATGGTTACCTAGAATTACAGCGGGGTCTTGATCAGCTGGGTAAGCGGGCCAAGGAATTGCTAATGGAATTTAATTCAGATACTTGTGAGCTGTTGCATTTTGGGAAGTCAAACCAGGGCAGGACCTTCACAGTGAACAGTAGGGATCTGTGGAATGTTGTAGATCAGAGAGATCTTGAAGTACAAGAATTATCAGTAGGGTAATTGGGTATAGAAATTGAGACACAAAAGGCAACAAAGTGCAGGAGTAAGTCAAACGGTTAGGCAGCATCTCTGGTGAATGTGGGTATTTAGTGTCTCAACCTGAAATGTTAGCTATCCATGTTCTCCAGAGATGCTGCCTGACCTGCTGACATTCCAGCACTTTGTGTCCTTTTCTGTATTAACCAGCATCTGCATTTCATTGTTCCTATTCTATGGAAATTGAGATGCTAAATTGCAGTTGTACATGACATTGGGTAGACCACACTTGTAATAATGTGTTCTGTTTTGGTCCCGCTGGGAAAGATGCCATTAAACTGGAAAGAATGCAGAGAAGATTTATGAGCATGTTGTCAGGACTCGAGAGTTTCAGCTATAGGGAGAAATTATGCACACTTAAGATTTTATTCCATGGAGCACAGAAGGCTGAAAGGTATAAAATCATGAGAGGAATAGATAGGGTGAATGCACAAAGTCTTTTTCCCAGGATAAGGGAATCAAGAACTAGAGGGCAAAGGTTTAAGGTGAGATTGGAAAGATTTAATAGGAACCTGAGGGGTAACTTTTTCACAGAGAGTTGTAACGAGCCACCAGAGGAAATGGCTGAGGCAGATACAATAACACCATTTAAAAGACATTTGGACAGGTACATGGACAGGAAAGATTTGGATGGATGTGGACCAAAACGCTGGCAAATGTAACTAGCTTAGGTGTGGCATCTGGGACAGAATGGACGAGTTGGGCCGATGGGCCAGTTTCTATGCTGTATGACTGACTCTATGTCATAGACTAGGTATAGCATGATCACAACAGTGCTGAATGTGCTTTTATTCTTGTTTCTGTGCTGACAAGACCAGCATCTTTGTGCAGTCCTCAGGAAGCTGGCAGTGAGCTGGCTTGAATTGTTCCATAATAATAGCAGATTTTCAAGGTACCAAGTATCAAACTTCTTCAGCAAATGGCCAAGTCATCTGACGTGCTCCTGTTACTGGCATCACTGGCCTCAATCTTGCTTGTTCTTGGGAGTTCTGATCTTGGCCATTGCAACGATTACTGCTTGCACATCCATCCCACGTGCCAGACTCTTCTGCTTCTGTAGCACTTCCCAGGTAGCAAGCGATTCATGTCCTTAGACTGGAACAATGAACATAGTGCACCAAGAGAGACATATTGAAAACAAAACCCTATGGATACTAACATAAACCACTGCTCAATTATGATATAATGGCCTTATTTAAATGTTTTTTAAAAACTTAAGTAAGTTAAGAGTGTTTTATTGTCATATATTCCATTTGAACACCTGGCTTTCAAACTCTCTGGCCACACAAAATTAGTCATGGCAGTTGTCTACCGCCCTCCCAAACCACACCCATCATTCATTTCTGACTTCTCTGACTTTCTGACCCAGTTCTGTTCTCTCTCCCCCTCAATCCTCCTCCTCGGTGATTTCAACATCCACATGGACTCCACTGACTCCACAATAACCGCTGACTTCACTGAAATACTCAACTGCTTTAACCTCACTCAACACGTAAATTTTCCCACCCATAACCGTGGGCACATTCTGGACCTTGTCTGCTCCACTGGACTAAATCTACATCACCTCTCTGGCTCCGACCCCACCCTCTCTGATCACTTAGCCATCACCATGTCCGTCAACATTCCCACCCCAGCTCCAAAGCAAAAACGCAAAATAAACTTCCGCAAGCTGAACTCTGTTTCACCTACCTCGCTCTCATCCTCCCTCTCTGAAATAATGTCCGCCTCTCCCTTCGTTGACCTCCACAGCCCCTCTGACCTCACTGACTACTACAACCGCACTCTCTCCTCCTGCCTCGACCAGCTTGCACCTATAAAAACCAAAACAGTTTCCTTCACCCACTCTGCTCCCTGGTTTACCCCTGAACTCCGCGTGATGAAAACTCATGCCCGTCAACTTGAAAGACTCCGCAACAAAACAGGTCTCACAATTCACTCCCAAGCCTACAAAGACCACATACAGCACTATAAAGATGCCCTCTCCCATGCCCACTCCACCTACTACTCTCAAATAATTCACTCTGGCTCCGGAAACCCCAAAACACTCTTCTCTACAATAAACAAACTCCTCAGCCCCCTGGACACCATCTCCCAATCATTCACAGTTGACAAATGCACCACTTTCCTTTCATTCTTCCAAAGCAAAATAGACAACATCTACAGCACCTTAACCACCAACGCACCTGCTCCCCCTCAAACCACCTGCCCCCCCTTATCCTGTCAGCCCCTGCCTCAGTTCTCCCCAATCTCCACCACCGACCTCTCTGACCTCTTCACAGGAATAAAAACTGCCACCTGCTCTCTGGACCCCATCCCCTCCAGCTTTGTCAAGGCCTGCCTTCCTTCTCTCTCTCCACTTATCACTGCAACAATAAACTCCTCCCTGTCCACTGGCATCGTCCCGCCATCCCTCAAAATCGCTGCTGTCACCCCCATTCTGAAAAAACCTGGTCTAAACCCTGACACCCCAAACAACTTCAGACCAATCTCCAACCTACCCTTTCTGTCCAAAGTTTTGGAACGTGCTGTAGCTTCCCAACTAAAATACCACCTCTCTACCAATAACCTGTATGAAACTTTCCAATCTGGATTCCGCTCAAACCACTGTACTGAAACTGCGCTCCTCAAAATCACAAACGACATTCTCCTCTCCTCCGACGCTGGCAACCTCAACATCCTCATCCTACTTGACCTCAGCGCCGCCTTTGACACCATAAATCACTCCATTCTCCTCACCCGACTTGAAACCTCCCTTAACATCACCGGCACAGCCCTATCCTGGTTTAAATCTTACCTCTCTGACAGACACCAGTTCATCTCCATTAACAACTGTAAATCCCCCACCGCTCCCCTCCCCCAAGGTGTCCCCCAAGGCTCAGTCCTTGGCCCCCTCCTCTTCATCCTCTACCTGTTCCCCCTTGGTCAATTAATCCGCCGTCATGGTCTCAACTTCCACTGCTTCGCCGATGATATCCAGCTCCTCATCTCCACCAAGTCAATCTCCTCCACCACACACTCTACACTGACAAACTGCATTACTGAAATAAAATCTTGGCTTCAATCAAACTTCCTCAAACTCAATTGCAACAAATCTGAAATCATCATCATTGGTCCAAAAATGCTCACCAAATCCACCCAAAACTTCATCCTCAACATTGATGGTCTCCCAGTATCCACCTCACCTCACATCCGGAATCTTGGAATCATCCTTGATCAAACCCTCTCCTTCGACAAACACATCAAACACATCACAAAGACAGCCTTCTTCCACCTCAAAAACATTGCCCGTCTCCGTCCATCCCTCTCCTCCACAGCTGCAGAAACCCTCATCCACGCCTTCATCACCTCCCGTCTGGACTACTGCAACAGCCTCCTCTATGGCGCACCCTCAAAAATCATCAATAAACTTCAATACATTCAAAACTCCGCTGCCCGTCTACTCACACACACCTCGATCCGTGACCATATCACCCCCGTCCTTTATAAACTCCACTGGCTCCCCATCCCCCAGAGAATCCAGTACAAAATCCTCCTCATAACCTACAAAGCCCTCCATAACCTGGCCCCATCCTACCTGACCGACCTCCTCCACAGGCACACTCCCACCTGCACCCTCCGCTCTGCCGCTGCCAATCTCCTATCCCCCCACATCCGGACTAAACTCAGATCCTGGGGGGACAGGGCTTTCTCCATCGCTGCTCCCACCCTATGGAACTCACTACCCCAAACCGTTAGAGACTCCCCCACACTCACCACATTCAAAACATCGCTGAAGTCTCACCTGTTCAGTACTGCCTTCAACCACTGAAGGTCACCTCACCTACTGTCTCCTTTCTCTGTTCATTTATTTATTTACTTATTTATCTATTTATTAATTTCCCTATGTTCTCAAAATCTCTGTAAAGCGTCTTTGAGTATATGAAAAGCGCTATATAAATAAAATATTATTATTATTATTATATATTCATATATATTCATATATTCTGTAAAATATAAACAAACAAAAACATCACAAGGTAAAATAATAATGCTCCCAAGTCTATATAGTTCAGAGCCTATTTGGAGGTATGTTTAATAGCCTGATGGTTGTATGGAAAAAGCAGCTCCTGAACCTGGACTTTACAGTTTTCAAGCTCCTATACCTTCTTCCCGATGGCAGGAGTGAAATGAGATCATGGCCAGGATGCTGGTTGCCTTTTTGAGACAGCAACTCCTGTAGATCCCATCATTGGTGGGGAGGTCAGTACCCCATAATGGACTGGGCACTGTTCACTACTTTTTGCGATCTTCTTTGTCCCTGGGCGTTCAAGTTGCTGAACCAGGCCATGATGCAACGGTTCAATATGCTCACTGCTGTACCTCTGTAGCAGTTCAAGAGAGTATTATGAAGTTGATTTACTCCAGAAATGAAGATGCGAGCTGACCATAATAAATTACCAAATTGATAAAAATTAATATCTTTTTCCAATTTTCTCTCTCTCACCCGTAGCTCAGCCCCAGTTTGTTAATGTTCATGGTGCAATGCAGATCGAGACTTAAAGATTGGTGATTAAAGTCAAGAGAATAGAGAGAAACTTGCATGTAATGACATTCCTTTGTATTTCTTGCACTGGTCTTTCTAACGGGTACTGCTGGAAAGTTTAAGAAAAGCTGTAAAAAAAGTGGTGCACATTGTAAACAGTAGGCTCATATGCTAAATGTGTAAGAGTGAGCTAATTAATTCCTATAAACCACCCTGAATGCAGTGTGCCAAGAGTGACAAATCTTGAACTGATCTGTTTGTGGGATTACTCAACTTTATGGTAATGTTATTGAGTCATTCTAGTTGATGGAAAATAAAGTCCCCATCCCAGAGTATATTATGCACCCTCGCTACTCAAGAGTACTTCTTCCAAGTAATGCTCAATATAGAGGAGCAGCAATTATTACCTGCAGTAGTTGGGTAGGTGATAATGTGAAGGTTTCTTCACCCATCTTTAATAATCCCAATGACACTGTATGGGTTCAGACTGAAGAAGGGTCTCGACCCGAAACGTTACCCATTCCTTCTCTCCTGAGATGCTGCCTGACCTGTTGAGTTACTCCAGCATTTTGTGAATAAATACCTTTGATTTGTACCAGCATTTGCAGTTATTTTCTTACACTACCTGTATGAGTTCCTGATTCCATGTGGAACATTCCCAGATCGACGCTCACAAAACAATGTACTATTGCAGAACCTGTAAATGGAACACGGCATACTTGGGAATGGACATGGTGACATTTGGAACATGGGCTGAAAGGTATGCTTTTTTGAGTAGCTCTGTGCTGAACTGGCCTCTGGAACAATTCTTCCACATTTAGCAAGCAAAGGTTCACAGATAGACACAAAAAGCTGGAGTAACTCAGCGGGGCAGGCAGCATCTCTGGAGAGAAGGAATGGGTGATGTTTCCGGTCGAGACCTTTCTTCAGACTGGTTAGGGATAAGAGAAACAAGAGATATAAACGGTGACACCTTCGCTCAGCCCGCCTGAACCAACCTGATTGGTTGGACATGTTAGAGGCAGGAAACATGTTCCCAATGTTGGGGGAGTCCAGAACCAGGGGCCACAGTTTAAGAATAAGGGGTAGGCCATTTAGAACAGAGATGAGGAAAAACTTTTTTAGTCAGAGAGTTGTGAATCTGTGGAATTCTCTGCCTCAGAGGGCAGTGGAGGCCAATTCTCTGAATACATTCAAGAGAGAGCTAGATAGAGCTCTTAAGGATAGCGGAGTCAGGGGGTATGGGGAGAAGGCAAGAACGGGGTACTGAATGAGAATGATCAGCCATGATCACATTGAATGGCGGTGCTGGCTCAAAGGGCCGAATGGCCTACTCCTGCACCTATTGTCTATTGATCTCCCGGTTGCTGGACACTTTAATTCTCCTTCCCATTCCTACAGACCTTTCTGTCTTCGGTCTCCCTCATTGTCAGAGTGAGGTTAAACGCAAATTGGAGGAACAGCATCTCATATTTCGCTTGGGCAGCTTGCAGCCCAGTGGTATGAATATTCATTTCTCTCACTTCAGGCAGCCCCGGCATTCCCTCCCTCTCTCTATCCCTCCATCACCTGTCACGAGCTTCTCATATTCACCCTACAAACAGCTTACAATGAATGGCCTGTTTCCTTGATCATCGTTACTTTTTTGCATATCTTTCATTCATTGTTCTTTATTTCTCCATATCACCGTCTATATCTTTCGTTTCCCTTATCCCTAACCAGTCCGAAGAAGGGTCTTGACCCGAAATGTCACCCATTCCTTCTCTCCAGAGATGCTGCCTGTCCTGCTGAGTTACTCCAGTTTTTTGTGTCTATGGTTTAAGCCAACATCTGCAGTTCATTCTTACACAAAAGTTCACAGATGTTCTTTGTCCAATATTCATCCGAACTTTGCCAAATGGCCTAATTCTGCTCTTACACCTTATGAACTGTAAATATTTAATTTGGATTGAAAGTGTTTTGTTTATGTGTTATCATTGATACAATGTGAACATCATCGTGCCAACAGGAAAAAAAATGCATTTTACTTGCCAACATTGTAAATCATGACATTTAATTGATTCTGTGATAGATATATGCAATACAATGAATTAAATGGCTCCTTCCTTCCCCAAAGGCTGTTTGTTGGTAAATTGAGAACAGTTTTGGTAGCTGCGGATTAATTTATTCCAAGCCCACAAATAAATTAGAACATGTGTAATGGATCTTAAGCACTCACCAATGTTCCATTAATCAAACTGCTGGAGGAACTCAGCAGGTCAGGCAACATCTGTGAAGGAAAATGGACAGTTAATGTTTTGGGTCGAGATCTTTCCTCTGGACTCCAGACTCCAGTATCTGGAGTCTTTTGTGTTTCTATTAATCAAGATTGTTTTTTTGTCAGGGCGTTACTTTTAGCAGTATGAATAGTTTCCAAGCATTGACACCACAGGAAAAAATAAGATCATTTAAATTCACCATAGAAAAAGTCAGAATATTTGACTGTTTGGAGTGTAGAAGGATGAGCGGGGACTTCATGGAACTTACCGAATAGTGAATGGCCTGGATATGGAGAGAATGTTTCCACTAGTGGAAGTCTCTAGGACCACAGGCCATAGCCTCAAAATAAGAGGATGTGCCTTTAAAAAGGAGATGATGAATTTCTTTTGTCAGAGAATGGTGAATCTATGGAATTCATTGCCACAGAAGGCTGTGGAAGCCATGTCAATTAAGGCAGAGATTGATAGATTCTTGATCACCATGGGTGTCGGGGATTACAGGGAGAAGGCAGGAGAATGGGGTTGAGAGGGAAAGATAGATCAGCCATGATTGAATACAGAGTATTGATGAGCCGAATGGCCTAATTCTGCTCTTATACCATTGGAACTATGAATATTTAATTTGGATTGAAAGTCTTTTGTTTATGTGTTATCATTGATACAATGTGAACATCATCGTGCCAACAGAAAGAAAATTGCATTTTACTTGGCAACATGGTAAATCATGACATTTAATTGATTCTGTGATAGATATATGCAATGCAATGAATTAAATGGCTCCTTCCTTCCTCAAAGGCTGTTTGTTGGTAAATTGAAAACAGTTTTGGTAGCTGTTTAAGAACACATGTAACTTATTGCACCAGAAATATAAAACCTCTTGGCATCAAAAGAAGAAAAATAATAGTCATATATCTTAATGTTCGTAATTTGTGTGAGGTATTTTTGTCGTCATTGTAGATGTCTTTTTGTTGTTTTATATTTAGTTGGAAATTTTTAGGTAGCATTTGCGGCATGCCAACGCCATGATGAGAATTAAATAGAACTGCAGCTTTGTAAAAGCTTTGCTTAAATAGCTTTATTTTAAAATATTTTTTCCACTATGAGTATTATGGACAGTATTGGTTTCCTTACGTTTCCAAGGTTGTATTTGGCTTGGAGGGATGGGGTAAATGTTCACCAGATTGGCTTCAGGAATGCCATATGAGAAAAGAATGAGTGGACTCTGTCTGGCTCTAGATTTTAGAAGAGTATCATGTGATCTCATAGAAACCTACAAAATTCTTACAGGAACTGTCGGCTGGATGTAATGAGGATGTTTCTCGTGACAAAGGAGCTCAGACTCGGGGGTCAATATCAGATTAAAGAATAGGCTGTTAGAATTGACAGATGAGGAGGAATTTCTTCAGAGGGTGGAAAATCTCTGGAATTCACCCGAGGATTGTGCAAGCTCATCTGTACTAATCATTCAAAACAGAGGTTGATAGAATTCTGGGTTTTGAGGCAATTAAGAAATAAGGGGATCGTGCAGGAAAGTTACATTGAGATGGCAGACCAGTCATGGTATGAATAAAAGGCAGAGCAGGCACAAAGGACGCAATGGCTTCGAGTCCCATTTCATATCATATCATATCATATATATACAGCCAGAAACAGGCCTTTTCGGCCCACCAAGTCCGTGCCGCCCAGCAATCCCCGTACATTAACATTATCCTACACCCAATAGGGACATTTAAAAAAAAAAAAAATTTTTACCCAGCCAATTAACCTACATACCTGTACGTCTTTGGAGTGTGGGAGGAAACCGAAGATCTCGGAGAAAGCCCACGCAGGTCACGGGGAGAACGTACAAACTCCTTACAGTGCAGTACCCGTAGTCAGGATCGAACCTGAGTCTCCGGCGCTGCATTCGCTGTAAAGCAGCAACTCTACCGCTTTGTTCTTTATATTCAGTTGCAGCTAAGGCAAGTTTATTTCCTTTTATAATACTGGGTCTTGGCTTCAGTCAGTGGTCTGCGTTGATAGTTGATTTATACTGGGTTGTTTTTATTGGGTTACATTGTTTTCATGATTCTAGTCATTTGGTTTTGTCTTCCCTTTCAATCGCCACTTACCCTGATGCTTACAATGAGGTTAAGTTTGGATATGCCTCAAAAATGTGATAGATGTCTTCTCATAATCATTGGTTTAGTTTAGAGATACAGCGTGGAAACAGGCCCTTCAGCCCACCGTGTCTGCTTTGACCGTGATCCCCTCACATTAACGCTATCCTACACCCACTAGGGACAATTTTATATTTACCAAGCCAATTAACCTACAAATCTGTACGTCTTTGGAGTTTGGGTGGAAATCGAAGATCTCGGAGAAAATCCACGCAGGTCACGGGGAGAATGTACAAACTCCGTAAAGACAGCGCCCATAGTCGGGATCGAACACGGTCTGCAGTGCAGCATTCGCTGTAAGGCAGCAACTCTGCTGTTGCACCACCATGACCGCCCATCATGAAGCTCACTGTCATTTCCTGCCCTATTTTGTACTTGATAATGTATCGGAGAGCTCCAATATCCATCATGTATCTGCACAGTGGATAGAATAAAACTAAAAAAAATTGATACCTGGTGACTTATAAATCACTAGAAATAATATTATAAGACATTGGAGCAGAATTAGACTATTCGGCTCATCAAGCCTGCTCCACATTTCAATCATGGCTGATCTATTTTTCCCTCTCAATCCCATTTCCTGCCTTCTCCCCGTAACCTTTGACACCCTTGTTAATCAAGAACCTATCCATCTCTGCCTTAAAAATACCAATGACGGCCTCCACCGCCTTTGGTGGCAATGATTTCCACAGATTCACTATACTCTGGCTAAAGAAACTCCTCCTCATCTCCATCCTAAAGGTACATCTTTTTATTCTGTGGCTGTGCCTTCTGATCCTGGATTCTCCCACAAGTGGAAACATCCTCTCCACATCCACTCGATCTAGGCCTTTTATTATTCGATAGGTTTCAATGAGATTCCACCCCTCATCCTTTTAAATTCTTCCCAGTACAGGCCAATAGGCATCAAGCATTCCTCATACGTTATCAATCATCCTTGGGATACTCGTAAACCTCCTCTGGACCTTCTCCAACACCAGCAGATGTGTGGGAACAGCTCCATCCAAGACGGTGAGAAATTGCAACGAATTATGGACGCAGCCCAGACCATCACACAAACAAACCACCCTACCATTGACTCCATCTACGCTTCACGCTGCCTCAGGCATAAACAAGGGTGAGCCTCACCCACGTTATGTCCTCGTGGCCCATGTTTAGACCAAGTGGAAGTCTGGCAGCTCCTAATTTGAAGTATCATTTAGGCTGCTTAATCCCACTGTTGAGATATTGTCCTATACGACCAGTTGATTGCAAAGGTAAACTGCATCATAAACCACCACCTTCTGATGAAAAGAAAAGGTCACCCAGTGAAACCCCACCCTTTCATTTTGCAACGTTGTTATACACAAATATACTTGCTAAGATTTTAGTTATGCTACAGGATTGTAACTACTGAGCAGAAAAGGATGGATCCATCGTCCATGGCAGAGTAATTTTTCAACAATTTTTTTCCCCTCTTCTCCCTCTCGTATCACGATATATTATATTTAGTCAAGTAACTTGTATTTTTTTCATTCTGTAGACATTCAATATATGGGACTGAAATATACAGAATAGAAATTGTGCATTGCAGCATTAAAGGTATATGTTAAAAAATCATAGATTTATAAAACACGGAAACAGGCCCTTCGGCCCAACTTGTTCATGCAGACCAAGTTGCTTACCCAAGCTAGTCCAAGCAAGTCCCACTTGCCTATGCTTGGCCCATATCCCTCTAAACCATTCCAACCCATGTATTTGTCAAACTGTTCTTTTAAAAGTTGTGATTGTACCTGCCACTACTAGCACCTCTACTGGTTGCTAGTGCCACATACCCATTTTTGTGTGGATAAATTTCCCCCTGGGTCCCTTTTAAATCTTTCTCCTCTCAACTTAAATCTATTTCCTCTAGTTTTAGAATCCTCAACCTCGGGAAAAGCACTGGGATGATTCATCTCTATGCCCCATGATTTTATTTACCTCTATGTCACCCCTCAGCCTTCTCCACATCATGGAAAAGTGCCTCAGCTTATCCAGTCATTCCTTATTACTTGAGCTCTCCAGTTCTGCTAACTGGAGATTTTCTGGAGATGTGAATCTTTTCTGCATCCTTTCCAGCTTAATGACATCCTTCCTGTAGCTAGATGGCCTGTATTGCACAATACACCAAATGCGGTCGCATCAACATTTTGTATAGTTGTATATGATGTCCTAACTCTTCTATCCAATGCCCTGACTGATGATGGCAAGCATGTTAAAATGTCTCCTTCACCAGTTTCAGGAAACTATGTACTTGTACTTGTATCCATCGATCTCTATGTTCTGAAAAAAGTCTCCAGGGCCCTGCCATTTAAGATTTGACGACTGGGTGGAACTGGAAGAGCTGGTTCATTTAGACTAATTCTCATAATTATACAATTCCTTTCTCAACAGTTAATTTGATTTTGTTTCTTATTAACTCAATTCATGTCAAAGTCAGGTCCCTTAAAACATAGAAAATAGGTGCAGGAGAAAGCCATTTGGCCCTTCGAGCCAGCACCACTATTCATTGTGATCATGGCTTATCATCCATAATCAGTATCCCATGCCTGCCTTCTCCCCATATCCCTTGATTCCGCTAGCCCCTAGAGCTCTATTTAACTTGATTATAAATTTCCCTAAAGGATGGAGGTATCATTCCATATCCAGTCATTTAAATTCCAGTTTGTCTGTTAAATGCCTCAATTGCATCATCTCACCCACACTCTTTAGAGATCAGACATACAATGCAGAAATGGGCTCTTCAGCCCACCGAGACGGTGCCAACCAACAACCAGTCTGTACACTAGCACCCTCCTGCATACTGGCAACAAAGCCGATTAACCTATAAACCTAAACATCTTTGGAGTGTGGGAGGAACCTGGAGCACCCGGAGAAACCCCAAGAGGTAGAAAGTACAAACTCCGTACAGACAGCACCATAGTCAAGATCAAACCCAGGTCTCTGCCCCTGTAAGGCAGCTACTCTACTACTGCATCTCTGTGCCACCTCTATTTTTGTTCATTTCTGATTTACAAAAAAATCAGGTTACAAATCCTTTTTTAACCCAGGGACAGCTGTGTTTGAAAAAGATGGCAAAGCAGATTGAGTTAACTAATGTTATTGGGATGATAATAAACTAACGTCATTATTAATGCGGAGAAGGCCCTGACTCCACAGTCCCCTGGATAGAAGGGGACTGTGTAGTCTTTAAGTCGTGGGCTGTAGTTAGTCATATAATTAATTAAACTTCCAAAAGATTAGTGGTGAGATTACATAAGAGAGCCATTTATTTAATGATGAAGATTTAATTTCCACAGGGATCTGTTGGATGCAGAGCAAAGATTCAGCTGAAAGCATGGAACGGTAGCTGCCGCCCTAGCTATACTATTTCTGTCAGAGATGCTGCAGCTAGTCCATCAAAGTTATAGCAATCAGGCAAAACCTGCTAAAAATTCATCACTGTAGATGCATGGAAAGGAAATTAAAAATGAACCTTTAGAGTCTGTTTTACCATTCTCTCAAATCACGATTATTCTGTACTTTAACTCCATCTTCCCAGATCCTTCTTTTTGCAGACTGAGATTCACAAAGTGAATTGTAAATAATTTAAATGCATGAACCAGAAGCACCTGGAATTTAACAACAATGAAGAAAAACAGGCAACCGAATAAGTGTGAAGCTCAAGGAAGTTTGGATGATTGATGAGAAATGGCATGCAAAATGTCCAAACACAGTGTCGAGCGAGAGAACAAAAATAATTAAAGTGCTGAATAATTTGGCCAAAACATAAGGGACCGACCGGGATCAGTGGGAGTTCTGCTTGAACTGTACAGCACTCTGTTCAGGCGAATGAGTTCCAGACAAATATTCACTGGGTGGAGTCCAAAGTGAATTATTAGATGAACAATAATAAGAAATATCAACAGGATTTGGCCATCTTATAATAATAATATAATATAATATTCATTTATTGTCATTGCAACGAGTACAACGAAATTAAAAAATAGCCAATCCTGACGGTGCGTACAAACATATATGCAATAAATGCAAAAACAAATAAATACATAAATACAATTAAATACAATTATATTAAGTACAAGATCTTTTAACGGTGTTGCCTAGTGCAAAGGTAGTGTTCAGTTCTCGTATGGCCCTGGGGTAAAAACTGTTTTTAAGTCTGTTTGTTCAGGATTTGATCGACCTGAAACGTCGACCAGAGGGCAGATGAACAAACAGACGGTGGCCGGGGTGGGATGGATCTTTTATTATTTTGCCTGCTCTACTGAGGCAGCGTAGGCTGAACAGGTGCTCCAGGGAGGGCAGTGAGCAGCCGATGATCTTCTGGGCCGTCGTGATGACCCTCTGAAGGGCCTTCCTGTCCTTTTCTGAGCAGCTGGCATACCATGTGGTTATACAGTATGCCAGCACACTCTCGATGGAGCAGCGATAGAAGGACAACATGAGCTTCTCCTGCAGGTTGGTTTTCCTGAGGATCCTCAGGAAGTGGAGTCTCTGCTGTGCCTTCTTTACTGTGGTGATGGTGTTGGTAGACCAGGTAAGATCCTCTGCGATGTGCGTACCCAGGAACCTGAAAGCTGGTACCCTTTCCACACAGACCCCATTGATGTAGAGTGGGTCGTAATCTCCACTGGTTTTTCTAAAGTCAATTATAAGTTCCTTTGTTTTGGAGGAGTTCAGGACCAGATTGTTCACTGAACACCATGCTGCCAGCCTTTGGATTTCATCCCTATAGGCTGTCTCATCTCCTTCTGAGATGAGTCCAACCACAGTCGTGTCATCCGCGAACTTGATGTTGGTGTTGGTGGGATGGGTGGGGGCGCAGTCGTGAGTGTAGAGGGAGTAAAGGATGGGGCTCAACACACAGCCCTGTGGTGAGCCGGTGCTCAGTGTAATGGTGGAGGAGAGGTGAGGGCCTATTTTGACGGTCTGGGGGCGGTTGGTCAGGAAGTCCTTGATCCATTGGCAGATGGTTTGGGAAAATCCAAGGTCGGAAAGTTTGGTGACCAGTCTGCTCGGGATGACCGTGTTAAAGGCAGAGCTGAAGTCGAGGAAGAGCATCCTCACATAGCTCCCCTGGTGTTCAAGGTGGGTCAGTGCAGTGTGAAGAGCAGTGTCGATGGCATCCCCTGTAGACCTATTTGCTCTGTAGGCAAACTGGTGTGGGTCGAAGGTGGGTGGGAGGCTGGCTTTGATGTGCTGCAGGACCAGTCTCTCGAAGCACTTTGTGATGACCGGTGTGAGTGCTACCGGACGGTAGTCGTTAAGACCGCTGATGACAGACTTTTTCGGCAGTGGGATGATTATGGCGGACTTCAGGCAGGGAGGGATGGTGGATTTTAAAAGGGACAGGTTGAAGATTTTTGTGAAGACCTCAGATAATTGGTCTGCACATTCCCTCAGCACTCTGCCCGTCACACCATCGGGGCCTGCAGCTTTCCTGGGATTCACTGCTCTGAGCACGCGCTTAACATCATACTCCTGCACAGTGAAGGTGTTGCTGTCAGGTGCTGGAGAGGGTGTTATGTCTGCCACTGTAGCTTTCACCTCGAAACGAGCAAAGAAACAGTTAAGGTCCTCTGCCAGCGAGGCGTCGCCGTCGGCAGTCGTGCGGTTGCTGGTCTTGTAGTTGGTGATGTGCTGGATGCCTTGCCATACCCGCCGTGGGTCATTGTTGGAAAAGTGGTCCTCAATCTTCCTCTTGTAGGACGCTTTGGCATCCTTGATGCCTCTCTTCAGGTTGGTTCTAGCAGCACTGTATAGAGCTCTATCACTAGACCTGAAGGCGGTGTTACGGTCCTTGAGGAGAGACCTGACATCCTTTGTCATCCAGGGTTTTTGATTGGGATACAACCGGATGCGTTTGTCGACGGTGACATTGTCAACACAGTTTTTGATGTAGCAAAGTACAGTTGATGTGTACTCCTCCAAGTCCTGATCCTCAAAAATATCCCAGTTGGTCCTTTCGAAGCAATCCTGCAGCTGCGAGGAAGCTCCTTCAGGCCATGTCTTCACAGTCTTTATGGTGACTGGAGCTTTCCTCCTGAGTGGGGTGTATGCTGGAGTTAGGAATATGGACAGGTGATCTGACTGCCCCAGGTGTGGTAGTGGTGCTGACCTGAAACCCTTCTTAATATTTGAGTAAACCTTGTCTAGTGTGTTTTTCCCCCTGGTAGCACATCTTATGTGTTGTTCAAGTTTCGGGAGAACTGACTGGTTGAAGTCCCCGGCTATGATGTGGGCTGCTTCTGGATATGTGCTCTGTTGTGAGTTTATTGCACCGAGCAGGTAGCCTAAAGCTGTGCTAACGTTAGCATTCGGTGGGATGTAGACTGCTGTTACTATAACCCCTGTAAATTCGCGAGGGAGGTAAAAAGGCCTGCATTTAACTGTTAGGGACTCCAGATCAGGAGAACAGTGGCTATCTATGATTTGGATGTTAGTGCACCAGCTGTTGTGCACGTAAATGCATAACCCCCCCCCCTTGCTCTTACCGGAGTCGATGTTTCTGTCCCAACGAAACGCTGTACGCCCGGCTAGCTCAATGGCTCCGTCTGGGATAAGTGGATGAAGCCATGTCTCTGTTACTAAGAGAATGCAACAGTCCTCCACGAGTTTGTTTGCTGATATCTGCATTTAGCCTGCAGAATGTTGACCTGATGCAGATTTTGCTGTTCCAAACAAATGTCGTTATGTGTTACAGGTTCACCAGGAGGGACTTATCATTTTTAGGCACGTCTGCTAATCCTGTGTGAAATGGAGTAAACCCCCGATTCTTGGGAGGATTGCAATCGTGTTAATTGAAATTTTGTAAATGAAAAAGGCTGGGATGGAGGGTGGGGTTTGGGGGAGGGGGGTGGAGAGTAGCGCATTACATTTATTTTAATACATCATATTCCTGTCCATTGTGAACGATGTGCTATTCATAACTTCGTAAATCAAAGACACATAGTCAAGTCAAGTCAGGTCAAATTTATTTGTCACATACACATACTCGATGTGCAGTGAAATGAAAGTGGCAATGCCTGCGGGTTGTGCACAAAAAGAATTACAGTTACAGCATATAAATAAAGTTAATAAGTTACTAAACATAGCACAAAAAGTGTCGACAACAATTTAGTCTCTGGGGTTATAAAAGTTGACAGTCCTGATGTCCTGTGGGAAGAAGCTCCGTCTCATCCTCTCCGTTTTCGCAGCGTGTCAGCGGAGACGTTTGCCTGATCGTAGCATCGTGGCATATCCCAAAGAGTTGGCAGCAAGATAGGAAATATTCGTAACTTGAACAAGTGTAGATTGAAAATATCCTTAAAACTATGTTACTGGATTACGTATTGAAGAAGGGCTGGCTGTAATGCATGGATTGCGCAAGGCTAGTTAATTCTGCTGGGGCTTTGATGAGACTGACTGAGAAGAGGAGGAAGTTTGAAAGCCTTCATGTCAACGACAGAAGGTTATGAAACCAAGTGTGGCTTCAGATTGGTGTTGAATGAGCCTTTATGGTCAGGCCTAAACTAAAGAGTGGTCGCTGTATTGGGGTTCCTGGAATGCAGCAGGAACAATATGTAAATATGAGTAACCATCCAGGAGAGGAAGTAAGGTAAGTTGAAGGCTAGCAAACCATTTTAACGCTGATGAACTGTGAGCAAAGCAGATTTCATTTTATGAAATTCATGACCTGTGGCAATTCAGCAATGGAGGCATAGCATGGGTATTCCTCCACATTCAGTTTCTTCACCAAGTGAGATGGATTTATTCCTGGCCACATGTATCTGGGAGCCTCAAGTGAGGGTCAGAGGTGAGGAGGCTGGATATCCTGTGGTGGGTAACTTCCCTCCTGACGTCCCAAAGTCTTTCCACCTTCTATAAGGCACGTCAGCAGCACACTTGCCTGGACTTGAACTTCGTCAAAACACAGGAAAACCTGACACCATCCACGATAAAGCAGCCTGCTTGGTTGATATCCCATCCACCACCCTAAACATTCCCTCCATCAGCAGTGCACTGTAGAACAGTGATAACATCCACAATATGCATGCAGTTCCTTAGCTAGACTCCTCTGACAGCACCTCCTAAACACACAACCTCTACTGGGCAAGTCGAGCAATCAGTTGAAATGCGGCGAGAGGAATGGGTGCTCCTGACTCCTCAAATTGGGGAATGGTAATGCACGATTGGGGAATGGTAATGCACGATTGGGGAATGGTAATGCACGATTGGGGAATGGTAATGCACGATTGGGGAATGGTAATGCACGATTGGGGAATGGTAATGCACGATTGGGGAAGGGTAATGCACGATTGGGGAAGGGTAATGCACGATTGGGGAATAGTAATGCACGATGGTGTTGATGAAGCTACAATTTACTCATCTTTACTAATCCTGTTAGATTATTAAACCACTCCCCACATTACATCCAGGTAAAGCTAGAAAACACCTGCTGCTGACTTCTTTGTCCACCTCTAATCGGATTTACTAGAGCACAACTGGTTTCTGTCCTTGATTGTATTGCAGGATGTTTAATACCTACTGCACTCAAGGGAACAGCATGAACATTCATTGGTGCAGTATTTTGATTTCCTGCCATCTTTTAAAATTTCCCCCTTCTTGATTTGTACTGTCCTCCAAATTCCATCTTTACTGTTGCCCTATAAATACTGAGGTGAATTGTAAGCATTGTCCTATGTTTTCTGATCCATATTGGATATATGAAAAGTGGAATCAAAATGATGACACATCCATGTTAAAACTGTGATTTTATTGCAACCTGTTTTTATTTTCAACCAATAGCCTGCTCTGTACTCTTGTTTGAATCCCGCCTCAGTGGGGCAAATTGCCCACTTTAGAACGACACTTTCAATATGTGGCCTAGAGTCGGAATACAGAAAAACCCAGCTCTTCTGCAGTTTGCAAAGCACCATGCTTTGTGGCAAGTGTTAATCATACCCACATCTATGTATTCAGGTGACGGTTATACCTTCAATATTGATGGCGTAACTCATAGTGAATTGCAACCATTCCTGCTTTTCCTTGTGATAGGGATGTGAAATAAATATTCTTCCAACTAGTTAGACTTTGCTCATGACAACACAAAAGAGGTTCTGAATTTTTGTTTTGTTTTTGTAGTCAATCTGTTCCTAGTCTGTGAAACTGTGCAGCAGTCTGACTCAATGGCAGAGTTCAGATTTTTGGTGTGGATTTCAGATGTTCTTGATTTATGCAAATTATCACCCAGACAAGTTATGAAGCCATATGCCTCTGGCAGCTTAGATCCTGCTTAATTTGGAATAATTTGGTGCCTTGTGGATTCTGATTGCATGCATGCAATCAACTACCCACTTGCCTCCCATTCTACGAATCTAACCATAACTCGCTGACTCCTTTAGATTAGTTTAGAGATACAGCGTGGAAATAGGCCCTTTGGCCCACCGAGTCCATGCCAACCAGCGATCACCCGCATACTAGTTCTACGCTACACACAAGGGACATTTTACAGAAGCCAATTAACCTGCAAATCTGCACGTCTGGGATGTGGGAGGAAACCGGAGCACCCAGAGGAAACCCACATGGTCACAGGGCGAACATGCAAACTCCATACAGACAGCACCCACAGTCAGGATTGAACTCTGGTCTCTGGCACTGTAAGGCAGCACCTCTACTGCTGCGCCACTATGCCGCCCTTCCCTCTTTAAAAAAAAATTGTTTATTGAAAATAATTTTAAAATCTCATCAGCTTCTTCAGTAGAAACGAAGAACTGCAGATGCTGATTAATACACAAACGGGCATAGAGTGCTGGAGTAACTCAGCAGGTCAGGCAGCCTCTTCAATATTTTGACTGGACAGTCAATATTCTGCCTGAATCGTCTTACCGATATAATTTACATGCCTGGTTAAGTCCTATAACTGGACTGCCCAGATTCTAACGGAATTACTCCCAAAAAGACTCTCTGCGGTCTGCTAAATAAGGTATTTGCCGCAAAATTGTTCGAATTCTTTAATAAGCCTTTATATTCACGATAGGTTACTTGAAGTAATGCATTGAAAACTCTTTAATAGCTTAGTAGACAAATTTTAAATGCTTTTTTTGCTTTCTCCCTCCTGCGTAAAGTGAAATTTGTTATTTTTTCACCTGTGTGAGGTTTCGAGCATATTAAGCACGTGGAACAACTCACTGTTCCCCTACTGGAGAGAAATATTCCAAACTTTGAGCAATGCTTTGACCTGAGTTGGTGCTGGGTTCCTCCTCTTTGAAACTAATCTGGGATATTTAATCAGGGTGTTATGTTCATCTGTGCTATGAAATACCTGCTAGTTCACAGAGTGATCTAGCCCACTAAAATGTGTAGGCTACGTAATGTCGCCATGTCTCCTGCATGGTAAATAATGGCAAGGTATTTTTGGTGGCTATTAAAATTAGCCCCTGACAGTCACCTACCTTCAGGTTGACTGCACATCCAACACAAAGAAGGGTCATTGCAACTTGGATGTAGGTCTGGGTGAGTTTGAAGATGGGTCTCGACTCGAAATGTCGCCCATTTCCTTCTCTCCAGAGATGCTGCCTGTGCTGCTGAGTTACTCCAGCACTTTGTGTCTGTCTTTGGATATAGGTCAGTCAGAATCCGCTGAACTCTGATTCCTTGAAACCCAGAACTATTTTGTTCTGTACAAATGTAAGATTCTGAGGGGTATCGACAAAGAGGACGTGGAGACCACATTTCCTCTTGTGGGCAAATCTAGAATCAGGAGTAAGTGTTTAAAAATAGGAGGTCATCCATTTACGGCCGAGATGAGGCAAAATAGTTTCTCTGAAGCTCGCAAATATTTGAAAGTTTTATTTAATAGGTGGTGACAGCAGTCTTTGAATTATTTGAATGGATAGGTAGATACAATCAGTCATTATCTTGAATGAAGGTTTGAAAGGCCAAGTGGCCCTTTCCTGTTCCTAATTTGTTTGTTTGTAACTAAGATTTCAGTTTTGTCTGTCCAGTTGAAAGATTTTTACAAATTGGCTTCTCTTAATAATTAACGTGTGCTAGCGATGTCTGCTAGTAAATCAGTCTCACTCCCAATATCTAAAATCAGAGAACCCCAGATGCCTGTTAATGTGCAAAAGGACGCAAAGTACTGAAGTAACTCAGCGGGTCAGGCATCATCTCTGGAGAACATGGATAGTTGGCGTTTTGGAGCAAGGCCCTTCTTCAGTCTGTAGAAGAAGGGTCTCGGCCTGAAATATTACCTATCCATCTTCTCCGGACCTGACCAGCTGAGTCACTCCAGCACTTTGTATCCTTTTCACTCCCAATATCATCAGGTGTGTGAATCTGATCACGGGGAAAGTGTTCCCAACACTGAGCTCTGATCTCGATGCCTCCTGCTTTCTGTTTAAAATATCTGTCAGAGCGAGGGCCAGCTATCATCATCATTGTCACGGTTACAGCTTCCCAGTTCAAACATATTAATCAGGTTCTTTTGTTGGCTTAAGAAGCAGATATTTATCATGACTGAACAATTAAGGCGTTTGAATTGATGGGCGAAGCCTTGCTAGTGCAGTTTATGTTGATCTTGTGGTTGCCAGTCAGTGCCACTGACAATAGAGTTCAATTTAAATATTACTGCTGAAATACCTGACCAAAATGAGAAGAGGAGTAGAGGTGATAATTATGACTCATTAAGTTTTTTTTTGTTTCTTTTATTATTGTCATGTGTCAGGTACAGTGAAAAGCTTTTTGATGTGTGCTCTCCAGTCAGCGAAAATACATGATTACAATAAAGTAACCCACAGTGTACAGATACAAGGTACAACGATTAGTGCAAGCTAAAGTCCAGTAAAGTCCGATTAAAGATAGTTTGAAGGTCTCCAACGAGCTAGATGGGAGGTCTGGATTGTTCTCTAGTTGGTGAGAGGACGGTTCTGTTGCCCAATATGTAGAGCTCTTTATTATTGATATAATAGAAACATAGAAAATAGGTGCAGGAGGAGGCCATTTGGCCCTTCGAGCCAGCACCGCCATCCATTGTGATCATGACTAATCATCCACAATCAGTGGCCCGTGCCTGCCTAATTATTGGTGAATACATTTTGCATGTTCAATAACAGAATATATTACATCAAAATAATTGCAGAGCAGCTGTTCTGCAAAACATCTTCCCAGAAACATAACTTGCCATTATTAAAATTAGTCCCAAAATATTCTGAACTACAGATTATACACTTTAGAGAAAATCATGTTAAAGATTTGGTCAAATGCTTCAGCAATATGTGAATTTAAGGTTGATTCCAGGAGTTGATTTATTAATGGAGTAATGGAGTAAATCACTTTACTTAAGATATGAACCCTTCCACAGCAATATTTAGGCTTGTCCAAGGTAATGTCTGTATAACTTTGTGTAGAAGTAGTTTATGTTTCACCCTGTATTCAGATAGTTTAAGACTACAATACATTAATTGTTTGTGTACACAATACTAACTGTCGCTTGCTAGAGCAATACACATTCACCTTCATCTTTAGGATAATGAAGTTAACAGCAGGAGTGAGTCGTGTGTATTTTCTGCACGAATAATTGTTCTGGATTTGTTCATTTCTAGGGTCCAATTTCGTGGAATGTTTAAAAGACGAACCAAATTGGAGGTTGTAAATTGAGTTTGCTGAGTGGATGGACAGCAGGATGATGTCAAAGTGGATAACCATCGGTGGACATTCTCATGAGCTAGAGACTTAACACGGACACTGGGGAGCCTCATGAGTTGAAGACTTGATGCAGAAATCAGTCTGGCTCAGAACAATTGCGGTTAGTGAATGCGCAGCATTGTCTACGACCTTTGATATTCCTTTTCTTAGAAAGAATTTAAACACTGAAAGCTTTACATTGAGAGCTCAACACTCGGTTTCAGTTTTGAACATTCTGAAATTTCCTTCCGTGGCCCACACTTCGTAAGGAGGAGATCGTTGCAGTCGGTGACCCTCTGGGTGAATGCGGCATAATGTCCAAACAGTTGGAGTTGATCAACTTGTCATTCCTGACAGATAAAGAGAAGGAAGCAATCAAGAACGTTCTCGTCCGTGATGAGCAGTTGAGGAAACTGGAGGAAAAGCGAATAAGGTACTGTGGAGAGAGGAGATGTTGGGGTAAAACTACTGACTGGCGGAGTAGACTTGATGGGCCGAATGGTCTAATTCTGCTCCCAAAATTGGAGAATTCATTGTTAATACCATTGGGGTATAAGCTTCCCAAGCATTATATGAGGGGCTGTTCTTCTAGTTTGTGTGTGGCTCACTCTGGCAATCGAGTTCCAGGCTTTGTCATTTCTCTTCCAACTTTCTCTCCCCTACTACAACTCGAAACGTCACCTGTCCATGTTCTCCAGAGATGTTTCCTGACGCACTGAATTACTCTAGCATCTGCAGTTCCTTGTGTCTACTGTCCATATTGCTAATACTGTCTAATCCAGGCAGCATTCTGATAAATTTCTTCTGCACCCAAAATCTTGATATTCTTCCAATAATGGGGCACATATTACTCCAAATGCAGCCTCACCAAAATTTTATTAAGCTATAACATGACTTCCTGATTCATATACTCAGTGCACTGACCAATGAAGATAAGCAAATAATATACCTTCTTTACCACTTTCAGGGAGCTATGAATTCTGTAAATCAATGATGTTCTGAATCCTGCCATTAACTGTCTGCTTTTCCTTTACATCCAACCTCTCAAAGTGCAACACCTCACACTTGCTCAGATTAATCTCCATTATTATACCATTTAAGAATGAAAATACCTACACTCGATATTTCAACAGTGACTCATAAATATCAGGGTCAGCTGATTCTGTTTGTTCACACAATCTCAGTGCATTTTTGTTTGCATAAAAGTAGCTCTATTCTCTTAAATTGAAGATGTTTCAATATTTAGTTTTGATATATATGTCAATTCAAAGTACACATATTTCTGTGGCCTTTCGGAACTACTTGGTGAAACCATCTTTGAAATGAAGACCAGCACAGATCAAGAGGCATAACTTTAAAATTGTCACCCAGAACTCTTCTCCTACCAAAGCTGATGAAAAGATGGATTTTAAACTATGATTAAATATTGCAGTTCATTTCTTCATCCTTCAGGGAAATACTTTATCTTTCAGGGAAAAACATTTCTGCTCTGTTGTTGACCAACTGATTATTGAACACCGGAAACTTCCACTTTTACAAATCGATGGGAATTTTGCCTCCCATGTTGTTCTGAGGTTGTTTCTTGTGAGGCTGCAATTCTTTCTCTTGCACCTGGAAAGATTATCTGCCGAGGATATTCATTCGTCGAATGTGATTAGTGGTGTACTACAAGGCTCGGTGCTGGGACCCCAGTAATTTATAATATATATATTAATGACTTTGGTGAGGGAATTAAATGTGCATCTCTAAGTTTGCGGATGACACAAAGCTGGGTGGCAGCGTGAGCTACGAAGAGGATGCTATGAGGCTGCAGGGCAACTTGGATCGGTTAGGTGAGTGGGCAGAAGCATGGCAGATGCAGTATAATGTGGGTAAATGTGAGATTATCCACTTTGGTGGCGAGAACAGGAAGGCAGATTATTATCTGAATGGTGTCAGATTCGGAAAAGGGGAGGTGCAACGAGGCCTGGGTGTGCTTGTACATCAGTCACTGCAGGTACAGCAGGCAATGAAGAAAGCTAATGGCATGTTGGCCTTCATTGCTAGAGGATTTGAGTTTAGGAGCAAGGAGGTCCTACTGCAGTTGTACAGGGCTCTGGTGAGACGACACCTGGAGTATTGTGTGCAATTTTGATCTCTTAATTTGAGGAAGGACATTATTGCTATTGAGGGAGTGCAGTATAGGTTCACCAGGTGAATTCCCGGGATGGCGGGACTGACGTATGATGAAAGAATGGGTCGACTGGGCTTGTATTGCTGGAATTTAGAAGGATGACAGGGGATCTTATAGAAACATAAAATTCTTAAAGAATTGGACAGGATAGATGCAGGAAAAATGTTCCCGATGTTGGGGGAGTCCAGAACCAGGGGTCACAGTTTAAGAATAAGGGGTAGGCCATTTAGGACTGAGATGAGGAAAAACTTCTTCACCCAGAGAGTTGTGAATCTGTGGAATTCTCTGCCACAGAAGGCAGTGGAGGCCAATTTTTCAATTGTTTTCAAGAGAGAGTTAGATTTAGCTCTTAGGTCTATAGGAATCAAGGAATATGGGGGAAAAGCAAGAATGGGCATGTGATTTCAGATGATCAGCCATGATCATATTGAATGGCAGTGCTGGCTTGAAGGGCCGAATGGCCTTCTCCTACAGCTATTTTGCTATGTTTTTATGTTTCTAATCACTTCTGGCTATTGGAGGTTGTAATTGCACTACTCCGCCTCCTCACCCCTCTATTCATTGTCCCTGGTAACTCCACTCACTGTCCCCTGCTACTCCAAACTCTACCCTCGCTCTGTCCTCTCACCTCTCCACTCGATGTCCATTCTCTGCTTCCTCTCTGTCCTTTTGCTTCTCAACTCACCTCCCCCAACAATGTTCCCTTCCACCTTGCCAAACCTGTTCTCGGCAGTACTCTACCCCATTGTTTTGCAGTGATGCTCCTGTTCTCACCAGCACTGTACCCCAGCATTATGGATCTCAGGCCTCTGCTACAGGACACCTGGGTCTTGAGTTGGATGTGGGTCAGGTTCTGGACTCAAACCTGGAAAAATTCAGACCATCATGGTCTCTGGGTTTCTGTCCACAAGTATCACATCCAGTGAACATGTCCATTCTTGATTCTTCAGTAGCAGCCTCAAAGTTATTCCTATTTGCTTCCCATGTTGACTTTGCAGGCTGCCGCTAGGGGATGCTGGTATCCTGACCCACCCAAATATTAGTGGCAAGCTTACAGCTCGTGCAGCTGGTGTGGAGGGGTAAAACCAGGCCTGCGTGAACCATAGAGGCAGTGCATTCAAGGCAGATGTTACCAATGGGCCACATGTTGAGCACTATAGGGATAAAGAGCAAGTGCAACCTTGTGAGATTCATCCACATTGGAGAACATATCTGAAGTAGCGCAGTTGGGTTTGATGTACCATTGTGTAGAATAAAGGTTAAAAGTATAATTGATGTCATCTGTCAGTGCAAAGTCAGGGTTTGCGCTCAATTTTTCCCATAATCACTCCTTACTGTTGTGTCTCTTTCTAAAGAAAGTTGAAGAATGAGCTGCTGGAAATTCGGCGTAAGGGAGCCAAACGTGGCAGCCTGGACTACAGTGACAAGACCTGTGCACGCTGTCAAGGGAGCCTTGGTCACTTTGTTAAGAGTGGCCGTGTGTGCAAGCAGTGTAACCACCTGGTGTGTAAGGAGTGTGGCACTGAAGGTGTAAACCGAATGTGGAAATGCAATGTGTGCATCAAAGAGTCGTGAGTGTGTACTTGCTTACTAGTATTTTGTTTAAATATAGAAAAGCCTGAACTTCATGCATGTGATGTAGCAGCAGAAGCCATGTGTTAATGGGGTGGGTGAGCTGGATCTGGACCTGTCCAATCTCTCACTGCAATGAATAAAAACACTCTCAGGTTATGCAATAGTAAATGCTTGGGAGAACAAAATGTTATGTAATCTATGCCGAGTTATGTAATCTATTATTTTTCAAGGATCATACTTTTTCCAATAGAGAAAGGGAGAATACTTTGATTGAAAATAGAATGCTAATATTTAACCCCAAAATGCAATATGACCTGGGTCAATTTAATTGTTGCTAACAATCCAGTCACAATTGATTTTGACACAATGATGTCATGGCTATCTAAGGATATTCAGAGGTACAGGAACCAAAGCCCCGGAATGGGAACGGTTGAGGGGATACGTCACAAAATTATTCATCTAGTAGAAATTCCGAGCCACTTGAAGCAAGATACAGTCTGGAACATGCAATAGATAAATTAATTTGAGAATATAGACCCTAATTTACCGGGAGCGGCCACGATGGTGCAGCAGTAGAGTTGCTGCCTTACAGCGCTTGCAGCGCCGAGACCCAGGTTCTATCCCGACTATGGGTGCTGTCTGTACGGAGTTTGTACGTTTGCCCTGTGACCGCATGAGTTTTCTCTGAGATCTTCGGTTTCCTCCCACACTCCAAAGACGTACAGGTATGAAGGTTAATTGCCTTGGTATATGTGTAAATTGTCCCTAGTGTGTGTAGAGTAATGTTAAAGTGCGGGGATCGCTGGTCGGTGCTGACTCAGTGGGCCAAAAGGCCTGTTTCCGCACTGTATCTCTAAAACTAAAAACTAAAGTATCACTTCCCAATAAGTAAAGGAAGGAGTTTGATATCTCCTATCACGTAATTTCCTTCACTCAACTTCAGTAGCAGAAAACCAAGCCTCTGGAATTCTGAAACGTCTTTGTGGAATTATAATTATAATCCTTGATGTAATTTTTCAATAGTGTGCCTTCCAATTGATTTGGACGTCTCTTATTGCAAACCACAAGCAAGACATCCAGCAGCCATTTTAAGCAAAGCTTCAGCAAGAGAGCTAATTGGATTTCTCTTGATAGACAATAGACAATAGGTGCAGGAGGAGGCCATTCGGCCCTTCGAGCCAGCACCGCCATTCAATGTGATCATGGCTGATCATTCTCACAGTACCCCGTTCCTGCGTTCTCCCCATACCCCCTGATTCCGCTATCCTTAAGAGCTCTATTCAGCTCTTGATCTAAGCATGCTGAACCTTAGAGACAATAACTTTGGAGTTAAAGTGGGAGTTGATGTCAATTAGTCCAAAAGTGCTAAGAATTATTTCATTTTGCTTATACAGTCTAGACTAAGCTTTAACGTACACCTCCACAACTAAAGACAAATAAAATGGAAGTTCACTCAGCTAATGTAATCATTTGTTCTTCAGGAAGCTGAAGAAACAGACTGGAGATTGGTTCTTTGAAAATCGAGCAAAAAGGCACAGCATTGATTTTGGTAGTGATATAATAAGAGCGTCACTGAAGAGGAAACATGGGAGTAAGTAACAGAGGCGTCCATATTGTCAATAATGAAACCTGTTATGGGTATGTATATATGAAACATAATGTTCAACTTTCTTCAAAACTTGAGCTTTCGAGTTTAGCATCCCACCCTACATCAACCATAAGTGGATGCTGGTCCAAATCTCTGCTGTCTTGTGCTCATTGACTTGCACTGAGTCCCAGTTAAACCATGCCTTAATTTTGTCATTGCCATCCTTGGTTTCAGGTCCCTCTATCCAACCTTGGTAAACCTCTACAACTCCTCAGGATTTCTGAACCCTCTAATTCTGGCCTCTTGTGTATACTCGATTTTAATTGCTCCATGTTAGTTGCCTCAGCTTTAAACTCGGAGAATTCCTCTCACCCATACTTCCAAATCAGTCCTCGTACCTTCTTTGTTTTCCTTAAAATCTAGCATTTTATGCAAGCTTTTGGTTACCTGTCTCGATGATTTCTTGTACAATTTGATGTCAAATTTTGTATTTTTTTTATCCCTGACCAAGCCTGTAAAGTTTCTTTGGATGTTTTACTATGATAAAGATGGTATACTGAAGTAAGCTGTTACTTTAGTAGATTGCATTTTATTCTGTACACAAGTGCTTTCCCATTTTTTTTACTGAAGTTGATGTATTGGAACTGTAAGAATGTGGGATACTGTGGGAGTGAATGGGTGGTGCTATGAATTGGGACCATGGACAGTAAAAGTTGGTAAATACCTCACAATTTTTCACAGATGGTGTAGTAAATAAGCGAGAGACGGCAGGACAGGCATTGCTACAACAGGCACTGGTGGTTGAGGCAAAGGAAAATACTGAGGCAAAGGCACAACAGAAGATTTCTGAGTGAGTGTGATTATCTAGGATATGGTGGAGGTTTATTTGTAAGCCATTAATTTAGGATTTTTTTTGCCATTGATCTGTTTATTTCAGTTTATGTTTAAGTAACCATAAAGAAAAAGCCAATGTATAGAATATTATACATGTTCCAATCTGTTTCTAAACTTGGTTTCAATGAATTTTACACAACCGTGTTTTATAACATTGTTATTGCATATGTTTTACTGTGTTGTACATTAAGTGTCTACAAAATAGTAAGGAATTTCTACCCTGATATTTGATTCCTTTTTGTGGTTTGGAAGAAAAAAAAGTAAAGAAATCTTGCATCTATTCCAAGGATACAAGACATACTAAAAATGGGAGCGTTGTTAAAATCTCCAATGCTCCTGAGCCTCAGCGAGGGTGAAAAGTTGCTGAGATGAAAAGACATACATTGTCTCAAAAGAAACAATGTTTTGGAAGCTTTTCCAGCCAAACCTGCAGCCAAACTTGGTTCCTTCAGCCAAAGGAGGTCCACAAGCTCAGAATGGATAGTGAGGGCTACAATAATCAATAGATAAAACTGGACTTGGACCAAGGCACTTAATGGGTAGAGGAGGAGAAAACGAGGATTGTACAAGAATTCTGTTGTATCTCATTCGTTATCTGAAGGGGACTTCAAATGGAAACTTTGCCCCATATTCAGTAAATATCTGGCAAAAGCAACATGCCAATTTCCTTTACATAGCGGAGATTTTAGTGTGCTTTAGAAAGTAAATTGCAAGATAACCATGCTGAGTACTGGTACTGCAAAAGGACAATCTTACAAGTTGCTGCACTTTGTTGCTTCAGGGAATCGGGTGGAGACGATTGTACACTTGTATTTGATGTCAAATGCACACAGGCTTCATTATGCGTTTAATATCTATGGGTCTAATTCCTCCATGTATTGGAGCTGGAGAATCTGATCCATGCTTTTATTACAAAAGCTTACATTTAACAGGTTAAGATCATTAACTGTGTCCTTTTTTTTCTTTGACTTCTAAATTACAAGGCAAAGACATACAATGTATTCAATGCAGTGATATTGATCCATGATCAAAATCAAATGAACCCTTGGAAATTTTACTTTGCGGTTACTTATAAACAGCAGAGGGATCAAATAAGTAGAATTAATCTGGTTATTGTAAACTAAAAGCAAATCGACAGGCTACACACGGTGTTATTTTTGGTTCACAAAATGCTCTTTTGACTTTGCATCATGTCAGAAGAATGAAAAGAGTAATATGAGTAATAAGTTTCCCTGAAACAACAGTAAAATAATGAATCCTATCTGTGGTTTTTGATAGTGACCAGTCTGAAGCCCGAGAGGCTTCTGATCATCCAAGCGATACAGAGTCCACTGGACGTGTGAGTGTCGGCAGCCACAAGAACAGCCCACAATCTGCCTCCAATTACAACACACCCAACAATTCCAGGTGAGGGATATACGGATGTCCTGAAATCCGTTGGATTAAATTGAAATTTTAGGCTAATTTATTTCCTTATAAGCTGACTTTTTGACCAGATTTTGGGTATATTGACTGACTAACTTCTTATGGCTTGCATCATATTTTATTTGATAACATCTCCTCTGAGATGTTTTGTAATAAAACTCCACTAATCAGATATCCCAATTATCTGATGGTTCAAGAAATGTCTCACTTAGTTCTGTTCTGGCACTCCTTTTAAATGCACCGTGTCCCCGGTCCCCCATGCTTTCGGCAGGATCTCTAACCCCACATTCCTTTTATTCCCTTATCAGTATCTATACACTGCAAATGGATCAAATGTAATCATGTATTGTCTTTCTGCTGACTGATTAGCACGCAACAAAAGTTTTTCATTGTACCTTGGTACACATGACAATAAACTAGACTAAAACTAAACTAAACATCTCGTTCAATATATGCTCAAGGCCTTGAAGATGTTGGTCAAGGCAGACCAGCTTCACTACTCTTTAGATGCAAATGTAGTAACTATTTTTCCTCAACCCTCTCTACTCTGCACCCATAACTGCTGATTTCATTGCACTTCTTTTTGGAAGTGTTGTACACCTCTTTGAACGTTTTTCTCTTTCAACCTGGGAACCTCCGGTTGGAGAGTGCAGAATAGAGACTCTTTTTTGGGAGTCTAATGTTGGGCAGTGGAATGGCATGGCCAGCCCAATGTAACCAATTGAGAGTCTTAGTACTGGGGATGGTGGTCTGGGAGATGTCACTGAGTTCATTTATCCTTCCAGTAAATTTAGAAGAATTTTGGAGACACATCATTGGAGTATTTTTCCAATGAGATGCCGACTCTAGGTAGTACAGATCTCAAAAATTAAAAGGGGGCAAGCTTCACTGCGGCCCAGTAGACTGTGAGTTTTGTGCCAAGTTCGAGGTCTTGATCTCCAAACACCCTTTTCCTCCATCAACCAAAGGCTGGCATATACACTCTTGGTGACTAACATAAGCAAACAATACATGTTGCTTAATGATTTTCAGTGATTCTGCAGTGGGAAGGGCGAGTGACAAATTATCAGTGATATAGATGCAAACAAAACCAAAGTCACACAAAGCATCTGCCACAAACAATGTTTATTCAGTAATATGAGTTTGATTAAGTATACTTCTGTGTGTGCTGTTTGCTGGAGTTCACCCACTTAATAAACATGTTAATCAACAGATGTTTGAAACTGGATTTTAAAAATTGAATCATGTCAGAATGTCTAGCGTTGTCATTTGTCTGGCGTTGAATTAAGTCATGAGTTAGAAAATGGCCACAAATTTGAAGTGGTGGTTTGAGGTTCTAAACTTCTGAAGTATCGCAGAGACCTTGGACAAGTAAATCAGTCAGAATTTTCAGTGTTATTTTAAAATCAACAGGGACAAGAAATATAATTTCGATAGCTTCATCATGTTATGACCATTGTAGATCCTGAGTGCTCTTTCAAATATATTTTTTATGTCATTGTGAGGCAAATGAATCCATATTTTTTTCAAATTAATCCATATTTGTTGTAAATTCAGCAAAAGAGCAATATAAACAAGCTTTCAAATTGTTTTTTGAGACTCTCACAATCCCAGGTAAAGGGCAGTTTCTTCCAAGTATTAGTTGAGTTTCAACATTCTTTGTAATTATGCTCTTTTAAATTTTCCAGGCGGAGTTCCTTAACTGAGAGTAACCTCGGTAATGGGATTGGCCTTCCCAATCCCAGACTCGTCACAGGCAGCATGACTCTTCCAGCCACGTCAACGCCAATGGCCATCAGCAAAGCCAACCTGAAAACCGACTCGGATAACGTACTGCAAAATACTCTCCCTGTCCCATTTTATTTATTCTTTGTGTCTGACAAAGTTCTATTTATTGCTTACCTCTCAGTTTTATTTTAGAAATGGCTAAGTGATGACGTGAAGAGTCAACCACATAAAATATCTGGAGCTTCGCATGACAAATTGTGCAAACCATCTTTGACAAATTTGGATTTGCAAGGACGTTTTGGGTTTACTGTGTTCAAAAAAAGCATGAAAGGTTTAGAGAGGTGCAGAAATAAATAGGTTATTTGGCACACAAAACTGCAATAAATAACTCCAAATAAAAGATTTTAATAAAGTGCGTTTATGCCTTTGAGATGATAAATTATGTAGGTTTTTATTATAATTACCAATCTCTTATCCAAGGCTCCTGCAGCTATTTCCATTAAAATCAACAAGAGATTACTTCTGGTGGAAGCTGGTACAAAATTCTCCCTTGTTTGTAAACCTGGTATTAAGAAAATTAGTCCAGGGTCCTGCTCCTTTGTTGAACTCCAGGTGGACTCCATGGAGAGGGTGCTGCCAACTTCCCAGCTAATGATAGCAACCCCCAGAAGCACCATAGAAAACATTTTATCAGGATGCATCACAGCTTGGTTTAGGAACAGCTCTACCCAAGACCGCAAGAAATTGCAGCGAAATGTGGATGCAGCCCAGATCATCACACAAACCAATCTCCCTTCCATTGACTCCATTTATACCTCAAGCTGCCTCAGCAAGGACAGCAGCATAATCAAGGATGAGTCGCACCCCAGCCACTCCCTCTTCTCCTCTCTCCCATCGGGTAGAAGGTATAGGTGGGAAAACGCACTCCTCCAGTTTCAGGGATAGTTTCTTCCCAGCTGTTCTCAGCAACTGAATCATCCCACCACAACTACTATCTTGGTGACCCTCTGAATATCTTTGATCAGACTTTACTGGCTTTACCTTGCAATAAACGTTATTCCCTTATGTATCTATGTAATTGGCTCGATTGTAATCATGCATTGGCTTTCCGCTGACTGGTTAGCACACAACAAAAGCTTATCATTGTGCCTCAGTACACGTGACAATAAACTAAACTAATAACTGAGTTCCACATTCATACACATCCGTGGAAATCCAGTAGTTGCCAGTTTTGAGGGAGATAATGGTAAACATTTGCTGTTTTACCTTCATTAGTCCACAAATGTCTGGGCTACTGGATCCCTCCAATTATATCACGTCCGTGAATGGCAGTAGACTACAGTTATTTTTTACTTAGACAATAGGTGCAGGAGTAGGCCATTCAGCCCTTCGAGCCAGCACCGCCATTCAATGCGATCATGGCTGATCACTACTTACTCAAGGGATGTAGGTGTTGCCATTATTTAATACCTGTCCATATTAGCCCTTGAATAATAAGGAAGGAAACCTGTCAGCTTCACCCTTTCTGGTCAATGTATGATTCCAAATCCACATAAATATGGTTGATTCATAACACCCTGCTGAAATGTCTTACCAAACCACACAGTTATCTATATACTAAAACTCTCATTTGTTTGTTTGTTTGTTTGTTCCTGAACTACAGCCAAAACGGTACACGATAGCGCAACAATTTTAGGCCCACCTTATTCACCGTCGTCCCTTCGGTGCTAATGGAAGACGTTTCATTGAAATCGGTGTTATATTTTTTAAGTTATTCACATTTTAAAGTTTAAATCTATCTCCTAGAGAGGGAGAGGGGAGGGTTGGAGGGAGGGAGGGGGGAGGAGGGAGGGGGGAGGAGGAAGGGGGGTTCAGGGGATGATGGGGGAAGGGGGAGGGGGGAGGGAGGGGGAAGGGAAGGAGAGAAGGGGAGGGGGGAGGAGAGAGGGGGAGGGGGGGAGGAGAGGATGCTACACCAATGCAGGAGAGGTTTGAGCCCAATGGGTCCACTTGCTCTAGTATCAAATAAAAACAAAACAAGTTGGAGAACGATGAAATATTCTGAGGTGTTTCTTACTACAATAGATCAAGAAATGTTTGCATTTTTTTTGACACATCAGTTTTTAACGTATTATTTCACAAGAGGATACCTCTTGGCATGTTTGAAATATACTTTAACTTTAAAACAAAGATCTCAGATGTACATCTAATGTATTCAAAATAGTTTAATCTTTTCTTCATAGGAAACTCGCACAAAAAAGCACAGCAGAATTTCAGTGGATGAAAATGTTTCGGAAGACACGTTTAAAAGAAATGCAAAACCTACTCTAAATCCCACAGGTGAGATTTAGTACTCTTGAATTGGATTAAGTCAAAAGCATACTCAATCTTAAAAACTACATTAAATATTGCAAAATATTTCAGGGCATTTAATGGAGTATTATCAAACCTAATATGACACAGAACCATATGAAGTGATACTGGGGCAGCTGACAAAAGCGTGGTCAAAGAAATCAGCATAGAGAAGTGTCTTAAAGATGAAAAGAAGGATTATAATTAGCTTGTGGCAATTACAGTGGTGGGGAGGGCCCAGACCACGGAGAGGTTTAAAAAAAAATGAGTATAATAATTTTTAAGTTAATCAGTTTGGTTCGCCATTAATCAGCAATGCATCGGAAGGAACTGCAGATGCTTGTTTAAAGCGAAGATAGACACAAAATGCTGGAGTAACTCAGCGGGACAGGTAGCATCTCTGGAGAGAAGGAATGGGTGACATTTCGGATCGAGACCCTTGATCAGTGTGAAGAAGGGTCTCGATCCGAAACGTCACCCATTCCTTCTCTCCAGAGATGATGCCTGTCCCGCTGAGTTATTCCAGCATTCTGTGTCTATTAATCAGCAATGGTTGCCCAGCAAACTATTGTGAAAATATTCCACAGGCCACTCTTGCTTGCAGGGTTGAAGAGGCCAAATATTTGGTGAGAAGGATGAAACTTCAATCCATGTCACATTGTGCACTTCTGAATAACATGAGCAGAGCAAGTCTGATATATCCCTAGGTCACAAAGAAACAAATAATCACACTCCAGGGGAAATTCATGGTTGACACTTTTTGGAAAGTCTGGGAACTTGGAAGAACAGAGGCATCTTGGAAGAACAGGGTGTTCTTGCGTTGTGTTCTGTGATATTAACATCATGTTCAAATCCCCATTAGATTACAGTAAATCAGTGATGGATCTTCGCATATCCGATTCTGCAAACAAAGAGGATTCCATGGGAGACCGCAGTCGGTCAGTTCCAGGCCTCAATGTGGAACAGGTCAGTTTAGAAAGGAACTTTACACCCATAGCCTGATCACCCCCTCAGATAGTTAATATTTTCCTTGACCTTCTTTGTTAACCATGGATCTTTCTCCTAGGAAGCCTTTACTTGCTGTGTTATGAACTAGCTGTTTAAATATATGTCACTGCGTATACACTGCCCTGTTGCTCTCTGACCCAGTCTACCTTATAATAACCTTTATTTAAGTGGAGTACATTGGTTACAAATGCTGGGTGTTTGTCCTCAAACTATTGCGGATTCTATGTTGAGCTCACTGCTCCGTAGAGAATCCTTGACCACAACATCTTTGTTAATCCTACTTCATTACAGATGACCAAATCTGAAATAGCAAGGGTAGGTTCTGTAGCATACAGTTCTAAGAAACCATCCCTGACACACTGCACTCCACAAATTCTAGAGGTCTAGATTTAAATAGTTAAAAGTACAAACCAAGAAATGAATGGCCCTCCCTTGGGCCTGTGCCAATTCAACTTGGATCTGATGACCATGCCTACTTTATAGAACATTGCAATGACTGTGTTAAAAAAAATAAAGTGAGGGGAGTAAATCAATCAAGAGAAACGAAGGAATGCTGAAGGAATTCTTTTTAGATGTACTATATTATGGTGTGTAAGCACAAAGGTCGATAGAGTAAAGAGAGAAAACCAAATTAGCATTTTAAAAACAGTCATGTTATAGTTATATTCACAAGGGTGAAATTCCTTGTTCACATGAAGCTCCTAGAGTAAACAGTAAACATACACAAAAGCACAGCAACCAATGTAAAATGATGGGGAAGTGGGATGATCCAGAATTGCTCTGAAGCATTTTTGAGTGTCTGGTTTAGGGACAACATTCGGAGAGTAATGTTGGATTTTCTAAAATCAGGAGGGGGGAATAAAATATTTTTTTTTACATAAAGATAAAATTGTAAGCCAGTCAATGTTTGAACAGTTAGTCATGCAGTTTACAGTGGCAACTTGATCGTGGGTACTTTATGGATATAATGTTTTCAGAGGTTTAGATTTAGTTGTAATCATTATCTTTTGACAGGATGAGGAGGAAGAGGACATTGATAAACTGGTGACAATCCACCGTTTGAAAAATCCTCGTCATAGTCTCAAGAGTGGAAGTTCTGCGGTAAGTTCCTCAGCAAAATATTGTAATTTTATATCTCTCTGTATAAATCCTCAAGTTTGTGTTTATAGATATATATGGTTAAACATCTTGAGCATTTGTTGTTTGAATGTGGAGAAAATAGTGTTCATTGTCCTATTGAAACATAAATCTCCAAGATGATGCACAGTGAGGTATATCATACTGGTTAAGGCTGATTAGTATGATGCAACAGATATCTCATTTTGTGTAACTTGAAGCTCAGACTGGGCACATCCTGTGTCCAAGAGATTGTGGAAGTGTACACTGCATAACGAACATCCTAATCTAACATCTCTGGGATGTTGTCCTCGTTTTTCCTGTGAGCCATGCTCATTATCCTGTGGCTTAGCTTATTATTTTTTCCTGTCTCAGTGACTGATTTTATAACTTGAATAGCATTGGAAAACCAAGTAAAATTGCCCTTGATTTCATCACTATTGGCAAATCTAATACATGTTCTTATCCAATTTATTTACATTTTATTTATCGGTTTTACATGATGAAGAAATGTTTGTGTTTGTTCCCCTCTTCCGTTAAGCTCATTTATTTCTCAACATGCTATGATTCCATAGCATGTCACCAACTTCCCGTAACTCAATCATGTGGCCGTTATTCAAGTATAATTATTGATGACAAATTTGCTATTGTTTTCACGTAACATTTCTTTGTGTGCATGCCTCCCCAGCAGGGATTACTGAGTAATTGTCAAGAAATAAATGTTGTCATTGTTCTCTATAATGCCCAAGAGTAGTCAAGACTATTCTAATCTTCTCCTAAAACAGCCACCAGGTGACTGGGCACAGATGGAGGTTTGAACTTTACATTCTGCATAGTCTGTGTGGCTCATTTGCTCAGAGGAAAAATATACTGATTGTGAGAAGTGAAGAGAAATATTATAGTTTTAAGAAAACAACATCGTACAATGAACCGATATGCCAGAGATACCTTCTATTGAATTTAGTCTTCTACCCCAGCCAATTAAGGCCTTCTGAGTAAGAATCAATCGCTTCAGAATAATGTTTAACCTATTTTAGTACATCATTAAAATATATCTCAATGGGGTTGCATTAATCTTGTGTCCTTGTCACGCTTTCAAGTTATAAATTCTCAACTGATATTTCTTTAGTACTCTCTTTACCTGAACAAATAGGAGATGCGTGAGAGATTTTTGTAGACATTTAATCTGTTACCCACACTTGATCTGCGTTCTGTTGGGTGCACAATTGCTACTGGTTCAGAAGGTTGTGGGTCCAAGTCTAACTCCAGACTCTTGGTCATTTGCTTAAACCTTTGGCCCCGTTGCAGTAATGACAATGTGCTGTGCAACAGAAAGTCCGATTTTTTTGATGAGTCATTAAACAAAGGTTCTTGACATCACAGATCAATCTATGGCAATTTATTTTCAAAGAACAAGTAGAATGTGATCCAGGTAATATTTATTCCTCAATCAACGTTTTATATAGGAAAAAAAAGGTTAAGTGGCCCCTGCTTCTAATGGGAGCTTGCTGAATAAAGATTGTAAATTAGTAGCTCCATTTCAAAACTGTAGCCTGTAATTTAACTGCAAGACTCTCTGTCCTTTTAACTGGAGATTAATAAACAGACTGCATCTGAAGTTCTATGCCTGACAGATAATTTATGATTGACAAGTATTTTATTGCGATACAATATTGAAAATGGGAAATTATTTCCCAGCCTAGAAATGCCACATCTTAATTAGTGTGGCACCATACCTGAATAAGTAATTTGCAACAGGATAATAACCTACACCAACAAATGAAGAGTAGAACATCTTGATCAAGCATCTGTAATTGAAGTGTAACTGCAGGTTTGGTTACCTCCTCATTCTGACCTGGAATGGGTATAAATGTAGCTCTATACCAATTTCTGTCATAAAGTGGTAAAGATCATTTCAGCTGTGTGAAGGTTACCTAAATAAGATTAAATCTTAATATACATGTTTAGCAAAGCGAGAGACATTGCTTTCTTGTTTCATTTTGCATTCACACCAACTAACATTGTTTCAGAGTACAATGGGGAGCATGGCCAGCATCTACAGTGAGGCAGGTGACTTTGGCAATGTTACAGTCACAGGGGAGATCATCTTCTTCCTCCGCTATGATCAAAAGAAACAAGCACTTCATGTACATGTGAAGGAATGCCACAACCTGGCTTACGGGGATGAGAACAAGAAGAAATCAAACCCGTAAGTGTGTTTGTGAGTTTATGGGGTGCCTGGTATTTCTAAATATACTATGCATTCAGAAGCAACTACATCTACGGTGAATTGGCAGCATAATGTAGGTCTTTAAATAATTTATTTAAATCCTTATGCTGAATAATAATATCCATGTAGACTGATGATGTGGATATGGTATTTAGTTGGAATTGGCGTTTGTTTTCACTATTTATTGCACGTATTATTTGACTGTTTACTTGTAGGTTAGCACAGTATTTGTTGGATCTGAATCTGGATCTGAGCACTGGATCTGAGTATCTTTTGCACTGTTCCTATCTACTTTTCTGGGGAAATGCATCATGACATCACAGGTGCAGGTATACTTGGCAGTCTGCTGAGCTGTTTACACTACTGTTGTCAAATGGATTAAAATTCCTGTATCTACAAATAGGTTGCAACTAATGTTTAATTTTGGTTATGAGAACTAGAAATGACATTGTTATTGGCCGAAGTTTGAAACTGTCCTGTGTTTGTGATTAGGCCACCTGGTGTGATGCTATGAGGTTGCAGGGTGACTTGGACAGGTTGTGTGAGTGTGCGGATGCATGGCAGATGCAGTTTAATGTGGATAATTGTGAGGTTATCCACTTTGGTGGTAAGAATAGGAAGGCAGATTATTATCTGAATGGTGTCAAGTTAGGAAAAGGGGACGTACAACGAGATCTGGGTGTCCTAGTGCACCAGTCACTGAAAGGAAGCATGCAGGTACAGCAGGCAGTGAAGAAAGCCAATGGAATGTTGGCCTTCATAACACGAGGAGTTGAGTATAGGAGCAAAGAGGTCCTTCTGCAGTTGTACAGGGCCCTAGTGAGACCGCACCTGGAGTACTGTGTGCAGTTTTGGTCTCCAAATTTGAGGACGGATATTCTTGCTATTGAGGGCGTGCAGCGTAGGTTTACTAGGTTAATTCCCGGAATGGCGGGACTGTCATATGTTGAAAGACTGGAGCGACTAGGCTTGTATACACTGGAATTTAGACGGATGAGAGGGGATTTTATCGAAACGTATAAGATTATTAAGAGGTTGGACATGTTAGAGGCAGGAAACATGTTCCCAATGTTGGGGGAGTCCAGAACCAGTGGCCACAGTTTAAGAATAAGGGGTAGGCCATTTAGAACAGAGATGAGGAAAAACCTATTCAGTCAGAGAGTTGTGAATCTGTGGAATTCTCTGCCTCAGAAGGCAGTGGAGGCCAATTCTCTGAATGCATTCAAGAGAGAGCTAGATAGAGCTCAAGGATAGCGGCGTCAGGGGGTATGGGGAGAAGGCAGGAACGGGTTACTGATTGAGAATGATCAGCCATGATCACATTGAATGGTGGTGCTGGCTCGAAGGGCCGAATGGCCTACTCCTGCACCTATTGTCTATTGTCTATAAGGTATGACATCTTTGTCCCAATTATAAGACTCGACACAGCCTGGAAAATCCCTCCTGCACTAACTTAACACTTCTCTGCTCAAGCAGATGTGGCATATTGCTGCCAAATTAAAGACAGTTTGCGCAGTTAGACACTGAGAACTCAAATGAGTATGCCTCAAGGGACCCCCGCTAGGCAGAAGGGAAAGGAACTTTCATCCCAGAATTTGGAGACACTTCAAGTCCAGAGTCCAAACTTTCAACCCATTTTCATTAATTGTCCTAATCTAATTAAAACATGCACATTAAAAAAAAATCTTTTTTTCTGCAGCTATGTGAAGTCTTACCTGTTACCAGATAAATCACGACAAAGTAAACGCAAGACTACAATTAAACGCAACACAACCAACCCTATCTACAATGAAATATTACAGGTAAGGCTTAGGAGGCCTAATGCTTGTCTTTGTAATCCGCACTGAAAAGAATATGTTATTATGAACATATAAATTAAGAGCAGTCCCAACAAACCTGCTCTGCTGTTATTAAGATCACGGTTGTTCAGCTTGTAGTCTCAATTCCACACCTCCATGGTAACCTTTCACCTCATTGCATAGCAAGTATTTATTTACCTAATAATATCTAATGATTATCTTAATGTTATTAAAATGTTCCGCTTGCAGAACATTCTGAGATAAAAAAATTATTTAATCGCTGTGTTAAATATGCAACCATGACCCCGAGTTGCAGACTCGCCCATTATAGGAAATATCCTCTTGTGTTTACCCAGTTAAGATTGTCTATAGTCTATTGTCTTAAAATCTCTCAGAATTTTACATGTTTCAATAAAGTTTGGGTGATTATTTGAGAGAAAGGGAACATAATATTCTACAATGCTCCCATTTATTATAATTCATGCATTTTACAAGATTCTACAGGTGCAAGTGCAGCAGGAAGCAACATGATAAAGGCTATCTGAACTACCTAACAGACTTAAGAATTATTTTTCAGTAATTTAGAACCAAATAATGTGGCAGCAGCACAGACTGGTGAAACATTGCTGGTGGAAGTCAGATTAAAGTGTTAAGGAGTAATTTTTCAGTGTAAAGTTGTCCAAGGTTTTAGAAATACTAAAAGTCCGAAGAAGGGTCTCGACCAGAAATGGCACCTATTCTTTCTCTCCAGAGATGTTGCCTGACCTGCTGAGTTACTCCAGCATTTTGTGTCTATCCTTAAATTGTTAGTCTCCGATGCAGGAAACAAGATTGTCTCTGATGCATTGGGAGTAAGTTTTAATTTCTTTAAAGTGAAAATGTAGAAAGCTTTATCCTTTGCTATGTGTGCCCTGGGAGTCCTCAATTGGACAGGGTGGAAACGATGACATCTGTACTGGACAGAAATAGCTCTTATAGTTGTTGCAGTGGATTTTTCATTGGATTTTCTTTCCTCTCACCACTAACCAGTATGAAATCAGTGAGTCGCAGTTAATTATGAGGACTTTGCAACTTTCTGTATGGCACTATGACCGCTTTGGGCGCAACAGTTTCCTGGGAGAGGTGGACCTCTCGCTGGACATTTGGAAATTCAACAGTGAATCAGAGGAGAGCCTTCCTCTTCACAGCAAGGTAAGGGCAACACTCTTTTAACCTTCAACACATCGTTTAAACAGTACTAGGGCAGGAGACTGCATTCCTTACAAATCTGTTTGAAATTCTGCGAAACTTCACTCAGTCAAAAGGTAAAAGTCTATATTCTTTATATGGCCATTTAGTGTTAGAAGGGAATGGATTTTGATTGTTCTGTATGGTGGAATATGAGATCTCTTTTAAGATTTCAGAAGGTCAGTATAAATAGATTAAATATGATAACGGAGACCGTTTAGAATTTGTCCAGAGTTTCCTTCACCTCTAGAAAGGAGATGAGGAGGAATTTCTTTAATCAGAGGTTGGTGAATCTGTAGAATTTATTGCCACAGACAGCTGTGGAGGCCAAGTCAGAGGGTATTTTTAAGGCGCAGATTGACGGAGTCTTGATTAGCATGGGTGTCAGGAGTTATGGGGAGAAGGTAAGGGAATGGGGTTGAGAGGGAAAGATAGATTAGCCATGATTTCATGGCGGAGTAAACTTGATGGCCTGAATGGCTTAATTCCCCTCCCATAACATGAACTTATAAACTATCGTTGAAGGAGGATGGAAGCTTTCAGGAAAACCTATGTGTATAACAAGATGACACGGGTTCTGCCTTTCATACTCGTACCTCAAGGGCGTGAGATTGAATTTTGAAAGGTTGTTTAATTCGAGTAGTTTCCATATGACAGTATGGCATCACAATAATCTGTATACTAAAACTCTCATTTGTTTGTTTGTTTGTTCCTGAACTACAGCCAAAACGGTACACAATAGTGCGACAATTTTAGACCCAACTTACTCACTGTCATCCCTTTGGTGCTAATGGAAGAGGTTTCATTGAAATCGGTGTTATGTTTTTTAAGTTATTCACATTTTAAAGTTTAAATTTATCTCCTAGGGAGGGAGAGAGGGGGGATGGAGGGAGGGGGAGTGGGGGGATGGAGGGAGGGGGAGTGGGGGGAAGGGGGGAGGGAAAGGGGGAAGGGGAGGTTTGGGCCCTTGGTCTAGTAAATTACTAATAACCACACTAGCATTCTTGGAGATAGCCAGTGAAAGAAATAAAAATATTACCTTTGTGCTAAAAATAGTATGGACTGGAGAATGAAGGTAGAAAATGGTATGGAATACACTGCCACATGTCTCATCTCACCATTTTCTAGCTCTAACTATTACACTTACCCTTAGGATAATTAGCACATCTGCAGATGTTCCCAGAGCACAGTTGGCAATGACCTTTCTGTAATTCAGTCAATCGAAAGAGCATATTGGAGTTGCATTATCTCCGGAGTCAAGAGTGTTTCGCTGTCATATGTACTGGAAATGAAACAATCAAATTCTTACTTTCTACAGCTTTACTGGCACATTGATGCAATAACGGAACAATAAGTATACAATAATCAACAATACAATAAATTACTAATCAGTAAGACTTGGTAACCAAACCATAATAGTGCAAACACTGAAGTAAATTGTGGAACCAAAACAAAATCCATAGCAAATAATTGCTGAGGTGAGATTGTGGTTAGATTGTGCAGTGTGGTTCAAGAACCTAATGGTGGGTTGCTTGAACCTGAAGGTCGCGGTTCTCAGGTTCTTCTAGTACCTTTTTCCCAATGGTAGCAGTGAGATGAGAGCATGGCCAAAGTTTCTGATGATTTTAACTGCCTTTTCAAGGCAGCGGTTCTGCAGATAGCTTTGATGTTGGGGAGGTCACAACCCATGATGGAATGGGCAATGTCCAATACTTTCTGCAGCCTCCTTAGTTTCTGGGCATTCAAGTTACCGAACCAAAGCATGATGCAACAAGTCAATATGGTCTCTATCGTACACTTGCAGAAGTTCGAGAGAGAACTCGACAACATGCCGAATCCCCCAGTCTCCAAACTCATTAGACAGATAAATCACCTATTGCAAAACCTGGATAATCACTCAATGTTACAGGGACTCTGTAAGGTATACAAAAAGGACCATTCAATTCATCAAAGACATTCCTGCTCAAAGGTTTGTGCACAAATTGTATTGTCTTGGCAGCTCTAACTTTAGTTTCCTCACACAGAAAATTTATAAAGACGTAATGAATTTTTCTACCATCAGATTAGCTCTGAAAATGTAGTATTCCAGTTTCTTCCATTGATATTTCTCGATATATTAATTCAACAAGGTAGTAAAGGACAATTCCAATTAGTCACCAGCATGAATTTATCTCTATTGAACTGGTCTATATAAAACATGACAGAGAGGAAAGAGATTCCAAGCATTCTTCATTTTGGAGAAATCAAACTTCAATTGAGTGACCATTTTGCAGAGCACCTGAATATTTTCAGTATTTATTTTAGATTTCCAGCATTGGCATTTTTCTTATTTTGATTTTCAATCAAGTAACATGGTCGCCTCCTAAACACACTAAAGGTTGGCAGGGCTTATTAAATATATTTCTTGTGTAAAGACTTTTCATTACATACATACGATCCAAGTTTAAAAAGATATAGCAGTACCAGGGCTACCAAGACTTGTGGATTTAGAGTGATTTAAAGCACTGGCTAGAACTAATTTATTATGGCATTTATTCTGATGGTTAATAATTTTTGCTGGTTGTTATATGTGTCAAATAAATCTCAGTTAACAAAATTGAACCCAAACCATATACTCTGCCAACATATTGCAGGATGACTGTGTATTTATTTTTGCAATGAGCATTAGCAACAGGAAAAGTACCCAAGTCATAATAGTCAGTCACGAGTCATAGACATAGACATAGAAAATAGGTGCAGGAGTAGGCCATTCGGCCCTTCGAGCCAGCACTGCCATTCAATATGATCATGGCTGATCATCCAAAATCAGTACCCCGTTCTGGCCTTTTCCCCCATATCTCTTGATCCCCTTTGCCCTAAGAGCTAAATCTAACTCTCTCTTGAAAACATCCAGTGAATTGGCCTCCACTGCCTTCTGTGGCAGAGAATTCCACAGATTCACAACTCTCTGGGTGAAAAAGTTTTTCCATATCTCTGTCCTAAATGGCGTACCCCTTATTCTTAAACTGTGACCCCTGGTTCTGGACTCCCCCAACATCAGGAACATTTTCCTGCATCTACCCTGTCCAATCCTCTAAGAATTTTATATACTTCTATAAGATCCCCTCTCATCCGTCTAAATCCAGCGAAAACAAGCCCAGTCAACCCATTCTTTCATCATTCATCAGTCCCACCATCCCGGGAATTAACCAGGTGAACCTACGCTGCACTCCCTCAATAGCAATAATGTCCTTCCTCAAATTAGGAGTACAAAAATTGCACACAATACTCCAGATGCGGTCTCACCAGGGTCCTGTACACCTGCAGTAGGACCTCCTTGCTCCTAAATTCAAATCCTCTCGCAATAAAGGCCAACCAACATGCTTTCTTCACTGCCTACTGAACCTGCATCCTTACCTTCAGTGACTGATGTACAAGCACACCCATGTCTCGTTGCACCTCCTTTTCCTAATCCTACACTATTCAGATAATAATCTGCCTTCCTATTCTTGCCACCAAAGTGGATAACCTCACATTTATCCACAATATACTGCATCTGCCATGCTTCTGCTCACTCACCCAACCTGTCCAAGTCACCCTGCAGCCTCATAGCATCCTCCCCACAGCTCACACTGCCACCCAGTGTCATCTGCAAATTTAAGAGATGTTACACTTAATTTCCTCATCTAAATCGTTAATATATATTGTAAACAAGGTAATAACAAGTCAGAATACAGGGGGGGGAGGGGGGGAGGGGGGGGGGGGAGGGGGGGGGAGGGGGAGAGGGGGGAGGGGGAGGGGGAGGGGGGTCATTACTACAACTTTCCAGATTCTCCTTGAAAACTAATGTAAAGCAATTGTTTGAAAGTAACTTTACACATTTCAAGTCTGTTCTTATAATGCAGGCAAATGAAGAGTCTGGGTATATCCCTCCTTACAAAGGGGAGTTGGTAATTTCAATAAAATATATTCCAAGTACCAAAAGTGCTCCTGCAGACGCGAGTAAGGGTAAGTTAGTAACAACTGTCTGTGTGCATTTTACTTCTAAGTGGTTCACCAAGCTATGAATGTCCACCCATGGAGAAAATGTATTGTGAAAAGATAATGCCCAAGGTTAGAAGCTGGAAATTGTTCTGCGTTATGCAGGTTTAGCACATGCCCACATCATACTGAAGCCTTCCTCCCCTATATGGGAGGAAGGAGGCACAGGTTACTGATTGTAGATGATCAGCCATGATCACAATGAATGGCGGTGCTGACTTGAAGGGCCGAATGGCCTCCTCCTGCACCTATTTTCTATGTATTTTCTATGTATATGTACTAAGGAAGGTCAGAGCCTCAGTTGGATGGGAATGGGAACATCGGTTGCATTAGCACTGAGGATTAAGTTGAAGTATCGGGGGAGGATTAGTTGTTATCAGCTTGGTCGCCGTGGGGATGGCAGAGCTGGGCTGAAGATAGAAGGCAAAAGAAGGAGTAGCAGGAGTAATGAAGATATTATTTCAAAAAATATACTTTATACATAGACATTAGTGAGACCTCACTTGGGGTATTGTGAGCAATTACGTTTGCCATGCGAGAGGAAGGATGTAATTAAGCTAGAAAGGTGTGCAGAAAAGATACACCTAGGATGTTGCTGGGACTGGAGGGTTTGAATTATGAGGAGAGACTAGATCGGTTGGGACTGATTTCAATGGAGTGGGGGAGGCTGAGGGGTTTGCTACTAGAGGTTTATAAAATCATGAGGGGCCTGGGTAGGTAGAAAGTCAATCTTTTCCCCAGGGTAGGGAAGTATAAAACAATAGGGCATTTGTTTAAAGTAAGTGGGGAAAGATTTTGAAGGGGATCTAAGGGGAGAAGATTTTCACAAATACAGTGGTGACTACATGGAAGGAGCTGCCAGAGGACATGATGGAAGAAGGGACAATAACATGTAAAAGACATTTGAACAGATGCATGGATAGGAAAGATTCAGAGGTATATCGGTCGAATGCAGACAAATACAATACAATACAATATATCTTTATTGTCATTGTACAGGGGTACAACGAGATTGGGAATGCGCCTCCCATACGATGCAATAAATTAATTAGCTAGTCAGTATTAATTTAAACAACCCAATGAAACAAATTAGAACAGTTTTAAAACAGAATAAAGTGCAAGTAGATCTGTGCCGGTTCACTGTGCGATGTGGTAATAGCTTAATTGGGCATCTTCGTTGGCTGAGATGCATAGGGTTGAAGGGCCTGTTTCCATGCTTCATGATTCGAACTAAATAGTGAATATGATCAGGAAATGTCTTTCAAACATTCATTGTACCATCTGTTCCATACGTTCCCTTACAATGTGTCAGCTGCATTCACATTTCCTCCTTGAACAATTGAGGATTTGTTATATGTGTCAAAAAGCTACTTTATTCTTAACAAATAAACAGGAAACACAACCAGTACACATTTTATTCCTGCATTCATTGTGCCAAGAAGTTAGTACTTTTTCTTACCAGGCATCAATGTCAGTCGTGCTTCCTCTTTGAACAATACAAGCATGAAGTGTTTGAGGAGCTCCTAAACAGGACCCGGCCTCTCAGTGTTCAGTAGCAGCGGGATCCTGGATTATGGTCCTCCCCATGTAGCCGATGTGGTGGATGCACAGAGCTTTAATGCTTCCCTCAGTACAAGCCTCTGCTAATCAGTAGCTTTCTTATAAGAAGATCCATATGTCAGACTCTATGGTCACAAACATGGCCAGAAGTCTCTTCTAAGGCATAGAAGCATACAGCATGGAACTGGCCCCTCAGCCTGATTTGACCAGGCCAAATAAGATGGCAATCTAAATTATTCCCATTTGCCTGCATCTGAGCAACATCCTTATAAACCTTTCCTATCTAGGTACCTGTTCTAGGTACCTGTCCAAATATCCCTTAAATTGTGTTATTTTCCAGCTTCAACAACTTCCTCTGGCAGCTTGTTTCTTTTTGTCAAATTCCAAAGTATTTGTGCATAAATTAATTTCCAGGCCAATGTTTAAATTATGCACAGCCTCGTTGTAGAGATTTTGTTTATGATTCTGATGGGTTGCATTTAATCCAGGAAGAGAAAAACCTGAATCATAAGTATGGCACTTTGATTCCTGGGTGATTTGAGATAATTAGGACCAGACACACCCAGTGGATGATTTTTCAATGGCAGTAATTTAAATAGAGTTATGTTGACATTGTTCCAATATTTCCTCCCTGTTTCTTCATTGTGAGTCATTGGTTTGACTCCACCTCCTCTACCATGTGGCTCGCATGTATGTTGATGATAACCTGTTTCCATTGTTTTTTTGGCAGGTAAGAAAGCCACAAGGTCAGTAGAGGGTGGAGAGCTGCAGGTGTGGATTAAAGAGGCCAAGAACCTTGCACCAATGAAAGTAGGAGGAACTTCAGACACCTTTGTCAAAGGGTAGGAATTGTGGTGCTTATATACAATAGGTGTACGTTATTAACTAAACATCAGTGCTTTAATTGAACAATGCTGATCAGTATCTGTGAATTTGAAAGTGAGTGAGGAGACTGACTGAAATGAGGAGCAAAGCACAGAACATTTACTGGAACCATCAGCTGGTTCAAAACATATCTGTTTGTGTTGTAGAGAGCTGTAATCTTCACTTCCATAATCAGTTCGAGGCCACTCCTAAGGAAGAAAGTCTCCAACAATTGCAGTGAACTCGCTAAACACATAAATCATGACTGATATAAGGTTAAAATGTCAAGTAGGGGCTTTGCATTCCCGAGGCAGATCTGTCAACACATGCGTATCCTCAGACCCTGCACTTTGTGCCACGGCATATCCTCATCCACTTCACAGCATTCATTTCAACATCTTACTGTCATCCTGGTCAGTCAACAAGGAAGGCATTTCTGCCCTGCTGCTTCCCATCATTGCTCTGTCCCCAGTTATTGTATTGGATTTGCAGGGAGGAGGGAGAGGGCATACACTATAAATAGGTAGCTACAAGCTATAAAGGGGAAGAGAAATAGTGTAAAACCATCAGGCCTTCTGCTGACTTATATAAACATCAGAAACATAGAATTATTGTGAATTTACAACACGAAGGGTGTCCATTTTGTCCATCTTGTTTTAGTCCATAGCCCTGCAGGTCATGACTCAATAAGTACTCACCCAAGCACTAATTAAATGTGATGAATGTGCCTGTAACCCCCAACCCTTTCAGCATTGGGTTTCAGACCTCTCCCATCAGCTCAGTGGTTTGTTATATTTTCATCTCAAATCTAATCACCTAACATCTGTAAACCTGCTCCTAGTTTTTCATCATTCTGCACAAAGAAATAGGTCCTTCCTTTTTTCATTATTGAGACCCCTAATCTAAATTCAGTTTCTTTTCTGGCCTATCCATTCTAATGAAAGTAACCCCAACATCCAAACCTTCCCCAAAACTACAGTTTTCCAGTCCTGGCAATCTCTTTGCTAATCTTCTCTGCACCCTATCCGGAGCAGTCACAGTTTTCCTGTAATGTTGTGTTTGGATATATGTGCAGTATTGAAGCGGGGTCTAACTTGTGTTGGTATGACCGCACTTGCCTACAGTCTCAATTTATAGCTCAGCTCAGGCACTTTGTATGTCCCCTCGTGTCTTTTGCATCAATCAGATATTGCATGTCGGAATTATGAAAAGGGATTTACGGACATAGGCGATGGTTACTGCTTTTAGCATTAGAGAGTTGACACAACATATTTCCTGCATCGCCCTGTTGAAGTGGAGGGAAACCTTGTAAGATTCTTTACGCGAGAAAAGCAGATAGCATTAAGTCAGAATTTCCAAGATATTTAATCACAGTGCAATGTGAAGGAGGATTTGTGCAGTGAATAATTTGGGAGAGAACAATGTGTTAATCCCCTCGGCCTGCAAGGAATGTTGATGTGTTATCTGTGATAAATGAAGCATTGAGCTTTTTTCATCACTGGTCTTGCAATTCATGCAATGAGAATTGTATTGTGCTGTTCCTCCCCCATTGCTTATGGCATTCTTTCAAACACTTCCTATTTTAAAAAATCACAGCAGTCATTATTTTCTTTGTCACATGTCTTTTAAGGAGAATCTGTAAATAAAAATCTCATTCATTTATTTTTTACTCATTCTCTCCCACCTTCCAATGTCTTATTCTCCTCTTTGGATCAATCTGAGGGTCTCTAATTGGAAGACATATTTTTAAAGTGCCACCAAACTCGTGAGTCATTGATTACTCTTATTTCCCCCGCTGCAGTCTTCAACAATTCTCATCTCTGTCTGAAGGTTTCCTCAACAATGGGCATGCTAAACTAACACTAATTTATAGACTGACTTTGCAGTTTTTTTGTGGCTGATATTACAATTTCATTGCCATTTCATTTACTCCAAAGTGGCCTTGCCCACAAGGATTTTAAAAAAACGTCAATGATGACTGTCAACATTCTTTTTATTACTGATATTTTACAGATCAAGGACATTTCCTATTCAAATTCTTTCACAAATTAACAGTTTATTTTATCAATGCTAGAAGGCTGATGGTGAAGAATTCAATTTTCTTAAACACCTCTAATTTGCCACTAAAGGTAAAATTGATGTTTCAGGTACCTTCTACCGTTCAGAACCAAAACATCCAAGCGGAAAACTCCTGTGATGAAGAAGACGTTGAATCCTCACTACAACCACACCTTTATGTACAATGGCATAAAAACTGAGGATTTGCGGCACATTTGTCTGGAATTGACCATCTGGGATAGAGAGGCCCTGTCATCCAATGACTTTCTTGGAGGAGTCCGTCTTGGAGTTGGAACAGGTAGGCAAAGACAAATGAAAGAGGCCCAAAGAGGATAGAGAAATTGAGAAGAGAGATTCACATTTATTGGTTTCTCCTGAATTGTTTAGTAAGACAGGGATGCAGTCAGAATTTCTGAGAGGAACAGCATTTAAACTTAAGTTGTCCATCATTGTGTACATCTTCAACAGCAACTTCAGGCAAGTGCTGAAGGCAGCGATTATCCACAAGCTGCTGCCTGAGTCATGTCATTTCTTGCTCTATAAACTGTGTGAAATGTGCATCTTACTCACTGATGCCAGGAAGTTTGTATACTTTCAAAGCAAATATAAATGAAACACAACACAGTTGGGGTTAGTCCCTTTCAATCTGAGTATGTTCTAAAAATTATTTGTATCTTAATTGTTTTCAACTCCTCCTCAAGCTTAAAAGGTTAATTTTTTTTTTTAGCATGATGATGGATTCTCTCAGTTTTTAATTGTTGAGATTTTAAAGTATTTTTCACTTTTTCTCTCTCATCCTTAAATTTCCACAAAAAAAACTATCAATTCCACACAGATCTGCTTGCATGTAGCTGAAAACTGTGCCAATGTTTAAGAGTTCTGTCCAAGAATACATAGGTTCCACATTTCCAGATACAGATTTCCAGGGCTCTGCTGATGGACTCCATGTGAAGTCCAAAGGTGTGACAAAATGTCCATAGGTTTCCTTCATTTCCAATGAGGCTGTCTGCTGTTCATGTGCCAGTTTAGACTGAAGCAGGAACACCAATCCCATCCAATTGAATGAAATAAAGCATTTCAAAGCAGAAGGGTCATTTACTTTTATTAAATTATTTTTTGCTAGTTTTCATTTTTAAACTGAGTGTTTTGAATTTCGTTGACACTTTTTGTTATCTGATAAGCCTGTGGTCAGAACTTAACCAGTTGTCAAACAAATCCACGATCAGGGCTTGCCCTTTACAATTGGAATGGTCCTTTCCTCACTTGCCAGCGTGAACAAAAAGCATAGCACAGTACAATATAGGAACAGGCCCTGGGGCCCAAATGTCTGTGCTGAACATGATGCCAAGTTAAACTAATCTCCTCTACCTGCATGTGAACCATCTCCCTTCATATTCATTTGCCTCACTAAAAGCCTCTTAAATCCCAATATTGTATCTGCATCCACCACCACCTCTGGCAGCGCATTCAAGGCACCCAGCATTCTGTGTAAAAAAAAAACTTGACCCACACATCTCCTTTAAACTTTGCCTCTCTCACCTTAAAGTTATGCCATCTAGTCATTGACATTTCCACCCTGGGGAAAAGGTTCTGATTCTCTAGCCAATCCATGTCTCTCATAATTGTATATACTTTATCAACCTCCGATGTTCCATAGGAACCAAGCCAAGTTTGTCCAACCTCTCCTTATAGCCTATACTCTCTAATCCAGGCAGCATTCTAGTAACCCTCTTCAAACCCGCCACATCCTTCCTGTATTAGAAAGACCAGTACTCTGCATAATACTCTAATTGCAGCCTAACCAAAGTCCTATAGAGCTAACAACATGACTTTCTGACCCTTATACTCGCTTGGTGCAGGTCGCATGTGCCTGCCCTTTCCATGCTGCCCTCAAATGCCCTTTGAGGACACCATCATTTAGGTCTGTAATTTAAACCAAAATGCAGTGCATTCATCATGGCATTAAGATCAAGAATGGCCTTTCCATTCTAGTCGCTGGTTAATAAAATCTTAACATTACTACTGATAGAAAATTGCCACAGTGGAATTGCACCTGAATTTCTCCTCCAACCACTTTTTGCACATTTTATTTCAGGAACGAGCAATGGGCAGCAGGTGGAATGGATGGATTCGACCGGAGAGGAGATCAACATTTGGAGCAGGATGACCCAGTATCCTGGCTCCTGGATCGAAGGAACTCTGGCACTTCGTCCAGATATGACAGGAAATATATAAGCAACAGATTTGGGTCAAACATCACATTTGCATTGTGTGAAGGTGGAATTCTATAATGTTATCAAACTCTAAGTGCTCTGGCACATGAAAATAAATCCACACAACCTTTTCTACCAATTTGTCCTTGAAAAATCAAATATATTTTATTTACTCAAGAACTAGTCACATCTTCCCATCCCCACTGTTTTCTGCTTTCTACTGATTTATCTCTCCGTTCCTCTGTGGTTCACCCAATCCTCCCCATCCCCAGGTACTTTCCCCCACAGCCTCAGGAGATACAACACCTGTCTCTACACTTCCCTCATCTCTGTTTAGAGACCCCAAAAGCACTTCCAGGTGAGATAGATGTTTACTAGCACCTCCTCCAACCTCTATTGAATTTGGTGCTCTTAATGTGCCCTCCTCTACATAGGTGCGACTAATTACAGACTGGATGATCTCTCCTCCAGATCCCGCTGGAGCTCCCCGTTGCTAGTCATTTTAATTTTCCTTCCTAAATCTATATCGACCTTTTAGGTTTCGGCCATCTCCACTGTCAGAGTGAGGCCACAAAAAATTTGGAAGAAAACACCTTGTTTCCTGCTTGAGTACCCTACATCCAATGGTTTGAACATTGAATTTTCTAATTTCAGGTTAACCCCACCCCTCTCATCTATCCTGTCCCTCCCTCTCACACACCTTTTTTCTCCCATTCCCTTTGTCCCCTTCACCCAATTTCTTTCCTCTCTTCCATCCACTGATCTTTCACTGCTTCCTGCTCAATGTCGCTTATTTTCCAGTTCCCCTTCCCCTATTTCCTTCTGTTACTATCTCCACCCATCTCTCCCCACCTAACTCATCTGCCAATCACCCCCTCGCTTAATTCCATCTATCACTTGCTAGTTCTTGCTCCACCCATTTCCCACATATCTCCCAACCACCTTTCACCTCGACTTCACCAATCGAAGAAGGGTCCCGACCTGAAATGTCATCTATCCACATCCCCCCCCCAGAGATGCTGCCTGGCCTGCTGAGTTCCTCTTGTGGTTTGTTTTTTGCTTTGCTAATTCTTCTTGTAGACGATCCAAGATATGAACATAGAACGTACAGCACAGGAACAGGCCTGTCGACCCACAATGCTGTATTGAACATAATCTCCACTCCCTGCATAACTATGTGCCTACCCAAGAGCCTCTTAAATGCCACTATCGTATCCGATTCCACCACCATCCCTGGCAGCGTATTCCAGACACTCATCACTCTCTGAAACGAAAACCTTGTTAGTCAAAGAGTCAGTTGATACAGTGTGGAAACAGGCCCTTCGGCCCAACTCACCCACACTGGCCAATAATGTCCCAGCTACCCTAGTCCCATGCCTGCGCTTGGTCCATAACCCTACAAACCTGTCCTATCCATGTACCTGTCCAACTGTTTCTTAAACAATGGTATAGTCCCAGCCTCAACTACCTCTTCTGGCAGCTTGTTCCATACACCCACCACCATCTGTGTGAAAAAATTACTCCTCGGATTCCTATTAAAAAAAATTCCCCACACCTTGAACCTATGTGCCCAGAACTGAACACAATATTCTAAATGCGGTCTCACCAACATCTTATACAACTGCAACATGACCTCCCAACTTCTATACTCAATATGCTGACTGATGAAGGCCAAAGCGCCGAAAGCCTTTTTGGCCACCTTATCTACCTGTGACTCGACCTTCAAGAACCATGCACTTGTACTCCTAGATCCCTTTGCTCTACAACACTACCCAGAGGCCTACCATTTACTGTGTAGGTCCTGCCCTTGTTTGCCGTCCCAAAATGCAACACCTCACACTTCTCTGTATTAAATTCCATCAACCATTCCTCTGCCCTCCTGGCCAATCGATCCAGATCCTGCTGCAATCGTTCACAACCATCTTCACTATTTGCAAAACCACTAACTTTTGTATCATTAGCAAACTTGCTAATCTTGCCCTGTATGTTCTCATCCAAATCATTCATGTAGAATATAAACAGTAATGGGCCCAGCACCAAACCTTGTGGCACACCACTAATCACAGGCCTCCATTCTGAGAAGCAACCTTCCACCATCACCCTCTGCTTCTTTCCATGGAGCCAATTTGCTACCCATTCAGCTATCTCTCCTTGGATCCCATGAGATCTAACCTTCCAGAACAGCCTACCATGCGGCACCTTGTCGAACGCCTTACTAAAGTCCATGTACAGCTCTGCCCTCATCAACCTTTTTGCTCAGGTCCTAAAAAAAATCAGATTTGTGAGACACGACCTCCCATATACAAACCATGTTGACTGTCCCTAATCAGCCCTTGCCCATCCAAATGCCTTTATATCCTATCCCTCAGAATAGTCCCCATGTGTACATCTGTTCTGTACATCTTTAAACTTTAACCTCTGACCTTAAAGCTCTGCCCTCTAGTCTTTGACATTTTATCCTGGGAAAAAAGATTCTGAATGTCTACCCTATCTATGCCTCTCATAATTGTATACACTTCTATCAGCTCTCCCCTCAACCTCCAACATTTCAGATAAAACCGTAGTATGCCTAACCTCGCATTATAGCCAAGACCCCTAATCTAGGCAGCATTTCTCCAGAGATGCTGCCTGACCTGCTGAGTTACTCCAGCACTTTGTGTCTTTTTTTGTAAACCAGCATCTGCAGTTCTGAAGAAGGGTCTCAACCCGAAACATCACCCATTCCTTCGCTCCAGAGATGCTGCCTGTCCCACTGAGTTACTCCAGCTTTTTGTGTCTATCTTTGATTTAAGCCAGCTTCTGCAGTTCCTTCGTACACATCTGCAGAGCCTTTCTCTGCATTAATCTCATCTGCACCTTTCCAAAGCCTTCCTATGATGGAGCGACCAAAACTGCGCACAACACTCCAAATGCAGCCCAACCAAAATATTATAAAGCTGCAACTGACTTCCTTACTCTTTAAATTAATCCCTTGACCAATGGAGGGAAGCATGCCTTCTTTACCACCCCCTATATGTGTTTCCACTTTCAGGGGGCTATTGGGTTGGATGCTGAGATCCCACTGGACATCAATACTGTTAAGGCTCTTGCCATTAACTTTATACTTTCCCCTTGCATTTGACCTCCCAAAGTGCAACACCACACATTTACTCAAATTAAACTCCATGTACCATTTCTCCACCCATATCTGCAACTGGTCTAGATCCCATTGAATCCTTTGGCAGCCTTCTTCACTGCATGACATCAAAATGAATGGAGTTGTAGACAAACTTACTAACTAATGCATCCACAGGTAACCCTTGCCTCATGTGTTCCCTTTCTGCTTCTGTTGCGGGGTCTCTATCCAAAATATTGACAATTCCTTCCCCCACAAATGCTGAGTTACTCCAGCAATTTGTTATTTGCTCAGGGTTTCAGTGTCTGCCGTCTCTTGTGTCTCCATAGATTTTGGGCACTTTGTCAACACATTGGAGAAGATATGACCCATCTCCATCAATGGCCTGAAGTTACTAGGTAGATTCCTGACCCCAGCCCTCAATCTTTTATCACTTGCCCAACTCTTAACTCTTAATAGAAATGTAGAATTCAGACCCATCAGTCTGAAGAAGGATTTCGACCCGAAACGTCACCCATTCCTTCTCTCCCGAGATGCTGCCTGACCTGCTGAGTTATTCCAGCATTTTGTGAATAAATCTTAACTCACACAAGCAGCCTCTCCAGACTGATTTGTAGGACAACTTATTGCCAGCAGGTGGCACTGATTTGCACCCCAGCATAACTGAGCTGTGCTTTATTAAAGCACCTGTGAGTATGCGGACTGGAGGACCAAGAGTGCTATAATCAATCAATGGTCCACAGCACAGGCTGAGTGGGGTACCAGTGTAAGTTTAGAAAAATATAAATTATCAAAGGCTGATACAGATCATATCCTTCTGCCTAAACATCACCACCAAGAGCATCAAGCTAGAGAATTTAAATACAAAGCAATCATTTCAAAAACTATTAGGTAGAAATTCATCTTTTGCTAAAATACATGCTTTAGTACATTATGCATTTTGAACTTCCATTTCTTAATTAATAAAATGGATATACTAAGATTGCAACTTGTCGGCTCTATTTTGGTCCTCAAGCCACATGGACCCTCAAAAATACATTCTCATATTTTCTTTTTCAAAATACTGAAAATAATTGTAAGTTTTGAAAAGATGTAAAATCGAAAGCAAAGGGCCAGCTTAACAATCCTTCGATAAGAATGGGTTGCTGGAATTGTTCATACAAGCTCTCTACCCAAGAACAAGTGTAGGATAATCAGTTTTACAATCATTGGACAAATTAAACCTGCTAAATGAAACAATTTAAAAAATATGAAATATGAATGAAAGGCACTGGAGGTGTTATGCAAACACTCATAAGTACGTACAAACCTCATATGACAGTGGGATTAATTTTTCTCCATGTACCTTTATCAAAGATAAAATATTGATCTAATAAATGTTTATCACTACCTATGACTATCTTCAGTTTCTTTCTTGATATGACAATATAATTATTGTTAATGTGATGCTTTAGCAATGTTTCAGATCTAAAAAGCACAGGCTTCACTTGATACTTCTTGTGCCAACAGTAGGTTAGAAAGTCATCTGGCTTTAGCAGACATCCTTATGAAGTGAATGAGTGGATTGAGAATAACGTGAATGAAATTACATCCAGTATTAAACAGATTTAGGTAGTAAGCATCTTGTTTCAATTTATACAGTAGCTAAAATGATTTTACCTGAAGGGTGCTGACTCGAAATGTTGGCTATCCATGTTCTCCAGAAATGCTGCCTGACCTGCTGAGTTAATACAGCACTTTGCGTCTTTTCATGTGGATAAGAGGTTGGCTTAAATTTGCCGGTTTTCAATAGTGAAAAAAAAACTAAGGCATATCTATAAAATTATTTTTGCTGCATATTTTAAACTTTTTGTCTTTTGAAAAACAAAACCAGTTCTTTTATAGACATAAAATGTTGCAGTAACTCAGGGACAGGCAGCATCTCTGGAGGGGAATGGGTGACCCTTCTTCAGAATGATGTCAGGGGAGGGCGTGGTACATAGATAAGGAAGTGTATAGATAAGGAAGGGTAAGGTATGAAAACAGGACAAAGGGAATGGAAATCAAGGAAAATGTAGAATTGATTATTGTTAGTTGGGAGAAGGTAACAACAAAGCAAACAGATAAAATGTAGTCAGAGACAGTAAGACTGGTCGGAGAACTGGGAAGTGGGAGGGGACGGAGAGAGAAAGAAAGCAAATGCCACTTGAAGTTAGATAAGTTAATGTTCATACCGTTGGGCTGTGCGTAACCCAAGCAAAACATGAGGTGCTGTTTCTCCATTTTGCGCTGGGCCTCACTGACAATGGAGGAGGCCCAGAACAGAAAGGTCAGTGTAGGAATGGGAGGGGGAGTTAAAGTGTTGAGCAACCGAGAGATAAGGTAGTTTTAGGCGGACTGACCGGAGATGTTCAGCGAAACGATCGCCGATACAGGAGTCCACACCTGCAACAGTAGATACAGTAGATGAGGTTGGAAGTGGTGCAAGTGAGCCTCTGCCTCATCTGAAAAGACTGTTGGGGTCCTTGGACGGAACCGCAGGTGTTGCATCTCCTGCGGTTACAGGAGAAAGTACTTGGGGAGGGGGTGGTTTGGGGGGAAGGGACGAGTTGACCAGGCAGTTGCGGAGGGAACGGTCTCTGCGGAAAGCGGAAAGGGTTAGAGATGGGAAGATGTGGCTAGGAGTGGGATCCTGTTGGAGGAGGCAAAAATGTCAGAGGATTATGTGCTGTATGTGATGGCTGATGGGGTGAAGGTGAGGACAAGGGACTGTCCCTGTTACGAATGGAGGGAGGGGGAGCAAGAGCGGAGCTGCAGGATATCAAGGAGTGAGCACGAGCGGAGCTGTGGGATATCGAGGAGCAAGAGCGGAGCTGCGGGATATCGAGGAGCAAGAGCGGAGCTGCGGAATATCGAGGAGCATCAGCGGAGCTGCGGGATATCAAGGAGCAAGAGCGGAGCTGCGGGACATCGAGGAGTGAGCAAGAGCGGAGCTGCGGGATATCGAGGATGAGCAAGAGCGGAGCTGCGGGATATCGAGGATGAGCAAGAATGGAGCTGCGGGATATCGAGGATGAGCAAGAATGGAGCTGCGGGATATTGAGGAGTGAGCAAGAGCGGAGCAGCGGGATATCGAGGAGTGAGCAAGAGCGGAGCTACGGGATATCGAGGATATCTTGCTCCCCCTCTCCCCATTGGTAACAGGGACAGAGGCCCCCTTGTCCTCACCTTCCACCCCACCAACTCCCTGGTTAACTGGTCCCTTCCCACCCAAACCACCCCCTCGCCTGGTACTTTACCCTGCAACCACAGGGGATGCAACACCTGTCCCGATATCTCCCCCCTCGACTCCATCAAAGGGCCCCGACAGTCTTTACAGGTGAGGCAGAGGTATTGCACCTCCTCCAACCTCATCTACTGTATCTGCTGTTCCAGTCATGGACTCCTGTGTATCGGTGAGACCAAGTGCAGGCTCGGCAATCATTTCGCTGAACACCTCCACTCAGTCCGCCTAAACCTACCTGATCTCACGGTTGCTCAACACTTTAACTCCCCCTCCCATTCCCACACTGACCTTTCTGTCCTGGACCTCCTCCATTGTCAGACTGAGGCCCAGCGCAAATTGGAGGAACAGCATCTCATATTTTGCTTGGGCAGCTTACACCCAGCGGCATGAACATTGACTTATCTCACCTCAAGTAGCCTTCCCCCCTCTCTCCACCCCCTCCCCCTTCCCAGTTCTCCGACCAGTCTTACTGTCTCTGACTACATTTTATCTGTTTGCTGTGTTACCTTCTCCCAACTAACAATGATCAATTCCACTTTTTCCTTGATCTCCATTCCCTTTGTCCTATTCTCACACCTTACACTTCCTTATCTATACACTTCCTTATCTTTGTTCCACCCACTCCCCTGACATGAGTCTGATGAAGGGTCTCTGCCCGAAACATCACCCATTCCTTCTCTCCAGTAATATTGCCTGTTACTCCAGCATTTTGTGTCGATCTTCAATTTAAACCAGCATCAGCAGTACTTTCCTACACCAGTTCTTTTATGATTGTTCAAAAAATAACATTAATTAATGGGCAAATTCCTTAGTTCTGTACATCCCTTTGGTTAAGCCAAATTCTTTCCATGACATTACATGAGATTATTTTTGTAGAGATAAATCTTAAAGTAAGATTGCAATAACTTGACAGACTTATGAGAAGAATAATGTACATGAGAATTTCTTTATTTAAGTGGGTGATCTAAAGTTTCTGTAAACTTAAAATATTTCTGGAACCGTTAATATGGCAGAAATATCATGGAGTGGTTACCACATACCTACTGCAAACTAGTTAACTAACTTTTTGTTCTCTCTCAACACCACCCCTATTCCACTCTGTTCTGTTATTATTATTAACATTTCAGGAGATAAGAAAGCTTTGGCTCTGAAATAAAAACCTTTAAATGTCTGCCATGGTGTAAGGAAGCTTTAAATATATTGTAAGTCCCTTGCCCATTCTTCAAAAGCGCATACTATGAAAATGATTCCATAATGGTTCGGTAAAAGTTTCCTTGTTTCTTTTGATTGTTGAACACAAATGGGTTCATAAAATAAGCATCCCTTGCGACAACATGTACCAGTTATATTAAATACAGCATTGTCGGAACTACAATGTAATGTAAAATAAGGACTCACAGAGCTTGCGGACAACATATTAGCAAAGACAGAAGATCGGTTAATGATCAGAAAAAGTAACGAGGAGTAAATGGGTGGGTATGATGGAGAGAGGAGGCAGAAAGAAGACGTCCAGTAAAAATGAACTAATCATGAATTCTCTGCAAAATGTAAAAATGGAATTCAGGAAAATAAAGAGTAAACATATTTTTGTGTATAATCCTATTACTGTGTATTTTTTTAATAAATGGCTTAAGTACAGTGTACAATGTACAAAAACTGCAGCTGTTAAGTCTGTGGACAACTCAAGTGACCCGCACAAAATGTTAACATTGCAAACATACAGCCGTATTAACATCATCCTTCTAAGACACAGGTCAGTTTTTTTACTAACTGCCATTCACAAATGTTAATTTGCACTTAACCTGCACTTAATTCCAACATTTTAAAAAATTGTCTTAATTCATAGTTAGAGAGGTGAATTCCACTATGACAAATTCTCATAGCCATTGCACTGTTTTACACTTTTTTGTAATAAATTAGTTTTAAATATAAAATTAAGCACCGATACCTCTGAATTAAGAGAAATAGACTCCAGAAGACACACAATTGTGGCTGGACTTTATTTTAACTGAATGAAGAAATGCATTATAAAAAAATGCATTATTTTATTCAGGAAATTCTTTAATTAGCCACACTTGCCCCAACACGAATTTGTTGGTCAGAATGCATATCTGTAAATTGAACATTTGTCACTTACATAGTTCTTGCATTTCACTGAAATGGTTTTAATCTTCATCCCTTTGTCAAAATCCAATTTGCAACTTAATTATAACCTTACAATTTATAATATTGATTTTACCCTTGCACAATGCATTGTCCAACATGGGAGGACCATGTTATTTCAATCCTGCTAGATCCATACAATTAAACCCTTGGGTACCGATCATCGAACTAAATTGCAAAGTTAGGACCAGGTTTGAACATCATCCACCTTAGTGTGCAATTGTGATACATGCACACGGTTTTAAAGTGACAGCCTTTAGGGTTAATAATGTCTCTGTTAAGTATCTTACTTTACTGCTTTTGGACACATTTTATACCAATGGTCAAGCAGGTCTGTAACAATCAAGGGATATTTATATCCGAGAACTTGCACATCACATTGTCAAGGAATTAATTTGTCAAGTCATTTTCTTTTGCTGTATAGCTCTTGGTAATGGTCAAGATATCTTAGGAAATTTATAAAATGTCTGGTGAAGGTTATAAAACTTGAGGAAAAAAAACTTCCCTTAGTTTATTCATTTCCCCTGCTATAGAACAAAGGTATGTGACCTGTTCTTAATCTCCTATTACTATAGCTCTATAATGGAATGCAGGATAAAGAATAACAGTTCAGAGACTTACACTACCCTTGCTCATAACTTTGCACCTAATGTAACTAGGTGAAAAATCATGCAGAGACCTGGCTGATGAGGCTCACACTGCAACATCTTTTTGAATCTGCCAACTACCTGTAAGTATGATCTGGCATTTATAAATGAAAGCATGCTAAGGAAGGAAATGCTGATTCTGCAGTTCTGCAATTACAGCATTTACCCCAATTATTCAATAAAAACAAGAGAACAAAAAAACTGTCAAATTTCAGACATTCCTACACTCTCACCAGGCTATAGGAGAAGCAATCATGGGGAGCACGTGGAGAATGCAAAAGAGATTTTGATTACCAACAAGAGGACATTTTCTTTCTTATTTTTCTCTTGATTTATCAACACAACTTGGGTTTAGAGTAATAATTTTCAAGTTGCTTTATTGAATTGCAGTTAGATGAAGTAGTTAAGGATTTTGCATATATTATGATAGATATTAGTTGGCCTTAAACTAATTAATTAGGTTTTGAGAGCATTGTGCTGCAACATTTTTCTATAACCCTTGCAATTGTGCTTTTTAAAATGATGTTCACAAGTTATTCTAAATGGCATCATTCCCTTATATTTTAGTAATGATACAAGTTGTTGCACAAAATAAATGATGATATCTGCCAGGCTGTATTTAGAAAATAGTCTCAACCTCAGTGCAATTAGAACAAAGTCACTTCCTCAGCCAGAGCCAACTGTTGGCCAAACAGGCACCAAAGATGATGGAATAGAGAACAAATTCTTTTCGTGCATGGTCCCGACTCTCCTGTTCTAATAACTGTAGGCGGCGATTCAACTTGTTCAACTATAAAATAAAAAGTTTGGACTATTCACTGATAGAACTGTACACTAATGCAAAATTACAGCAGTATTAAAATAACTTCTTTCTTGTGATTTTAAATCAGATGAAAGATATAACTTCATGAAATGAATTATCAAGAACATTTGCTTTGTAATTGTAACAGGCAGGATAGTGTACAACAGCTCTAATATCTTCAGTTATGCAGCATAAAATGTTCCAAACAGTGATAGCTCCTGGTCAGGTAAAAAGCTAAATTATGCTCAACATGATTGATGCCTATGCGAGGTTTGAGACCACGCCAACATTTTGAGCACCAGCTCTGGAAACAAGCTCAGGGCCTCAGTGCTGCAGCCGTCCTGTGACCAGTGAGTGACGAAGCCCCAAGGCATCACAGCCTGAGGCCCACCAAGCTGTTCAGTTTTATCATATGTAGATGTTCATGATAATCATAAACATTTTAAAAGTTGAAATTTATTTAAGTAAAATATTAGGAATTTAATGCAATAAATACATTTATTATATAATTGAAACACATATACACAGTGATATAAAGAAAAATAAGCTTGAGTTAGTTACCTTTTAATATAAGGAACTGTGACATAAAACTGAGAGGCCAAGGACTCAGTGATGAGTCCACTTGTAAATGCTCTTGTAAATGCTCCTTAATGAAATTCTTACCTGTCGTCGGAGTGTTACAATTTCCATAACACTGAAATTTTCAAGCACACCCTCGGGTATAGTGTAATCAGGGGCAACGCTGGTAAATAAAATATATAAATTCAAGCAAGTCATTTTTGTCCTTCTCCATGTCCTGCTGATAACAGTATCAATATTTTAATCACACCGAACAGAACTCTTCAGAGCCTCAGATCTGAACTCTTCAGATTTCAGTCCCGGAGAACAGCAGCATGATAACTACAAAAAAAGCCATTCACTATATCTTGGATTATTTAATCATACTTAAATAAAACACACGCTTATCTAGAAAAGGGATGTAATGCAATGGTTAAATTACCAAACTAAAAACTCAGGGGCCTGGACAATCACTCCCGCAGTGTTCAAAATCCCCCCCATAGCAGCTGAGGAATGTACATTTCATTACATTTTGTGATTTACATTACTAAACTACCTGATTGTTATATTTTTGTTTTTATTTCAGATTTACAGTGTTATCATTAATCGCACTGTTGCCATCCATGACAGTTTTGTGGAGACACAGTTCCATTTTCGCAATTAGGACAGCCTTCACTCTGGTTTGTGGAAGTGCAATCATGCTAAATGTGATTCGTTCATAATAAGAAATGTTCCAGTTCTGAATTGTACAATGATGAGGCACTGTAGAGCATAAGCAGCAATAGAAAGGTACACCACCACAGTCTGCAACCATATAGGCTTGCATACACTTCATTTTAATATTATTATCAAGCCAGCCCATCAAGCCTAGTTCACTGAAGTGTGCTAAAGAACATGCTGGATGCAGCAGCGGGAGGATCGAACAATCAGGTTCCAACCTGATGCTGAAACACAGGAATATTTGTGTTCTAAACAGAAAAAGGAGTGTGACCCTAACTCTGCTTGAAAATAATAAGTCATATAAAAAATTTCCAGTCTTGCCGCATCTATTCATGAATGGTGAGGATAAGATTCCATCTTTAAAGACAAGGCTAAAGCATTCCCAACCAGATTCAGCAAGAAGTGCTTAATGATTGGTCCATCTCAGGTGATGGTCAATTTGGAAAGCAAAGATAATCCCTGTTTATCCCTATAATGCCTACTGCAAACTGTTTCCATAAGGGCCTATAAGATCAAAAAATAGTGCTATGCATCAAGGCAAACAACATGAGGAAATTAATACTCTTGCAAGTTATTACCAAGACTGAAGATCAAACCAAAGAAACAGTGAAAGCTGAAATATAGGATAGGCAAAAATGGGAAGATAAGACTGGCTGACTATCGTCACTTGGTGTGGATGCGATGCAACCTAGATTGCTGAAGGGAATAAGGATGAAAATTATGGAGGAATAATGCTAGTGTTCCTCAAATACTGTGTTGGGGCCAAGACAGGAAAATTAGAAATGTTACCCTTGTTCAAAAAAGAATGAAAGCAAAAATCATACACCGACAAGCTTTCAGTTTAACCTTGATGGTCTGAAAGTGTCTTTATGCAGTAATTTGGTACAAAATGAACGTGTTATTAAGATAAAAACAGCCATTAAAGATTCAATAAAGGTCAACAATATTAGGCTAAAGCTCGAGTTATTCAGAGAGGATTGACAAAGACAAAACGGTTAATGGAAACAAGGACTTTCAAAGTTCTACATAGTTGATTGTCAACAAAAGGCAATGGAATACAAAGGACAATATATGGATATGAAATTAGCTTAAGGGAGTAATTAATATTATGGTGAAAACATATTTTAGTCTGGAGAAAAATATACAATGGCAATTCCCCAGGAGCCAGTGCTGGGACCAATACTCTTCTTGACATATATCAATAGCTTGGAGTTGAGTGTTCACCATACGATCTCAAAATCTGTAGATTAGAAAAAAACATAAGAATGGAAGACAGTGAAAAGGATAGTGGTAGATATTAAGAATTGTATCAGGCACACAGCAGATGAAATCTAATGGTGAGAAGTTTGAAATATATTTTGATAGGTTTATTGAGAAGACATAATATGAATGCAATATCAAAATGGGTTCCAAAAAGGAAGAATTGTGACTAATTAAGAACTAATCCTTGATGGCAAGGCAGAAGAGAAAGTGGTTAGAAAGATATTCAGGATCCTGAGCTTTAGAAAGAGTAAAAATAAAAGCAAATCATTTTGGAATACAAATTCAGGAATATTGTGTCCATTTTAATGCATGACACTTTAAAGGCCTTAGCAATAGTGCAGTAAAAATTTACCATAATGGTGGCATGGTTGAGGAACTTTTGTCTAATGAATAGATCAGAGAAGGTGAGGTTGATCTACCTCGAACCAGAAGAAGCTGAAACATGATATGCTAATAGTTTTCAAATTCATATAACATTCAACAATGTGAATAAAGAGGAACTATTTGCAGTCACAAAGACAAGCAGCACACTGATGGCAATCAGCACTGCTGCCTCACAGCTTTAGCCACCGTCCTGTTCTGGGGGACTGTCTACGTGGCTTTTGCAAATTCTCCTTGGGCGGTTCCATTTTCACAGTAGATTGTGGGTATGTGGCAAATGATTCAAACGAGCATTGACTGTCATTTGAAAGAAGATAAGTTGCAGGGAAACAAGAAAACTAAAAGGCAGAAAGGGATCAATGGTACTGCTCTGCTGGGAGCTAGCATGGACCCAATGGACAATATACTTCCCTTCTGCGTCACAACAAGTAAGTTTACAGAAGTCCGATTTGAGACAATTGGTAGAGATCCTAAAAGTAAAAAGAGGAAAATATTTTTCACGAAGCAAGTGGTTACAATCTTGTATGTGCCTGAAAGCTACAGGAAGCATTTCAATGTGATTTTAAAACAAGAATTTGGTAATTACTTGGAAAAAAAATGCAGGGCCACAAGGAAAGAGTTGAATGGGATTAATTGAATTGCTTTCACAAAATGCCATCGCAGGCTCAATGGGCCAGATTGCCTCTTCCTCCACTGTAACAGTTATAACATTGCAACTACTTTCTCACAAAGTATGTGACCATCAACTTGCCTGCCTCGGCTGCTTCTCCTTTTCCTTCCCCTTACCCACCAAGCGGTTCGATCCATCCCAGGCTTCCTCGGCCTCATTTACAAATCCATATTTCTTTTGTTTCTCTCCTTTTATCCCATTCTCAATAAGCCCAATTGATCAATGACACCTATTTGCTAATAACTAAAATTTCTTATTAGCCCCTTTGTGATCTGGTACTAAACATCCTCTTTCAAAATATCCATTAGCAGACTCCTCAATTTTTTTTTTGTCTTTCTCTGTTCCAAACCACTTTACCTCTAACCACTTTGCTCTCCACGCTCTCTGAAAATTATTACCTCTGAAATGTTTCTTCATCCTTCCTGCAACTCCTCATTCAAATCTCTTCTGGAAGCAAAATCTAAACCTCGAGTGCTAAGATTCAGCAATGACCACACTGCTCCATTGGGCCATAAGGAGTTCACTGGAGGAACATGGAGATAGCTGCAGTTGATATCTTCGGGTGGAAGCAGGCTGCAACCAGTCGAGAAAAAGTGAGTACCAAGAATAGATCAATGAGGAACACATTAAGTAATAATGTACGTGTGGGAAAAGCAAATCTGAAGAACTAAGAGCTTGACCTACAGAGGTAGGTTTGGAAAGGTTTTGAAATTGAAAAAGGATTCATCAGGTAAGAAACTTCTGCAAAATGTTCCAAATTCAAGAGCATAATGCCGTAAGGACCTGTATCTGAGATGAGACCAAGGTCACAACGTAGCGAGGTTGAAGTTCAGAATCAGATTTAAATGGGTTGGAGGCAAAAGCGGTAAACCTAAGGAGGAAACAAGCATGAAATAAAGCAGAAGTCCACCAAGTTCAGAAAACTGAAAAGGAAACAGGAGATCTCTTTCCTTCATTTTGTCTAATACACAGACATATTATTTAATGCGTAACCTTAATTTCATCATCTATTTTCCTCTAAAGCAAGTGGATACGTGCAAATTTGCATGATTTTCAGTTATTCTTAATCCATTTTGGACAGCATGCAAATGTCCCACAGAAATTTCACTGATTGAATTGAAGCAGCATCTGGCATAAGTATTGGCATTGGTTTCTGATTGTCACATGTACCGAGATACAGCGAAAAACTGTTTCTAAATCTTAGACCAATCTGGCTGTAATATGTCCACAATATTCACCCAGACTGGTGTAAAATGCTAGAAATAAAACTTTTAGAACATAAGAGTAAAATTATTAGCACAAAAGTGATTTCATCAAGGAAGATAGTATGCCACACACCTTTGATTCCTTGTTTGATTAGTCACATCTGATTGTAGGTTGCCAGAAAGGGGCTGATTATGGAACCGATTTCTGAAAATGGAAAATATATAAATTGGCTACATAAATACCCAATAGTCACAGCAATTTAAATATAACAAGCCCACAGAATTGAATTGTTCCACTATTTTTTATTTCAACTTATTTTTAAAAGGATGTTACAGATGTTACAGATTATTCACCAGGCAGAAATTTGGGCAAATCAGTTTCTCTGATATTTGAGAAGTTAATTTACATTCAAAGTCAGAGAAATATGCAATTAGAAATATTTATTTTCCTCTAAAACAATTTTTACTTTCCTTTCAATCACTCTATACCACTCTTATGCCCATAGAAAATTTCCCCGATTTTTCAGCAGACATGCAAGTTTTGTGTTGGACGTTACACACACCCACCCACACACCCCAACTCAATGCAGCATGGTTTAACACAAGTACCTTATTCAAATTATTATTGCTATCACATTCTACAATTGGAAAAAAGAAATCAGCTGGAAATATGAAACATAGCTTCAATGAATGTCAGTACAAAGAGCAAGAGTGGGTACATTTTCATCTCATTCACTCTCTTTCTAGCATGATAGGCAAATCAAACTGGAATTAATTGAAAAACATAATAATGGTATGTTTTTTTCCAATATATTTTCATTGGAGATATTACATTTCTTTGCTTTTCTTTCGCACTTCATCACTGAAATAATGCAGATGGTGCATGGCTTTGGGTTTCCACCATTTTAGGTCAAAACTGCCTGAATTAGTTTAGTTCAAAGCTGTTACGAATTTCAACAAGATATCAAAATTGCTGATTTTTTTCCCCAAAATATTGTAACTCACAAAATACCTTAAAAATTAACAGTTCATCTGGAAACCCAGCTATAAAACCCATCCAAAAATGTGGGATGATAGTTACTGTCAATTTATTACGAACTTTGGAGACGTTAGTATAGATTTTTTAGTTAGGATATGCAAAGATTTAAACATTTCACAGCCTCTCTTATACTAAATGTAATGAAAAGGCAATATTATTTTAATCCTCTCCGGTTGGTGGACCATCCAGCTCATGATTTTAGTTCCCTTGTATCAGAAAATAGACAAAGAATGGCAAATTTTATATTATAATCTTTGTCACTTTCATTCATACTTGATTTCACAATCTGTCAGTATCATTAACCTGTACAATAAACCCTCATTATAACAGACCATAGGAGTGTCATGGTGTCCGTAATTGCCGATTGTCCACACTAATCAAGTAAGGTTTTATCATTGCCTAAGTAGTAGAAACAAACAATTGCAGCTGCTTCTGGACACAAAGTGATGGAGTAACTCAGCAGGGCAGGCAGCATCTTTCGAGAAGATGGGTGACGTTTCAGGGCGAGACTCTTCTTCAGACCCTTGTCTGGAATTGGGCCTGGAATACAGGTGAGTTGATGACCCTGGGCTGTTGGCAGCTGGGGGGAGGTGAGGATCGGCAGAGTCAATGGTCAACTGCTGGAATGCAGGTAAGGGTCAGTAACCGGTGCTGTAAGTTGCCGAGGAGATGACATGAGTCGAGGTGGCGTGGGCAGCGGTTGGTAGGTCAATCCGCTATAACCAAAATCCCTTATAAATAAAGAGGTCTGTTAAAACATGGGTTTGCAGTATACAGATCTTAAGAATGACTCATGTGAGAAGTAGAAGTGATCTACAGGTAAAGAAGATATGATGTTCATCTAGCTCTTGCAATCCCCAAAAATGGCATAAACATTCCTCAGGGATTATCATTTACTTAAATATTCCTTCAAGTAGCTGAAATTCATCTCAGTAACTGAATATGGCAACATTTTTGCAGTTGTGCAGTAATTTGTACATGATATCACTACAAACAAACCAACCCAAAATGTCTTACTTACAAATTCCTCTGTCTTTTAGCCACATTTGATAGACTGATTTCATTGTCACTTAATGTTCGTGATCTACTGGAATTATGAGAGGTGGTCACCTGCAAAAAAAATGTGCATGCATGTTTCTTATTGATGAGTTAAGTTAAAAGTAGAAGGCACCCAAATTATCAGTAACATAAGTAAAGGCTTTCCCAATGATGAACTTATGCTAAGATTGAATATTTGGAATATTTGGATAAATACAGAAGGGATTAAGTTATTCATTTAGCAGTGTGCAATTTTGTGATGATAAACTACTTTAAAAGGAACACTGTGTAAAAAATGTCTGCATTAAATTGTATTCCATTAAACATGACATTCAATTTTTTACTCTTTGTGGGTCAATAACCAACACTGCTTTCTTCAGGCAGCAGACTGAACTAATGAGAATTCAAGAATATTTCTCCCCTACCACCCACACTGCGGTAAAAGTATTGGTCTGTATCTGGGCATTGGGAATGAAATAATGGCTGCAGCTGAGAATCAGGAAAGATGGCCCAGGATTACAGTCATGGATCGGTCATGAGGCATTGTAGGTTTGAGAGGATTGGGTGGTCAGTGACCAAGTGCAGGTCAGAACCTGGACTTTGGAGGCTCAATAACAGCACCAGAGAGTGCTAAATTAGGTTCAGAGGGTCCAAGGATGGAAGATAGTGATTTCACGTCATGGAATAAAAGAGACAAAATCCTATATTATATATCTGAATTTCGAAACACATTATGTGGTCAGTTGTCTTTCTGTTTTTTTGGTAAGTTTTGGGTTATGAAAAATTGCTGCCTCGTTACTCTCGATCACTCCAGTGTATAAACCTTAAAAGTACTTCATTAGCTTTAAAGTGCTTTGGGATGTCCCATAATTATATAAGACACTATAAAAATGCAAGTTTATTTTAGTTAAACTAAATTTCTTTCTTGGAGGCATAAAGATAAAAAGATAGTAAGTTTGGCTACTTAAATCTTTATATTTTAAAAGGATGTAACGTTATTCCTAATATACCTGCAGTGGACTCTCGGATCTATCCACATTCATAGCCTGGGAGGTTCCATACATTAAGTGAGGAGATATGCTAAGTGGTGGAGGATCTATATTCATAGGATTATTGTGGAACCAACCATACAAGTACGGCCTTGCTCCAATATCCTGCATTTCGGTTTCTAAAGAGAAAAGTTAATTTATTTTAAACCAACCAACAAATATTGCAATTTTAAACAATTTATTGCTGTTCTCTATTAATATTCAGCTACAAATTTCAAATAATCATGTAGCTACTGCATATCTATTGCATATCAATTCCGTGTCAAAAATATTAAAGAAAAGCAGTGATCCTTCATGCGTGATCCTTTTAAATCAGAGTAGAACATTTTCATGTCCCTATCAATCTGCACAATTACCTTAAACAGCAATAAATATTTACGGTCTCACCAGAATAAACTGTTTTATAAAATAGCATCTAATAATTTACAGCAATCTATACCATCAGATCTATCAATTTACAGAACTACTAAAATCTGAAATAGATCTTTGCATATTCTATAATCATTCATCTTCCACAAAGTACAAATACTTGCAACCTCTCAGAAGGAATTATGGTTCTTTATATTAAAATCTTAAAAGAAATGCATTTGTACAGCACTTTTCAGCTCTGATGTTCCAAGGACCTTTACAGCCAATTAATTCTATTTTTGACTATGTTCCCACACATGCTAATGTAAATATGGCTAAAACATTTGTTTTTAATTCATCTAAGGGTAAATAATATAAATTGGGATGAACTCCCCTTCCTTTTGAAGAAGGCAAAGGGGACCCTTAATGACCATATGTACAGCAAACGGTCTCAATGAAAGGACTTGAAAGAAGACACCTTAACATCCATAATCTTGTCAGCAATCAGGTCTCCTCAAAAGTATCGGCTCAAGTCATTTGTTTGTGCTATCATTGACTTATAACTAACTTCCAATCATGAATAAAACGTAAGGGACCAAAGGAAATAAAATAACAAGAAATTGTATTACATGGCCCCTCAAACCTGCTCTGCCATTGAACAAGATCATCACTTCACCGGCTTGAATGGTTCACTATTAGACGCAGCTTTAGTTTAGTTACAGCGCAGAAACAGGCCGTTCGGCGCACCGAGTCCGCAATCACCGCACACTAACACTACCCTATGGACACTAGGGACAATTTATATTTAGACCAAGCCAATTAACCTACAAACCTGTACTTCTTTGGAGGGTGGGAGGAAACCGAAGATCTCAGAGAAAACCCACGTGGTCATGGAGAGAACGTACAGACTCTGTACAGACAGCACACGCAGTCTGGATTGAACCCTCGTCTCTGGCGCTGAAAGCATTGTAAGGCAAGCAACTCTACCGCTGCTCCACCGTGCTGTGGTCCATTTGCTTATTTTCCCGGGAGAACTCAGCACTTGTCTACATAGGTTGCAATAACCTCATACCTCATGGAAACTGTAAGGGCTAAGGCTCTTCCAATACTACTACTGGGTTTCCATCCGGCTTCTCATGATTCCTGCCTGCTAACCATGCCGTTAACCTAAACGATCCAACTGCCTTCTGGAGCGAGGTGTCCAGTTCTCCATCTTTCTTGCATCTCATTGTCAAAGCTTTAGACTCTAGCTCATCCATTCTAAGCCAAATTTAGTTTAGTTTATTATTATCATGTCTACAAAGATACAGTGAAAAGCATTTGTTTGCATGCTATCCAAAGAAAGACTATAGATGATTACAATCGTCATCAATTGTGTATAGAAAAAGGATAATGTGTACGACATTTAGTCAAGATAAAGTCCCTGAACTGCAGATGCTTTCTAGAGCCATAACCACATCACCAGCATGCTACAGGCACATATATTACCTACTCTGAGATATATCATTATTTCTTGAATTAATAGTTAGGTTTACCAATGTTTTTAAAAATAAAGGAAATAAAATAAATAAAAATAAAGGAATAATAGAGCTCATAGCATAAATTCTATGAAGAAGAAATGACATAAATGTTCAAGAAGGAAATGAAAAGTTATACTGATGTTTTTAGATGACGAGAGTTGGGAGGTAATTCGTATGAGGGACTTATGTGGATTAAATGAGCCTATTTTGTACTCTATGTTCTAGTAGAATAAATTCATTTTTTAATTTTAATCCCAATTTAGTTATTTAACTGCCATAAAATCAAAATCTGGACCAATACTTGAAAACGACTTTAAATCTCCATTGACTTTTACAACCCTGGTTAATTCACATTGAAACAGTTTACCTCCCATTGATATTCTTTCAGGAATTTGCATATGTAATGTCGACATCTGAATATCTTCTGCTCTCTCTTCATCCCCTGGCTCCTCAGTTACTTTCAGTCTATTAGGAATTCTCATTTTCTGACTGATAGCCTCCATGAAACTCAGATCACAAGATGCTGGACTGGAGTCTATCAAATCGGAAGATGCTGTTTGTTCTGTCATGGCAGCTAAAGGACCAACAAAATAATATTGAAACAGGAGCAATATTTAAATAACTAATGATCATATTACTTGAATACAATTGGAAGAGTAAACCAGTGGCAAGCATATAACTGTGGCCATCAAACAGGGAATGAATAATATCTAGAATAATATTTATCATTGATTCTTGCACATGGCCAAGCATTCAGCTTAAGCCAAGATTACCTATGGTTACTTAAATTCGCAAAACTGGTCTTTGGGTGTCTTTTACTTAAAACATCAAATCAGAGGAAAAGTTGCTGTTGTATTAATTTCCTGCCAATATATATTTTGAGAATGCTGTAAATGATGTGGTTAATGTTCTGTGTTGAAAGGAATTAGGAACTTAGACACTAGGAACTAGACACATAGGAAGCAATCTTAGGGACTGCCTGGAATTACATACATTTTGTGTGTGCTTTACATTGCAATTTTATCTAATTTTGTGTGGTACAGATAACGAGTTCAGAAGTTCCAAAAAGTTTTGTTCCACATAGTTTCTTTGATAAATTTGTCTTGACTCAGAATTAATTCCAAAGTCACAGAAGGTCTCATTCTTTAATGTTTCTTTGATGGGTTGCTTTTGTCTCTGAATTCAAGCTCTATTCTTACTACATAATCATGTAAACTAATGATCTTTTAGGAACATACAGGTCTTTTCAACAACTTAATTCAATACTTCCTATATTAAAATTTTCCAAAGTGTGATAACATGATGAGAAATGTTCTCACAATTACTGATGATTATCACCTGGGCATAACTAAGATGCATCAAACTCGTCTTTCACTACTTATTTACTGCAGACAAGAGAATATAATTGAATGGAGGCTCTCTTATTAGCAACCATTTAAAGTGCAACATGCATTGAAGCCCAAGAGCAGATCTTTAGCCATTTCACTTATTTGAAGCAGGAATGCAACATAAAATGAAGATTATGTTGCAGCATTATTGATCAACAGAATCAAGAATAAGGTTATTGCTAGACTTATGTTATCTCCCTTCCATTTTTCAAAAAGCAGTAACTATATTGACTGTAAAACCATGGTAACCTGCACATTCATATGTACATATTGCATTATTCTCACAAAAAAGTTACATGTTGGCATTGGAAGCGTTGAAAGCCAAGTATCTGATGTTGATGTTCGAAGAATCACTGAGAATTAAATGCCTTGCTATCAATGATCATAGCGTTGGGGGTCATTTGCTGCCTTTGCGAGGTGTTTTTGCTGTTTGAGGTTCCAAGAGGAGTATAGGGAAATTACTTATATTCAAGTTTCATGGTAGCCACTTGTGAAAGAGAAAGCTGGAGAGGACAAGTGAGAAAAACACTTTTAGAAGTAAACAGCCTAACGTTTCCCACTGCACACACAAAATTATTTATGATTCAAGTTTGATCCTGATTTGCTTGCATCTAAAAAGTATTCAAGAAGAGCACAATTCTAGACACTCTTCTAAACAAATATCCTTCATTAAAGGTAAAATTTGCAGAAAAATTAGGTATATATGCAATGCAAGGTTTTAAATCTCAAATAGTTTGCAGATGGCAATTTTGCTGATCTGTTTCCATATCTCTCACCACTCCTTCTTTAATGAAAAGTTTCTTCAAGAACAAAGATAACGTGGGAATATGCCCGTCAGTTCCACCATTCAATAAGATCATAGCTGATTCAATCCAAGCCAGCACCACTTCTGCACTCTTTCTCCATAGCTATTGATTTCCCAGTCGTTCAAATGTTTGTCAAATTCTACGTTAAACACATGGAGATTGTGGCTCCATAGTCTTTTGGAATAAAGCATTCCAAATCTTCACAGCCCTGAGAAAAAATCAATCCTCTGCTTGTTTTGAACAAGCAACTCCCCTTTCACAAATTATATCCAAGATACCCACACCAGCAAAAACATCCTCATAATATGCTTGGCCAGGCTGGCCCTGCAACACCGTCAGAACAACGGGCCTTTGTGGTCAGGTCAAGAACCTTGCACTTACAACTGGGACTTGAAAATGGCACCAAACTGGTGACTCTGTATATTGTCTCAGTGTACTCTTGCTATACACTTGTACAGATCTGTATCTGTACCAAACCAACATCCATCCTGTCAATCCCTAGGCATTACATGTTTCAATAAGTGTACTGCTCACTCTTCCAAACTTCAATGAGTACAGGCATAACCTGTTCAGCCTTTTTCATATATCAACAATCCTCTTATCCCAGGAATCAAGCTGCTGAACTTTCTCTGCACGGCCTCCATTGCTGGTACATCCCTTACATATGAAGACAAAAAAATGCAGATGTGTTGCAGATGTATTGGAGATGTGTTCTCACCAGCACCCTGTAAAGCTGTTGTGAAATTTCCCTACTTTTTATTTCATGGAAACATAGAAAATAGGTGCAGGAGTAGGCCAGTCGGCCCTTCTAGTTAGCACCGCCATTCAATATGATCATGGCTGATCATCCAAAATCAGTACCCTGTTCCTAATTTCCCCCCATATCCCATGATTCCGTTAGGCCCAAGAGCTATATGTAACTCTCTCTTGAATCTTCTTCTTCTTAAGCCCTTAGCTCCTCTCGGGAGCATAGGCCATTGACAAATGTCCTCCATCTCACTCGGTTGTTGGCGGTTCTTTCGAGATCTCCCCAGTTGAGCCCAGACATTTCCGCTTGGACACCTCTTCTCCAGCTGTTCCTAGGGCGACCTCTTTTCCTTTTTCTTTGGGGGTTCCATTTCAGGGCTTGTCAGGTGATATTTGTGGCAGGTTTTCTGAGGGTGTGTCCAATCTAACTCCATTTTCTCCTTCAAATTCGTAAGTCAATGGGGTCCTGGCTTGTTCTTTTCCACAGGTCTGTTTGTTGTGTGTTTTGTTGTTTCCATGTCTCTGATCCATGCAGCATCACCTGCTTCACATTTGAGTTAAAGATGCGTATTTAGGTGTTGATTGAGATATGTTTTGAGCTTCAGATCTTCCTGAGCATGTTATTCTTTCATCATATGTCAGTCCCGCCATCCCGGGAATTAACCTGGTGAACCTACGCTGCACTCCCTCAATAGCAAAAATGTCCTTCCTCAAATTAGGGGACATACCCTTTGCAATAAAAACCAACATTCTAAAGAAATATAAAGACTTTTCTGATATATGTTGTACCTATATTACCTCGAGCAGCTAAACCCTTTGGTGCTGCAGCATTTTGTAATCTAATTTCAAAACGACTACAATTTCATGTGACTTTGGATTGTTCAAAACTAAACTGCAAACTGAATTTTTTTTAAATATTGGTATTACTCCCAAAATCTATTTGCTTGTAATGTACTTTTGTTATATCACACTTCTCAGCTCCATCTTCAATAATGTAGAGAAGCCACAGCAGAAGCTTCCGGCAGAATGCCTGATATACAGCCTAGAGCAGTGCACTTAAATGCAAACTCTCTGATGTAGTGCAATGTACGTTTAAAACAAAAAGGGAAATCATAGAGAACTGTCGAATGCAGTGGATCAATTTACACTGTGTAACTTTTACTCTTGTAGTGGCCTTTTAGCTTCTACTTTGACCCAGGCAAAAATGACAAGATATGGAAGCACAAGACCCTCATCTTCTCCCTGAGCAGGCAATTCCATCAGTTAAATTCTCTATTAGGTATATTTTAAGTCGCCTCTTCTGGGAAGATAGATAGTTGACAATATCCAATCCATCCCGTTAATTGGGTAGGGGGAACTGCAGATGCAGGTTTATACCGAAGACAGACACAAAATGTTAGAGTAACTTACTGAGAAAGACCTCTCTGAAGAGAAGGGATGGGTGACGTTTTGGGTCTGAAGAAGGGTCTTGACCCGAAACGTCACCCATTCCTTCTCTCTAGAGATGCTGTCTGTCTTGCTGAGTTATTCCAGCATTTTGTGTCCATCCCGTTACTCTTTTTGTTTGGCGGGGGGTGGGTTAGAGAAACAACTCGGGGCCCTACAAACGCGTGATTGCAAAGGCTGTCAATAAGTTGGATGTGCCCGGGGTGTTGATGGTGAAGTGCGAACTCTCTCAGGTAGAGCACCTGTTGCCGGTGCCGCTGGCAGTTCCTATTGCCTGGTCAGGTCCCCGTGGGCTGAAGTGATCGCGTCAGATAACACGGCCAACAACTCGTCCTCAAGGCCAACTGTGTGTGTGTGTGTGTGTGTGTGTGTGTGTGTGTGGGTGTGTGAGAGAGAGAGTGAGAGTGTATGTGTGTGTGAGTGAGAGTGTGTGAGAGAGAGTGTGAGTGTGTGTGAATGTGCAGCTACTCGTAACTTACACAGTAAGAGAGCGCCGGGAACGCTTGTTGCCCTCGCCGGCCACACATTACTTACCTGTGCAGCGCCTGAGTGCCTCACAAACATCGCTTCGTCAACGCCATTCGTGTAGGCTGGCGTCACGTGCCAGGCGCTCCCCCGCCCCCTCCCCGCAGCTCACAAGCGCCCATCCGATTGGGCGCCATGTGCTCACGTGCGCGCCGCGAAGCCCCACCCCCTGGCTGGGCGGGAGGCGGGAACGGCGGCGCCGTGACGGTTGACGGCGCGAGGAGCATCTCGGTTTTAAATCTCAAATAGTTTTCTGCAGATGGTAATTTTGACGCTCTGTTTCCATGTCTCTTACCATTCCTCCTTTAATGAAAAAGTTTTTCACGAACAAAGAAACAGAAGAGGGGAATCTGCCCACCAGCTCCACCATTCAATAAGATCATAGCTGATTCAATCCTAACTTCAGCACCATTTCCGCACTCTCTCTCTCCGTAGGTATTGATTCCCTTGTAGTTCAAATGTTTGTCAAATTCTACCTTGAACACATGGAGATTCTGTCTCCATAGTCTTTTGGAATAAAGCATTCCAAATCTTCACAGCCCTAAGGTGCCGTTCCCTTTGACCTCATGATAACTCGACGCCGCCATTCATCTCACCCAACAGAAGGAGTTTACTTTGCTCAGGTCTGATTAAGAATACTTGTGGTACTGAGTCTGAGGTAAGTGTATGCTGCTTCTTTGCAGCCGGCAATAAGACTCGCGCAGCATCCAAGGTCTCCACCAGGGCGCTGGGGAAATGTATGGGGTGCCGTTAAATACCGTCCCTTATAAAATAATGCAAATCCTGGCAATCTGGGATAGAAAAGATTCCCAATGGGGAGAAAAACAGTTACCGTTGCATGCGTTAATCTTTCCTTTGACCAACAACAGATTCACACAAGTTGCTTTGCTATCCAACCGTGTCCACTATTCTATAAGATTATGAATGATCTTTTACATCTTATGAATGATCTTTTACATCACTGCCACTTTTTCCACATTAACCCATATTCTGTGATTCCTTAGTCTCGAATAAACTTGGCAAATGAGCCTCCATGATCCTCTGGACAGAGAATTTGAGAAGCATATCATATTCTTGGTGAGGAATGTCTCTCATCTCAGTTCGGAATGCCTTGCCGTTTATTTTGAGGTCAAGACTGGTTGCAGCCAGCGCAGCCAAGGAAACATCATTCTCTCAATGATGCTATCAAATCCTATGTGAATTTTTATATTTCAATTAGATCACATTTTACTCTTATGAAAACTATGATGACCAGTCATCCCTCCTCATAGGACACTATCAGTAACTCAGGAATTAATCTGCTGAACCTTTTTAGTTTAGAAATACAGCGTGGAAACAGGCCCTTCAACCCACCGAGTCCATGCGGTCAGCAATCACCCATGCACTAATGCTGTCCAAGACACTGGACAATTTACAGAAGTCAATTAATCTACAAACCTGCATATTTTGGAATGTTGGAGCACCCGGAGAAATCCCACGAAGTCACAGGGAGAATGTACAAATTCCATACAGGCAGCACCTGTAGTCAGGAACGAACCCTGTTGACGATCCTGTCTGTGGCGACATGTTGCAAGTAGCACAGCAGAAAATCATCAAATATAGTAGCTCTGAGCTTACCTGTATAAAAGAAACAATACGTATCAGTGCTGTAACTAATAGGATGCTAATGCATTTCAACGCATTAGCGCTATTGCGATCCACCGATAGCAATGCAACTGCCGGTTGTAAGGGAATTCCCGATCGCAGAGGAATCCCCGACCTCGTGGAGGATCGCAAGAACAGTGAGTACACCTGGAAACACCGGGGGGCGGGGGGGCAATATTGTGTCCGCAAACATCACCGACGGGCAGGACGACAAGTCAGACTGAAGCACAGGGGACAACAGCCATCCTACTCGCTAATGTTTAGTCACTGGAAAATAAAGTGGAGGACTTAAGGTCAAGGCTGCTTTGCCAAAGGAAGCTGAGGGAAGTCAAGTCAAGTCAATTTTATTTGTATAGCACATTTAAAAACAACCCACGTCGACCAAAGTGCTGTACATCTGATTACAGTGCTACATACAGTAGCACACAAACATAACAGCACATACAAAACAGTTCACAGCGCCTCCTCAATGGGCCTCAAACGCCAGGGAGTAGAAATAGGTTTTGAGCTTGGACTTAAAGGAGTCGATGGAGGGGGCAGTTCTGATGGGGAGAGGGATGCTGTTCCACAGTCTAGGAGCTGCAACAGCAAAAGCGCGGTCAATCCTGAGCTTAAGCCTAGACCGCGGGATAGTGAGTAGCCCCAAGTCGGCCGACCTGAGGGACCTGGAGTTAGAGAGGTGGGTTAGAAGACTTTTGATGTAGGGGGGGGGGATGTCCATTTAGGGCTTTATATGTGAATAGGAGTAGCTTGAAGTTGATTCTGTACCGTACAGAGAGCCAGTGGAGAGAGGCCAGAATCGGCATGATGTGGTCCCTTTTACGGGTACCCGTCAGGAGTCTCGCTGCGGCGTTTTGGACCAGTTGCAGGCGGGACAGGGATGATTGGCTGATCCCAGTGTATAGGGAGTTGCAGTAGTCTAGAATGCTGTGTGCTCTGTTTCACAGAGACATGGCTCACCCCCAGCTCCCCAGACACAGCCATCCAACCTGAAGGAATGACCACGGTCTACATCCCACCCCAGGCAGACGTCAGTCTAGCACTGGAGCTGAACGCCGTGGTGAACAAACGCCAGTCAGCATACCCCCGGTCTTTACCATCATAGCAGGGGATTTCAACAAAGCCAACCTGAAAAAATCACTCCCTAACTACCACCAACATGTTTCCTGCAGCACCAGAGGATTAAAAACCCTTAACCACTGCGATATGACCATCAGATGTGCCTATCACTCCATCCCTGGCCCTCACTTCGGGTAATCCGACTATTTAGCTGTGCTGCTTCTTCCTGCATACAGGTAGTAACTGAAGAGCGCACCCCCAGCGATGAGGACTGCACAGAGCTGGTCAGAGAAGGCAGATGAGCAACTGCGGGACTGCTTGTAGTCAGTAGACTGGGCAATATTCAAGGACTCCGCACGACCGGAATGAATACACAGTTGTGACAGACTTCATCAGGAAATGTGTGGAGGAGTATGTACCAACAAAAAACCATCCTAACCAGAAGCCTTGGATGAACCAGGAGATCTGCACTCTTCATATCATATCATATATATACAGCCGGAAACAGGCCTTTTCGGCCCTCCAAGTCCGTGCCGCCCAGTGATCCCCGTACATTAACACTATCCTACACCCACTAGGGACAATTTTTACATTTACTCAGCCAATTAACCTACATACCTGTACGTCTTTGGAGTGTGGGAGGAAACCGAAGATCTCGGAGAAAACCCACGCAGGTCACGGGGAGAACGTACAAACTCCTTACAGTGCAGCACCCGTAATCAGGATCGAACCTGAGTCTCCGGCGCTGCATTCGCTGTAAAGCAGCAACTCTACCGCTGCGCTACCGTGCCGCCGAAACTGAGGATCAGATCCTGGTGCTTGGCGACGCAGGGGTGTACAAGAAGTCCAGATATGACCTTGACAAGGCCATCAAAAAGGCCAAGAGGGACTTTCACTCTAAGCTGGAGGATGAGGTGGTTGTTCAGCAACTGCAGCAGGGCTTGAATGCCATCACCTACAAGACAAAATCAGGAGGCAGCTCAAGCGATAGTGAAGTACCACTCCCTGACGAGCTCAATGCGTTCTACACATGCTTTGATAGGGAGAACACTGATGTGCCTTCCTGAGCCCCTATACGCCTTGATGGTATTACAGTCACAATCACACAGGCCGACGTCAGAAGATCCTTCAGGGGTGGTGGGGGGGGGGGGGGGAGGTGAACTCACGGAAAGCATCAGACCAGATGGTGTATCCGGTTGTGTTCTCAAAACCCGTGCAGACCAACTGCCCGGAGTTTTTGCAGACATTGTCAAGCTCTCATTGCTGAGGTCTGAGGTTCCTACCTGTGTTGATAAAGTTGGCGATATTGTAATTGTAATTTGATAACTGTTTGTTTGTAAACTGCCAATATAGGCAGTCTTTGATCATATTACTACTCTGTATTTGTTTTGAATAAGAGCATTTTGTATTATAATTTTTTTTTAAAAAGAGGTTCCCACCTGCTTTAAGAGAGCACCAATAATACCAATGCCTCAACGACCATCAACCAGTGGCACTAACATCCGTGGTGATGAAGTGCTTTGAGAGGTCGATTATAGTGCATATCAACTCCTATCTCAACAAGTACCTCAACCCATTACAGTTTGCCTACTGCCACAACAGGTCAATAGACAATAGAAGCAGTAGGCCCTTCGAGCCAGTACCACCATTCACCGTGATCATGGCTGATCACACTTAGTACCCCGTTCCTGCCTTCTCCCCATATCCTAGCTCTATCTAACTCTCTCTTGAAAGCATCCAGGGAATTGGCTTCCAATGCCTTCTGAGGCAGAAAGTTCCACAGCTTCACAACTCTTGGAGGATGCAATTTCACTGGCTCTCCACTCTGCACTCTCCACTCTGGACCACTTGGACAATAAAAACACATACGTTAGGCTGTTGTTTATAAACTACAGCTCAGCATTCAATACCATGATCCCCTCCAAGCTCACAGAACTGGGTCTCTGCGCATCGCTCTGCAACTGGATCTTCAACTTCCTCATCAACAGACCACAGTCTATTTGAATTGGCAAAAACACTTCTTCCTCAATTACAATTAGTACAGGAGCACCTCATGACTGTGTTCTCAGTCCCCTGCTCTACTCACTCTATACTCATGACTGTGTAGCTGCACAATGCAAATTCCATCCTGAAGTTCGCTGATGACACCACCATTGTTGGGCGAATAACAGATGGTGATGAGTCAGAGTATAGAAGTGAGACCGATCGCCTGATCAAATGGTACCAGCACAACAACCTGGCTCTCAATGTCTTGAAGACCAAGGAACTAGTTGTGAACTTTGGAAGAGGATGGATGAGGACCCATAAACCTGTCTATATCGACGGGATGATACTGGAGAGAGTCAAAAGCTTCAAATTCCTGGGCATGCATATTTCTGAAGATCTTTCCTGGAACCAGCACACTGATGCAATTATAAGGAAAGCATATCAACGCTGCTACTTCCCGAGAAGATTGCAGGGATAAGGTATGTCAGAGAGGATTCTCTTGAACTTCTACAGTCGTAGAGAACATATTGACTGGTTGCATCACAGCCTAGTTCAGCAACTTGAATACCCAAGAGTGAAGAAGACTGCAAAGTTCTGAGCACTGCCCAGTCCATCATGGGTTCTGACTTCCCTACCATTGAAGGGATTTACCAGAGTTGCTGCCTCAAAAAGGCAGCCAGCATCATCAGAAACCCACATCACCCTGGCCCCACTCATTTCACACTTGCCATCGGGAAGGTACATTAGCCTGAAACAGGTTCAGGAACAGCTTCTTCCCTACAGCCGTTAAGCTATTAAACACTACAACCTCAAATAAGCTCTGAACTACATGGACTATTATTGTACATTATTATTGCAGGGTGGTGAATCTGTAGAATTCTTTGCCACTGAAGGCAAAGTCAGTGGATATATTTAAGGCTGAGTTAGATTATTGATCAGCATAGGTGTCAGAGATTCTGGGGAGAGGCAAGAGAATGGGGTTAGGAGGGAGCGATAGGTCAACCATGATTGAATGGCAGAGGAGACTTGATGGGCTGAATGGCCTAATTCTGCTCCAATCACTTATGACCTTATGATCTATTATTGTCTGTTATGTGTACGTATGCTGAGCCAAACTTTTTTTTCTCATTTATTATATTGTTTACGGTATACCATGTTTACATATTCTGTTGTGGTGCTGCAAGTAAGGATTTAATTGTTCTATCTGAGACATATGACAATAAAACACTCTTGACTTCTCTGGTGCTGTAAGTCAGCAACTCTACTGCTGTGCCACTGCTGTCCAACTCCCCCCATCACAAATATCCGTGTATCCAATACATTCATCTAGGTGGAATGTAATTCTGTAAGGTGGAGATTTTTTTAGTACTTTTGTACAGATCGTGTTTTGATACAGTTTGTATTAATTCTTTAGACTAGACTTTAGAGATATAGCACAGAAATAGGTCCTTTGGACTACTGGGTCTGCGCCGACCAGCGATCCATATTAATCTTTGTCAATGCAATACCTCTACCAGTTAAACAATGATCAGAAAATTCATTGACTAGTTGGACAACAATAATTTTATAATAATGTTTATTCTTTTGCATTGACTGAACCATTGTATAAAACATGAATAAAGCAGAACCGTGGTAAATAAAATCTGTCACATTTTATGCAACACATCTACAACAAACAGTAAAAAGCACCATGTCCTCAATTACAGGGATCTACCACTTTAGGAAGCAAAAGCACAAAGTTTATGCTCTTAGTGGGGGATTAAGGTAAGTAAGGCACTAAAATAAACTTCAGGCCTCACTGATTGAGATATAGATCACAAATATATTCCACATGAGACTTTCATTTCCCTTCCAAACATTGCAAGAACGTACTTTTTCAGACTAGTATTAATACATTACCTATACAAAAATCTGCATATGCATAGTGGGAAAATCCAGCAGCCACATGGCCAATGGAAATGTTACAATAGCGACAAACAAAGAAAACATTTCAAATTGTATATTCCACATTCAATTTGCTAGCTTTAACTGCTGCAATCATACCCTTCAGCCATGGTACTTTGAATTAACAGCCTATGATCCAATTCTGTTTTTAAGTAATTTTTTCCACCAAGGCATTATACGATAAATGATGAAGGCTGGGAAAGGAAATATGAAGATTTTTTTAGGAAAACAATGAAATAAACTACATAGCCCAAAAGCAAAATACTGCAATGCTGTAAGTTTGTGGAGTGTGAATTAATTTATTTTAACTCCTGGTGTTAACAAATAAATAAAGGACATTATTCAATCATTTTGTATTCTGGATTAGTTTCATTTTATCAGCATGTTGTTTGTTTCAGACATTTTCTGAAATTCATTAATCAAAACTGTTTGAAAAACATGATTATATTTGTGCTTTCTTATTTGCTGGTTTGTAGTGACTTGCAGTTGTATTCTAAATGCAGTGCCATCTCACTTTAAAACAGCAAGAAAACAAGTTTGATAGAACAGAAATGTTTTCAAAATTGTTTCTATTGGTCAGTATTTTATAATGTAGCTCTGAGGATTTTGAAAACGAAAAGTCATTATTTTGTATACAATACCAACTAATGTTAAGACGACTTGTGCATAAAAGTTGGTGAATTTACTTTCAATATATACTTTGTCCGCAATAAATCCATTGAATATTGTCGGAGAAATACCAAAACAATACAGAATATATTAAACACAAATGACATTGACGAACCGTTCAATTTGCAAATGTGCTTGTTTTTTACATGTTGACATATCTCAGGAAAATCAAGCGATATTAGGAGAATAAGGAAAAAATAATCACAACTGATAACACCCAAAATATTCGAGTCAATATTTTTTTGGTAATACATTGCTTTTCAAACAGATTCATAAATAGCCAAACAAATTTTGTGAGTGCTTAAACCAGCCAACATTATTGAGAATATTTTAGCAACAAAACTGCAGCAACTTTTACAGTCCCAATCATGTTCCTTAATTGAGTGAACATGCAAAATAAAGGGAAAATTACTTTCCTGCAATCTCTCTTTTCCCCAAAGGTAAAAAAGATTAACAATGATTTATTTAATTTCAAATGATGCAGTGGAGAAATAAATGGTGCATTGTTGCACCTTTTAAATATTGTAGAAGAAATGCGCTTCAGTTTAACCTACATGTTCTGTTCTGTAGCCGGGAAGTACCCTCTGTTAATATTGGCAAACAATCAGTTTAATCAAAAGCTGAAACAACTTATTTGCAGAATTATTCTCATTCATGTTACATGTTTTGATGTTTTAGTATTAAAGTGTGAAGAGCTTATTATTTTATTCCATTAAACTGTAAAAAAGCTTTTAGAATATTCTAAAGAACCACTTCCTGTGCTAACAAACTGTTTTGCTACCTGCAACTGAACAAAATCCACAAAGCCAGGCTGGATCAAGGAGTTTTTTTAAAGAGGCAGAAGGTGTCAACATTATATCAGGACATGTTCAGAGAATAATTTTAACTATCTCATTCTCCTTGTTATATTTACATTCTATATGATGGGATTATTTTTTAGAAGCAATCAAGATGGAATAGAAATTCCAGCTATAAATGCAGCAAAAATTAACTTTGTCATGGAAGGTTTCCATTCCAAACTAAAGAGGCAGGAAGATGACAAATGCTATGAATGTTCAATTCAGATTAGTTTTATAAAGCATTTAAGGGGAAGAACATTTGAGGAGAAAGTGGTAAAGCATCGTCATTGTGTACATGGAAAAGCGGTATGTTCAAGTAGTTTGTTTTCAAATAAATGAAACAAGTAAGCAAAATAATCTGATATTGAAAATTGGCTGAATCCTTCATTTTTAAATTGAATTGGCAAAATTTGTGATGGTTACAGTACAGTAAAAAGAAAAGGCAATTATACCAACAATGTGATACCTTTATATTAAAGCATTACATGACGTTACATTGGAGCAAATGTCAGAAGCTGCCAGTTTGATTGAAGTGGTAAATTTTAATGTTCTAAAAGATAAAGGTAGGCGTTTCATGAGGAAATCTGAGATCAAGCCAAGAAAATATGGCATAGCCACCATTAGTGAAACAATCAATGCTGGAATGTATAGGAGGACAGTCAAAGAGAGCGAGATCTCAAAAGATTGTGGAGCTGGAGCAATTTTATGCAGATTGGGAGAATTATGAGAAATTTTAAATTAAGACACCAAAGGACCAGAATCATCACAAAGCATCTACTGGCAGGACGTCTCGGGTGGAGGAAACTAATTTCAAGTAACCTCTTCATTTCCCTCTCTCTCTCTGCCCCTCCCCCACCCTAGTCTTCCTGCCAATTCTACTGTTCACAACCATACATCCCTTCATTATCACCTCTTCCAAGCCAACAATGGACTACTGTGGACTCCACTTTTCCTTGGTGATCGGTGACGGCTCGGATTTGTTCTGAACCTTTTCATAACTCTAGTTTCCTTTCCCTTCTGACGGGAAAGGTTTCGACCGGAAACGTCACCTATTCCTTTTCTTCAGCAATGCTGCCTGATCCATTGAGTTACTCCAGCATTTTGTGTCTATCTTACTGGGAACGATAGCCAGGAAAACAAATAACAAGGTGGAGATGTTCTAGTTTTTAAAAAAAATGAAAGCAATGTATTAATTTAGTGCTTTCTCCAAGGCCAATGCAATATGTTAAACTATGGCTACTGCTGCACAAATCACATTTATCTCAAAATAATGTTGTATGATCTTTTACAGCGAGTGGTGAGCAAATTGGACCTTGATTTAACTTCACAAGCCTTGTATTGTCAGATCTGCCTTAGATTGTATATAGAAATAAATAGTTTATTTTAAAGATTAAGGTTGTTAAAGTAAAAGACATGTTGTGAACATGGAGGGTACCTGGATAATAGTGATCAAAATATAATTAGATTTAAAGCGGTTTTCAAAAGCAAAAATAGCTAACTAGAAGCAAATTAATTTAAGCAAACAGCTCTAGAGTGAAATATTGACTACGTGAAGTTACATAGATACATAGCTGATACAAATGACCTAAAAGCCTTGTGGAATCAAGTTTTAATACTTGGACTTGTTCACAAAAAGAATTAAATTGCAAACTATTGGGGAAAGGCAGAGGTATGGGAATAAATCTTGCATCTCTTTCAAAGAGTCGACAAAGACAGGGGCTCAATGGCTTCCTTCTGTAGTAATATTACAGTGATATGACATTAGAAATAAACTTATCTTGACCACTGTATGGAATAAATATTAGTGCGACTTAAAACTGAAGAGTTGCTACAAGTTGCAAGAAAATATTAGGTTTTCTGTCATTAAGAAGAGAAGCTCTAGGATTTTGTCAATCATACTGTAGGATGGATTTCATAACTATGTTCAATACTTATGTCAGAGCAAGTTTTTTTTTTAAGGACACTACTATGTGCTGCAGAGAATGGAACATAGCAATTGATTTGTCTGAAAGTATTTGTTAATACACAGTACCAACATTGCTCTGTTGATCATTTTTTGTGCAAAATTATTTAATATGATCCACATCAAAGCAAAAACTACTTTTAAAAATTGGGGCACACAACTGCTTGAGTATTTTCCTCGATTCCAATACTTTTGTGTAAGGTTTTTTTATGTATACGGTTATCAATTTTCCATAATTATTGAATCTCTCCTCTACCTGATCAGGAATGCTGTCGGAGACTTTTGAACGTGCAATTAAAAGTAGTTACACAGGTCAACAATGCAAGATGTACACAAGAAAATGATCTGTGAAATGAAACGAAAAACATCATCCATTAAACAAAACCTAAAATATATTGCTTGTGAACCCTCATATTTTCACCAGGTGGCACCGGGTGCCTCGCCAACAGTCTGTCTGTCCTTTTTTCTGTTTTTGTTATTTTAAGAATGTGTTTAAAGTATGTTGACGTGTTCCTTGGTTTGTTTTATGTGGGGAGTTGGGGAGGGGAGTTGGGGGAAATCTTTTTTCAATGTCTTACCTCGACAGAGATGCAAATTTTTTTCCGCATCCCACTGTAGCCTAACATCGAGGAGTTGGCGGCCTTTCCTGGAGACCGGCCCGGTGCTTCATGCCGCAGGCGCGGTGCAGACTTTAGCATCGCGTAGCTTGCGATCCTTTGCCAAGGATCAACTGTGGAGAACTCCAACCAAGGGGCCTGCGGACTTTAACATTGCGAAGCCCGCGGTCTCAGGTAAGAAGAGGCCGACTCGGGAGCTCCATGCCACAGAGAGTTTTGCAACTGTCCCGACGCGGGAGGTTTGAATCATGCCGACATGAGGGCCTCGGACTGTCGGCTGCGGCGACTACGGATGGTTCAACAGCCCCGACAGCGGGTGAACAAAGAGGAAGATGATCGAACTTTATTACCTTCCATCGTAGTAAGGAATGTGGAATCAGCTGTGGTGGATGTTTATGGTAAATTTTGTTTTATGTGGCTGTGTCTTGTTGCTTTTCACTTAGTATGTCTGTATGGCAACTCAAATTTCACTGTACCTTAATTGGTACATGCGACAATAAATTGATCTTGAAATATTGAAATAATTGCAACAACTTGCATTTATATTTCACCATTTTAAGTTGGGGGGAAAAGTACTTCAGTTTAATTAGATAAAACCTGCATCCTCTCAGCTCCATGGATCAAAAGTATGAAACTGACCCTGGGTGCTCTCTGTGTAGAGATTGCATGTTCTCCCTGTGATCACTTGGGTTTCCTGCCACATGACAAAGACATGCTAGTTAGTAGTTTAATTGGGTACTCTAAATTGCCCCCATTAGATGGGTGGCAAAGAATAAGAAGGCAGTTGATGGGGATACAAGAGGGCACATGTGGTTTTTGACGGTCGGTGTAGAAGTGGTAGGCAAAAGACCCGTTCCCATGCTCTATGGCTCAATGGCTAAGCAACAAGCAAAAGTTACCAATGTTTTACTTATTCATTTTTTCAGGAATTGCACATAACAGGCAATGCAGTATTTATTGCCCATCAATAATTGCTCTTCAAAAGATGGTGATTAGCTGTCCCCTTCTGATAAAGAAACACTGGCTGCTACTGGAAAAGAGTTCCAGTGACATTGAGCAGGAACAGTAATATAGTTCTAATCGTTAATTGGTCTCAAGATGCAGCATGACTTGGAGGGGAACATTCAGTTAGTGGTGTTCCATGCACTGCTATCTTTACCTTTCTGATAGAGATCATGGGTTTGGGAGGTACTGCCAAAATAGTGTAGGTAAGATACTACATTTCGTAGATAGTGTACACCTTAATCATCATGTGCCATTGGTGGAGGCAATGAATGTTTGGAATAGTGGATGAGGAACCAAGCAGACTGCTTTATCCTGCATGGTGTCACATTTCTTAAAGGTTGTTGGAACTGCATTTATCTAGACAGGCAAAGTATTCCATCCTGACTTGTGCTTTGTAAATTGTGGAAAGACTTTGGGATGTCAGGAGGTAAGGCAAACACTGCAAGATACCCAGCCTCTGACCTGCTCTCATAGGCAAAGTATTTATGCAGTTGATCCTGTTGATATTCTGCTCGAAGATGCAACAATGATAATGTATTGCTTAGCAAGAGTGGGTAACTGGATTTTCTTTTGTTGGAGATGGTCATTACCTGGCATATTGTGGCATGCTAGTGCCAATTATCTATTTGTGTGAACATCCACTCATTTGCTGTTACAAATGTCCAGAGTGTTGGAAGCAGGGACAATGACAGCATTTAAGTGTCTAATTGAGCATTTAAATTTTCTACGCAAAGAAGGATGTGCGCTGAAAAATTGAATTAATAAAGACAGGCTAACTAGTAGTAGGCCTAATAGTCTGTTTTTCCAAACTGTATGACTAAGACTCAATGTTTTGTAATCATCCCTTCTTACAACCTTTAGAATTGCCCTAAAATCCATCTCAAAGAAAGCGAGGAATAATATGAAGCGAAAGTGCAAAATTCCAAATCTAGATGAGTAAAGATGCATTGTCAGCAGCTTGAAAGAGTGTGAGGGCAAGCAGGGGAATACACAGGATAACAAATTCAAGTCAGAAAAAGTGCAGGATCTTGTTGTGTTTAAAAAAAAAGGTTGCCGCTATGGAGAGGGGTGGTCGTGCTGTGAAGGGATTCAAAGATACAAATTTTAATTAAAATGTACATTACTGTGTTTTTTTTGTTATTGGTGCTAAAACTTCCAATTTGAAAACTATCCAAAAATTGGATATATTTCATTAATAAGATGCTCAGAAACTCAATCTGTGATCGTCAGTAGTTCAACAACATCAAGAACAGCATTGTAGGGCGAAAGAAAACACAGAACATGAACCTTAGGTGGTAAGAACCTTTTCAAAGCTTCAATAAAATACAAATCAAGGGGAAAAGTAATCATTATCCTAAATTGCAGATAACCTCCTTCCATTGATTAAAATTTGGGTAAGTGACCTCATGTCAAAAATCGTTATGCAATTCGCAAAACAGACTGTTACGCTTTACATGTCAATAATAACCCTTCAATCATAATCCATTAGACCAAACTAACAAATATCACTGGTCCATATATGGGAACTGTCAACCCTTTCATGAGCTTAACAAAATTGATTAGATTCCTGTATAATAATTTAGGGAAAAATTGGGCATCACCGCAATAAAGATTGACTTTGTTTCTATTATTTCCAGCAACAAGAAATTGTATAGAACAGTTGTAGAAAATCAATATCACCTCTTCCAAACATGCAATCAACCGTTCCAAAAACCACAATGCTTAATAAGCAGACACTTGCACTTTCAGTTTTTTTTAGTTCAATGAAAATGCAGCCTAAAGATATTTGAGATGGTTTATCTTCTTAATAAAAAAAATTGAAATTTCTTTAGGCACCCAATTCACCACCAAATTACTTTTCAAACAGCACATCAATTATGCACATTGTACCTGCCAAATTGATAAATCGCTAATCATGCTAAAAACAAGTTGAGAGCTTTCAAACAGCCCCCATGTTTTTTTTTGGAACTTCAAAGCACAGCTGATCAGAGAGAACATTCCCCCTGATCTGATATCTTGGGAGGGTTGTGGGGTGGGGTGGTTCTGGTACCTTGTAATCTGATGGCAGCGGCAAGTTTTAGAAATGCCAGATATCTTGATATGAGAGCTTTGTCCCATTCCCTGAAATTTATTTCAAGTATAAACTGAGGAGACAGCAGTCTGCTTACAAGGCATACCTTCTCTTCTGTGCTTTTTCAAAAATTACATTGTAAATCGCAAACAAAGTACTAAGCAAGGCCACTGCATCTTTTAGGAATCCTACATCTTTTACTCTTCATGCTTGTGTCGAAGCCTTTGAGTAAAATGAAAATGTGACATAACTGGCAGTGGTACTGAATTAACAAAGAAATAGGATCACATACATCATATAACAATTTGTTATTTACCACCACAGTGGTAACAAATAGTTACATTACTGATTCCAACTACTTTTCAATTTAGTTTGGCTTTAATTGTGTATTTTCACATACAGCAGGTTAAACACCTTTACCCAACATAACAAACTGGAATAGTCTCTGCAAGGTATTCAACTAGAATGATACAGTACAATCCAATTTTACTGAGCTTTACCAACCTCATTGCACTATGCCTCTGCTTTACTCAAATTCAATGGGCCACCTGAACTTGTGTATTCTGGAAGTAAATTTTACCCAAGCAGTAACAGGTAGACAGTTGTCTCAAAGCAGGAGGTCTCTTCAGCATGCTACCATCACTGAATCAGTAATTTCCATCAGATCACCAGCCAGTTATTTGTTTATGGTATTCTGCCGTGATACGGCCGGATGTACTCTAACAATCTCTTCATATTTTGGTGGTGCATCACTGTATGGCGTAGTTGTTTCCTCCCCACTGCTTTCAACATGTCCAGTAACCTCTTCATATGAAGGTGGCGGGGTTGCATTGGACAGTCTAGAAGACATAGACGCAGATTGTTCCTGCGCATACAGATTTCTATTTGATGGCTGCCCACTGAGCTCACTCGGGTCTGAAGTGGGCCTGGTACTCTGCTGTCCATGATGAGATGGGTCTGTCTGAGCATGTGGCGTCTCCCGATGCACAAGAACCCGAGGGAGGCTTCGTGTTGTACGGCTTGTCAGGTACCTGCTCTGAGAGTACGTTGGCCGGCGTCGAGTTGCTTTTTGCAGCTGGCACCTCCAGATCACAAAGAGTGCAATAACAATTAACAGTGCTACACCCAAGAGAGGGACGACAACATAGATCGCATCAGTGCGCTCTACACGGAGACCAGAATTGTTGCTTGGAGTTGTGTATGGATTTTTGTTATATTCCTTCCAGAATTCCATCTGTTTAAAGAAAAACAGGAAAAATATGCAGATGTGAAACCAGACCTAAGTTTCACCATTCAGATATTACAGTAACGGCTTACCTGTATTTTATTACAAATCCAGATAATTTCACTCACATATCATGCCAAATGTGAATTATATTTATTTGCATCAGTAATGTTTTAATCTCAGTTGATAATACTGCAAAATAACACCCCACCCCCCCTACCAAAGCAAAGGAAAGATAGTCAGCTAATCACCCCTCCCAAGGCTGCACAGAACACTTACTTTGCATGAATAGCCAACAGAAGATGCACGAGTGTTCCTTTACTGGTCGATTCTTTAACTAAATTTCTCCACAGCTGCATATGTATTATTATAATGCTGTTAGGGAGAAACTTCCAGGATCTAGACAGCTACAATAAAAGAACAATTTATTTCTACATTGGGATGTGCGACTTGGAGGGAAACCTGCAACTGTGCGGTTTCAATGCATGGGGTGCCCTTTTCTTTCTTGATGGTAGAGACCATGGGAATAGAAGATGCTATTAGAGTAGCCTATGCAAGTACCTGTCGCGTATTTTGTAAATGGTACACAGTGCTGCCACTGCGCCAGTTGGGGAAAAATTAATGTTTAGCTGGGATCTGAAAAGCAGGCTGCTTTCTTCTACAAAGTCTTTAGCTTGTTTGGTGTTGTCAGAGCTGAAGAAAGTGGGGAGTTTTCCCATCACACTCCTGTTTTAATCCTTTCACCTACAGGCACAAGGATGTCAGGAGGCAAGTTAATCGTTGCAAAAATCCAGCCCTTGTGTTAATGACCAGTAGTAAAATCATCATCAGGGGTATGTGGTTCAGCACTGATCATCGGGGATTTGGGAAAAAAAGCACTTGGTTGGGATGATGATTGGGAATATGATTAGATCAGTTTTGATAATGGAGAGGTCAAGGGCATCTACACATCATGGAGAGAGGGATTTTGGAGTGAAGGTGTTGGTAAAATCCTGTAAAGTGACTTGGTTTCTGGAGAACTCTCTCATGGGACCTGATGACATCTGCTTTGGAACATTGGCCATATTGAATTTAAGGCAAATGGCATCAAAATGTACATTGGGGACCAGTTGTGCATGCTTCCAGAAAATTCCATGCACAAATGCTCCTTATGCACAAAGGACCAAGAACAATTTTAGGATCAGATGCAATGTGAATTACATGCAGATTCGAATGAGTGCCTCCATGTTGTGCGAAAACACTAACTTCAGGAAAGGCTGGGCAAAGTGATGAAAGAACTTAAGTAATGAGATTAGACAAACAGAAAATCAAAAAGGCAGAGTGCTTAAATTTTCATTGAAGTCCAGTAAGCAGAATAACATAATTTTTTCAAATATTTTCAATATTTTTAATGGAAATAATTCTAGTATCTTTGAGCACTCACATTGACCTTGTCATTTTACATTTAACAGATCTGTGTCTAATTACATGGAAGTTAGCCTTTGATATCTTTAGTAAATAAAAGTTTTGAATCTCTATTTTAAACTACTTTGAACTTTTATGATTTAATTTTAGATGGATACATCATTAGCCTAAATCTGGCTGATATTCTCAAGTATTTATGATATTTGTTGATTCTGGAACATATTTCTCCAAGAACTTCAACTGCTACGTAGATTACTACCAAATAGTTCTGTTCTGATCAGCATATTCAGTGGTGAATCTTCCAAATGTTCCGGATTGACATTTAATTGCAGTGGAAGTCGTAATAGTATATACACAATAAGGTGGTGCACATTAAAGTTATGTATACTTTACCAACAAATTAGGAAGTGAACTTGGAAGAATATTCTCACCGTTTTCTCTTTATCCTCAAACACTTCTTTTGCCTCTTCATAGACACAAATCTCCTCTCTACATTCCCGCTCAATACTGCCTTGCCGAATCTCTTCTAGAAAACCATTTGCTCTTGGAAACCGCTTCAGAATGGAGTTGGCATCTTTAGATGTAAGAAACACTACAGGGGCAATGAAAATATTTAAACCTTGTGGGTACATTTCTGAATATCTTTAAGAAAATGTAATACCTAGAGAAACACAAATAATAACGTGCAGCAATGTGCAAATTCAAATTTAATGGAAACAGTTAATGGACTCAGATTCTAGAATCATAAAAATCACAATTCTGCTAAATCTTGTATATCTCTATTTGTGAACAGTTCTTTGAGATTGCCATTTGTGAAGGAAGACAAAAGGAAATAGTGCAAAGGACACCTATGTACTGACCAAAAAAGAACCAGAGCTGAAACTCACTATTTGGATCGAGAACCTTAATTTAAGATATTACAATGGCCTGACTATTTAAAAAAAATTATCTTTATAGTTTGAGGGAGTAACTTTTTAAAGAACCCAATTGGGTCTATTGAAGTAAGCAAAGTTAATTTTCTGTAAATAATATACAGCTAAACACACTAAATGCCAAGTAGTTTAGAATTGATCAATTGCTTTCTGAAACAGAAAATAGATCACCATTTTCATCATGAACCTTCACGGTAACAGCAAAATAGCAAGGTCACTTTATTTAAAAGATATCAAACATTCAGCATTTCTGCTCAAGCTCATGATCCCATGGGTTAGACCCAGTACCATGGCTCACTGAAGTTTGAATTACAAATTCATTGTGATGAGGTGGAGATGCCAGTGCAAAGGAAGGTTTTTCCATGGGAAAACAAAAGATAATTAGCTGTATTAAGATGGCTGTCAGTCAGTAAAGGTCGGGAGAGAAGGAGCAAGGACGACCGTTGGCTGAAAGCAAGCAAGTAAGTGTGTTAATTGCAGGTAAAAAGGCAGTTTAAAAAGAGCGCCAAAGGGATGCTAGCTAGCAGTCAGTCAGTAAAGGTCAGGAGAGAAGGAGCAAGGACGACCGTTGGCTGAAAGCAAGCAAGTAAATGAGTGTTAATTGCAGGTAAAAAGGCAGTTTAAAAAGAGCGCCAAAGGGACGCTAGCAGTCAGTCAGTAAAGGTCGGGAGAGAAGGAGCAAGGATGACCGTTGGCTGAAAGCAGTCAGTCAGTAAAGTGCATACCTCCAAGCTTGTCAGGGAGGCAGGATAGAAGTGAGTATGTGGATTGGCTGATCAATTAAATTAGAAGTTTGGTAAATTGGCCAATTAGGCAATTAAGAGACTGATATTAACAAGGCTTGCACAAGAGGTGCAGCCCTGTCGAGGGAAGTGCCGCCCTGTCGAGGGAAGTGCCCTGTGAGAAAAGTGCGAGTCTTTGGCTGCGTGTCTTCCGTGAGGAGGCTGAGGTGAGGAGGTTACAGTTGTTTTTGAGCCTGATTTGTTTTTAGCCAATAAAGTAATGGCCGATAAGTTGGTGCAGTGTGTTTCCTGCAGGATGTGGGAAGGCAGGGACACCGCTGGAGCTTCTGGGAGCTACACCTGCAAGAACTGTGTCCAGGTGCAGCTCTTGAATGGAGGTGTGGTGGAGTTGGAGAAGCAGCTGGATGACCTCAGGGCCATCCGGGAATGTGAGAGTTTCCTGGACAGGACCTACTGTGAGGCTGTCATGCCAAGGGTTCAGGTCGAGCGAAGGTGGGAGACTGTTTCAGGGGGGAGTGAATGTAGACTCCAGGAGACCCCGGTGGCTGTGCCTATTGCAAACAGGTACACCCTCTTGGGAGCTGTCGGGGCAGTAGACGTTTCCAGTCTGAGCAGCAGACAGGTGGGCGGCTCTAATCCAGGCAAGGAGACTCGACCGAGGAGACCGAAGTCAGGAAGAGCCAGAGTAGTGGGTGACTCCATTGTCCGACAGTAGATTCTGTGGCGGAAGGCGGGATTTGAGGATGGTCTGTTGCCTCCCTGGTGCCAGGGTTCAAGACATCACGGACCGGCTTCAGAACATCCTAGCAAGGGAAGGCGATCAACCGGAAGTAGTTGTGCGCGTGGGCACGAACAACGTCGGGAGGAAGAGGAAGGAGATACTGCAACGTGAGTTTTGAGAGTTGGGAAGAAGACTGAGAAGTAGGACGTCGAGGGTGGTTATCTCTGGACTGTTACCTGTACCTCGTGCTGGTGAGGGCAGGAACAGAGAGATCAGGGATATGAATGTATGGCTGAGGGGCTGGTGCAGGGAGCAGGGATTTAGATTTCTAGACCACTGGGATATCTTCTGAGGTAGGGGTGACCTGTACAAAAGGGACAGGTTGCACCTTAACAGCAGGGGGACCAACATTCTGGCAGGCAGGTTTGCTAGAGCTACATGTGTGGCTTTAAACTAAGTAGTGGGGGGGAGGGGTTAACAAATTGGGAATATGAAGATGGAGTTAAAGGGGAAGCGAATACAAGAGAAATTGCAAAGGACTCTCGAATAAATGGGAAGGGAAGTTCTGGATGGGATAAGAGAGTTAGGTCAGGGCCAATTGTGACCGGTGTGAGAGGGGAGATAAATAACAAAGTTAAAGTGTTGTATTTAAATGCGCAAAGTATGAAAAATAAAGTGGGTGAGCTTGAGCCTCAGTTAGACATTGGCAAGTATGATGTTGTGGGAATCACAGAGACATGGCTACAAGAGGACCAGGGCTGGGAACTGAATATTCAGGTGTACACAACATATAGAAAAGACAGACAGGTGGGCAGAGGGGGTGGGGTCGCTCTGTTGGTAAGGAATGATATTCACTCCCTTGCAAGGGGGGGGGGACATAGAATCAGGGGATGTAGAATCAGTATGGATAAAAATGAGGAATTGTACGGGTAAAAAGACCCTAATGGGAGTTATCTACAGGCCCCCAAACAGTAGCCTCGACATAGGGTGCAAGTTGAATCAAGAGCTAAAATTGGCATGTTGCAAATGTAATGCTACGGTGGTTATGGGAGATTTCAACATGCAGGTAGACTGGGAAAATCAGGTTGGTAATGAACCCCAGGAAAGAGAGTTTGTGGAGTGCCTCCGAGATGGATTCTTAGAACAGCTTGTACTGGAGCCTAACAGGGAGAAGGCAATTCTGGATTTAGTGTTGTGCAATGAACCTGATCTGATAAGGGGACTAGAGGTAAAAGTGCCATTAAAATGCAGTGATCACTATATGTTGTTTTACTCTACAAATTGAGATGGAGAAGGGAAAATCGTAAGTGTCAGTATTACAGTATAGCAAAGGGGATTACAGAGGCATGAGGCAGGAGCTGGCCAGATTTGACTGGAAGGAGGCCCTAGCAGGGAAGACGGTGGAACAGCAATGGCAGGTATTCCTGGGAACAATGCAGAAGTTGCAGGATCAATTTATCCCAAAGAGGAAGAAAGATTCTAAGGGGAGTAAGAGGCACCCGTGGCTGACAAGGGCAGTCAAGGACAGCATAAAAATAAAAGAGAAGTATATCATAGCAAAGAAGAGTGGGAAGCCAGAGGATTGGGAATATTTCAAAGAGCAACAGAAGATAACTGAAAAGGCATTACGGGGAGAAAGATGAGGTACGAGGGTAAGCTAGCCAATAATATAAAGGAGGATAGTAAAAGCTTTTTTAGGTATGTGAAGAGGAAAAAAATAGTCAAGGCAAATGTGGGTCCCTTGACGTCAGAAGCAGGGGAATTTATTATGGGGAACAAGGAAATGGCAGGCGAGTTGAACCGGTACTTTGGATCTGTCTTTACTAATGAAGGTACAAACAATGTCCCAGATGTTCTAGTGGCCAGAGATCCTAGGGTGACGGAAGAACTGAAGGAGATTCACATTAGGCAGGAAATGGTTTTGGGTGGACTGATGGGACTGAAGGCTGATAAATCCCCAGAGCCTGATGGTCTGTATCGCAGGGTACTTAAGGAGGTGGCTCTAGAAATTGTGGACGCATTGGTGATCATTTCGACTTTCAGAAAGCCTTCGACAAAGTCCCACATAGGAGATTAGTGGGCAAAATTAGAGCACATGGTATTGGGGGTAGGGTACTGACATGGATAGAAAATTGGTTGACAGACAGAAAGCAAAGAGTGGGGATAAATGGGTCCCTTTCAGAATGGCAGGCAGTAGGGTACCGCAAGGCTCGGTGCTGGGACCGCAGCTATTTACAATATACATTAATGACTTGGATGAAGGGATTAAAAGTAACATTAGCAAATTTGCAGATGATACAAAGCTGGGTGGTAGTGTGAGCTGTGAGGAAGATGCTATGAGGTTGCAGGGTGACTTGGATAGGTTGTGTGAGTGGGCGGATGCATGGCAGATGCAGTTTAATGTGGATAAGTGTGAGGTTATCCACTTTGGTGGTAAGAATAAGAAGGCAGATTATTATCTGAATTGTGTCAAGTTAGGAAAAGGGGACGTACAACGAGATCTTGGTGTCCTAGTGCATCAGTCATTGAAAGGAAGCATGCAGATACAGCAGGCAGTGAAGAATGCCAATGGCATGTTGGCCTTCATAACAAGAGGAGTTGAGTATAGGAGCAAAGAGGTCCTTCTGCAGTTGTATAGGGCCCCAGTGAGACCGCACCTGGAGTACTGTGTGCAGTTTTGGTCTCTAAATTTGAGGAAGGATATTCTTGCTATTGAGGGCATGCAGCGTAGGTTTACTAGGTTAATTCCCGGAATGGCGGGACTGTCGTATGTTGAAAGACTGGAGCGGCTAGGCTTGTTTACACTGGAATTTAGGATGAGAGGGGATCTTATCGAAACATAAGATTATTAAGGGGTTGGACACGTTAGAGGCAGGAAACATGTTCCCAATGTTGGGGGAGTCCAGAACCAGGGGTCACAGTTTAAGAATAAGGGGTAGGCCATTTAGAACGGAGATGAGGGAAAAAACAAATTTCAGTCAGAGAGTTGTAAATCTGTGGAATTCACTGCCTCAGAAGGCAGTGGAGGCCAAGTCTCTGAATGCATTCAAGAGAGAGCTAGATAGAGCTCTTGAGGATAGCGGAGTCAGTGGGTATGGGGAGAAGGCAGGAATGGGGTACTGATTGAGAATGATCAGCCATGATCACATTGAATGATGGTGCTGGCTCAAAGGGCCAAATGGCCTACTCCTGCACCTATTGTCTATTGTCCATTGGGAAAGCCCAATATGAATTACAGTATTGAAAAGTATTATAATAACAAAGATGCAAGTTCTGAAAATGCAGATTTTTAAAATTTCATCCTCATCCTGAGAAATTAAAAATTGTTAGACATCAAGTGCTTTGGATCAATGGTTTTTAACCTGTTTTTCGCTGTTGACCCTGAAAGAACTTCAAGGCAGAGCCCTCTGGAAAACCCTTGTCTGTAAAGCAGACTCGGGTAGATGGCTGAACTCCCATGCAAGAGGGCTTTGTTCAAAAGCTTTGTTTTGCATGCTATTCAAACAGATCGGATATACCATACATAAATATAAACTCAAGTACAATAGATAAAGCAAAGGGGAAGATAACAGCGTGCAGAATATAGTTTATCATTCTAGCGCATCAGTTCCAGAGACAAAGTCGAATGTCCTCAATGGGGTAGAGGTGAATTAATCAGTACTTTAACTTATGGAAGGATCGTTCAGAAGCCTGATAAAAGACGGGAAGCAGCTGTTCCCGAGTTTGGGGATGTGCGCTTCCCATCTTCTGCTCGATGGGCACAGGGGTAAGGAGGAATGATGGAGGTGGGACAAATCTTTGGTAATGAAAATGATAGGTACAAAAGATCAACTAATCCACCCAGCTGGATGACTCTGTCAAGAATTTATGATCCACAATACCAGGCCCTCAAACCATCCCTCGTATCACCACGCACGACATCGCCCAGAACAGTCAGATAAGAAACTAACAACTCGGGACCAATTTAGAAGAAAAAAAGTTCAGAAAGTTTTAAATGATTCAGACTAGTTCAGCATATCATTTGACAATTAGTTTTTTTTTGGAAGTCACTCATCTCTAGTATCCCATGATCTTCATTACAGGCAGGAAATGGGTCTAGCTCTCTTTTGATGGTATTCAATGAATCCTAAGAAGCAGTAACTTGGTCCATAGGTGCATTATCATCTAAAGAAGAACCCGCCCAAAATCTACTCTAGTCTTGCTTGGGATAATTGTATGCATAATTTCAGTCATCACTCGCCTAACTATTTAAACAACCTGCAAATACAAATACAGTGTTCCTTAAATTATACCCAGTACCTTCATTATCTTCGCTGAATCCTTTAGTAGGAAGTAGATTCCCATTTTTGTGCTTATCTGTATTTTAAGTTGGGTATCATTCTTACGACCCTCCTCTGAACCTCTTCCAAGACATCTGCGCTACCTATCAGATCAGGGGATCATAATTGGACATGATTGTCCAAGCAAGGCCTAAACATAATCATATAAAATAGTTTGCTTTATATTAATTGTCTGGAAATTTCTAATAATGATAATGGTACAACTTTCTATTACAAGATTCAAATGCATTGTATGTTTCTTTACACGTTATTTAAAAAAATAGACCAAGGGTGTCAATTCCCCCTGAAATCTTGGAAATTTTTGGGGCAACACTTTATAACAGAAGAAACAGTTAAAAAATTCAGAAATAAAATCATAAAAACAATGATTTACTCACTTCTTGCTGGCTTGTAGTAGTTCTTCCCTGGGTAGAACACATATGCCTGTCAATAAGACAAAAGACATTATTTTTTTCCCCAGCTTACTTTCCTTAATTGAAATGAAATACTGGAGACTTGCTCCAACTGCACACAACATTTCTATATGCAGTTGGAACAAACCTTCCAAAGGTAACTTACACTGGAGTGTGCATCAGCATTTAAAACCTGGAGCAAACTAACCGACTGGAAGAGTAATTTTAATAACAGTCCACTTACACTTGGATTTATTCTTCCTATTTCAGTTGCCACCGCAGAGGAAGAATGACAGTTTGTAAATATTAGACAAGTATTTGAAAACTGATTTACAACTAGAGCTATGTTATAAATAAGAAATCATTTGGCTAAATCATTATCCTGTATTAAAATATTTAGAACAAGGGGGTTCAAAAGTAGATGCAACCCAAAAAACGATTGAAGATAAATGCAAAGGTATTAAATCCGTTCCATACTTCAGAAGGTTTGCGAACAGAAAAATGGTCACAATTTTTTGATTGCAACTTAATGAATTGCCAAATACTATCAGACTACGAAACGGAATAGCGAGAGTACAGTGTAGTGGATGGGTAACATTCTTTTTAGCATTAGTAATCAAATATATATGTGTATCCTAAGGATTTTACTGCCAGATGCCTAGAACGACTCAAAGAGATCAATCCATACTTCAGTTCAATATTTTCATCTTACCATCCATATTGCAGATATGGAGGGAATAACAAGCTAGCCCAAAATATAAGCATCATGTCTAATTTCTGGATATTTAGCAGGGACATGATGATGTACTGAGCATGGTTGTAACCCACCTGAAATCCAGGGGTTCAAAACCTTTACGGTGCAATACATTGCTGAATTAAACTGTAAAACTGTCAAAACAACCCAAATGCAGTCAATAATGCTCTACCCCACTGGGAAAGCTACACCCTTTGCGAGGTCATGACCTCGTGTTACTTGCAAGGGAAGATTAAATGAATTCTATCCACCTGACAGTGACTTCCTGAATGCAACAATCTGCTGTAAACGATATAGATATTCCCTGTCCCGACCTACTTTGACAGAAAACAGCAAAATGTAATGGCCAATGGCCTTAAAGATACTGTACTGAATGTCATTTTGGTCCTGCACGGTTTGCACTATCTTACATATTTCTATTCGGACTTATTGAAATTGGATACAGCAGGCAATGAAGAAAGCTAATTGCATGTTGGCCTTTATGACACGAGGAGTTGAGTATAGGAGCAAAGAGGTCCTGCTGCAGTTGTACAGGGTCCTAGTGAGACTGCTCTTGGAGTACTGTGTGCAGTTTTAGTCTCCAAACTTGAGGAAGGACATTCTTGCTATTGAGGGAGTGCAGCGTAGGTTCACTAGGTTAATTCCCGGAATGGCGGGACTGTCGTATGTTGAAAAACTGCAGCGATTAGGCTTGTATACACTGGAATTTAGAAGGATGAGAGGGGATCTTATTGAAACATAAAAGATTAAGGGATTGGACACGTTAGAGGCAGGAAACATGTTCTCAATATTGGGGGAGTCCAGAACCAGGGGCCACAGTTTAAGAATAAGGGGTAGACCATTTAGCACAGAGATGAGGAGAAACTTTTTCAGTCAGAGTTGTAAATCTGTGCAATTCTCTGCCTCAGAAGGCAGTGGAGGCCAATTCTCTGGGTGCTTTCTAGAGAGAGCTAGATAGAACTTTTAATGATAGCAGAGTCAGGGGGATATGGGAAAAGGCAGGAACTGGGTACTGATTGTGAATGATCAGCCATGATCACATTGAATGACGGTGCTGTTTCGAAGGGCTGAATGGCCTACCCCTGTGCCTATTATCTATTGTCTATCTCCTGCATTGTTCCTTGCAGAAATACATGAAGGAGAACACTCTGGAAGCACAGGGCTTCTTGGTAAAGATCCTCCTTCCCCTCCCTAATTTAGTAAGTTTTCCTGAAGTGCCGACCCTCTTTTTTTCCGCTCATTCATACTGCATCCCATGGGTATAGTATCCAGAAAAAGGAATGTCTGGGAATAAGAAAGCTTTGCTGACGGTTGGAAGTAAAGACATACCAATCCTTCATTTGGCTACACTTTTCTGTGTACACTGCAATGTGATCTGTGAATACCCAACAGGTTCTCTAACTAACACTTCATTAATCAATCAACTTACCCACAAAATATTGGTGACCCTCAACACAGGAAAAAAAGATAAAATTTGATCTTTTTGGCTTATAACCTGAAGATTTTCCATCCCGGTTGTTTATGTTGCAGCAATGGTGTCACTGAAGCCAAGTTAGCAATAGTGAAATCATGCTCTACTAATCCACATACTTTTGCCATTCAAGAGTATGCACTATATCTTTCTCAATATGTCAGTCCGCCCAACATTTTGCCACTTGCAGTATCACAAACAGCAAAACCTTGAGCCAAAATCTTCTCCATTAGGTTAAGGGGAGTTCCAAATGCATTTACAATACTGCAGTATTATCTGATGTGCACATGAACTCTTGTCCGAATGATCATTCACAAAGCAGCAATGCATCCCAATAGGTTACTTCCTGTGGTGTATCTGTCGAAATTGCCAAGAGTCATTGGACACGTACTAAATTTCCTCAGCCATCTGAGGAAGTAGAGGCATTGGTGTGCTTGCTTGGCTTTAGTGTCAATGCAGTTTGAGCAGGATAAATTATTGGTGTTGTTTACACCTTGGAACTTGAAGCTCGCGACCATCTCCACTTCAGCACCACTGATGCTGACTAGCGCATGTGCACCACCTTGTTTCTTGGAGTCAAGAACTAACTCCTTTGTTTTGCTGACATTGATGGAAAGATTGCTACCAAGCTCTTTGTCTCCTTCCTGTACTCCATCATCATTTGAGAGTGGGGAAGATTCCAACAAGGGGACATAGCTTCAGAATTGAGGGACAAAGGTTTAGGGGTAACATGAGGGGGAACTTCTTTACTCAGAGGGTTGTGGCTGTATGGAATGGGCTTCCGGTGGAAGTGGTGGAGGCTGGCTCGATTTTATTATTTAAGAGTAAATTGGATAGGTATATGGATAGGAGGGGATTGGAGGGTTATGGTCTGAGTGCAGGTAGATGAGACTAGGTCAGGGAGAATGGTCGGCGTGGACTGGTAGGGCCGGACAGGCCTGTTTCCATGCTGTAGTTGTTATATGTTATATGTTATATGTTATTGTTTGAGATTCAGCCTACCACAGTGATGTCCTCTGCAAACTTGTAAATTAAGTTAGAGGAGATTGCGGCTGCACAGTCACGAGTGTAGTAAGAGGCTGAGACAGCGAAGTATTGGTGTTGAAAATTTTCATGGGTGATGTTTTGTTGCCAATCCTTACAAATAGTGGTCTATACGGCTGGAGCTCAAGGGTCCAGTTGCAGAGGTGGTGCTGGCTAGGTCTAGGAGTTTGGAGATGAATTAAGTTGGGATTATGATGCTGATGGCAGAGCTAGTTAATAAATATGAAAAAAGTTACCCAATAGTCCCATGGATAGGTTGAGCCATGGCAGTAGGTGATTTGCTATGGATTAAGGTTGCCTGGGAGGCTGGAGTGGATGTGCACCATGACCTGCCTCTCAAAGCTCATGATTGTGGATGTCAGAGTCATCAACATGATGTTAAAATTGACAGGGAAGCTTGTCAATCAATTGATTCCAGGAATGGGTATGTATTTCCCGAAGTAGAGTTTTATTGGAAGAATGAGCTGTGAGAATTTTTGATAGGCAGATGGTTGGGCAAAGACCAGAGATGAAAAGACAGAAGTTACGAGACAAAAGGATTGAAGACTTGCAAATGAACATTAAATTCTCCAGTATTAGATAACTACTAACTCCCTCCCGCCCTTCTCCCTTCTCCTCCCACCTGCATTTCTTTCTCGAGCTTCACAATTCTCATCTCTTTATTCCTCCCTCCCACAAGCAGTCTGAAGAAAGGTTCCAACTCAAAGCATCACCTAGCCTTGTTCTCCAGAGATGTTGCCTGACCTCCTGAGTTACTCCAGCATTTTGAGTAATTTTTGTACATACAGGGTTTGTTTTAGGCAACTATTCTTCTACCTGTGACTTAGCAAGAACAATGAATAAGAATAATTTAATTCAATCTATCTTTTGCTGCAGCCACAATCTCAAGGGAATAAGGCAAAGATTGCAATGCCATTCAAATTGAGTTCACTGTTTTACTTTCCCTTGCCAGAAACCAGTAGGGACAGTAGGGATTTCGCTGAAACTGCAAGCTTATCCTCAGTGCCTTTTAAAAATACATATTACCTTTTATCAGCTCTGCGCAATGCTAACTCAAAAAAACATGCCATCTCAGCCATCAGTTGACAAATTGTACAGGCAGCTGTTATGATGTTTTCATTCTGCAGCAATGCACCTTAACATCTGCTTTTAAGCTACCTTGGCAACCTCATTCTGTGGCTACTGTGCGAGAAGGCTGCTACATGACATTTCATGTGCTTCTGCTCCCTGGATTTGTCTAGAGAAACCCAATCGTACACAGCAAGATTCATAGTGATCTGATAGTTTATAATTTCACCATAATGACGGGACAGCCTAGCATCCACCTAGACAGCAGGGTAGAATATTAGGAAGAGGGGTAGAAAAGGAAAAGATACAAATTGGATAGTCCCCTCTGCCCAGGTTGTCATGAGGAACTCGGAGTACAATAATGCTAAGCAAAGGTTCTATTTCAAATTCATCAACTTCTCCAGGATTATATTTGCCTAGTCACTATGTAAAAGTAAAAGCCAATCCCACCAAAATAATTCAAAGCACTTAAAAAATAAACATTGACACACTATCAATGCATCAATTAACCACCCAAATGCTTTCCCGGGGTACTCCTTTCTTACATGCCACTGACAGTGCAACAATTGTGGACTAATTGTGGATCTAGGAGTGCAGGTGTGGAGGTTCCTTGAAGGTCGAGTCGCAGGTAGATAAGGTGGTCAAAAAGGCTTCAGGCACATTGGCCTTCATTAGTCAGAGTATTCAGTACAGAAGTTGGGAGGTCATGTTGCAGTTGTATAAGACATTGGTGAGACCGCAATTAGAGTACTGTGTTCAGTTCTGGGCACCATGTTATTGGAACGATATTGTCAAGCTTGAAAGGGTTCAGAGAAGATTTATGAGAATGTTGCCAGGACTAGAGGGTCTGAGCTATAGGGAGAGGTTGAGTAGGCTGGGTCTCTATTCCTTGGAGCACAGGAGGATGAGGGGTGATCTTAAAGAGGTGTATAAAATCATAAGAGGAATAGATCGGGTAGATGCACAGAATCTCTTGGAGAATCGAGGAACAGAGGACATAGGTTCAAGGTGAAGGGGAAAAGATTTAATAGGAATCTGAGGGGTAACGTTTTCACACAGGGTGGCGGGTGTATGGAACAAGCTGCCAGAGGAGGTAGTTGAGGCTGGGAAAATTCCAACGTTTAAGAAGCAGTTAGACAGGTACATGGATAGGACGTTTGGATGGAATATGAACCAAACACAGGCAGGTGGGACTAGTGTTGGCCGATGTGGGTAAGTTGGGCCGAAGGGCCCATTTCCACACTGTATCAGTCTCTGACACTAACTGCTATTAAAGAAATAATTCACACCCATTGATAACTAGCTTTCCACCAGAAAGCTCTTAGGACTCCAAGCTTTCTAGCCCTTCCTATTCCGTGTATGATCTTTCCCTTAGATCTGCTTAACACCTAGGCTATCTTTGTTCCTACCCCACCAACGGCAATGATTATACTTCAAAATCATTCGCTGAATGGGTTGATCTGGTGGCTGCCACTAAGAAATTGGGTTATCGTGTGGTTTAATCCATGATACTTTCTTACTGTTCCTCCACTGCTTGACTACAGTGTACTTAATAGGTGTTCAAACTTAGAAAAGAACAAAGGGAGGTAGAGATAAGAAGCGGGTCGTTTCGACATCACTGGTAATCAAAGCATCAACAATAAACATGCAAACGGTGATCAGCATGCAGAGGTGTCAGTCCCCTCTGATTTGTTGTGGGTGTCTGCCACTATTATAGAAAACAAATTAAAGTGTGCATTAACTATTGTGGAAAATGTCATACACAGTTAGACAAATCCTTATTTGTATAAACTCATTATGAGGCTTGCCTCTGTAACATATTGCTGGAGAGGGAGATAGAATCTATGAATTTTTGTTTGAGTTCTGAATAATAAGGAATATTAGGGTCTCAGTGATGAATGACGGATTAGGTAACATACAAGTCTAGCTATACAATTGATAGAATGAGGAATGTGAAGATGCAGCTACAGAGTTTTGACATTTTTTAATTTCTTTGGATTTCTAATGGCCTTGCCTCTCAGTGATCTACCAAGATCTCTAGTTACTTCCAAACAAATACATGTAATCCACTTTCTCTCATGATGTAACATTACTCAGTTTCCAAGGCAAGATTCACTTCCGCATACAATGTAACACGGCTTTATATGGGCCCAATCTTAGTTGAAGCACCCACCCTTAAAATGTAAGATTTTGAACAGATAATGAACAGTGAAGTGGCACTAACTGAATGAAAAATGTGCAAGTGAAATATTGGCATTTCTACCTGCACTGTAATCAACAGGTGCCGGTTATTTGTGAAACAGTAACCCCTGCAATTTTTCAGGGGCTATCTAATTTAACTTAAGCTGCATTATTCCATGCAAAAGTAATAAGCACTGGAGAACATTTGTGCCCCAACTTCATATATTCCTGAACCCTTACCAACTAATTCAAATAGATCCCGAGAAGGTCCCAGCCCAACAACAGGTTTGTTTTGTATTTCTCCCAATGCTTCATTCAAGTCCTTTCAGTATGCGTGCTTGTATTCAGAGAATCAGAGCAGATGCAGCACACAGTGAAGACAGCTGAAAGTACCATAAGCTTTACTGGTGTTACACCATTCTAAAAATACCCAACAAGCCATCAAGTGTGAAAGCAGCTCTTATTTTTAAACTCAGTATTATGTCAGTTGAAAACTTATAATATGGCATGGTATTGCTGTAATCTGTTTATATATTTTTAATACTACTATTAATCAAATCACTATCATGATTAATAGTCCACATTTTTTCTAAAACATTGCTGTAATTATTCATAATTGACATATTGTGTATCAGTTTTCCTCCATGTGTAAATGTTTTTCATAAACCATTGTTTACCAGGCGGCACGGTAGCGCAGCGGTAGAGTTGCTGCTTTACAGCGAATGCAGCACCGGAGACTCAGGTTCGATCCTGACTACGGGTGCTGCACTGTAAGGAGTTTGTACGTTCTCCCCGTGACCTGCGTGGGTTTTCTCCGAGATCTTCGGTTTCCTCCCACACTCCAAAGACGTACAGGTATGTAGGTTAATTGGCTGGGTAAATGTAAAAATTGTCCCTAGTGGGTGTAGGATAGTGTTAATGTGCGGGGATCGCTGGGCGGCACGGACTTGGAGGGCCGATGGGCCTGTTTCCGGCTGTATATATATGATATGATATGATATGATTGTTAATGATAATTTAATAAAGGAATTATTTGAATATGATGGCATTTTACGCCCAAAATCATGACCTAGCCTTCCCTTTCAGAATAACATCTCATTTACTGCACATCTTATGCCTTCATTTCAGTTCTGCAACATTAATCTCTCCCACCAAATGACTGCAATTTTGCCCTTATGGCAACGCCACATTGGTATTATGCCAACACCCTTATTGGTGTTGTGCACATTTTGTACTATTTTCTGGAATTCATTCTTTGATAGCAGGGAAGAGGTTGGAGTGGGGAGGAAAAGGCAATTGGAACATACTTCCAACTCACCAGCCATCAACATTCCCAATAATCATTTGGATTATTATAATAGCAATAATAATGATGCTTTTACACATGCACTCGGTTTTAATATGCCCCTCAAAAAATCAAATTTTAATTCCTGTACAAACCCCTCTCAGATATTACACAGTTTTTTTAAAAATAGCTGTGTTCATTCTCTCTTCGACCACCTACAACTAAAATTTCCAATGCTTTTTGAAGACATTTCATTCCCCTTTCCAAACCTAACATCCAATATTTATCTCTGGTCCTCCCAGTTCTATTTATATTTCCCATGTCTGTCCAAATGCAAGCTGATATTGTCAATGGTTCACTTCTTTATTCCCTCCAAAACCAGCATCGTCACTTTGATGTCTTTCAGGAACAGCTGTCGGCCATTTAACCCTCTCCAACAAATTTAGACGACAGCTGGACATTTTAACTCTATCTATCCTCATTGATTCTAAAAATCTTTATAACCTTCCCCCAAAAGTTAAGCTTTGAATTATGAATAAGTCTGGCCTCAACAGCTTTTTAGAGGAAACTAGACAGGCATGGGTCCATTAATCTCTCCCACCAAATGACTGCAGTTTTGCCCTTATGGCAACATGCCACATTGGTATTATGCCAACACCTTATTGGTGTTGTGCACAAATCTCTCCTGCGGGCGCTCCTGCGGGTCCGGCAACCCTCCCCCAACTGATGATCCGTGGACACGTTGCCGGCCGGGGAGTGTCCCCGGTGGGCGAGGGGGGAGGGGAAAGGGGGGAGGGGAAAGGGGAGAGGGAGGTACTCGCCTCGGCCCCGGGCAGCCATGTGTCGGCCAGAACGAGCTGTGGACCCGTTGGGTGAAAACCTCTCCTGCAGCTCAGCAGCGACAGCCATCTTGTTTGACCCTTTGCTGCCGCGCTGCACCAAGGGAGGAAGGTTAGGCGCGAGGCATGCTGGGACGGGCACCGGTCCTCCCGGCGGGGGGGGGGGGGGGAGGGAAGTGTATTTATTCAGCTCGACGGCTCAGCAGCAGCAGCAGCTTAACGGCTCAGCAGCCCCCCCTCCCCATTGGCCGCCACTCCCGTCACGCGGGCGGTTCCCATTGTGACGCAGAATGCGGATGATGGCCAGGAAAAAAGGAAAAGTGATTTTTTAAACTTTAAAAAGTGATTTTTAAAGTTTAAAAAGTGAAAAACTTTTAAAATGTAACAAACATTTGAACCCCAGGACAATGGTGAATAAGGTGGGCCTGAAGGGTGGCATGGTGGCGCAGCGGTAGAGTTGCTGCCTTACAGCGAGTGCAGCGCCGGAGACTCAGGTTCGATCCTGACTACGGGTGCTGTCTGTACGGAGTTTGTACGTTCTCCCCGTGACCTGCGTGGGTTTTCTCCGAGATCTTCGGTTTCCTCCCACACTCCAAAGACATACAGGTTTGTAGGTTAATTGGCTGGGCAAATGTTTTTAAAAAATTGTCCCTAGTGGGTGTAGGATAGTATTAATGTGCGGGGATCGCTGGGCGGCGCGGACCCGGTGGGCCGAAGGGCCTGTTTCTGCGCTGTATCTCTAAATCTAAATCTAAAAAAAAATTGTCACGTTTTCGTGTATCGTTTCGGCTGTATTTCAAAAACAAATATATCCACAAATATACAAGCAAACAAACACACAAATATACAAGATGAGAGTTTTAGTAATAAATAAATAAATAAATAAATAAATAAAATATATATATATATAGAGAGAGAGATGAATTTCAGAGTTCCACTAACTTTTATGTGAAGAAGCCCCACCTGATTTACTGAATTTATTGCTTTAGACACTGACACAAATAAATAAACTTTAATTCAAGATCAATCCCATTTACTTTTGCCAATGGACACCATCTTCTACTTATTGAATACTTGGCTAGTGTATCAAGATCTACAGATGGTCCTTGGAAGATTCAATACTAGGCCAGCAGATACACTGCTGTTCACATCCCTATAACTGTAGTTGGAAGATGTTAAAGAAATTAGATCCATATCGTTTGGAATGTAGAAGAATGAGGAGTGATCTTATTGAAACGAGAGGCAGTACAATGGTGCAGCTGGTAAAGTTTCGCCTCACAGCACCAAAGACCTGAGTTTGATCCTAACCTCGGATGCTGTCTGTATGGAGTTTGCATGTTCTCTGCGGGCTTCCTTCGGAGGCTCTGGTTTTCTCCCACATCCCAAAGACGTGCGGGTTTGTAGGTTCATAGCCCACTATACATTGCCTCTAGTATGTAGGGAGTGGATGCAAAAGTGCAATAGAGAACTAGTGTGAATGGGTGATCTACGGTTAGATGAATGATGATAGATGGTTGACTCAGTGGGCCAAAGGACCAGTTTCCGTGTTGTATCTCTAATATTAAAACTAAAAATGTGAAAGATGCTTCAAGAGTAAGGCCTGGTGAATACTGATGCTTTCACTGGTGGGAGAACCTCAAATGAGGGCTCATGGCTACTAGATTAGAGGCCAGTGATATACAGGTGAGGGGAATAGGAGCCACTTCGTCCATATTCTCTGCCCAAGATTCCTGCAGAGTTTTAGGGAACTGGCAAAGATGAGGCAAGGCCAACAGCAGATCAACCACAATAATATTGAAGAGAGGGGGAGGCTTGGGGGATAAGCAGTTTATTCCGGTCTCTATTTTCTTATGTTCATCTGCAGTAATATAAAACTCAGCCCTGGCTCCTGCTTTTAATCATCATATAACTTCTGTAGTGAAATGCATCATGAAAATAATGTTAGAATAGAAACAGGTTTTATTGTAAATAGCCTATAAACACCACCTGGTCTCACCTGAGGAATGGTTACACCTGTTCCAACCCAAGTCCACTGAATTCTTCATAAGAGTATGAAAAGTACTATCAAACCAAATTGTTGTTATAGGGACCTCACAATTATTTGCTGCACCACATCGCTTACATACCAAACTCATGATCACAGCTGTGTTAATAAAAAGAGCACACGGGTCAAATACTTCCAAAGGGAGTCAGAAAGAAAGAATCTGCAAGAGAATCAGATTCTCTTACCCAGTTCATGAATACAGTTTACAATGGCCTAGGGCAATGGGAAGAGGACTAACTCAATGGGAAAACAAAACTTATCAAAATCAGTTTTGTTTTTAAATGTTGTCTATACCTCATACTTTGAATAATAGTAAATAGACATGGTTTTATTCTGTCCTTCATCACTTCTGTCCAGTATCTCTTCTGGATTTGGAAGCTTTTTTCACTTTGTGGTTCTTTTGAGCAGGCATGATAAGAGTGTTTAAAACAAAAAGCTCTAATTTTTTTTTCGGAATATGTGTATAAAGTCACCTTCATCAAAAACTGAACACAAGTCATGCACTTCAACTGCTGCAACTTAATTTAGTTATGGAGAATTATTTATTGCCAAATTTGGGGAGGGACAAAATTCTCACAAATATCAAAACTGAAACTGGCAACACTAAGAAAATAATGTTGTTTTTAATCCAATTTATTTTAGTTATACTTCATCAATGAAATTATTATTGCAATTTTTTTTAAACTGAAGTGAGGTATCTTCAGCAATATGAATAATAGATAAAGTACAGGCAGAACTGCTGCAGACAAGGAAAGAAAAACAAACATTATATGCATTTTTACACTTCAACCTGTTATTCAACAACACGATTAAGCTTGAACAGCAGCCATTCAAAAATAAACAGCAGGACACAAGTGGGCTCCTCCACATCCAGCTTGCAATGTCATTGAGGCCTTTTTCCAAGAGTGCACCCTTCCAGTGTTTGTTCTTAAACAAGATGCAGTGTTGCATCAGCTGCTTATAATTAAAAGGAATACACTTCTCAATACCAATAAACAGCACGTGTGAAATGGCTGATTCCTAGAAGTGTTTAGTCATCAAGTCAAAGATAATTTTTAGGGTGCAAGTAATCCACATTGTATCTTCACCTAGAAACCAGCATGTCATCCACTAGCCAATTTTTAGGCAGTTATTTAAACATGGATAATTTGTTTTATTAGTAATACCTAACCTTAAAACAATTTATGCACAATGCAGAAACAGGATATGATAGATTCATACATTGGGAAAAAAAGCCACTTGGCCACAAAATGGACCAGAACTTAATGCTATTGCTTCACAGCTCCAGCAACCCAGGTTTAATCCTGATCTGGGGTGTTGTCTCTATGACTGCATGGGTTCCAGTTTCTTCCCATCTCCCGAGGATGGGTGGGTAGGTTATTTGATTCCGAAAATTACTTTTTAATTGTAGGTTAAAGGCAAAAATACTCAAATGGGAATTGATTGGCATGTGCAAAAAAATAAAAGGTTGTAGGGGTACGGGGACAGATGTATTAGGTGAATGGGTTTAATTAGCTTCCCAGGAGCCAGTATGGACAATATGGGCTTAATGGGCTCCTATGTTTATATCAGATAAGGTAGTGTCAATCAGGTTCTGAACTGTTTAATACCATTCATCTAATCTCATTATTCTGATTTTGTCTTATCTCAAATTTCTTTTTTCCCTGAACATATTCAATGCCATTTTGTAAGTTAGTAGTGTACTTGCTTTCACCCGTCCTTTTATGCAGTGCACTATAAATCATGATAACTTGGTGAATTAAAATATTGCCAAATCTCCCCCTTTTTCTCTTGTCAATTATCTTACACTGCTTTGGTTATTGCCATCACTTGTGAAGCACCTTTCCCTTTGGTCAATAAAGAGGGAACTATTCACAGTAGGCTACTTTCCAACATGAGTAAATCCCGTCTATTTAAATTTGAAAAGTACACCCAGACTGCCATTTCTTCAAATAGCTGACCTTTAGACTGATTATTATAGGAGTAGAATTCCAATCATAATACATGCACTGAACAAAGGCAAAGTCCACTTCATTTCTTAAGAATAACCTTTTGCTATTAATAATACACCCATTGCAGAAGCCATCAGCATAGGAATCGGCAGGCCCTACCACCCAGATGGTCATCTTTGTGAAGGCTGGAGTGCAGCTGCGAAGAACCACAGCAGCCAAGAATCCGTCGGGAATCCTGGCGACTGCGCAGGACTGGCAGCTTTCTGTAGACCTGGTGAAACAGCTGAAGTTCCCACGGCACATCGCCACGCCCACACTGAGGCCGGACATCCTCCTGGTCTCAGAGGCGACCAAAAACATAATCTTCTTGGAACTGACAGTGCCGTGGGAGGACCTTCTGGAGGAGGCCCAGGAGAGAAAGAAGACCAAATACGAAGAGCTGGTCATAGACTGCCGGAACTAGGGCTGGAATGCAAGGTGTATGCCCATCGAAGTTGGCTCTAGAGGTTTTGCAAGGCAATCGCTCAACAAGACCTTGAGTGCACCAGGCATCACCGAATGGAGAGGAGAAGAGCCATCAAGAACACCACAGAGCCAGCGGAGAAAGCCTTGAGATAGTTCTGGATCAGGAGAGGAGGTCAATGAGGAGGAGCGAATGCCACCTGAACACAAGTCGTGGTCTGATCAACCACGGCTGGGTCGCCTGGGTGAGGGTGTCTGATGTTGAAAGACCCGATACACCCAATGACCCCAGGTTACATCACTGATGATGTGTTCAGGAGCATCAAGAGATGTATTTATCAATCACATCAAATGATGTTGACCTACAGGACAGGACCACACTAGACTCAAACCAGCTTTATGTTTTTCCAATCATTAACACAATGTGAACCAATGTATTTCAAAATGACACCAAAAAAATATTTTTACCATAAAGGCTGGCCCAAAGAATCTAACTATTTTTTCTTCCTCCATTTCTCTTAAGACAGAAAAAAAATCACATAGAAAATCCATAGTCCTCATTGGTCAACCTGTGGCTCACCCAACACTTTGAAGCCAGATTAAGGAGTAATGACATGTAATTTGATTCAGATTACTTAATGTGGCCATATCCAATGATATTCTTGGTTAATGTACACTTTCCAGCATGATTCACTGGATAACAAAAGAGAGAAGGTTGGCTAGATTATGCTTAATTATAACAAGCCAGCTCAGCAATAAAATATAGAGCATTTACCAAAGACACGTGAATTTAATCACAGGGAAATCAAGAGTTGAATCCTGCATTATTGAATCTTGTGGGGATTTTCTGATTTTGGCCATCAAAAATTAGATGCCAATGGGAGGAGTAAATGTAGGTAAAGATTGGAAAGCAGAGGCATGAAGGTGTGGTTCAAAGCAGAGGATATGTGGTATTCTTAACATCTTGAATGTTTTTTTGAAGCAACCCAATCCCTTAATATCAAACAACACTCTTGGGCCTATTCTCACAACACAATCAATCTTTCATTTTCTTCAGAAATTATTTATTTTTCCTAAACGCTTTCATCTTCCTCCTCTCTATAATTAATTTGTTCTCAATTCCTTTGTCCATCTAAACTACTGCTTCACCTCCAAATATTCTCAAAGTTTGTCATGTCAGCAAGAAATCCAACAATTGCCTCTCAAACCACTCATTGCTTCAGCATCTCCAAAATGGTTTCTAAGATCACATTCAATGTCAAAGATTTTCCATTTGATCCTAGTATTATTTAGCCATGCCTTTGCCTAGAATTTCCATATTGTCAATAACTATAAGCTGTCACAAATCTTTCTACTTCCAACACACACAGCATTTCTTTTCCATAAGATTCTCCTTCCTTGTATGCATAATTATTACCGTTAATTATATCCATGGCCTACTCTTATTCCTTAATTACATCCTAATCCTGTCACACAAAACAAAAATCACAAGGTCAGTGGGAGATTTTTCCCACATTGCCACCTCTATCCTAAATTCTTTGATATTTAATTATTTCCAAACTCTTTTTGAAGCCATCGTGTTTGGTTATTCCCACACCTTATGACACAAAACATTGCCTCTCCATGTATCCAGTTATACGTACAAGTAAGTTCCCAAGGTCCGCAAAGCCTATTCTGATCATGAGCCACGCTTCAAAGCTCATATTATTCTATTACAAGACGATATATTGTCCCCTCTTGAATATCAGTCATCCATAACCTTGCCTAATCATATTGCCTCAATGTAATCAATACCTTGTGTTCAATTTCTCTATTATTCTGCCAACTGTAGCAAAATCAAATATACACAGAAGCCACAACAGTTTACGAAAACCCTTCTTCAACACTTCTCCTGCCTTCCACACAAGATAATTTTGAATTCCCTCATGTTCCTCTTCAAATCCATTCACTTCACTTTTTCAATCTATTCCATTCTCATCCCTCCATTCAAACTCAACTTCTCCAACACTCTTTCACCATTACTCTCATCTTCTACTACCCCCACCATTTGCAATATTCATCATATTCTTATATTGTACAACTCTAAACTTGTCTCCCACTCTTCCCAATTTTGAACGATTGCTCAATTCCCCATAGTTTCTGCTCAGACTTCAAAACTCCCCTTCAATTATACCAAAGCAAAAAGAGCTTGTAAATATGTAGTATTGTTTTCAAATACAATAAGCAAGGGATCTTTATGTTCCACGATTGCTAAATAGGGCCTTTTGACAGAGTTGACTCCTCCATCTCGGTTATGTTCAAGACATGCAGTTCTCCACAAGACATTTATTCACAAAATGCTGGAGTAACTCAGCAGGTCAGGCAGCATCTCGGGAGAGAAGGAATGGGTGACGTTTCGGGTCGAGACCCTTCTTCAGACTGATGTCAGGGGGGCGGGACAAAGGAAGGATATCATATCATATCATATCATATATATACAGCCGGAAACAGGCCTTTTCGGCCCTCCAAGTCCGTGCCGCCCAGCGATCCCCGTACATTAACACTATCCTACACCCACTAGGGACAATTTTTACATTTACCCAGCCAATTAACCTACATACCTGTACGTCTTTGGAGTGTGGGAGGAAACCGAAGATCTCGGAGAAAACCCACGCAGGTCACGGGGAGAACGTACAAACTCCTTACAGTGCAGCACCCGTAGTCAGGATCGAACCTGAGTCTCTGGCGCTGCATTCGCTGTAAAGCAGCAACTCTACCGCTGCGCTACTGTGCCGCCCATAGGTGGAGACAGGAAGATAGAGGGAGATCTGGGAAGGAGGAGGGGAAGGGAGGGACAGAGGAGCTATCTGAAGTTGGAGAAGTCGACGTTCATACCACCGGGCTGCAAACTGCCCAGGCGAAATATGAGGTGCTGCTCCTCCAATTTCCAGCGGGCCTCACTATGGCACTGGAGGAGGCCCATGACAGAGAGGTCAGACTGGGAATGGGAGAGGGAGTTAAAGTGCTGGGCCACCGGGAGATCAGTTTTGTTAATGCGGACCGAGCGCAGGTGTTCAGCGAAGCGATCGCCGAGCCTGCGCTTGGTTTCGCCGATATAAATAAGTTGACATCTAGAGCAGCGGATGCAATAGATGAGGTTGGAGGAGGTGCAGGTGAACCTCTGTCTCACCTGGAAAGACTGTTTGGGTCCTTTGATGGAGTTGAGGGGGGAGGTAAAGGGACAGGTGTTGCATCTCGTGCGGTTGCAGGGGAAAGTGCCCGGGGTTAGGGTGGTTTGGGTAGGAAGGGACGAGTGGACCAGGAAGTTACGGAGGGAACGGTCTCTGCGGAACGCAGAGAGGGGAGGGGATGGGAAGATATGGCCAGTGGTGGGGTCCCGTTGTAGGTGACGGAAATGTTGGTGGATGATATGTTGGATCCGCTGGCTGGTGGGGTGGAAGGTGAGGACGAGGGGGATCCTGTCCTTGTTGCGAGTGGGGGGGGGGGGAGCAAGAGCGGAGCTGCGGGATGTGGAAGAGACCCTAGTGAGAGCCTCATCTATAATGGAGGAGGGGAAGCCCCGTTTTCTGAAGAACGAGGACATCTTGGAAGCCCTAGTGTGAAACACCTCATCCCGGGCGCAGATGCGGCGTAGACGGAGGAATTGGGAGTAGGGGATAGACTTTTTGCAGGGGACCGGGTGGGAAGAAGTGTAGTCCAGATAGCTGTGCGAGTCGGTGGGTTTGTAGTAAATGTCCGTCGCTAGTCTGTCTCCTGTGATGGAGATGGTGAGGTCCAGAAACGGGAGGGAGATGTCAGAGATAGTCCAGGTATATTTAAGGGCAGGATGGAGACATGCCTCCACAAGACATGCCTACCTTAAAGTCTCACTCTACCCCTCGATCTACCCAATTCTGACACACCTTGCTTCCTTCCCCGTAACATCCGACCTCCACAGCTAGTCGTAAATGAGAGCCTGAGGACTCAGTAGCAAGTGGGATCATAACCTCGAAAAAAATCCACAATTGAGCCTTTTATTTATGTATAGACATTTTACTATGCATGCTGGCTAATATTGCACAGCTTTGTTAAAATAAAGCTTATTTAAGCCCATAATGTAGAGCTGTAGATTAATACCAAATCTTATTCGACCGGGGCAATGTCTCGAGAACCACCCACAACTCTCGAGTGTCTACAACAGCTACACTGCAGAAAAAATGCAAAAAGAGAAATAAAATCCTCAGTTAAATATCTTTAAATACTAAATATCTTTAAATACTAAAAACAAATACAATGACAATTCTGGAAAAGGAAAATTGAACACACGGCTGATCAACAAGAGTGTGGGTGTTTGCTCCACTTGAGGTTCCTAAGAAGGCTTAATATTTTAACATTTATTTATAGGAAATACCAGCTGATTAAAATAAGATTACTGAAGGCATCTGGTCATTTCACTCTTAAATATTACATGGGGTTTCCATAGAAACGGGAATGTGAGGGCGGAAAAGGGAAAAAAGGTACCGTGAGTGATGCTGCAGCGGAACAAAAATCACCCAAAGGAGACACCTTGGAAATTCACTCAGTTGAAACAGTTACGAGCGTTAAAGATACATAAAATAGCCTTTAGACTTTCATTAATGAAGACAAAAGAGGGCCAGACACAGACAGTACGTACCTCACACGCCACGCCTCTAACTGCACTCCGAGCAAACCCGGCACCGCAGCCGCCGCTCCGTGCAACGCAACCTGCTGGCGGTGGCGCCACGGCCCGCCACGCCCCGCCCCGTGCCACTGACTGGCGTCCGCAACGGCCAATCACGCAGCGACTCCGCTCCACCCTCCAACGACAAGCTGCCAATCCTTCATCAAGTTTGGTTTACTCGCCCCGCCCTGTCGCAAAGCGTGCTGGAACTTGTAGTTTGATCCCAATCCCCTCTTCCTCAGCAATGATTCACGGAGTGTCTTCTTTTTAAAACCAAACACAAAAATGACCCCCCGAGTCCGCCTCTGTGCTCAAGCGGTAAGGTTTTTAAGCTTTTCTTGCGGTCTGTCGATGGCGGCCACGCCTTATAACGGAACTGCATGTTCCAGAATGCCAATTCTGTTGCGTGCAGCCTCCACCCTTCACCAACAGATAGTTTTGTCAGTGGAATCACACCAGCTAGCTACACGAAAGGGGAATGCAACACCTACGCAATCCTCGGTATCCTTGGAAACAGCTGCTCACGGGCACTTTGAAGCATCACGACTTTGTAAAACTTGGGTGAATGTCACGGTGACTGTGTGCATTTGATTTAAGAAGCAGCCAAGTACATCTCAAATGATTACTTAATCGCTACATATGTAGTGTTTCTTACAATAATACTTCTACACTGAGAGATAAAACCATTTGAATGAAAATAGTGGGAAGAGCTACTATTAGACATGATGGGGGTTAAAAGTCGAAAAAATGGTAATCAAGTTCTGTGGACAGGAAATTCTATAACGAACAGAGCTAATGTACTCATGCATACCCTTACACGTCGTTAAAGTGGTGGCTGTGCAAGTGTAATATCAGGAGGAAAAATACATTTCAAAAGTGTTATACAGTTGGTGTTTCCATTATAATAACCCCAGTCTTCTCCGTGCATTGTCACCTTGCCGTGGTGGAGAAGCTTGTGTGATCCAGAGATCCTGAGGGCGATACCGTCTGGAGCCATGCTCCTGGTAGGGTCACCCATGGTGGTACAGTCGAGGGGGAGGTCCCTGACAAAAAGCAATCCAACCAAGACCTCAATGGTGGAACAGGCGGAGGATGATGGCTGACTTTAGTGGAGCGTCACAACGGCTGGGAAGGCAGATGAAGGCTGCAGCAGAAAAGGGTCCCTGGTCGTCTTGGATTCCATGCCACTGGATTCTGACCCAGATCTGTCAAGAACCGTGTGGTGGCTGTCTGCACACCAGTCTCCCCACGTTAAACAAAGTCACGCACAGGCGTCCTATCAGGACAGTCATGCTAGCTTCGAGTGACGGCCGATGAATAACACCAGTACAAGAACTCTCCATCTAGGATGATACAAAGTGAAATACTGTGCTCTCACGATTCTCAGGCCACATCTGAATGACAGTACAGTAAACCATTGTTATTATGGACTCTTTATAACAGATTTTGGTTAGAGCGGACGGACCTATCGACAATCACCGCCAGGCGAGGCTGCCGTGCCACCACCGCCTCCCTGGGACCTACGATTCCGCCACCCACTCCTCCAGCCGCCAACTCACCTGGATTCCAGGCCCAGTTCCGGATCGAGTCTGAGAAGGGTCTTGGCCCGAAACATCACCTACCCATATTTTCCAGAGATGCTGCCTGACTTCTGAGTTACTCCTGCACTTTGTGTCCTTTTGTGCATTAACCAGCATCTGCAGTTATTTGTTTCTACAGCTTTTACAATGATGATCCTTATTCGATTATAGCGGACGTCAGGCAATAACCTACATCATACGGTGGAGCGGACCTCCCCCGTCCCCATGGTCCGTAATAATGAGGGTTCACTGCACTACATTTCAATATACCAATAGACAATAGGTGCAGGAGGAGGCCTCTCGGCCCTTCAAGCTAGCACCACCATTCAATGTGATCATGGCTGATCATTCTCAATCAGTACCCCGTTCCTGCCTTCTCCCCATACCCCCTGACTCCGCTATCATTAAGAGCTCTATCTAGCTCTCTCTTGAATGTATTCAGAGAATTGGCCTCCACTGCCTTCTGAGGCAGAGAATTCCACAGATTCACAACTCTCTGACTGAAAAGGTTTTTCCTCGTCCCCGTTCTAAATGGCCTACCCCTTATTCTTAAACTGTGGCCCCTGGTTTTGGACTCCCCCAACATTGGGAACATGTTTCCTGCCTCTAACGTGTCCAACCCCTTAATAATCTTATACCAAGAAAGGTTATGGGAATTCAAGCTATTTTCCATTCATCTTCAGGGTGAAATACACCTTCCATAAATGGACATCAGTTCACATAATCCCAAATTTACACGTTTTTTTATGGTATGAAGGTGAGCACCTTTGAGAGGGTGGAAGCCAAGAGAAAAGAAAATGAAAGTTTAATTACAGCTAATCTGCCTGGGGGGGGGGGGGGGGGGTGTTGCGAGTAGATCAGAAAGCAGAAAATAAAGTAAAAAAGGGAATACTGGAAATATTCAACAGGTCATGCAACGTCAATGGATGAAGGGAAACAGAGTTAACACCTCCGCTCAGTCTGCCTGTCTACGTAGGTTACTAAACACTTTAACTACCTCTCCCATTCCCGTACAGACTTTCCTGTCCTGCGCCTCCCCCAACAGTCAGAATGAGGCCCAAAGCAAATTGGAGGAACAGCACGTTGTATTTCACTTGGGCTGCTCACACCCGTGGTATAAATATTGATTTCTCTAATTTCAAGTAATCCTTGTTTTCCCTCTCCCTCCATTCCTCCCCCAATCTAGTTCTCCAACTAGTTTCAGTCGTCCTGATTAAATTTTACAAATTGTATGCCTCTTTGTCACCTTCCCCATTGCTAACAATGAACCATTCTACATTTTGTTATTATCGTCTGCTTTGTTCTGTGTTTCGATACCTTACCCTTCCATATCTCTGTCTCCCTCTCTCCTAACTCTCAGTCTGAAGAAGGGCCTCGACCCGAAACGTCACCCATTTTCTTTCTCCAGAGAAGCTGCCTGTCCCGCTGAGTTACTCATTTTGTTCAAAGTTAATACTACTGGTTGATGACCTTTCATTAGAATTGCACAACTCTGACACAAATTAGAAAGGTGTTAACAATGAATTAACAGTTTTTGATAAGTCGTGAGGACTATTATGTGGCAAGCCCATGTTAGGCTTCATTAAAAAAGTGTAAGAGCCCAAAGAGCAGGAGTAAGAGCAAAGCCTTGGTGCCTTAATATTGTGATTTCAGTCATTTCAGATAATTTGCTTATGTTTGTATTGGAACAAGGCTGTTCTCCTCTTAGTTTTCCATCTTGACACTGCCTGATCTCTCGGCATTTCCAGCATCTGCTTTTGGTTTCTGATTCCAGCAACAGGTTGACCTGTATTTTAGTTTTAACTTGCTCCTTTGTTTTATTTCTTTCTCTCTCTGACAGGCTTCAATGTTAAGTGAGCTCAGCAATGCTGACCTCACCCTATCTAAAATAATCTCCTTGTCCCCCACCCTCTGCGAAATAAACTTGTTTGCTTATTTTTCTCAGTTCCAATGTAAGATCTTCAAATTGTAATGTTAAAATCTATTTATCTTTCCAAAGATGCTGCCTGACATAGAAACATAGAAAATAGGTGCAGGAGTAGGCCATTCGGCCCTTCGAGCCTGCACCGCCATTCAATATGATCATGGCTGATCATCCAACTCAGTATCCTGTATCTGCCTTCTCTCCATACCCCCTGATCCCTTTAGCCACAAGGGCCACATCTAACTCCCTCTTAAATATAGCCAATGAACTGGCCTCAACTACCTTCTGTGGCAGAGAATTCCACAGATTCACCACTCTCTGTGTGAAAAAACTTTCTCATCTCAGTCCTAAAAGACTTCCCCCTTATCCTTAAACTGTGACCCCTTGTTCTGGACTTCCCCAACATCGGGAACAATCTTCCTGCATCTAGCCTGTCCAACCCCTTAAGAATTTTGTAAGTATCTATAAGATCCCCCCTCAATCTTCTAAATTCCAGCAAGTACAAGCCGAGTCTATCCAGTCTTTCTTCATATGAAAGTCCTGCCATCCAAGGAATCAATCTGGTGAACCTTCTCTGTACTCCCTCTATGGCAAGAATGTCTTTCCTCAGATTAGGAGACCAAAACTGTACGCAATACTCCAGGTGTGGTCTCACCAATGCCCTGTACAACTGCAGCAGAACCTCCCTTCTCCTATACTTAAATCCCCTCGCTATGAATGCCAACATACCATTTGCTTTCTTCACTGCCTGCTGCACCTGCATGCCTACTTTCAATGACTGGTATACCACGACACCCAGGTCTCGTTGCATCTCCTTCTCCTAATCGGCCACCATTCAGATAATAGTCTGCTTTCCTGTTCTTGCCACCAAAGTGGATAACCTCACATTTATCCACATTATACTGCATCTGCCATGCCTTTGCCCACTCACCTAACCTATCCAAGTCACGTTGCTGCCTCCTAGCATCCTCCTCACAGCTAACACTGCCCCCCAGCTTCGTGTCGTCCGCAAACTTGGAGATGTTGCATTCAATTCCCCCGTCCAAATCATTAATATATATTGTAAATAGCTGGGGTCCCAACACTGAGCCTTGCAGTACCCCACTAGTCCCTTCCTGCCATTCTGAAAAGGACCCGTTTATTCCTACTCTTTGCTTCCTGTCTGCTAGTCAGTTCTCTATCCACATCAATACTGAACCCACAATACCGTGTGCTTTAAGTTTGCATACTAATCTCTTATGTGGGACCTTGTCGAAAGCCTTCTGGAAGTCCAGATATAACACATCCACTGGTTCTACCTTATCCACTCTACTAGTTACATCCTCGAAAAATTCTATAAGATTCGTCAGACATGATTTACCTTTCATAAATCCATGCTGACTTTGTCCAATGATTTCACCACTTTCCAAATGTGCTGCTATCCCATCTTTAATAACTGACTCTAGCATTTTCCCCACTACCGATGTTAGACTAACTGGTCTGTAATTCCCCGTTTTCTCTCTCCCTCCCTTTTTGAAAAGTGGGGTTACATTAGCTACCCTCCAATCCTCAGGAACTACTCCAGAATCCAGAGTTTTGAAAAATTATTACTAATCATATCATATCATCATATCATATATATACAGCCGGAAACAGGCCTTTTCGGCCCACCAAGTCCGTGCCGCCCAGCGATCCCCGTACATTAACACTATCCTACACCCACTAGGGACAATTTTTACATTTTACCCAGCCAATTAACCTACATACCTGTACGTCTTTGGAGTGTGGGAGGAAACCGAAGATCTCGGAGAAAACCCACGCAGGTCACGGGGAGAACGTACAAACTCCTTACAGTGCAGCACCCGTAGTCAGGATCGAACCCGAGTCTCCGGCGCTGCATTCGCTGTAAAGCAGCAACTCTACCGCTGCGCTACCGTGCCGCCCACTAATGCATCCACTATTTCTGGGGCTACCTCCTTAAGCACTCTGGGATGCAGCCTATCTGGCCCTGGGGATTTATCGTCCTTTAATCCATTCAATTTACCTAACACCACTTCCCGACTAACCTGGATTTCACTCAGTTCCTCCATCTCATTTGACCCCCGGTCCCCTGCTATTTCCGGCAGATTATTTATGTCTTCCTTAGTGAAGATAGAACCAAAGTAGTTATTCAATTGGTCTGCCATGTCCTTGTTCCCCATGATCAATTCACCTGTTTCTGACTGCAAGGGACCTACATTTGTTTTAACTAATCTTTTTCTCTTCACATATCTATAAAAGCTTTTGCAGTCAGTTTTTATGTTCCCTGCCAGTTTTCTTTCATAATCTATTTTCCCTTTCCTAATTAAGCCCTTTGTCCGCCTCTGCTGGACTCTGAATTTCTCCCAGTCCTCTGGTAGGCAGCTTTTTCTTGCTAATTTGTACGCTTCATCTTTTGTTTTGATACTATCCCTAATCTCCCTTGTTAGCCACGGATGCACTACCTTCCCTGATTTATTCTTTTGCCAAGCTGGGATGAACAATTGTTGTAGTTCATCCATGCGGTCTTTAAATGCCTTCCATTGCATGTCCACCGTCAACCCTTTAAGAATCAATTGCCAGTCTATCTTGGCCAATTCACGTCTCATGCCCTCAAAGTTACCTTTCTTTAAGTTCAGAACCGTTGTTTCTGAATTAACTAAGTCACTCTCCATCCTAATGAAGAACTCAACCATATTATGGTCACTCTTGCCCAAGGGGCCACGCACATCAAGACTACTAACTAACCCTTCCTCATTTCTCAATACCCAGTCTAGAATAGCCTGCTCTCTCGTTGGTTCCTCTACATGTTGGTTGTTTCCAGCATTTCCTATTTTTACTTCAATCTTGTGATAGTCACAGAAATAGAGTTGCAGAACACAGAAACAGGCCGTTCAGCTCACACTTCTATGCCAACCATCGTCCCTATCTATACCAATCCCATTTACCTGCACTTGCCAAGTATGCATAGACAATTCCAATGCTCAATCAGATGCCTCCAAAATGAGAGTGCCTGCCACCTCAATCTGGCATTCTGTTCCAGATTGTTACCACCCTCTGGTTGAAACAATTCTATCTCAGATCCCCCTTGAAGCCTCTTAATCCTCATTTTAGACATGTGTTCTTTGGTCTGAGAGATCTCTACTATCGGGAAATAGATGAGACATGGCAACAGGGAAGAACTAAGCAAAAGTAATAGGAGTATTGAAAATGGAGCAAACAATGGGCTTTATCAAATCTCAAGACTTTGATGGGGGTCTCCGCCTTAGCCAACAGAAACAAATGGGGAAGAAACTGCAGCTGCTGATGTTCTATTATTATAGAATTCTGCTTGAAGAGTTAAAATTTGCAAATATTACGTGATTCAAGTATATATGAGATGAAGCACTTTTATAAAGAGATAGCACTGGGTCAATTGAAATTATCAAGATCAAAATCAATAGAATTAGTAAGTAGGGACAGCAAAGGATAAAGTCCAAAGACTGATAAAAGTTACTGAGGTACAGATCTCACATAATTTAACAGACTGAGGCTGAATGCTCTATTCCTATTCCTTTTGACCTGATACATTGCTGGTTCCTACTGGGTTATTCTCAGAATGGAGGCACGCATAATGCTCCTAGATTGTCATGAACTTGGATGTCAAGGGATCAAAATGACTAATAATTAAAGTTCGAAGGTATCACAAAATGCTGGAGTGATTCAGCAGGTCAGGCAGCATCTCTGGAGAGAAGGAATGGGTGATGTTTTGGGTCAAGACCCTTCTTCAGTCTGAAGAAGGGTCTCAACCCGAAACGTCACCCATTCCTTCTCTCCAGAGATGCTGCCTGACCTGCTGAGTTACTCCAGCATTTTGTGATACCTTCAGAATCAGAATAACCTTCGATTTGTACCAGCATCTGCAGTTATTTTCCTCCAATAATTAAAGTTAGTGATCTCCTTTTGCTTTTCAAGTGCTTTTCTAGTTTCAAACCAATGAGAATTTTGTTTCTAATTCCTTTTCAATTTCACCAGTGCTTTGGAAGTGAGGAATTATCTATTAGATAATTTTAGGCCTTTCAATGTTACCTGCTATTTTCTGAGCATTTTTTCCTTTGGTATCCTTAATATGTTACTTGGCTCAACATTAAAAAAAACCAAGTGTAAACACATACAAATGGACAATGGGTGACTTGTCAGATTTCATAATATCACAGGCACATTACAAAATGTGTAACTAGACAAAATAACATGTACATTTATTGTTTAGCATATTTCCTATTTTTTCAGTGTTTGCTAGATTTTCGGAATGGGTATTTTTAGTGCCATTTTTAAAACATTATTAAAAAATAAATCAAAACAGTATGAAGTAAAGTATTAAATTGCATCAAAGTTGAGCTATGTGCATATTAATCAAAATGATGATTCAAACGTTTTGCACCAATAAAGCCAACCTAGAATACCTTGATGGAGGCTACAACACAATCTGTAATCTATTACTTTGGTAAATCCCATAATATCAGAAGTCATGCTTCACCAGTATTTCAATGCTTGTGACCCACTAAGTGTACCAAACACCTCAACTACCTCTAAACTGAAAGTTTCCATTATTATATAAAGTTATATTATTAATCCTGTTTGCAATGATATCCTGAATAATTGTGAACTTTTCAAACTAGCTCCCCATTTTAAGTCATTTTAAGCCATTCACAATAATTGTTTTAAATGTTTTGTTTGTGAGCCAGCTCTTGATGAAGCTTGATAATAGGCAGGCAACATCGACACATTCTGAAGCTCATTACATTCTCACATTTTTAGTGCTAGTGTGTAAATAGTTTCATAATTTATTGCAGAGTTGTTCTGTGAGTTGCAAATTGGCACAAGTTACTGTACAATTTGCACTGTTCCACCCCTGGCCTCATAAACAACACGGCTTGTGGGCACTTACACACAAGTTCCCAGAAATACCTGCACTTGCTCTCTTAAAACAAATTGAGCTCACTGCAAAGGTTAGGCCTGATGGTTAACAAGATTATGTTTCTGAAATGCCCCCAAAAGGGAATAAATTAAACTGGAATTCCATTCCTCTGTGTAGTAAATTATTCCTGCGTAAACAATGGTTGAGAGGAATGCAGAAAAGGAAATAAGTCCCATTCTTGAACACGGTCCCAGGTGCTCCATGTTCCTTGCTGATTTATTCCTATTCCATTCCCCCTCCTCTGCTTATCCATATTTTGGCTAACCTTTACTGATTTCTAAAATGATCCCAGTCCTCAGATTTACGGTTTATCTTGGGAATATAATTTTATTTTCTATCTACAACATTCATAACCTCTATATATCTTAGGATGGATCACTTTCAATGACAATGAAGATCTTAAAAATCAGCATTGGCTGACGGAGGGAAAATAGAATGATAAATCAGGAAGGAACACATGTTTTAAGAGCTTCTGCAAGACTGCAGAGAATGCAAAATTACATCTTCGAGGCTGTTGCAGGGGAAATGATGGAGCGCAGGAAATAACTATATTTGGAATGTAGGTAAACCAAATTATCCTGAATAATTCATTAAGCATATTTTATTTAAGGCCATTCTAAAGGATAAGATATTCATTCATTTGAAAGAACAGGGATTAATAGGTATAGCATGGTTTTGTGCATGGATGATCATATTTTACGAATTTGATTGTTTTTTTTAACTAACTAAGAAGGTGAATCAGGGCAGGGCCGTAGACAGTCTATATGGACATCAGCAAGGCCTTTCATCAGGTTCAGCAAGGTAGGTTACTCTACATAGGATCCAGAGAGCTTTAGCAAACTAGATACAGAATTAGTTTTACGGTAGCAAGCACAGGATGGCGGTGGAAAGTTGTTTAACGGACTGGAGGCCTGTTGGCAGCATGAATGGCAGCAGGATCTTGATCAACTGAGCAAGTCGGCTGAGGAATGGCAAATGGTGTTTAACTCAGATAAGTGTGAGGTGTTGCACTTTGGGAAGTCAAACTTTCACAGTGAACGATAGGGCCCTGGATAGTGTTGTAGTGCTGAGGGATTGAGGAGTACAAGTACATAGTTCCTTGAAAATTGTATCACTGGTATATAGGGTGGTGAAGAAACTTTTGGCACATTGGCCTTCATCATTCAAATGTTGGGATAGTTTGTTTTAGTTTTGCAAGATGTTGGTGAGGCCACACTTGGAAAATTGCACTCAGTTTTGATCACCCCGCTATAGGAAAGAGCTGGAAAGAGTGCAGAGAAGTTTTACGAGGATGTTGCCAGGACTCAAGTCTGCGCTATTAGGAGGTTGGACAGGCTAGGACTTTATTCCTTGAAATGCAGGGAGCTCAGGGGAGATATTATAGAGGGGTATAAAATTGTGAGAGGAATGAACAGGGAAATAACTGCAGTCTTTTTCCTTGGGTTGGGGAATCAAGAAATAGAGGGCGTAGATTTAAGGTGAGAGGGAAAATATTAATAGGAACCTGAGGGACAGCTTTTTCATACATGGTGGTGGGTGTACAGAACGAGCTGACAAAGTAGCTGAGGCCAGTACAATAACAACATTCAGAAGACATTTGGATTTTAGAGATTTAAAGGGATATGGGCCAAATGCCTCTTCATCCTCATTACTGAGATCTACGATTCCCAGCTGTTTTAATAGGGCATCAATAATATCATTGCCCAAGGAGAGTAAGGTGACATGGCTCAATGACAAGTGACCGGTGCCACTAATGTCCGTGGTGATGAAGTGCTTTGACAGTTTGGTTATGGCGCATATCAACTCCTACCTTAGCAAGAACCTGGACCCACTACAATTTGCCTACCACCACAACAGATCTATGGGGGATGCAATCTCACTGGCTCTCCACTCTGCACTGGACCACTTGGACAATAAAAACACATATGTCAGGTCGTTGTTCATAGATACAGCTCAGCATTCAACACCATTGTCCCCTCCAAACATTACCAATCTCAAGGAACTGGATATATGCACATCCTTTTGCAACTTAATCCTTAACTTCCTCATCAATAGAATACAATCGGCATGAATTGGCAACAACACTTCCTCCTCAAAAACCATCAGCACAGTGGCACCTCAAGAATACATTCAGTCCCCTGCTCTACTCACTCTATACCCATAACTGTGCAGCCAGGCACAGTTCCAACTTTATCTTTAAATTCTCTGATGACATGACCATTATTGGACGAATTCCGAATAATGATGAGTCATTATTATTCCAATAGTTGGAAAGGGTGCAAAAGAGAGTCACATATTACCTGGGCTTGTGTTATAGGGAGAGATTGGATAGACTAAGACTTTTTTATTTGGAACGTAGGAGACTAAGGGATCACCTCATTGAGGTGTACAAGATCATGAGGGGCATGGATAAAGTGAATGCAGTCTTTTTCACAGGGTAGAGGCATAACCTAAAATGAATGGAGAGATTTAAGTGGAAACTCGGGGCAACTTCACTCAAGGGGTTTGTCTGTGTCTGGAATGAGCAATCAGAGGAAGCTAAAGAAGCGATACAATTATAGCTTTTAAAAGACATTGGATAGATATATGGGTAGGAATAAAGAGATATGGGCCAACTGTAGACATATGGAACAAGCCCCTATGCCAGTTTGGTCAGTAAGGAAAATGGGGGCCAAAAGGCCTGTTTCCATGTCTTGATGAGTATGGGAATTCTTCACAAATTCATTACAACCCTGCACATATTAAATTCTGTAAATGTTTCCTTTGATATATATTTTTGATTACATTTTATTGCTCAGTTCCATTTTATACCTCATGATGAAGACTGGTGAACATTGTAATTTCTCCCGATTGACAACATTCATGTCACAAGTTAGCATCCCACTATTTAATAATATGGGTTCTAACCAATACAATCAATGAAAAAATAATCAGTTCAACTATTTTAAACATTTGTGGTGAGCAAGCCTAAACCTCAGCTCAGTATCTTGTTCTAAAGATGCTGCCTGATGTTACATGTTCCAATTTTCAGCGCTCACAGAAATAAGCAGCTTATGTCAGTAGTAGGCTTGGTAACCTGGGTCTATTTACACAATGCAAGTCATATTTATTTCAGATTAAGTTAATCTTGATTTAAGTTCCATTTAAAATAAATTAAATTCAATATATTTACAATTTCTACAATTGATTAAAAAAACTGCCAAAGCCCAGATTTAGTCTCAATTAGTCATGTGGAAAAGTTATTCAATAACCTACCAATAGATGGCGTACAAGACTGGTTCTTAATTCAGATTTTGGACTTTTCTCCTCTTCATATGTGGAAGTGGGAGAATAAAATAAACATTAAATGTTTAAATGGGTCCATCTCAGAAGATTAAATTCAGTGCAAGAGCAGGAAACTACAATATGCTGGGCACTAGTGTTAAAATATACATCTGGTATACCAACATGTATACCACGGTACGGTAGCACAGCGGTAGAGTTGCTGCTTTACAGCGAATGCAGCGCCGGAGACACAGGTTCGATCCTGACTACGGGTGCTGCACTGTAAGGAGTTTGTACGTTCTCCCCGTGACCTGCGTGGGTTTTCTCCGAGATCTTCGGTTTCCTCCCACACTCCAAAGACGTACAGGTATGTAGGTTAATTGGCTGGGTAAATGTAAAAATTGTCCCTAGTGGGTGTAGGATAGTGTTAATGTACGGGGATCACTGGGCGGCACGGACTTGGAGGGCCGAAAAGGCCTGTTTCCGGCTGTAGATATATGATATATGATATGATGTAAATAATTCAAATTTTAAATTATGTAAACATTTTTGTTACACAATGGAATGTTATTATATATCTGACACAATTAAAAAAATCCTGAGAAAACAATATTTCAGATCAATTGAGCAGTTGGTTCTTATTTAAAACATTTGTTTTTTTCAATCTTCACATCAAAGATCGATTTTTTCTTCATAAGCACACATGCACGAGGCCCTCTGACTGTCTAGGTAGGGTTTGCATCCCAAATGCATGATTGCATTGAAAAGCAGTTCTACAGCATTCTCACAAGCTATGCAAAAAGAGAAAAACAAAATTAGGTTTGTTTCTTTGAAAAAAATGACTGGTATTATTAAATGAGCAACCATCAATACATTTTGAATTTTTACTTTCATTATATAGATGAAGATTTAAATAATTATTTCTAGTTACTGTATTGAGTTTTCATGTTGACAATATAGCTTTCAATTAGATTATTTTTCTTTTTAAAAAAATGGATATCTGCTGTGCTGGAAGTATACTAGCACAATTTTGCAACTCATTAGAAGAAGAACATGATACTTAGAATTTGCCTTAGAGTTTCTCGAGCCTACTTGACAAGATCATGACTAACTTGGTCTTTTCTGCCTGATCTCTCGAGCAGTTGATTTCCTCGGGTTTAAAAAACCTTTCAAAAATCTGGAGTAGACAAGCTAATGGATCTAAAGACAGACAAGTCTCCTGGACCTGTACTCTAGGTCTTAAAAGAAGTGGCTGCAGAGATACTGGATGTGTTGTTTGAAATCCACCAAAATTCCCTGGGTTCTGGTTAAAGTCCCAGAGCATTGGAAGCCCCCTACAAATGAAAGGCCACTATTCAGGAGTAGAGACAGAAAGCAAGAAACAATAATAAACCATATATTTATTAGGAAAATGCTGAATTCAATTATTAAAGGAGATAGTAGCATGGCATTTAGAAAGTCATCAGACAAGCAACATCATTTTAAGAAAGAGAAATTGATGAATATTTTCAAGTTCTCAGAGGATGTATCAAACAGGGTAGATAAGGACAACCAATGGAAGGACACTGTATAAGTATAAGGATAATGTAGTATAGAAGTCGGAAAGTTTTATTGCAATTTTATAGTCTTCTAATAAGACTGCATACAGTTTTGATGTCTTTATTTCAGGCTTGCATTGGAGAAAGTTCATTAGGCTGATTCATAGATGAAGAGGTTGGTGTATGAATGATTGATTCTACATTCATTAGAAATTAGAAGAGTGAGAGGTGACCTGAAGGAAATATAAAACTGAAGTTGGTGCTGAGAGGATATTGCGATATCTCAAATAGGCTCAGAAGAAGGGGTCACCCAATTCAGATCGTGATTAGGAGGAATTTCTACCCCAAACAGTTATGGTGGAGATGATGAATATATGAAAAGAGTAGAAAAAGATTTTAGTACCCAAAAAAATCTTATCCTCAAGATTCCTCTCAATGGCCCAAATTTCCTGGATTATCCCTATTTCCCTTTTTAAACTAAGGTACACATTGGCTATCTCCAGTACCTCGCCCAAGGCAGATGCAGAAAGACTGCCTAACTTTTACAGACCATTATAAAAGGCTAACATTTTATTTATTTTAACTATTTACTATACTCATATCATGATTTTGTGTTTCTAATGCGTTCAGGACACTGGAACGCATTCGTTTTACATAATTTAAATAAAACGTTGCTTTTCTTTTTTAACCAAAGTGGACAACTTTCCCCTCATAATATTCCATCTTTTTTGCTTATTTACATGACCTATCTACACCCCTCTGTTGACTATTTGTGTCTGAAAACTTATTTTTAGATCCATCTATGTATCATCAGCAAATTTGAATACGTTACACTTCCTTCATTCAAGTCATTAATATACATTGCACTGAGCCGAGAACCAGCACCAATCCTGTGAATAAATGGCTCCCAGCACAGGGAATAATATCAATAAGACACAAAATGCTGGAGTAAATATATGTGTGTCAAACATGAAAGATAGCTGGTCTGCATAAAATGGAATTGGATTCTGCAATGGCACAGCTAGCAGAAATGTTGTCACACAGCTCTCGAAATACAGGTTAAATCCTGCCCATGGGCACTGTCTATGTGGAGTTTGCACATTCTCCCAATGATCACGTGGGTATCCTCTAGGTATGTTAATCAGCCGTTGTAAATTGCATCCTGGTGTGTAGAATTTTTTTTAATGGGATTAGTATTGGATTGATGGAAATGGGTATTGATGGTTAGCATGGACTCAGTGGGTTGAAAGCTCTGTTTTCGGACTGTATGTCTCTATAAATGCACGATTGGACGTGCCCAGTCAAATTTCAAGAGTGTGAATTGACATACAAACTATCATGATCAGGTTTACTCTGGGGAAAATAAAACAATCAATTTTCAATGGCATAATGTCACTCAAAAATTGCAATTTTGTAGTTTCTGAGACCCTAAATGCTCTTGTGGTCACACTTAACAAGGTCACTATTAAAAGATGAGCACTGTGTTTGTGTTTTGATACCTTAAACATAACCCCAACTATTTGCTATTTGTGAGACTCTGCCATGAGCAAATTGGCTGGCTGGTTTAAGTTCCATAAACCTTGACACAGCTTTACAGTCCAGCGGCAAATATTCTCTTAGGGTGGTCATTTGTCTAAGGCAAGAAGTGGCTTTAGCATCAACAGTGACTGTTCTTGCACTGCACTTGGACCCCATTCTTTCAATGACTTCTACAGCCCCTTTGATCACTCTCTCTCCATCCTTAATGATTCTTTAACCTGCCTCAACCTCAACACTGTCTTCACAAAGGCATTAACAGAAGAAACCATCATAGTGGATGTCTTAGTTGGCTGGAAAAGTCTACTGTGACAATAATGTGCAGATTAAAACCCACTTTAAGCATTGGATTGAGTTTATTTTTTCAAAATAAGAGCTTTAACCTTTGGCATGAATGTAAAAAGCTCAAAGCTTATCAAGGGGATTCATTCAACCTAGTAAGTGATCATTTGAGACTGATATCAGGAAATCTTTCTTCACATTTACAGTGGTGTGTACTTTAATTTCTCTGATGAGGCAGCAGAGCCCAAAACAATGGAGTAAATTAATGACACCAACTAGGGTATGTTAGAATCACCCAAAATGAATGGTTAGATAGATAATGATGAGTCAAGTTGCTTTCTTACTCATATCTATTTTATGATATACTAAACATATTAGCATTCAATATTTTCCAATGAACCAGGAGTGCCATTGTTCTAGATCTTGGTTATCAGTTTTCATGTTGGTATAGTATGAATATGTAGTGAGTTCATGTTAAGACAGATTGTTATTCCCATTGAATGGGGGCAAGGAAGAGACAAATCATTATTCCATAAAATCTGGGTTATTGCTCTGATGTACTGTATCTTGTGGTTATTAATCCTCATGGACAATGTCAATGCTTCATTAGCAATAATGTTTCAGCTGAATGTAATAAACAACATGTGTTACCTACACTTACCCTGTACAGTTCCATCCATTCCTAATGTTTTTTGTACATTTTTGCAAATGACGGAAAGGCAGTACTGAAACATTTCATCACAGTCCTGTTTAGTATTACCACAAGTATCATAACAACGATCATGTTGATTGCAGCACTTTGTCATGGAAGGAATTCCTACATCTAACTATTCAGAAAAATATACATAAATATTAGAAATGCAAATTCTTCAAGAATTGGGTTTTAATCTCATGATAAAACTTGCATTTAGCATTTGGGACAACACTAAAAGTTAGCAGCTCTTGGAGCTGGTGTTTTGCGGCTTTTGAAAACCATTCAAATTGCTTATTGGTTACCAGCATAGGTCACTATCAGTTACTGTGGGCAAATTTAGATTCAACTTTTTGTTTTGATTTATTCAACTGACACATTTTAAAAGTAGGTTCCCACCTTCATATTGGGACTGTCTAGGGAAGTGCACCTCCAAGAGGTTTGTTACTTGATGCCTTCTGGGAAGACTGACAAGAAAAGGGACATACACAATGACTGATAGGACCCTAGGGAGAATGGAACAGTGGTCCGGTCATATACAAGGATTTCTGAAAGTGGCAACACAGGCTGATAAGATGGCTGGGAAGACATTCAGGATACTTATCTTCATGAGCCACAGCTGAGGAAACAAGCAGGAAGGTATGGTATGATGTTATAAAACACTGATTAAGCCACTGCTGCGATAGAGTGTGCAGTTCTGGACATCACACTATTGGAATGACACAATTGCACTGGAAAGGATGCAAAGGTGATCCATCTGGATTTTGCTTGGGATGAAACATTTCAGTCATGAAGAGAGACTTTATCGGTTGGGGTTTCCTTGGAGCAGTGGAGGCTGAGGTGAGACCTGACTAAGGTATACAAATAATGAGTGGCATTAATAGCATAAATAATACATTTTCCCCCCACAACAGAGGTGTTTAAATCCAAAGGACATACATTTATGCCAAGAGATTAGAAGGGTTGAGGGCATTTAAGAAGTGTTTTTTTCACCCAGAAAAAAAATCTGAAATGTAGTGATGGATAAATGTGGGTGGAGTGGATGAGACAGAAGACTCTCATAAGATTTACAAATCTAATTGAGCACACAAATAACCAGGGATTGTAGGCTATGGGCCATTTGCTGGAAAATAACATTAATATGGATTGGTATTTGATGGCCAGCATGGACGTGTGCACCAAATAATCTGTACAGTCATGGAACTATAACAAATAAATTGGACTGAATACCAAAACTAAAACACTTTGAGTGGGAAGGCCAAACATAAGTATTCTATCTTCAAAAGAGCAAGAATGTACAAATTTATCTCAATGCAAGAACTACAAAACTAGTTGGACAATCAGAGAAAGGGCAGACATGTCTATGTAAATTGTATTGAATCCTGGTGACACAACTGAGAGAGTAATAATTAATATTAATGTAACGCCAATAGCAGAAGAAATCCTAACCCTTCATCATCCTTGTGTTATGTATGTGTTAGTAATTAACTAGATTATTGAAAAAATAAATGGAAGCCTTGATCATGATTGCAAGAACCCATTCTGAATGATAAAAAGTAAAAGGATCATAAGAAGGGCTGAAGATAATTAATAAAGAGAGATATGTGGTAATTTTCCTCCCTTCCCTTCCTTACTAGAGCTGCTTGGTAGAGTCTAGTTCCATGGGAGCCAGCAATCATGCAGTATGTCCCTCAAGTGGCAATTCTTCATGAGTGAGCCCTGCCACAGTTATTCAATCGTAGGGAAGTTACAGATGAGTCCAACCTCAAATCATATTCTCTCCCTTTTCATGGAAATACAGTACACCAAAAGCAACGAAAGTTGATCTTATACCAGAAGTTATAGATTCAAATGTATCAAAGCCAATAACATGAACAAATCTGGGTTTCTCCAATATTTATTGTCCGAGATAATACATTTGAAACAGGGGGGCATTAAGAAAACTTGTTATAATGATTCAGTTGAGGACATGCTTTACTGGCATCCTTTATTAGAGTGCCCCCTTAATTCTTCATCCACAGGTTATCTGCAATACAATGTTTTTCTCTTTTTCCTCTCTATGTTAGGGATTGAGTGTATGGGACAAGTAGGCACTGTTTGGTCTCAGCTAAACGGTTTTGCAACCAACCTCTCCTTTCCCAATTCTCTTTTGTTTATTGTGGGTGAAGAGATTGCCTTGAAAATTTGATCAACTTCTTAACAATAACTTACATTTATAAAGCATCTTTAACAATCAGAAATAAACTGAGATGTATTTCATGGGAGAAAAATGAGTCAATTGGGATTTTGGAGAGTTATCTACAAAAAACTATAAATGTACATTTAAGGTGATTTCTGGAACATCAGGGAAATGGCAAGAAAATAGATTTATTCCGTGCATACCAAGGAGGACTAAGATAACTAAAAACATTACACTGCCAAGTGAAGAATAAGGTGTGCTGGGGGCTATATCCTTAACTGAATCATTATAGCAAGTTGTCTTAATGGCCTCCTCCCTAAAAAGTCCTATCTTGGGCAATAAACATTGGAAAAACCCAGATTTATTTATCAGCTGGAGCTTATGGGCAACAGTGTATGAAATCAGACTGGAGAAGGCTGGTGCGAAGTAATGGAATTTATAGATAAGCATGGAGTTTTAAGCAGTATGCAACCATGGAGGAAGCACAGCTAAGTCACAACACTGATGAAACTGACGTAAGTGATAGTCTTTGTGGGTTGTTTGCAACATGTGCAATAAGGCAAGATTTGACTTGAGAAAGGCAGCAAATAAGAAAAATTTGATAAAGATGATGTGTTGGCCTGAGATAAAGAGCCATATTCATTGAGTCACTATTAAAAATGCAAAACCATTTTTAGCAGTCCAATCTGGTGATTGGCAACTCAGAAGTTTATATTATAATAGATGGGAAAAAACGAGAAAATCTTAAATTACTTTTACTCCAGTTATCTCAAAATGAAAAGATAAATGTGATTGTATTTCCCTTCCTGTAAATTATGTGGTGCAGATTCTCCGCATTTAGTATATGTAATAAATCACGATTGCTAGTAATATTGAGGAACGAAGGCTAGGGATATAAATGAAAATTGTAACCTTGACTTGTGATAAAATTAAATATCATATTGATGTTTATATTTTAATACAAAAGGGATAAAACTGTATAAAAATACTGTTTATGCAATTTTGCAAGAAGCCTTTCTGTTATGGGCATAATTAAGGTCTGTTCCATAAGTTTATACTTTTTATTTATGAAACTACTGTAGCAATACATGCAATATTACTGAGCTTAAATGAAATTGGTATGAATACAATATTCCTTACATGAACTCCAAACACAGGAGAGCCACATCCATTGGGCGGTGGAGGTTTATAAGCATAACGAGCAACTGGCTTGGATCCTGGAAAAGATGTTTATAATGATCAAAGCATTGCCTGGCCTTATCAATAATACTAATGGCATTAGTTGGACAAAATATAAAAAGGTTAAGGAAGGAAAAATATCACCCAAATGGCCGTCCACTGTGATTTTATGATTTGTATTACATATTCACACTCGCAATTAAAGACCGGGTTATATCATTTATGTTACATTATACAGGAAGTACTGTACAAGATATGCAGATTACGCAATGTAGAAGGCCCACCTCTAATAAAACTTAATAAAGAGCAACAAATGTCACCAAATCCAAATTCACTTAGATCAGCATAAAAGATAAAGGATTTTTATTAATTTAGAATGGTATGCATCATTAAAAAACAAATCAGACCCAACCATTTCAAAATTCTCTGTAAATAGTGTCCCCGTTTTGGTTAAGACTTTCGTAAATTCGCTGGATGGAGTGTACTGCGCTGTGTTTATCATGGTCACCAGTTCAGAATTAGCTACCTTCTGCCATGACACTGCATAATGACCACAATAATCATGGTCTAGGGAAGAGAGTGGTCAACCACAGGTTCCTGCTATTAATTGGCTCCCAGAATCTTCCTACCATAAAGGTTGCCCTTGTTAACCAGGTGCAAACAATTTCCTGCTCAGTTTTGTTACATTGCAAGGATAAGTAATCTGTTGACAGACACAAGGAACTGCAGATGCTGGTTTACTAAAAAAAAAACACAGTGCTGGAGCAATTCAGTGGGTCAGGCAGCATCTTTGGAGAACATGGATAAGTGACTTTTCGGGTCATGACCATTCTTCAGACTGATTGTGGTGGGGACGGGGAAGCTGGAAAAAAGGTAGAGCTGGGACAAATCCTGGCAAGTGATATGGATATGGGTGAGGGGGTTTAGATTGGCAGATGGGTGGAATAAGTGATAAAGGCTGGAGATAAAAACACCAAAAGGGTATGAAGGAACTGCAGATGCTGGTTTAAACCAAAGATAGACTCAAAGAGCTGGAGTAAGTCAGCGGGACAGGCAGCATCTCTGGAGAGAAGGAATGGATGACGTTTCGGGACGAGACCCTTCTTCGGACTTCTTCACCCATTCCTTCTCTCCAGAGGTGCTACCTGGCCCGCTGAGTTACTCCAGCATTTTTTGTTTATCTTAAGACCAAAAGAGTGTCAGATAAGAAGACACAAAGAGTGAAATATAAAGCTGGAGGGAGGGATATAGATGCAAGGGGACAGAGGGGAGAATAAAGGGGAAATGGTGGGCGGGATAGTGGGAGAAATGGGTACGCACTAAGGAGGAACACAGGAAACAGAAGGGAGAAAAAGAGGGGTGTTATCTAAAATTGGTGAATTCAATGTTCATACCATATGTTGGGTTGTGAGCAGAATATGAGGTGCTGTTCCTTCAGTTTGCATGCGGCCTCACTCTGGCAACGGAGGAGGCCCAAGAATGAAAGGTTGTGCGTGAATGAGATGCGGAGTTAAAATAGTTGGTAACCGGGAGATCCAGTAGGCCCAAGCAGATCGAATGCAAGTATTCGATGAAACAATCGCCTCGTCTATACTTGGTCTCGCCGATGTAAAGGTGGCCACATCGGTTGCACCGAATGTAGTAGATCAGGTTCAGTAGAGGTGAATGTGAACTTCTGTGCAGCTCTGGAGGAGTTGCTGCGGTCCCTGGATGGATGCGAGGGAGGAGATGTACGGACAGGGGTTACATCTCCTGAGGTTGCAGGGCAAAATACCTGGGAAGAGGGCAGTTTAACATTCACTAACTCAAGTCATGAAACATGACTAACTAGATAACATCGCAAGCATGTACACATATTCAATAAATTGTTCCAACAGTATAAAGAATATAGGAGACAGGAGTATAAAAATATATTTCAAGATGAATTTAGATTAAGAAATTTTACACGTGATTACCATGCCATTTAATCCATGTTTTAATTTTTTTTAACTACTTATGCATTTACTGAATAAAAAAATAATTACTGAACATTTTACTCACCATCACTGCATTTGTACTTGCAGAGCCCATCCTCTCCACCAAGTAAATCCAGTGCTGCATTTAGATACGTATCGATCTTATGAATTCCATTCCGAATTGTTTTCAGTTTTCCTCGCCAATCTTTGAAGTCTGCATCTTCTGAATGGCACCCACAGCTCCACAAAGTAATTCCCACAAACACACCGATCAGCAACTGCATGCTCAAAATATTCTATGGAATAATTTTTCACTTTCGCTATTCAGCTATGATGCAAAAATCTTTCTGCTGCGTTTCTCTTTACGGATCAATATAAACTATTTTTATTGCACTTGAAGAGAGGTCCAAATCAAAAGCATTTGTTGGCACTACATACCAAAAAAGAAATGAGTGGCTGGGTAAACTGGCTCACTCTGACTTCCGTTAAGCTATTAAACTTTTGACTCTAACTTAAATATGAGAACATTGGTGGCATATTTCTATTGGTTTGATAACTGCTTCAGTGCTGTTAAAGGGTACAAACATCATTGCCGGTCACATAGATGAGAACAGCAAGTCAACCTGGATGGAAAGGTCACATGTGCCCCATAACCTTGTGAACTAGAAATGAAAAAAAACAAATCTGTGTAAGTGTAACAAAAAAGTGTACAAAATATATTCTTGTAAATTAATAATACTCCACATGGATCGAATATAGAGTTTATATAGCTACAACCATATTTGCCCTTTGGTTTTTTTTTACATGACCACTACAGTTCAAAGTAAAACGTTAAATGCTATCCTTTCTTCGATAAGGTATAACCTTTACAGCAATTATAGATAATCTTATAAACATACAGCAATGATATATGTAGACATGTTAACTACATGGTTTTGGACTGAACAGTGTTACTCCCCTCTCAAATATCTAGAAATGTCTAGCAATGTCCATATAGCCAGACATCAGAGGTCTCATGATTCATAGTTAGTTATCCAGCCCCACCTAACATAATATGAAAATGTACAATTATATATTTAAAAGTTCAAGAATACCACAACTCGTGATTCCACTCCATCCTAGTCTACCCCCTGTTCAAGTACGGAGTTATCAAATAGTAAAATAATAAACATTCCCATTTCCACTGGTCTACTTTGCATTCCCTTTTGTTTCTCTATTCCTAGGCACACCCACAATTATTGTATAACTAAATTTATAGGCCTTGCTGAACCTTGTACCCTCCGACATTATTGTTCATAACTATTTTTTTGACACAACTCTTTATCCTCTGAAGAGACACTCAATTGGGAACCACCTCAGAATTTAAAAATGTTAAAAATGTGTTAAAGACAACACAAATCCAACTTATAGAGTAATAGCATCATAGTGCATAATAACAAAATGTTGTGGGGACACAAGGAACTGCAGATGTTGGAATCTTGTATGGAACACAAAGCGCTGGAGTTCTCTTTGCCCAAATCCTGGTGTGCATCCATTTGTCCCACTCCTTCGCACCCCCCCCCCCCCCCCCTCCCTCCCCATCCGCCCCCAAACCTCCACCTCCATCCATCTATATACCTCTCTCTAGCTTTACAATTCTCTTCTCTGGCAGCCTTTGTACTCTTGTCTCCTTTTCATTTCTAGCTTTTATCCACCCATCTGCCAAACAAAACCCCCTCGCATGAGTCTATCTATCACTTGCTTTGCCCGCCCCCACCTCTTTCTAGCTTTTCCCTCCCCTACTACAATCAGCCTGAAGAAGGATTCTTACCCAGCACGTCGCCTATCCATGCCCTCCATCGATGCTTCCTGATCTGCTGAGTTACTGCAGCACTGTGTGTACTAAACAAAATGCTATGAGATTACCTGTCTCCACTATGCCCTCAGGCAGATTGGTTCAGATTCTCTTGTCCTCTTGATTTAAAAAAATGTACGGATCTGTGGAAAACGTCCGGGAGTGGTGGGTTAAAGACCAAAGCACATAACCCATACTGACATTTGTGTAATACCGAGTACTGTACTATTAGAATCACCATATTTCAGAAAGTTTAAATATTAAACCAGACATATACAGTATATTCATTTCAGATGTACAACATTCTAAAAGAAAAGGGATGGATCCCCGATTAATGTTTTGCCTTCACCCAGTATCAATTTATTCTTACTCGTTTGGTGTTTTGTGGGATGATGCTGTCGTATTTCCTACAATAGTGAATATACAGTAATTAAAATGTACTTCATCGACTTTTGGGGCGTCGGAGATTATGAAGAGGCCCATATAAAATAAAAGTTATTGTTTTAACCCAAATCTCCACCACGTTTACAACATTACATAATGATTAATTTGAAGGCAGGGGGGATATGATCCCCGTTTCTAATAAATACAAACATCCAATATTTAGGATTGCATGCGAACTCAACAGTTGGCAATCTGGCATCCCCGTGATCAATGTAAACATTGCTCCTCCTCTCGTTGCTGAAGAACGATTTCCGAGAAACATTAAGGTTTAAAATATATCATGTGTGCGAGATTGCCAAGCAATTGAGTCAGCACTTCAAAATACAGTGGGCACGAAGCAGAATGGAGTGAATGCAGATTTTTGTCCCCAGGCTCTGCGGGAGAGGTCTAGCCAGATTTTTACCTGCATTTCCTGAACATGACATCTTGTGTTGACGTGGCCGGCAATGATGTCCGTGTACAACCACGAGTCTCACCCTTACCCTGTACACCGCCCCCTGTTCCGGATGACAAGAACACACACGCTGCGTCTCAATAAATTTCATTGCTCCTTTTGGGAAGGGTCATTCTGTCCTTATTCCAAAGGTGCCGGCCAATTTACCATTGCAGCAAACCGATTCACAAGACAAAGGTGATTTAAAAAAACCCAGACTATGCTAGTTATACCTCAGCATTTTATATTGTTATTTCTGATTTCCAGCATCAGCAATTTTATCCACTCCATATTTTGTGGGGAATTCGGTAAATACTTTAAGCCAATGATGAAGCAAGGTCTGTTCTGATAAAAAATCAGTCCAACATTAGAAATAGGACAAAGTATGCCATCCATTCCCTCAAGTCTTACTCCACCATTCATCAAGATGGTCGCTCGTCTTCTGTGCAAGAAAATTATGCTATCTCCATATGCCTGTACTTTCCTGAGCATAGAAACATACCTACGAGCTAGCACCGTGATTCAATCTATCCATTCCAGTTTTGAATTAACTCATGATTTATCCAAGAGCTCTCAATTGATGAAATCTCTACTAATTTCAGTTCTAAACAGCTGACAGTAATTCTGAGACTTTGATTCCTGGTGCTAGACCTGTGTCCAGATCGTCAAGCCAGGTACAAATTATGTAAATTACAACCATCAATGCAGATCTAGTAGGTTCCCTTCTACTGGCATTCGGTTAACAAGTCAGTAGTTCCTCATTTTCTCTTTACCTCCTTTCTTAAATAGTGAGTCACATTGCATCACTTCAATTCACAGGAATAATTCCAAAATCAATCGAATTTTGTAAGATGATAACCAGAGCATTCACTATCTCGATATCAAACTCTTTCAAAGCTCGCAGATGTTTCTTTCTCGTCCACCATACTCTGTCAGCTTTTCTTTAAGTCAATTTCTTAATCTACATCTGCAGAGTTCTAATATTTTCCCAATCCTCAGCCCTATTTTTGTCAACTCTGTAATTTATTTATTTGATTTAATGCTATATTTGATTCCTCCTGCCAGCCATGCGTGATTCACTATTTTAAAGTTTTTATTCTTAAAGGATTTTGTTTTACAAACTATGTATTATTACTTTAAATGCTATCTATTGCTGTCCACCGACAAACCTTTCAAAGCCATTTCCCGATCAACCATAGTTACTCTCCCAGTCTGTTTCCTTTGTTATAATTTAAGAGTATAATTTTAGATTAAACTGCATAATTTTTAATCAATGGAAAATTTTATCATATGCCACTTGTTTCTATTGATCCCCTTACAACAAAATTATCAACTAATCCCTTCTCAATGAGCAAGGGTGGTGGGTAAATTTACCGTGTTGAATGTATGTATAAGCCTCCGACAATGTCGGATGGAGTTTTGTAAGGATCATGTTTTGTATATATTTATTTCTCGAATAACGTATATTTTGAAATTTAAAAAAAGACAGATTACATTTCAAGTAGACACAAGTAAGTCAGCAGGTCAGACAGCATCTCTGGAGAAAAGGAATAGGTGACGTTTCGGATCAAGACTCTTCTTCAGACTTTCAAGACTTGAAGAAGGGTCCAAATCCATAATGCTGTCATTCTATTTACCTCAACAGATGTTGTCTCTTCCACTCAAATCCCTTCAGCAGTTTGTATCTATCTCAAGTAGCTACATACATTTGTTAAGCTGATTCTGACTCTTCAACAAAGTCACGAGCAAAATGGCTTGTTATCTTGGAATTATAATAAGGTAGATGAGAAGGGGGAGTTTCCATATTAAAGTTACCCTCCCACTTCTCATCTACCCTGCTTCCCTTTCCTGTGCACTCGCTTCCACTCACCCCTCCCCATCACCCAGTTCCCTTTCCCTCCTCCATCCACATTTCTCCCACTCCTCTCTACTGCCACCCCCTTCCTTCCACCCACCCCACTTCATCCCTCCAACTGGTCCTCCATTTCACTCCCCATCTTCCTTCTTTATCAGCTTTCACATCTGCACCCTTTTGGCTCCACCACCACCACCCTTGATTACTATCTCCACCCATCAGCCAAACAGCCCTCCTCACATGTATCCAGCTGTCACTTGCCATCCCCTGGCCCCCACACTGCTACCAGGTTTCTCCCCTCTACTCCATCAGTTTGGAAAGATCCCAGCCTGAATTGTCATCTTCCCATTCCCTTCCACGGATGCTGCCTGACCCATTGAATTCCTCCAGCACTTTGTGTTTTGCTCAAGATTCAAGCATCTTCTATTTCCATGGGGTATAAATCGTGGCATTTAACAAAATTAGATGTGCTCATCTATTCTATGAGAATCAGAATTAAATAGCCTCCCCATATTTTTGGGGAGTTTTTCCCCTAAATGAATTTTTCATTTCGCTGCACATTTGTGTGTATGTGACAAATAAATGACTATTGACTATTCCCAATGCTGGAACAACTCAGCGGGTCAGGCAGCATTTCTGGAGAATGTCAGTAAGTGACATTTTGGGTCGGGACACTTCTTCAGACTGATTGTAGGGAGCTTTATGTTTAGAACCTTAGCCCTTATACCTATGTATAGGTTTATGATGTTTCCACTGACTTCTCTGGCTTCCTTCATTTGCTTTTCTTTAATTAATTCTTCCCGCCTGTCTCTTGTCCTGCCTACGACTCGCTTTCTTTAGCGCACAAGTTTGCACCCTCGGACTCTTTACCTCTGTTAAATTGTTGGGGTTTTCTTTCTCTCTCTCTCTCTCTGACGACAGCAGTGGCGGAGACCGCACAGCGTCGCCACCGTCAAATGGCCGGCGCGATTCTACTTCAAAAATAAACTACAGTCATGGCTGACCGCCGGTCCTTCATCTAAGGGCCGCTAGTTGATGACATCGAAAGCCACTTTTGCGGTTGCATGAGACGTTTTTAAGACCCATTCTATTGTATAAATCACACGCACTTCGAATCCGACCTCCAAAATCTGGATGGATGTTAATTAGGTAACATGTTTCGTTATTTCACAGTTGGTATTGAGCGGGCACTAAGTCAGACACTTGGTATGAGGTCTATCTATGCCCAGGGCGAAGGCGACTGGACCATGCCTCCCAAAGGGAAAGCGAAGACAGCCACTAAGGGGGGGAAAGGTGTGTTTGGCTTCAAACTTATTCAATTGTTTCATGTTGCTTGAAATGTTAATTTGTCTTTTGCAAGCATTTACATCGACGGACGTGGGTCGTTATGTCCCTTCACCCTGACAGAAAACAACTGTTAGAATATAATACAAAATGTGAAATTGATCAGTAATGGGGTGACGAGGTTGATGAAGGAGTTTATTTTTAAGGAAGTTTCATGTTCTACGTTAGGTCTGAGAGTGGGAACCAGATTATACCAAAATGAATATCAATTGACATTAAAACCACTGGAGACACAAGATGCTGTAATCTATTGCAATTGATTGGGGGAATTTAGCGAGTCAGGCAGATCTGTGGAGCAAAAGGATAGTCAAATTAATTTTAGGTCAATGTGCCATATCCAGTACAATACAATACAATACAATATATCTTTATTGTCATTGCACAGGAGTACACCGAGATTGGGAATGCGCCTCCCATACGATGCAATAAATTAATTAGCTAATCAGTATTAATTTAAACAACCCAATGAAACAAATTAGAAACAGTTTTAAAACAGAATAAAGTGCAAGTAGATCTGTGCAAGCGATGTGACCAACCGGCTCAGCAGGACTGGTTCATAGCAGCTATGGCCCTGGGGATGAAGCTGTTCCTGAGTCTGGAGGTGCAGGCATAGAAGGTCTTGTAGCGTCTTCCCGATGGTAGAAGTTCGAACAGACTATTGCAGGGGTGTGAGGAGTCTTTGTGAATGCTGGTGGCTTTTCTGAGGAATCGTGTGTTGTAGATGCCCTCCAAGGCTGGTAGCTGTATTCTGATAGTCTTCTGAGCTCTATGGACTACCCGCTGAAGAGCTTTCCTCTCTGCCTCCGTGCAGCTGAGATACCACACAGGGATGCCATGTGTTCGGATGCTCTCTATGGTGCAGCGGTAGAAGGTTGTCAGCAGCTGTTGGGGGTAGACCAGACTTTTTCAGTGTTCTTAGGTAGAACAATCGTTGCTGCGCCTTCTTGACCAGCGCAGCAGTGTTAGTGGACCATGTTAGGTCCTCCGAAATGTGAGTGCCCAGAAACTTGAAGCTGGACACTCTCCAGACTGACCCCATTGATAAGGATTGGGGCGTATTCCCTGTTGTGTGACCTACGGAAGTTGATGATCAGCTCCTTTGTCTTGGAGGTATTTAGGGGCAGGTTGTTATCAGCACCAGTCCGCCAGGTTCTGCACCTCCGCTCTGTAGTTTGTTTCATCACCGTTGGTGATCAGTCCGATCACCGTTGTGTCGTCTGCAAACTTGACAATGCTGTTGATGTCGAATGAAGGAACACAGTCGTGGGTGAATAGGGAGTAGAGCATGGGGCTCAGAACACAGCCCTGTTTTTTTAATTTTTTAATTTTAAATCAAAAATATTTATTCAAATATTAAAATAATATATACAATACAATAAAACCAAAACAGAACCCACCACCAGAATACTATACAAACAAATATACCAGTTGAAACTATTATACAATTATATTACAATCCCCATCCAGGATACATCCAATCCCCCGCAATGCCCAGCGGTCCCGGAAACAGAACACAGCCCTGTGGTGTGCCAGTACTCAGGGTGCTGGTGGAGGACAGGTGCGGGCCCATTCTCACTGCCTGCGGTCGCTCCATCAAGAAGTCCAGGATACAGTTGCATCTGCAGTTCTTTAAACCCCCTAACTATTCCTCTGCATTTTTTACACATTTAAGGATGCATTTTGGTTTTAAAAAAAAAAAATGAGAATGGGCCCGCACCTGTCCTCCACTGGTTTTTAAAAAAAGGACACAAAGTGTCGATGTAAAAGAGGCCATATTGCAGCACCAAATGCAGGAGATGAGGTCTGTAGAGGTGCATGTAAACCTCTGTCTCACCTGAAAGGGTTGCTGGGGTTGCTGGATGGAGGTGAGGGAGGAGGTATAGGGACAGGTGGTGCTTCCCCTGTGATTGAAGGGAAATGTACCTGGAGAGGGAGCGGTTGGGGGAGAAGGCGTGTGAACCAAGGAATTGTGGAGGGAGTGGTCTCTGTTGAAAGTGAACAAGGTGAGATGGGAACATGCAACCGGTGATGGCATATAATATAATATAATAATATTCATTTATTGTCATTGCAACGAGTACAACGAAATTAAAAAATAGCCAATCCTGACGGTGCGTAAAAACATATATGCAATAAATGCAAAAACAAATAAATACAATTATATTAAGTACAAAAGATTTTTTAACAGTGTTGCCTAGTGCAGAAGGTAGTGTTCAGTTCTCGTATGGCCCTGGGGTAAAAACTGTTCTTAAGTCTGTTCGGGATTTGATCGACCTGAAACGTCGACCAGAGGGCAGATGAACAAACAGACGGTGGCCGGGGTGGGATGGATCTTTTATTATTTTGCCTGCTCTACTGAGGCAGCATAGGCTGAACAGGTGCTCCAGGGAGGGCAGTGAGCAGCCGATGATCTTCTGGGCCGTCGTGATGACCCTCTGAAGGGCCTTCCTGTCCTTTTCTGAGCAGCTGGCATACCATGTGGTTATACAGTATGCCAGCACACTCGATGGAGCAGCGATAGAAGGACATCATGAGCTTCTCCTGCAGGTTGGTTTTCCTGAGGATCCTCAGGAAGTGGAGTCTCTGCTGTGCCTTCTTCACTGTGGTGATGGTGTTGGTAGACCAGGTAAGATCCTCTGCGATGTGCGTACCCAGGAACCTGAAAGCGGGTACCCTTTCCACGCAGACCCCATTGATGTAGAGTGGGTCGTATTCTACACTGGTTTTCCTAAAGTCAATTATAAGTTCCTTTGTTTTGGAGGAGTTCAGGACAAGATTGTTCACTGAACACCATGCTGCCAGCCTTTGGATTTCATCCCTGTAGGCTGTCTCATCTCCTCCTGAGATGAGTCCAACCACAGTCGTGTCATCCGCGAACTTGATGATGGTGTTGGTGGGATGGGTGGGGGCGCAGTCGTGAGTGTAGAGGGAGTAAAGGATGGGGCTCAACACACAGCCCTGTGGTGAGCCGGTGCTCAGTGTAATGGTGGAGGAGAGGTGAGGGCCTATTTTGACGGTCTGGGGGCGGTTGGTCAGGAAGTCCTTGATCCATTGGCAGATGGTTTGGGAAAATCCAAGGTCAGAAAGTTTGGTGACCAGTCTGCTCGGGATGACCGTGTTAAAGGCAGAGCTGAAGTCGAGGAAGAGCATCCTCACATAGCTCCCCTGGTGTTCAAGGTGAGTCAGTGCAGTGTGAAGAGCAGTGTCGATGGCATCCCCTGTAGACCTATTTGCTCGGTAGGCAAACTGGTATGGGTCGAAGGTGGGTGGGAGGCTGGCTTTGATGTGCTGCAGGACCAGTCTCTCGAAGCACTTTGTGATGACCGGTGTGAGTGCTACCGGACGGTAGTCGTTAAGGCCGCTGATGACAGACTTTTTCGGCAGTGGGATGATTGTGGCGGACTTCAGGCAGGGAGGGATGGTGGATTTTAAAAGGGACAGGTTGAAGATTTTTGTGAAGACCTCAGATAATTGGTCTGCACATTCCCTCAGCACTCTGCCCGTCACACCATCGGGGCCTGCAGCTTTCCTGGGATTCACTGCTCTGAGCACACGCTTAACATCATACTCCTGCACAGTGAAGGTGTTGCTGTCAGGTGCTGGAGAGGGTGTTATGTCTGCCACTGCAGCTTTCACCTCGAAACGAGCAAAGAAACAGTTAAGTTCCTCTGCCAGCGAGGCGTCGCCGTCGGCAGTCGTGCGGTTGCTGGTCTTGTAGTTGGTGATGTGCTGGATGCCTTGCCATACCCGCCGTGGGTCATTGTTGGTAAAGTGGTCCTCAATCTTCCTCTTGTAGGACGCTTTGGCATCCTTGATGCCTCTCTTCAGGTTGGTTCTAGCAGCACTGTATAGAGCTCTATCACTAGACCTGAAAGCGGTGTTACGGTCCTTGAGGAGAGACCTGACATCCTTTGTCATCCAGGGCTTCTGATTGGGATACAACCGGATACGTTTGTCGACGGTGACATTGTCAACACAGTTTTGGATGTAGCAGAGTACAGTTGATGTATACTCCTCCAAGTCCTGATCCTCAAAAATATCCCAGTTGGTCCTTTCGAAGCAATCCTGCAGCTGCGAGGAAGCTCCTTCAGGCCATGTCTTAACAGTCTTTATGGTGACTGGAGCTTTCCTCCTGAGTGGGGTGTATGCTGGAGTTAAGAATATGGACAGGTGATCTGACTGCCCCAGGTGTGGTAGTGGTGCTGACCTGAAACCCTTCTTAATATTTGAATAAACCTTGTCTAGTGTGTTTTTCCCCCTGGTAGCACATCTTATGTGTTGTTCAAGTTTCGGGAGAACTGACTTTAGGTCTGCATGATTGAAGTCCCCGGCTATGATGTGGGCTGCTTCTGGATATGTGCTCTGTTGTGAGTTTATTGCACCGAGCAGGTAGCCTAAAGCTGTGCTAGCGTTAGCATTCGGTGGGATGTAGACTGCTGTTACTATAACCCCTGTAAATTCACGAGGAAGGTAAAAAGGCCTGCATTTAACTGTTAGGAACTCCAGATCAGGAGAACAATGGCTATCCATGATTTGGATGTTAGTGCACCAGTTGTTGTGCACGTAAATGCATAACCCCCCCCCCCCCCCCCTTGCTCTTACCGGAGTCGATGTTTCTGTCCCAGCGAAACGCTGTACGCCCGGCTAGCTCAATGGCTCCGTCTGGGATAAGTGGATGAAGCCATGTCTCTGTTACTAAGAGAATGCAACAGTCCTCCACGAGTTTGTTTTCTGATATCTGTAGTTTTAGTTCGTCCATTTTGTTGATGATGGATCTGGCGTTGGTGAGAAACATGCTGGGTAGCGGTGGTTTGTGTGGCTGTCTCTTTAGCTTGGCAAGTATACCGGACCGGCGTCCTCGCTTTTGCTTCCTGTTTCTCCTCCGCCTGCGACGCCTGTTCGCGCCGACAACTATCCACGGAGAGCCCGGTGTCCTGGCTATCTCTTCCGGTATATTTCGTGGGTGTGGAAATTTGCGCATAAGGTCCCGATTGCACTGGAATCCTATGATCAGAAGATCCTTGCGGTTGTAAGTAGGATTTGCCTGATTTGCATCATGTTGAAGGTGGCAGAAATGTCGGAGAATGACGTGTTGGATGCAGAGGCTGGTAGGTGAAAGGTGAGGACCAAGTGAACTCTATCTTTGTTCCGTTTGATGGGAGGGACAGCAGAATTATAGGTCACAGAATTATAGGTCACGTGTTGGATGCAGAGGCTGGTAGGTGAAAGGTGAGGACCAAGTGAACTCTATCTTTGTTCCGTTTGATGGGAGGGACAGCAGAATTATAGGTCACAGAATGGAAGGTGGTGATGGGCTGCCTTCTTGATCAGCAGCAGTCCTTGAGGTGTGGGCAGAGCCACAATGCTGTTTGGGAGAGAGTTCCAGGTTTGTCTCCCAGTGATGGTGAAGGAATGACAATATATTTCCAAGTCAGGATGATGTGCAATTTTGAAGGGCAACTTCTAAGTGCTGATCCATAGAACCCCAGCAGCCCTCTCTGGTGAGAGAGAGGTTCACATGCTTTTGCTCACATTTCACACAGCCTTCCACTTCCTCCCCATTCTCCGACATTTCTGGTTCTGGTTTTGGTCCCAGTTCTATTTCCTGTTCCATCCACCTCTCCCCTAATAGTTTACATTATTACTTTCCTTACCAGAATCCAAGACTTTTTTCCTGCTCCCCCCTCTATTACCTGTACTCACTTCACACCCTCCCCCATCGGGCTTTATCTTCCACTTCCTTCTTTTGGCTGCCTCCATCTATCAGCCACGTGCATCTATCTCTGGCCACTACTGAATTATTCCCTATAAATTGTAAGTTACTAATTCATTTTATTTTGAAGGCTAAGAAAAATATTTTAACATATTTCGGGTGTGGTCTGTGTGGAGTTGCCCTGTGACCACGTGAGTTTCAATCAAGTTTGTGTCTTTCAGCTGCAGCTGGTGGTGATAATGGTGATAAGAAAGATAAAGGACCTAAAGGGGGTAATGCAGTTAAGGTAAGTGATAAGTTACTATAGTGTCTCAGTTGATTTGCAACCTTGGCTATATGCTATCCATCTCTCTCCATCTTCTTTGCATTTAAAATTAACTTGTTTTTAATCTTGAGCAAAACACAATTTGCTCGGGTACCTCAGTGGGTCAGACAGTACCTTTGGAGGGATTGGGTACGTAATGTTTTGGGTCGGGACCCTTCTTGAGACTGTTAGGTGATGGGTTGTGCTGGGACCCTTCTTCAGACTCCATTCCCTCCACAGAAGCTGCCTGACCTATTGAATTACTTCAGTACTTTTGAGTTTTGCTCAAGATTCCTGCAGCCAATTTTGAGGAATAGTTCACCATGACGGAGAGTGTCAAAGGAGATTGTGAGGTCATCTACGGTGGCTGTTCCTTGCATTTCTCTTGGAGTTGTTATGCAGTGAAGATCATGCCAATTGTGCTTCTGGATGGATTGAACCAACACTTTGATCCTGGTTCAACTTAGCCACTGGGAAGTCTTTGATCCTGATGATGCCTTTCCCCGTGGCCAGTAGCAGGATGATTATCTCATTGCTACAATCAAATTTCATTTATTTCTTGAAGATAGTTACAATGACATTATTCTTAAGTCTATCCTCCACTGTCCAGATTTGTCAATTGCCCCTGAACCTAAAATTAAGAGTGGAAGAAAGCCATAGTGTAGAGATACCGTACAGTAACATGTTCATTGGTCCAGCAAGTCTTTGCACCCTGTTTTACATTAATCCAATTTACTCAGCACACATTTCCACATGATCAATCATTGCCTAAAATGGAGGCATTCGAGAATGGAGGCATTCGAGAATGGAGGGATTCGAGAATGGAAGCATTTGAGAATGGAGGCATTCGAGAATGGAGGCATTCGAGAATGGAGGCATTCGAGAATGGAGGCATTCGAGAATGGAGGCATTCGAGAAGGATTTTTTTAAATGATTTAATTTAGAGGCACTAAGAAAATTAACATGATTCATAAAGGATATCTGCTAACTTTGAAGGAAATCAGAGCTCAACTTCAATAATCCTGTTCTATAAGGCTGAATCTCCACCAGGTGGTATATTTACCCACAATCCCATGAAGAAAGTTTGGGGCTCAATTTTTTTAGTTTATTTCAAAAATCTGGCAAGGATAAGTCTTGTTGGAGACATTATAATGTTTGCATTGTTGCAGGTGCGACATATTCTATGTGAAAAACACAGTAAAATCATGGAAGCCATGGAGAAGTTAAAAGCGGGCATGAAATTTAATGAAGTAGCTAGCCAATACAGTGAAGACAAAGCAAGGCAAGGAGTAAGTATCATCTGTGAACATCTGATTCTTTATGCAAGCATGTGGGTGAATTATAGATAGCAAAGATTTCTGAACTGTTTTATAACTAAAAATATATCGCTGCAGTGTTAGTCAAGAGACTAGTTTGAGTGTTTACTGACATTTCAGTGAACCTGAATAAATTCAATATGATATTGCTTTGTGTCAGTAAGTTCACAATTAAAGTTTGCAGCCTGTTTATTTGGGCAATTTTACTGCATCAACACTTGAACATGGTTATTAAATGTATTCCTACTATGTTTTTAAACAAATTGCAGATGTGAAAATGACTTTCTATTCTTAGGGTGATTTGGGCTGGATGACCAGAGGTTCAATGGTGGGACCCTTCCAGGAAGCTGCTTTTGCCCTCTCCAACAGCACAACAGATAAACCCATATACACAGACCCACCAGTAAAAACTAAATTTGGTTATCACATAATTATGGTTGAAGGAAAAAAGTAAATTGAATTTATTTTCAATGTAAAATCTGTAAAATCGTACACGTAGTAAGAAGTAGAACTATGTCTCCTTCTTTCCGCAGCCACATACTAGTTGCAGTATAGATTATTTTCACTGCCTGTATAAAAAAATTCAAGAATGACTCTTAGGTATATCCTTTCCCTCCAATAATGGGTATGCTCGAGCACCATTCCTTTTCATCCAGAGAAAATCCAACGAGTTTCTGTTGTTTAAAAAGTTTTATGTCCAAATAAACAATTAACAATTAAAAACAATTTCTGTATTGTAAATGTTATTTGAAGTTAATTATATTTGTCTTGATTCTTGGAGAATTGCAAATTTTCCCTTGTAGTTTAACGATTCACCATGTCACTTGGATGAAGAACTAGTCATCGTGGACAGTCCACAAACTTTATCTACAATTCAAATCTGAGTTTGGTTCTTGTCTCCTGGGGAGTTTGATCACATTCACACCAGGCATATGGACACCAAAAATATCTTGATTCAATAAGAGCATTATCAAACAGTTGGAATTTTCCTGCATCTCAAGAAAGGTCAAGTTCTGGATCCATCATTTGGAACATGAATCACGATACATCCATCCTCAGATGCAGATGTTGGAAATAAAGCAAGACCTTCCATGAAACTCCTGTATATATCTAATGATCCACTTCATAAGCAGCATGTTCAGTGATCCAGAAAGGTCATCAGCTCATTATATTGCCAAATGGTTACAAAAAAATAATTTATTCTTCAGTTTGATATGTCATTATGGTGTTGTCATCTCTGATCAGCACTGAACTGCTGCTGCTTGCTTATGTCATATCACCTTTGCTTTCAGCACCATATCATAATTTCGATCATTGTCAGTCAATGTAACTTGTAATGAAGAGTCATCAACTTGTTGATTTGTTTCTTTCACTTTCTATTCTTGGGTAAAGCTACTAGGTGTGTACAAAGGAGTCAGCATGATGACACTCTCCCTGATTCTTTGCGACTATTGACACAATTTCCCTGTGTGCCTGACTTTGAGCCACACTAGCATAGCTTTTGATATTGTGGGGCATTGATGGAAATGTGTGAATAATAATATCAAATTAGTATTAAAGGGCATTTGATGTTCAGAGGGCTGAAGTGCCTGTTCCAGTGCTCTATAACTAAAATTATTTTTATGACTAGTTTAAAAATAACCCAGTCGCATTCAAAGTTGTAATCTTCCCAGTGATGTGTGCATTGTGTTCTTCACTAGTTCGTGTAATGTTATTGAAAATAGATTCTGAAAATATACATTTGAATCTGTATGCCTGCTTGGTCTCATCGTAATCAATTACTGAACTGAGTAGATTTACTGATATTCATGCATGCAATAAATAACCTAACCATGTCTTAATCGTAATCTAAACATTTAAAAGATGTAGAGCCTCTCCGGTTGTGTTTTATGTGAGTGAAATAGACATTACCCATTCCTCTGAGGAATGTGGATGCTGCAGATTACAGTGGCTCCATAATACATATTAGTGCAATAGACAATAGGTGCAGGAGTAGGCCATTCAGCCCTTCGAGCCAGCACCGCCATTCAATGCGATCATGGCTGATCACTCTCAATCAGTACCCCGTTCCTGCCTTCTCCCCATACCCCCCACTCCGCTATCCTTAAGAGCTCTATCCAGCTCTCTCTTGAAAGCATCCAACGAACTGGCCTCCACTGCCTTCTGAGGCAGAGAATTCCACACCTTCACCACTCTCTGACTGAAAAAGTTCTTCCTCATCTCCGTTCTAAATGGCCTACCCCTTATTCTTAAACTGTGGCCCCTTGTTCTGGACTCCCCCAACATTGGGAACATGTTTCCTGCCTCTAATGTGTCCAATCCCATAATTATCTTATATGTCTCAATAAGATCCCCCCTCATCCTTCTAAATTCCAGTGTATACAAGCCTAATTGCTCCAGCCTTTCAACATACGACAGTCCCGCCATTCCGGGAATTAACCTAGTGAACCTACGCTGCACGCCCTCAATAGCAAGAATATCCTTCCTCAAATTTGGAGACCAAAACTGCACACAGTACTCCAGGTGCGGTCTCACCAGGGCCCGGTACAATTGTAGAAGGACCTCTTTGCTCCTATACTCAACTCCTCTTGTTATGAAGGCCAACATTCCATTGGCTTTCTTCACTGCCTGCTGTACCTGCATGCTTCCTTTCAGTGACTGATGCACTAGGACACCCAGATCTCGTTGAACATCCCCTCTTCCTAACTTGACACCATTCAGATAATAATCTGCCTTTCTATTCTTACTTCCAAAGTGATTAACCTCACACTTATCTACATTAAACTGCATCTGCCATGTATCCGCCCACTCACACAACCTGTCCAAGTCACCCTGCAGCCTTATTGCATCTTCCTCACAATTCACACTACCCCCCATCTTAGTATCATCTGCAAATTTGCTAATGGTACTTTTAATCCCTTCATCTAAGTAATTAATGTATATCGTAAATAGCTGGGGTCCCAGCACCGAACCTTGCGGTACCCCACTGGTCACTGCCTGCCATTCCGAAAGGGACCCATTTATCCCCACGCTTTGCTTTCTGTCTGTCAACCAATTTTCTATCCATGTCAGTACCCTACCCCCAATACCATGTGCTCTAATTTTGCCCACTAATCTCCTATGTGGGACCTTGTCGAAGGCTTTCTGAAAGTCGAGGTACACCACATCCACTGACTCTCCCCTGTCAATTTTCCTAGTTACATCCTCAAAAAATTCCAGTAGATTTGTCAAGCATGATTTCCCCTTCGTAAATCCATGCTGACTCGGAATGATCCTGTTACTGCTATCCAAATGCTCAGCAATTTCGTCTTTTATAATTGACTCCAGCATCTTCTCCACCACTGATGTCAGACTAACTGGTCTATAATTACCTGTTTTCTCTCTCCCTCCTTTCTTAAAAAGTGGGATAACATTTGCTATCCTCCAATCCACAGGAACAGATCCTGAATCTATAGAACATTGAAAAATGATCTCCAATGCTTCCACTTTTTCTTGAGCCACCTCCTTAAGTACCCTGGGATGCAGACTATCAGGCCCTGGGGATTTATCATCCTTCAGTCCCATCAGTCTACCCAAAACCATTTCCTGCCTAATGTGGATTTCCTTCAGTTCCTCCATCACCCTAGGTTCTCCGACCCCTAGAACATTTGGGAGATTGTGTGTATCTTCCTCAGTGAAGACAGATCCAAAGTAACGGTTTAACTCGTCTGCCATTTCTTTGTTCCCCATAATAAATTCCCCTGCTTCTGTCTTCAGAAATGAAGCCACACATTTAATAAGGAGACATTTCTTCACCCTTCTCTCTGCGATTACTTCATTTCAGATTACATGTAATGTTTCTCCTTGAAAAAAAATTGGGGAGGGATAAAATAATGCAGATGAAAGTACAATAGTTTAAAACTATACAAAGGTAGGATAGATAAATCAGAAATGTTTTATTTTTCTTCATTCCTTTCTGTTCTTGCTTCCCTCTTCTCCCATTCCCTGCCATACTAGTTAACAGCACTGCAAGGATTATGGTCCCAATCCTGCCAGGGTGTAATCAATCCAGCTTGTCTAGGTCCCACTTCCACAGAACTGTTCGCATTCCTCAGGAAACTATATCCTGTCATTCTAGTTCGTTGTAGCCACCTGTTTGTCTAAGCCATTTCTGCTCCTGCATTTGTGTCACTATATTCAGCTTGCTTTACTTAATTTATTTTTTATTTGTGTCATTGCTATCGATATGTACAATGAATCCCCTCCTGATCCTACTTATCCATAAACTGGCTCTCCTGTAAGTATCTCTTCTTGAATCCTGACAACACATCTCAAATTATGCCTTCAGACTCAGTGAAGAAATTCTGTGCTAACCCTTTAAACTTCTTGCTATTTAATACAAGGGTGTAATATGCCACAACCACATTTCCCAAATTCTTTCACTTTGAGTATAGCTTCACTCTGTAGCTCAGCTCATGATGTATGGTCTAGGGTCTCTTTTCCCAATGCATGTATAGGGTACAATCAGCAACTGGAAAAATATGCAATTCTCCTAATTCCAAAAGTCTTGCTATTAGCTTTTTTCATTTTTCATCAAGTGAAGCAAAACTTAATTTGGTTAAAAAGTACAGCTCATTTTTGGTTTGAAAGAAAAGGCTTATTTTTAAATCTACATAGCCATCTCCTTCACAACTGTAGGATGTATATCGTCAGATCCTTGGAATTCATTGGTTTCCAGGCTCACTAACTGCTCTAGTTATATTTATTACAAATTTATATATTTTTGCTGCTGTTCTTTAGAAATCACTTGCACTGCAATGTTACCGTGGGCTTGAAAGCTTCTCTTATTTCAACTTTGCACACTTATACTGTTGTCACACAGTAGCTTGTGTCAACTTTTTTGTTTAAACCATTGTACCATTTATTTTTTCTTGCACAAGACGAATGTGGTGAAAATATCAACAATATCTTGTTTAGAGAGGTCTGCTGTTAAAATTTACAATATATTTAAGGGAATCGCATTGCTGTAGAATGTGAAGCAAGAGTGAATTATGCACATATTCAGAGCCTTGTATTTTCGATTGTGAAATTGTGTCCCAATCATCTGGCCACAGTATTCGCCGACATCTTCAACCACTCACTTCAGTAGTCTTCTGTCCCCATCTGACTCAAGGAAACCTCCGCTCAGTTCCTTGCTCTACGTGTGTAGGAAAGAACTGCAGATGCTGGTTTAAATCAAAGGCAAACACAAAATGCTGGCGTAACTCAGCGGGACAGGCAGCATTTCTGGAGAGAAGGAAATAGGTGACATTTTGTGTCGAGACCCTTCTTCAGACTCATGTTAGGGGAGTGGGCGGGACAGGGATAGAATGTAGTCGGAGACAGTAAGACTGGTGGGAGAACTGGGAAGGGGGAGGGGATGGAGAGAGGGAAAGCAAAGGCTATTTGAAGTTAGAGAAGTCAATGTTCGTACCGCTGGGGTGTAAGCTACCCAAGCGAAATATGAGGTGCTGTTCCTACAATTTGCGCTGGGCCTCACTCTGACAATGGAGGAGGCCCAGGACAGAAAGGTCAGATTGGGAATAGGAGGGGGAGTTAAAGTGCTGAGCAACCGGGAGATCGGGTACGTTAAGGCGGACTGAGCGATGGTGTTCAGCGAAACGATCGCCGAACCTACCTGAGCTTGGTCTTGCCGATGTACAGAGGTTGACACCTGGAACAGCGGATACAGTAGATGAGGTTGGAGGAGGTGCAAGTGTACCTCTGCCTCACCTGAAAAGACTGTCGGGGTCCTTGGATGGAGTCAAGCGGGGAGGTAAAGGGACGGGTGTTGCAATGGAGTATACCAACTTGATCTTTACATTTGCTGATGATACCACTGTTGTCAACCAGATCTACAAGCAAGGCAAAACAATCGGCCATTGACCTGAGGAAGTGAGAGGATGAACACCCTGTCCTCATCAATGGAGCTGCTGCAGAGATGATTGAAGCTTCAGTTCCCAGGCAACCTAATCTGGTCCCTTCACACTAGTGTGGTCATTAAGAAAGAACATTAGGGCCCTTTTTTAGACAGCTGAGAAAATTTGGCATATCCACGAGGATTCTCTTGAACTTCTACAAATGTGCAATAGAAAGTATTCTGACATGCTGCATCTAAGATTCATATGACTACTGCTTACTCCTGACTGCCTGGACCTGCAGAGAGCACAGACGGGTCCATCATAAACTTGTCACTTCCTTAAACTCAGTCCATCTTCATGGTGCATTGCATCAGCTAGGCTGAAGCAACCTTCAAGGATGCCTGTAACCGTGGACATTCCCTTTCCTCTCTTCTACCTTCTGGGAGAAGATACAGGAGCTTGAAAGCCCCAATATCCAGACTTAAGTACAGCTTCTCCCCACAACTAACCAACTCCTCAGTTATTCCCATATTGTACTTTAATGTTCTTTTCACAACTCGGATTTTTCACCACAATTGTGCGCCCTTCTACTGATTTGCACTTGTTGTATTTACTGTTGCATTTATCCTTACTGCGTGTACTCTGTGAACTTCATGTGATCAAGGAATTCCATTGCACCCTGATGTAAGTGACAACAAACTGATCTAATCTGTATAAAACCTTGTAGCACTATGGTGTGAAATTCATTTTCTGTGCCAGCAACATTGTGAGTCTAACCAATATTCAGCACTAGTTCATCTTAAGTTCGCTTTTAATTTCCATAATAATAAACCCTAGTGCTCATCTTTTTTTTAAGGTTTTTGTTGACACTAAATTTTATGCAACTGAACAACATTTCTGTATTCCATTTTAAACACATGGAGCAGGTGGTCTTATTTTCCCAGCCAAATTGACACATTTCACGCTCAACATCACGGACGTTCATCTGTCAATTAATTAATGGCTTTCTGTATTTTGTCACAACTGTTTTTTGCATTAAGTACACCCCATAATTTAATTTCATTCTTTTAACTTCATATATTGGACAAAATCATCACTGAGCAAGTGATGCCCATCTCAAATTCTTCATTTTGATATGGCATTATTTATTTGGGATGGTTGAAGACTTTGAGTCGAATTTTCATGTTGTTTTCCATGTTCCCTTGTTTTTATGGCTGCTGGTTAAATAAACTTTGGCAAATTGCTGCAGTCCATTTTCTTGTTGGTAGGTTTGCAGCCCATGTCATGCCAGTGGTGGAAGAATTGAGTATTTAGCGTGCTGAGTTCAGTGCCAATCAAATATGCTGCTCTGTCCTGGGTGGTGTCTCGCTTTTTGAGTGTTAGAAAGAGCTCGTCATTCATGCAAATGGACAGTATTCCTTCACACTTGATTTGTGCTTGGTGTTAAGGCATGGGGAATCAGGAAGTGAATCATTTATCACAGGAAACCCAGTCTCGAACTGGTTCTTCCAGTTTAGAACTTAAATGGCTGGTTCAGTTAAGCTTCTAGTCCTTGGTAACTTCCAGGGTGCGATTAATGGGGTATTTAGCAATGTATTAAATATACAGAAAGGGGGCGTCATGGTAAAGTGTTGTGATGCTAGTGGTTAGATTCTCTCATGTTGGAGATGATGGTTGACTGGTGTTTGTTTGCTGCAAATGGAACTTGCCACATATCAAGTTTAACCATGTTGTGCCGCATAGTCTGATTATCTGAGGAGTTGTGCATGGAACAATGCAATCATTGTTGAGCATCCCAACTTCTGATATTATAATAGAGGGAAGATCATCATTGAAGCATTTGAAGATGGTAAGGTTTAGGTGGGAACCTTCCGCTTGAATAACCTAGATTGAGTTGATTTGTCTCCAAATTACCAACAACTTCCTTTCAACTTTGGGATGACTCCAGCAAGTGGAGAATTTTCTCCCAATTCCCATTGACTACAGTTTTTTAGGACTCCGTTATTACAGTTGGTCGAATGCTAACTTCATGTGCAGAACTGTTACTTTCACCCTGCCTCCAAAGTTATGTTGCTTTATTCAACCTGTGGCCGAGGCTGTAACGCGTATAGATTCTCAATGTCCTGGTGGAACTGAAACCGTGTATAGGGTACAGCTAAGGACTGGATGATAGCAGTCAGCAAACATTTCTGTTGCTATGCTAGTAATTAGGTGCAAGTGGCTGCATTGGATTTTTTTGTTCTTTGTACTTGGACATACATGCACAATTATATTTCCATTATCAGGACGATGCCAGTGATGTAGTTAAAGTGGCTTGGAACATGGATAGTTCAGGATTACAAGTCTTTGACGCCATTTCAGGAATGTTGTTGGGGCCCCATGCTATTGCTAGATCCAGTATATTACTGTGATAAATAGGGCGAGAGGAAGCAGAGATAGATCATCCACTTAATCCTTTCACCCAAACATGGTTTCAAATCCTTAAGCCTTGACATTTGCAGTTATGTGCTGTGTTCTGCCATTATCAGGTATGGATATATTCATAGGACCTCCACCATTTAGCTGAGTAAAGGTTCACAACCATTTATGAGAAGATGTGACAGCGTTGCAAAGTTTTAATTTGATCCATTGTTTTTTAATTCTTCTGTTCAGTTTACAGTAGGGATGCATAATGTATAACTAAGGATCATATCTAGTCCATCCCATTTTCTTTCTGGACTGCCTATACTCTTTGACACAGTTATGATGGCTAAATAGTGGGGCAAATGGTCTTTCAACACAATGTTAACCACCGCTGGTCAGGTGTAAGCTTTTTGTTTTAGTAATGTAAATTAAAGTATCAGCCCTTTTATGACACAAACAACAAAAAAACAGGCACACACCAAGCATATTTGTAGTCTTTAACTCTTTTGACCAGCTACATAAACTCATTGAGCTAGGTTCAAAAAGCTTTATTGTCAATTGATTAGCCGAGGTCTTGTAAAGAGTTTGTGCAGAGCATATCAGGTTAGTTGAAATTCTGCATGTTCAGACTTTTTTTTAGTTTAGTTTATTGTCATGTTACCGAGGTACAGTGAATAACTTATGTTGCGTGCTATCCATTCAACAGAAAGACAATACATGATTACAATCGAGCCATTTACAGTGTTTAGATACATGATAAGGGAATAACGTTTAGTGCAATGATAAAGCCAGCAAAGTCCGACCACGGATAGTCTGCGGACCACCAAAGAGGTAGATAGTAGTTCAACACTGCTCTCTGGTAGTGAGTGGTAGGATGATTCAATTGTCCGATAACAGCTGGGAAGAAACGACCTGAATCTGGAGATATGCATTTTCACACTTCTATACCTTTTGCCTGATGGGAGAGGGGAGAAGGGGGAATGGCCAGGGTGCCACTCGACCTTGATTATGCTGCTGGCCTTGCTGAGGCAACATGAGGTATAAATGGAGTCAATAGAAGGGAGGTTGGTTTATGTGATGGTTTAGGCTGCGCCCACAATTCGCTGCAATTTCTTGCGGTCTTGGACAACCAAGCTATGATGCATCCTGATAAAATGCTTTCTATGGTGCATCTGAGGTTTACGGTTTAAATTATTTTAAGGTTTAAATTAGTGATGGTGGTCGCTTTGTAGTGAATCAGTCAACTGATTAACAAAACAAACTAACACCAAAAAGAACCAGGAGGGGTGGATGTTGAGAATTAAATACACTTTTATAACATACTAGACTAAGTGGACCCGTTGGGCCCAAACCTCTCCAGCATTGGTGCAGCACCCTCTCCTCCCCCCCCTCCCCACTCCCTCCCCCTCTTCCCACCCCTCCTCCTCCCCCCCATCCCCCTCAACTCCCCTAATCCTCCCTCGGAGATAGATTTAAACATTAAAATGGGAATAACTTTAAAAATATAACACCGATTTCAATGAAACTTCTTTCATTAGCACCAAAGGGATGACGGTTAGTAAGGTGAGCCTAAAATCGTCGTGCTATCGTGTACCCTTTTGGCTGTAGATCAGGAACAAACAAACAAGAGTTTTAGTATATAGATTCTGTTTGAGACTTGGATTTGACATACACTTTCAGAAATCTACCACAAAAATTAAAGTTCAGTTGCATTAACACAAGCTTTTCTGTTTCATAAAAACTGAGAATTTCCTATTACTCATTTTACTTAATACAAATTTTATAGAGATTTGACCAAAAGAAAAGAAAAGTAAGTTTTAAGTTTCTGGAAACATCAGAATATTTTTCCAATTTATAATCACAAATGTGTTGTACAGATAGATTTACATGATGATAAACTAATCCTGTTTCAGATGAAGGGCTGTATGCTTTTTAGTAAACAAACAGACACAAGTTGCTAAATGTATTTAATTCAGGAGACGAGGAGAAGAAATTACAGGTTTTACCAGCTTTCTAAGTATAGGTTCCAAAGGAGTAAATCAGTGGATGTATTAAATTTTGCTATGATATGACATGACCAACAAAAACCAGGCTGCTATATGCCAAACAATGTGATAACGTTGTTTATTACCTACAGACTTGCCTATGCTGACCAATTCACTTACCCAAGGTATGTTTTTTAATCCCGTGCTAATTTTCTTGCGACCTCCTCTACATCTATTTAGATAGTTGTTCAGCAACAAGATCAATCATTGGCGATATGGCTGAATCATTGTTGCTAATGAACACTGTACCATTTGATATGTAGGTAGTAAACAGCAATTTTTCTTGCTCACATTTGACTGTTGCCTTGAGATCTTATGAGGTGTGGATCCAATGTTGAATCCATAAATGTAAACTTCTGTGCTATTATCTCTGGTACATTTGTCTTGGTATAGTATGGACATCCAGTGATCATAATACAGAAATATGCAATTATGGCTGAGAGGAATAATCTACTATCAAGTACCTTTATTCAAGGCATTTCAAAAATCCAAATACATGAACTGCATTACCAATATTAAATTGTAAATAGTGTTTGTCATCTATCAGTTAGTTATCTTTTAAACACCATAGTGCTTTGGGGGATGGGGTGGTATTAGGGGAGGGAAATCAATATATATATATATATATATATATATATATATATATATATATATATATATAAGAGATATATATAAAGAGACTGGGTTTTGAGGAATGTTTTAAGATGAGAGGAAATTCTTAATTGAAACTTAGACATATGAATGATACAGCTGGCAGTAGTAGGGAAGAGGAAATAAGAATTACATAAGCAGCAGACTACAGAGATAAGGAGAGTTGAGATCATGGAGGAACTTAAAATCCGAGGAAAGGAATTTTAAAACAGGTTTGAGCTTACTTCTCAACGACATTATCAAATACTGCAATATGAAGTGGTCAGGGACAGAACAGTGGCAGTAGTTTTGAATGAACTTAAGTATATAGAGGATATGGGTTTAAGAGCAAGATGTTGTCTACACAAATGCAAAATAGTTGGTAACACTCTTGAACCTATGTCCCAAAAGGATTGGCAAAAGAGAACATTGAGGAAACTGTTTTTTAGCTGATAATTATGAAACACAAAATGGTTATTAACTCTCATTTTATTTCAGTAATATCATCAATTGAGAAACTCCCAATGTATCAATTTGAATCATTATGCTATGATAGAAACATCAGTTCTCTAGCCACTTGAATATCTTTACCAAGGCATTGAGTTGTACAACATAGAAACAGGCCCCACAGTCTGCCATGTCCAAGCCAACCTTTTATGCCCACATCAACCAATCCCATTTGCCTGTACTTGGTCAATATTCTATATCTTGCTTATTTAAGTCCCTGTGTTTAAGTCTGACTGTATTCAATTCTAATATCTCTTCTGGCAATGGGTTCTAGACAAATCACTTGATCATTGACTTCTCGAAACGCATTCAGTCTTGTTGGACTCATTTTTGGACATAATACAGAAATAGGAGGAAGAAACGGAAACTGGATTCATACATCTATGAAGATTTTTTTGTTTAAAATTAGGTCCTCCAAACCCAAAGAAAGCAGAGAAATTACCCCAGTTAAAAATAAAGATACTGTTCTTCACTAGCTTTAGATTGCAACAATGTTTAGGAAATATTATGAGCTAATCCCAATTTGTTGGCTCTGGGCTGTACTATCAAAATCCTTTGTTAAATAATTCCTAAAGTAATGTATAAATTGCCAGATTATGTTTAAAGCTCCCGTCTGATCAGGGAGAGTGAGGAGGTTATAGATAGGAGTTACAGGGAGGTGGTCACTCCTAGACCACGGGAGGTAGACAAGTGGGTCACTGTTAGGGGGGGCAAGGAACAGAGGCAGGGACTAGGGAGTACCCCGGTGGCTGTACCCCTTGGAAATAAGTACTCCTGTTTAAGTACTGTTGGGGGGGACAGCCTACCTGGGGGCAACGACGGTGCCCGGGCCTCTGGCAAGGAGTCCGGCCCTGTTGCTCAGAAGGGTAGGGAAAGGAAGAGGAGAGCAGTAGTAATAGGGGACTCTATAGTGAGGGGGTCAGATAGGCGTTTCTGTGGACGCAGTCGGGAGACCCGGATGGTGGTTTGCCTCCCTGGTGCCGGTGTCCGGGATGTGTCTGAGCGTGTCCAGGATATCCTGAAAGGGGAGGGAGAGGAGCCAGAGGTCGTGGTACATATAGGTACCAACAATATAGGTAGGATAAGGGAAGAGGTCCTGAAAAGAGAATTCAGGGGGCTAGGAAGAGAGTTAAAAAAAAGGACTTCCAAAGTAATAATCTCAGGCTTACTGCCTGTGCCACGCGATAGTGAGAATAGGAATGGAGTGAGGTGGAGGATAAATACGTGGCTGAGGAACTGGTGCAGGGAGCAGGGTTTCAAGTTTCTGGATCATTGGGACCTCTTCTGGGGGAAGTATGACCTGTACAAAAAGGACGGGTTGCATCTGAACCCGAGGGGAACCAATATCCTGGCGGGGAGATTTGCTAAAATAACTGCGGAGACTTTAAACTAGTACGGTTGGGGGGAGGGACTCAAACACAGATAGCTAATAGGCAGTGTGTGAGGCAGGAGGCAGAAAAGGGAAACACTCAGACCCAATATGTAGGAGAGAAAGAAGGGAAAAGAAATAAACTGAGAATAAGAAATGATGGGTCCCTTAAATGTGTATATTTTAATGCTAGGAGCATTGTAAGAAAGGTGGATGAGCTTAGAGCCTGGATTGACATCTGGAAGTATGATGTTGTGGCGATCAGTGAAACATGGTTGCAGGAGGGTTGCGATTGGCAATTAAATATTCCAGGATTTCATTGTTTCAGATGTGATAGAATCGGAGGGGCAAGAGGTGGGGGTGTTGCATTGCTTGTCAGGGAGGATATCACAGCAGTGCTTTGGCAGGACAGACTAGAAGGCTCGATTAAGGAGGCTGTTTGGGTGGAACTCAGAAATGAGAAAGGTTTAGCAACACTTATAGGGGTGTATTATAGACCGCCAAATAGGGAACGAGAATTGGAAGAGCAAATATGTAAGGAGATAGCAGATATTAGTAGTAAGCACAGAGTGGTGATTGTGGGTGATTTCAATTTTCCGTATATAGACTGGGAATCACATTCTGTTAAAGGGCTGGATGGTTTGGAGTTTGTAAAATGTGTGCAGGATAGTTTTTTTGCAGCAATACGTAGAGGTGCCCACCAGAGAAGGGGCAGTGTTGGACCTCCTGTTAGGAAATGAGATGGGTCAGGTGACGGAGGTATGTGTTGAGGAGCACTTTGGGTCTAGTGATCATAATGCCATTAGTTTCAATATCATTATGGAGAAGGTCAAATCTGGACCAAGGGTTGAGATTTTGGATTGGAGAAAGGCTAATTTTGAGGAGATGAGAAAGGATTTAAAAGGAGTGAAATGGAAATTGTTGTTTTATGAAAAGGATATAATAGAGAAATGGAGGATATTTAAAGGTGAAATTTTGAGAGTACAGAGTCTTTATGTCCCTGTTCGGTGGAAAGGAAAGAATAATAATTTGAAAGAGCCGTGGTTTTCCAGGGAAATTGGACACTTGGTTCGGAAAAAGAGGGAGATATACAATAAATATAAGCGGCAGGGAGTAAATGAGGTTCTTGAGGAATATAAAGAATGTAAAAGGAATCTTAAAAAGGAAATTAGAAAAGCGAAAAAAAGATATGAGGCTGCTTTGGCAAGTAATGTAAAAGTAAACCCCAAGGGGTTCTACAGATATGTCAATAGCAAAAGGATAGTGAGGGATAAAATTGGTCCATTAGAGAGTCAGAGTGGACAGCTATGTGCTGAGCCGGAAGAAATGGGGGAGATATTAAACAATTTCTTTTCTTCGGTATTTACCGAGGAGAAGGATATTGAATTATGTGAGGTAAGCGAAACAAGTAGAGTAGTGATGGAAATTAGGATGATTAAAGAAGAGGAGGTACGGACACTTTTGAAGAATATAAAAGTGGATAAGTCTCCAGGTCCTGATAGGATATTCCCTAGGACATTGAGGGAAGTTAGTGCAGAAATAGCAGGGGCTATGACGGAAATATTTCAAACGTCATTAGAAATAGGGATGGTGCCGGAAGATTGGCGCATTGCGCATGTTGTGCCTTTGTTTAAAAAAGGTTCTAAAAGTAAACCTAGCAATTATAGACCTATTAGTTTGACGTCTGTGGTGGGAAAATTAATGGAAAAGATACTTAGGGACAATATATATAATTATTTGGATAATCAAGGCCTGATTAGAAACAGTCAACATGGATTTGTGCCTGGAAGGTCATGTTTGACTAATCTTCTTGAATTTTTTGAAGAGGTTACCAGGGAAATTGATAAGGGCAAGGCTGTGGATGTTGTCTATATGGACTTCAGTAAGGCATTTGACAAGGTTCCACATGGAAGGTTGATTAAGAAGGTTAAATCGTTGGGTATTAATAGTGAGGTTGCAAGATGGATTCAACAATGGCTGAATGGGAGATACCAGAGGGTAACGGTTGACAATTGTATGTCAGGTTGGAGGCCAGTGTCTAGTGGAGTGCCCCAAGGATCTGTGTTGGGTCCACTGTTGTTTGTCATTTACATTAATGATCTGGATGATGGTGTGGCAAATTGGATTAGTAAATATGCAGATGATACTAAGATAGGTGGAGTAGTTGATAGTGAGGTAGATTTTCAAAGTCTACAGAGAGACTTGGGCCTTTTGGAAGGGTGGGCTGAAAGATGGCAGATGGAGTTTAATGCTGATAAGTGTGAGGTGCTGCATTTTGGTAGGACAAATCAAAATAGGACGTACAGGGTAAATGGTAGGGAATTGAGGAATGCAGTGGAACAGAGGGATCTGGGAATAACTGTGCATTGTTCCCTGAAGGTGGAATCTCATGTGGATAGGGTGGTGAAGAAGGCGTTTGGTATGCTTGCCTTTATAAATCAGAGCATCGAGTATAGAAGTTGGGATGTAATGTTGAAATTGTACAGGGCATTGGTGAGGCCGAATCTGGAGTATGGTGTGCAGTTCTGGTCGCCAAATTATAGGAAGGATGTCGACAAAATGGAGAGGGTACAGAGGAGATTTACTAGAATGTTGCCTGGGTTTCAGCACTTAGGCTACAGAGAGAGGTTGAACAGGTTGGGTCTTTATTCTTTGGAGCGTAGAAGGTTGAGGGGGGACTTGATAGAGGTTTTTTAAATTATGAGAGGGATGGACATGGGTAGGCTTTTCCCTTTGAGAGTGGGGAAGATTCCAACAAGGGGACATAGCTTCAGAATTGAGGGACAAAGGTTTAGGGGTAACATGAGGGGGAACTTCTTTACTCAGAGGGTTGTGGCTGTATGGAATGGGCTTCCGGTGGAAGTGGTGGAGGCTGGCTCGATTTTATTATTTAAGAGTAAATTGGATAGGTATATGGATAGGAGGGGATTGGAGGGTTATGGTCTGAGTGCAGGTAGATGAGACTAGGTCAGGGAGAATGGTCGGCGTGGACTGGTAGGGCCGGACAGGCCTGTTTCCATGCTGTAGTTGTTATATGTTATATGTTATATTTTTGTGGGGAACAATTTAATGTAGACAATGATGAGTGCTGATTATGTCGATTAATATTAAATATTTAACCCGGTTCAGACATCGATAAAGATTTCTTCATCCCAGAAGTGAAGGTTTATCAGTAATTTTTTGCTCTACCAAGTGCAAAATGTGAAACTGAAAGTCTGTATATCAAATTGTATATGTTAATGCTGCCATCATCTTTCTTCCCTCTACCCCTTCCCATCCCAATTTCAACAAAAGTCTTTGTTTCACCATGGGGAGAGCTTATAATTAATCCTTGAATGAATGTTGCCATTTTCATAATCCACACAAATGATCTAAGAACATCAGTGAAGTTCAACTGAAAGGTTCAGCCACGAATATTTAAAACATGGGGTCCATGCTATTCTTAGAATAATAGCATGATCTGCAGTACTCCGGGGTCACAATACATTTATGTACGACAACCACAAATTATGTTTCTCTTGAGTTGGCAGCTGCTAGTGTTCAGAATGCTTAGAATAGACATGGCCGCTTGGCTACAATACTTCTTATTTTGCATTAATAAGCTTACCACAAGCAAAGCCAATATGGAGTAGGCCTACTATTTATTATGTCAAAATAATAAAACAATTAGACACAAAGTAGTAAAACAAAGGCCAAAACAACACATTGAAAGCAGAAAGAAATTAATAGCCTAAGTTCTGGAATAGTGCATTTAACTAATGATAAGCAATCATTGCGCGATGGAATACTGCTTCAGTGAGATACAATGTGCACATAATAAAGGCTAATTATTTCTTCCTGGAATTAGCTGAACCTAAAAGCAAACTATGTAAAGATTGCACAAGATAGTTGTGTCACTCCTCATGATTTGAACTTTTCTTTCTTCCTTGGACCTTCCGTTATTCTCAAAAGCTGCTCTTGCTGAAGAATTAGTTCTAGGAATGTCTGATGTCCATTGTGATCTTGCGCAACATTTATTCTCAAATTAATATTTTCTAACTGATCTTTCAACAGCAAAACTTCATTTTGCCATTAAATCTTATAATTATTAATTCAGCTGGTGCAGAAACTAATAATACTCTTCCTCGTAAGTGTCTGTATTCAGACAATAGAGTATGGCTGCTCCAAGCATGAAGATAGTACCACCCCAGGCAATACCATAGCCCCAGTTGAACTCATGATATGTCCTCAGTGTATTGGCATCAATGAACTTGATGGGATATAAAATCAGGGCACAAACCTGCAAAACAACTAAAAGACAAATATTGATCAACAACAGACTAAGAATGAAAGGTAGGAGACATTGCACAATACTATTCCCTGTGTAGCAAACAAAATTTTCGAGCAAGAATTTTTTTTTGCCAGTTATTACAAGTTAGGAAATAATTTCAATCTGGTAAGTGCAGGTTACCTTTCAAAGCATTGCTCTGTCCACTTTAGAGAGATTTGTTTTTCTGTTTCCAACCTTCTCTAATGCTCCACTCTAATTATAAATATTGGATTGAAACTATTCATTTTTATAACTGTTCTCTCCTAACTTACCATACCTCCCCAGGGCATCCACCTGTCAATTCTAAAGCCTTGGGCTAGAGCAATCTGTCGATTATCACAGGGCTGAGTCTGGCAAGGAGATGTTCTTTACAGCGACATATTTCTGAGTGCAGAGAAGTTATTTGGATGGGGATTTAAGAACAAATGTCTACATTAAGAATGAGACAGTCATCAATTAAAAAAATATACTACAAGAGTTATTCAATATAATGCAGATCTATTTGTTGAATCCTAGCCTTTACTACAGTGACATTTGCTTTTAAGTCAAGTCAAGTCAATTTTATTTGTATAGCACATTTAAAAACAACCCACGTTGACCAAAGTGCTGCACATCTGATTAAGACCAGGCTTTAATTCTGAAGCTTGCACTTAACATACTGATCTCACATCCTAATATGCATTATGCTTATTATCAATCAAGCGGTTGATATTGAATGCGGGCTTGTGCAGCAGTATGCAGAAAAACCAATTCCTGCTCTTAAAAAAATAATTTTGAAAAATTCATATCCCTTTTCCAATCAGACAAACTAACTGCACTATAATCAACTTTTTGTGTGCTGGCTTCCCCAGATTGGATGGTGTGAACATTTGGTTGGTAATCATCACTCTCAGTTTCAGTGTTAAATAGCGAAAAACATTTGTTTGTAAGCCAAATGTTAATTGAAATTCCCCAGTGTTTTTGCAACCAAAGTGCAATGTCCAAATATGGTAAAGTCATTCAAGAAGAAAAATTGAAGCACCGATGGAATGCACGGGTGGGAGGAGGAGAAAGAAACGGTTTGAATTCCCTCGTTTGATCATTGGAAAGGAACTCATGATGGTTATACATGAATTTTAAATCAGTTGGGTTTATATATGACATATAATGCAGCTCATCAACAGAAAACTGCCCAGAAACTCATTTCTAAATTTCTTCCGATAGAAAAAAAATAACAGCTTCTTCTAATAACAGCTTATCAGATGTTGTGTGATTCCTCACCATTTAGAAATCATTTATGTTTATATTACATGCATGACTATTCTCAAGAATAGTTAACCTCCCGAAAACTGTCCCAGAAACTTGTTTCTGACTGGATAGGAGAAAACAAAAGACCTTTTTCTAAAAAAAACTCTTACCCCAGAATAATTGTAAATTTCCAACAATGATTGAACTGCTATTCTCACTATATGAGTAGCGATCAAGACACATTACATTTTCTCCTGTAAACATTGCACACCCACTCACCTGAAATGAATAGCATAACAGAAATTGTCCTGTAACAGCGTTTGTGAGCACCCTTGCAAAGTGAGATCACAGCGAAGAGGAATGCAATGAGAGTGATAGATCCCCCGGCAAGTAGTAGCACCAGTGTAGCGATTTGCCAGTCTAGAGGAAGAAACAAGAAAGTAATAAAAACAGATAATCTGAAGAAGCAGTTTTATTTCGGAGCTAAAAGAATTGGGCTGGGGGTTGGTGTTGGGTGAGTAGTCTGCAGACCTACTTCAGCATACCAGAAAATGCGCTGTGGAACAAGATTAGAATGCCTACCATGTTTAACAATACTCTATAAAAATATAATGAGCACAGGAGACATTTTACAATTGATTTATCTCTCGCATGGATGACCAAATCAGGATAATTAGGTTGAAGTTATTAATCTTATTTTCCAGCAAAGTGGTGGTCATCTCAAGGGCCACAATATTATTGATATTGCAACTGCTCAGCCCTGGATGTGAAAACCATTGAATGTCCTGCCTTCTTGTCTGACTAAAAATCATATTGTTCCCCCAGCGAGCAATAACTGGACATCGTGACTTATCATTAAAAATATAATTGAACTCTGTTTTTTGAATACACTATTAAATAGCCAACATTTCCTAACAAGCAAATTTTGATGGGAGGCTTTGTGCACATTCATGAACCTTTTTCTCAGTCCACTTGGTAACCACTTGCTATGATACATGATCACATTGAACAATGTGGTCTGCCCAAATGACTTGACCGACCGAGTGCAGTTATGGTCTCAATGATGGGAATGTTTTACTGAGAGAAGTTGTGGACGTCAGTTTGTTTATCTTTCCAGTGGATTTGGAGATGTTGTGGACTGTTGGTAGTATCTTTCCAGTCCCTTGAAATGCCTGCTTTAGATAGTCTAGGAGTGTGTAGGAGGACAGGGATCACCACTGCCTAATACAATAGACAATAGGTGCAGTAGGCCATTCGGCCCTTCGAGCCAGCACCACCATTCAATGTGATCATGGCTGATCATTCTCAATCAGTACCCCGTTCCTGCCTTCTCCCCATACCCCCTGACTCTGCTATCCATAAAAGCTCTATCTAGCTCTCTCTTGAAAGCATTCAGAGAGCTGGCCTCCACTGCCTTAAGAGGCAGAGAATTCCACAGATTTACAACTCTCTGACTGAAAAGGTTTTTCCTCATCTCTGTTCTAAATGGCCTACCCCTTATTTTTAAACTGTGGCCCCTGGTTCTGGACTCCCCCAACATTGGGAACATGTTTCCTGCCTCTAATGTGTCCAACCCCTTAATAATCTTATATGTTTCAATAAGATCCCCTCTCATCCTTCTAAATTCCAGTGTATACAAGCCTAGTCGCTCCAGTCTTTCAACATACGACAGTCCCGCCATTCCAGGAATTAACCTAGTAAACCTACGCTGCACGCCCTCAATAGCAAGAATATCCTTCCTCAAATTTGGAGACCAAAACTGCACACAGTACTCCAGGTGCAGTCTCACTAGGGCCCTGTACAACTGTAGAAGGACCTCTTTGCTCCTATACTCAACTCCTCTTGTTATGAAGACCAACATTCCATTGGCATTCTTCACTGCCTGCTGTACCTGCATGCTTCCTTTCCGTGACTGATGCACTAGGACACCCAGATCTCGTTGTACGTCCCCTTTTCTTAACTTGACACCATTCAGATAATAATCTGCCTTCCTATTGTTACCACCAAAGTGGATAACCTCACACTTATCCACATTAAACTGCATCTGCCATGCATCCGCCCACTCACACAACCTGTCCAAGTCACCCTGCAACCGCATGGCATCTTCCTCACAGTTCACACTACCACCGAGCTTTGTGTCATCTGCAAATTTGCTAATGTTACTTTTAATCCCTTCATCCAAGTCATTAATGTATTTTGTAAATAGCTGCGGTCCCAGCACCAAGCCTTGCGGTACCCCACTAGTCACTGCCTGCCGTTCTGAAAGGGACCCATTTATCCCCACTCTTTGCTTTCTGTCTGCCAACCAATTTTCTATCCATGTCAGTACCCTTCCCTCTCAATTTGTAGATTAAAACATCATATTATGATCACTGCCTCCTAATGGCTCTTTTACCTTGAGTTCCCTTCTCAAATCAGGTTCATTACACAACACTAAATCCAGAATTGCCTTCTCCCTGGTAGGCTCCAGTACAAGTTGTTCTAAGAATCCATCTCGGAGGCACTCCACAAACTCCCTTTCCTGGGGTCCAGTACCAACTTGATTTTCCCAGTCTACCTGCATGTTGAAATCTCCCATAACCACCGTAGCATTACATTTTCGACATGCCAATTTTAGCTCTCGATTCAACTTGCACCCTATGTCGAGGCTACTGTTTGGGGGCCTGTAGATAACTCCCATTAGGGTCTTTTTACCCTTACAATTTCTCATTTCTATCCATACTGATTCTACATCTCCTGGTTCTATGTCACCCCTTGCAAGGGAGTGAATATCATTCCTTACCAACAGAGCAACCCCACCCCCTCTGCCCACCTGTCTGTCTTTTCAATAGGGCGTATACCCCTGAATATTCAGTTCCCAGCCCTGGTCTTCTTGTAACCATGTTTCTGTAATTCCCACAACATTATACTTGCCAATGTCTAACTGAGCCTCAAGCTCATCCACTTTATTTTCTATACTTCGTGCATTTAAATACAACACTTTAACTTCGGTATTCACCTCCCCTCTCACGGTCATCATTGGCCCTGACCTGACTCTTATCCCATCTAGAACTTTCCTTCCCATTTATTCTAGAGTCCTTTGCAATTTTTCCTGTATTTGCTTCCCCTTTAACTCCATCTTCATATTCCCAATTTGTCAACCCCTCCCCCCCACTACTTAATTTAAACCCACACGTGTAACACTAGCAAACCTGCCTGCCAGAATGTTGGTTCCCCTGATGTTAAGGTGTAACCCGTCCCTTTTGTACAGGTCACCCCTACCCCAGAAGAGATCCCAGTGGTCTAGAAATCTACCTGCAAGGTCTCAGATTCATAGACAGTTTCTTCCCAGCTGTTATCAGGAAACTGAACCATCCTATCACCAACTAGACAGTGGTCCTGAGCTACCATCTGCCTCATTGGAAAACTTTGCACTATCTTAAACAGACTTATTTGGACTTTATCTTGCACTAAATGTTATAAAATTCCTATGCTGTGAAAAGAATAGCCAACTTCAAATCAGTTAATTATGGGCTAAAAACTGTCATGATTTTGGAAGTAGTTGTATTTTCCCTCCATCAGTGGAAGGACAGCCTATTTTCCCCATTCACATCCACACCCAACCCTCCGCAAAATGGAAATCTCTCCCAATTTGCTGTTGGAATCTGAGTGATCAATCTAACAAATATATATTTTTTAATGTACCAAGGAATTGCAAATGCTGGCTTACACCAAAGACGGACACAAAATGCATCCGAGTATGATAGGCAACATGTTTGGTAGGAACCCTTCTTCGGTGTGAAGTAGTTCCGTCCCAAAACAGTGGCAACGTTGGGATGCTGCCTGACCTGCTGAGTTACTCCCGTAAATTGTATCTTTCTGAAATACAAATGTTTATTAATTACCTTCCTAAACTTAGAGATCTTAAATAAAGTGCAGACTTAAATTCAAATTCATAAAAGAAAATATATGAACATATTTTAGGAGTGCAACTTCAATTTTCCAGCATGCGTCCAAAACTATCACACTGCTCTTTTCTCACTGTGACATGACATATTTCAGAAATATAAGCATCATAACAATGATGTTGTACTGTTAAATCCTGCATAGGTATTTGAATGCAAACAAAATTCATAGGTTTATGTATGTAAACTTTCACAGTGATTGTGCAGTTGAACTACAGCAGAATTAAACACACACACAGAAACAGATGCAATCACAGGTCCTGTGGTTTCCACAACAGCTGCTACTTTGGGGGTGTTAAGAATTTACAGTTGTTTGGAATTGAAGTGCAGGGCACCATGGAAACGACTTAGCTATTAGCACACTCTTAAGGCTAACCAAACACGCCCTCCATAATGTTTGGGTCAAAGACCCATCATTTATTTATTTGCCTCTGTACTCCATAATTTGTGCTTTGTAATAGAAAAAAATCACATGTGGTTAAAGTGCACATTGTCAGATTTTAATAAAGGCCATTTTTATACATTTTGGTTTTACCATGTAGAAATTACAGCAGTGTTTATACATAATCCCCCCATTTCAGGGCACCATAATGTTTGGGACAAAGCAATGTCATGTAAATGAAAGTCATCATGTTTAGTATTTTGTTGCATATCCTTTGCATGCAATGACTGCTTGAAGTCTGCGATTCATGGACATCACCAAATGCTGGGTGTCTTCTCTGGTGATGCTCTGCTAGGCCTGTATTGCAGCCATCTTTAGCTTATGCTTGTTTTGGGGGCTAGTCCCCTTCAGTTTTTTCTTCAGCATATAAAAGGCATGCTCAATTGGGTTCAGATCGGGTGAATGGCCACTCGAGAATTGACCATTTTTTAGCTTTGAAAAACTCCTTAGTTGCTTTAGCAATATGTTTGGGGTCATTGTCTTCCTGTAGAATGAACTGCCAGCCAATGAGTTTTGAGGCATTTGTTTGAACTTGAGCAAATAGGATGTATCTATACACTTCAGAATTCATTATGCTCCTACCATCAGCAGTTGTATCATCAATGAAGATAAGTGAGCCAGTACCATCAGCAGCCATACATGCCCAGGTCATAACACCCCCACCACCGTGTTTCACAGATGAGGTGGTATGCTTTGGATCTTGGGCAGTTCCTTCCCTCCTCCATACTTTGCTCTTGCCATCACTCTGATATGTTAATCTTCGTCTCATCTGTCCACAAGACCCTTTTCCAGAACTGTGGTCGCTGTTTTAAGTACCTGGCAAACTGTAACCTGGCCATCCTATTTTTACAGTTAACCAGTGGTTTACATCTTGCAGTTTAGCCTCTGTAATTCTGTTCATGAAGTCTTCTGCGGACAGTGGTCATTGACAAATGACTCCTGAAGAGTGTTTCTGATCTGTCAGACAGGTGTTTGGGGATTTTTCATTATTATAGCGAATTTTTCTATCAGCTGTGGAGGCTTCCTTGGCCTGCCAGTCCCTTTGCGATTAGTAAGCTCACTAGTGCGCTCTTTCTTCTTAATGATGTTCCAAATAGTTGATTTTGGTAAGCCTATGGTTTGGCTGATGTCTCTAACAGTTTTATTCTTGTTTCTCAGTCTCATAATGGCTTTTTTGACTTTCATTGGCACAACTTTGGTCGACATGTTGATAAACAGCAAGAAAAGTTTCCAAAGGTGATGGAAAGACTGGAGGAAAGAGTCGGGGCTGAGAGCTCTCTTATACCTGCATTAAGGAGGCATTTAAACACACCTGAGCAATTACAAACACCTGTGAAGCCATGTGTTCCAAACATTATGGTGCCCTGAAATGGGGGGGATTATGTATAAACACAGCTGTAATTTTTACATGGTGAAACCAAAATGTATAAAAATACCCTTTAATAAAATCTGACAATGTGCACTTTAACCACATGTGACTTTTTCTATTACAAATCTCAAATTGTGGAATACAGAGGCAAATAAATAAATGATGGGTCTTTGTCCCAAACATTATGGAGGGCACTGTAATTCAATCCAAGTGATGGCAAAGCTGCAGCAGCTGCCTACACTGTCCAACTATCCTTCTACCCACCTTACACTGTGGAGATAACAGATAGGTTGCCATTCAGTATTCACCACATTCCTTAGGAAGGAGAAAAAACTGCTGCTATGTAACCTCTGGTTGAGAATATGTTGATTCATAGATCATAGATTTATAGAACTAAACAACATTGAAAGAGGCTGTTTGGCCCCAATTCATCCATGCCAACCTAGATTATATTCTACAGAACTATTTGCCTGCATTTTGCCCATATCCCTTTTTTAGAAGAGGATAAACTATTCCTATCCAATGTATTTGCCAAATGCCTTTTAAATGTTGTAATTATATCTGCCTTTGCCACCTCCACTGGCAGCTCAACCATATACCTACCGTTGTCTGTGTGCAAAATTTGCCCTTCTGATCTTTTATTAATTTTTCCCCTCATACCTTAGACCCATGGCCTCTAGTTTTTGAATCCCCTACTTTGGGAAAAAGACTGTCTGTTTATCCCTCTCATAATGTTATAAACCTTTATCATGTCACATCTCTGCCTCTTTTGCTCCAGAGAAAACAGTCCTAGCCTTTCCAGTCTCTCCTTATCTTTCAAACCCTCCAGTTCAGACAATATTCCTGTGAATCTTTTCTGCACCCTCTCTAGCTTAATCATATCATTTCTATAGAGAGGCAATCAAAGTTCCACACAATGCTCCAACTGCAGCTTTCACCCATATCGATTATACCTTCACCAGTCCTTGACTAAGTCAACAAAAGGAACTTGATTTGATGCTTTATCTGACCAACTTTAATTCCAATGGAAACAATTCCTTACAGTGTGTCAGGTCCATTAGGAATGCGAGGAGGACATTCAGGTCCCTGAACCATTCAGGCCATTCTATTCTAGTTGTTTTAGAAATCAGAGACCAAGATCAGCATCTGTTTGTCATTCAGTGCTAATTTGTACCTTAGCTTCATTTACCCATCTTCCACCCAGTAGTAAAGTAGGAATAGAAGAGATCAAATAATCCCTTGTTCCATCACTAAATTAGATCACTGCAGATTTGTTGCTTGATTTTATGTAGCTGTTGATACCCTTATCCAACAAACATCTATTGATCTTAATCTTGAAAAATTTAGCACTTTTTGTGAAAAAGTATTAACTAATATCACTCCTATATCATCTGGCATTAATTTTAAGATTATGTTTTCTAGTCTGGGTTGCCTCATAAAGGAATTCATGTTTCTGTATCCACCTTATCAAATCTCTTTATCAATTTTAAATGCCTCAAAACATTTGATCATTCTCACGGGAATACAAAACAAGGTTTATGATTATAATGGCAACCTGAGCCATATTTATGTTGTGAGATTGAATTCTACACAAGTGAGCATTTTGTTCTGGCCACGAACCTTCTCCTTTATCAAATACACATGGCTTGTGGTCTATCCCAAATGCACTTGCAGAATCACAATCACAATCATACTTTATCAGCCAAGTATGTTTTGCAACATACGAGGAATTTCATTTGCCATACAGTCATAACAATAAAAAGCAAAATAGATTTTAACATGAATATCCATTCAGAATGAAATAAAAGAAGTCTATTGGCAACCTAAAACATTCCAACTTTGGACATTCTGGCTATTTCTCCCCTCTGTAATCCAGAAACAGGACACCATGCCAAAACTATTCCCTCAAATAATATCCTATGGTATAGACATTGTCAGAGAACTGTCAGACTGGCTATAATATTTGAAAAGAGCCTTTTTTTTAATTAATCATTGATGCATAGCAATATCTCCTCTGAGGATCTGCCTTCACTCAATAGTTTTTCCCTTCAAATCAATACAAGACAATTAATTTTGATCAGCTTAACAGTTCCCTGCCACACACACACCAGGAAACTCACAAATTTGGTTTCAGATTAATGCTAACACATATCTGGGATGACAGTGGCAAGGGAGTTAAATTGATATTAGTGCTCATGAGTAGGGAGAGGAATTGAAGAAAAGCATACTGCAGAGTCCAAGTCCTTATTGTCATGTAATGATCCTGCCAGATGTGCATGACTAGTGGATAAGGGCAGAATTGACCAGCTACAATGCTCCGAGGATTTGAGTTTGAGTTTAGTTTATTGTCACGTGTACCGAGGTACAGTGAAAAGCTTTTGTTGCTGCTAACCAGTCAATGGAGAAACAATACTTGATTACAATCGCGCCATTCAGTGTGCAGATACATTTAGAGTTTTGGAGATACAGCGTGGAAACAGACCCTTCGGCCCACCGAGTCCATGCCGGCAAGCGATCCCCAAACATTAACAACATCCTACAGGCACTGGGGACAATTTACATTTATACCAAGCCAATTAACCTATAAACCTGTACATCTTTGGAGTGTGGGAGGAAACCGAAGATCTTAGAAAAACCCCACGTGGTCACAGGGAGAACATACAAACTTCATAGAGACAGCACCCTTGGTCAGGATCAAACCTGGGTCTTTGGCACTGCAAGCTCTGTAAGGCAGCAACTCGACCGCTGCATGATAAAGGGAATAATGTGAATAACATTTAGTGCAAGATAAAATCCAGTAAAGTTCAATCAAAGATAGTCTGAGGGTCTCCAATGAGATAGTAGTTCAGGACTGCTCTCTCAGAGGTAGGGGGGAGAAGAGCGAGTGGCCAGGGTAAACTCATCCTTGATTATACTGGTGGCCTTGCCGAGGCAGCATGAGGTATAAATGGAGCCAGTGGAAAGGACGTTGGTTTGTGAAATGATCTGGGCTACGTCCGCAATTCTCTGCAATTTCTTGCAGTCTTGGATGGAGCAGTTCCCAAACCATGCTGTGATGCATCCCAATAAAGTGACTTCACCAGTACTTTGGAGATTCAAGGAACTTTTCAACAAATTGAGAACATTCAGCCCATTATTTCAATGCTGGCTAAATATAAAACTAATCTTAATTCCCAGCTTTCAACCTACAACCTTTCAGATTATGACACACTGTGTACCCTTTAAGATACTTTTCAAAAGTGAAAACTATTTTTGCCTCCACTGACCTCTCAGAGAGAGACACACCCACCTCTCAGTAAAGCTACCGTACACAGATTCTATTATTTAACTCATCATTCAGAGGAGGCATTATTGGGAGTAGACACAAAAAGCTGGAATAACAGCAGGTTAGGCAGCATCTCTGGAGAGAAGGAATGGGTGACGTTTCGGGTTGAGACCCTTCTTCAGACTGATGTCAAGGGAAGGGGTGGGACAAAGATAGAATGTAGTTGAAGACATAAAGACTAGTGGGAGAACTAGGAAGGGGAAGGGGATAGAGAGGGAAAGCAGGGACTATCTGGTTAAAGAAGTCAATGTTCATACCGCTTGGGTGTAAAATACCCAAGCGAAATATGAGGTACTGTTCCTCCAATTTGCGCTGGGCCTCACTCTGACAATGGAGGAGGCCCAGGACAGAAAGGTCAAATTGGGAATGGGAAGGGGAGTTGATGTGCTGAGCCACTGGGAAGTCAGGTAGGTTACGACAGACTGAGCGGAGGTGTTCAGTGAAACGATTATCGAGCCTGCGCTTGGTCTCGCCGATGTAGAGAAGTTGACACCTGGAACAGCGGATATGACCTTTCTGTTCTGGGACACTTCAACTCCCCTCCCATTCCCAATCTGACCTTTCTGTCTCAATTGAGAGGGAAATTGAATTATTATTTTCCTATTGATGATCTTTCAAGAGATAAAAGATGCCTGCAGAAAGTTGGATGAAAGGCCTGCTGAATGTTTTGATGTCTTTGTTTTTATTTCATATTTCCAATGCATTCACATATATATGTATATATGTATCAGTGTCCACAGATACATATATACATGTGCACACACACACACACACACACACACACACAGATACATGTAAAAACAAATAATAATAATGTGAAAAGATAAAACCATTGTCCCCAAGTCTATGTAGTTCAGAGCTTATTTGGAGGATGTACTATTTAATAGCCTGGTGGCTGCAGGGAAGAAACCATTCCTGAACCTGGACTTACAGTTTTCAGGCTCCTTTACCTTCTTCCTGATGGCAGGGGTGAAATGAGTGTGTGGCTAAGGTGGTGTGGGTCTCTGATGATGCTGGCTGCCTTTTTGAGGCAGCGACTCCTGTAAATCCCTTTGAAAGTGGGCAGATTAGAACCTGTGATGGACTGGGCTGTGTTCACCACTTTATGCAGACGTCTGAAGGGTCTCGACCCAAAACATCACTCATTCCTTCTCTCCAGAGATGCTACCTGTCCCGCTGAGTTACTCCATCATTTTGTGTCTAAAGGGGGATTGTGATCGGTGTGTGTTTTGGAAGAACAGCACCTGATTATTTTGCTTGGGTAGCTTACAATACAAAAGGTATGAACGACGAATTCTCCAATTTCAATTAATACCCCCCACCTGCCTTCTCCCACCCTGTACAGACACCATCTGCAGTCAGGATCAAACCCGGGTCCCTGGTGTTCTAAGGCAGCTACTCTGCCGTTTCTACTCGCCAAAAAGTATGACTCCCAAGTGGGATTTATTTTGTTGCCTTCGCTAGAAGAACATATTTCTTCTATCATCTTCCCCCATCCCAGTCACTCTGCTCCTCTCCTCCATCTACTCATCTTCTATCACAGTGACTCCACTCCTCTCCTTCCCTTTGCTTTTCTCGACCCATAACCCTCTCTCTGTTTTTACATTTCACTCCTCCTCTTCGTTCCTTATTAGACACCCTTTTGTCTCTTTGGCACCTCTAGCCTTGTCAGGCGTTGCCCAACGCCCCCTCTCGTTTTCAGCTCCCCACCCCCTCCCCACTCCACTCAGTCCGAAGAAGAAATGTAAAAACAAATGGCAGCAGATACTGGTTTACAAAAAAAGGCACAAAGTGCTGGAGTACCTCAGCGGGACAGATAGCATCTCTGGGGAACAAATTGTCCGGGGATGCTGCCTGATCCGCCGAGTTACTCCAGCATATTGTATCTCAGTCTGAAGAAGAGCCATCTGTACATTAGCTCCACACAAAAAATCCCTCCACACATGCTGGATGAACTGCTGCGCTTTGTTTTTGTTTTTGCTCAATTAAACGTATGCGTTTTGATAGAATGGTAGGGTGAAGTAATGGTAACATACGTCTGTTGCTGTGGCGGAGCGAATCAAAGCAATTCAATGGCTCCAGTATATCACACATATGTCCCCTGTCACACATTGTATCTGGATCCAGAATTGTATGTTACTATTAACTTGCCAAATATATCTATTATCAGAATCAAATAAGCACTAAGAGGGCAATAAAGGACCATTGCTTCTAAAATTATTCTCTCATACCATATTTCCTTAGTTAGTTGCCAGTTGTTATTTCTTTCAAAGGCATGTTTCAAAACAGAAGGTCCCACTCCTATTAAATAGACACATTTACTGTGGACACAAAATGCTGGAGTAAAGGGTCTCGACCTGAAACGTCACCCATTCTTTACTCCAGTTTTTTTATGTCTACCTTCGATTTAAACCAGCATCTACAGTTCTTTCCTACACATTTACTGTGGAGTTTGTGCCTTTCTTACAAGGGGGTTATTGTATCGGCATTTCATTCTTCTCCCCTAAAATGATGTTTTAATTCAGTTTAACTTTCAGCATAAAGTTCCAACCAGTAAAACACAAAAAAAAGTTAGAGCGCTCAAGTTTTCTACTCGGCAAAAAGTATTGGACTCCCAAGCGGGATTTATTTTTGTTGCTTTTGCTCCCTGCTGACTCGCTCCACCGCCCCCTTCCCGTGTTATTCTCCACATTCTGTGCTCACCTCCCCCAAAACAAATCGCAGAATCTTTGCTGCACGAGTATTACCTAACAAAGAGCAACTCCTGCTCGTAATCCAACCCCGGACCGACTCTCTACACAAACAAACCCAACCAACTTTTAAGGAATGTTAAACATTAACTGGAAGATGGCTCAAAGCAACAATAATCAAGTCCTGGCACGAATCAATTCCCATGACAAATATTATTCTCAAAAGTTTCTTCAACCAAATCAGGCTTGACGGTGGGTTAGGGAAGGATTGCAGCGGGCGAGGGAAGATTCAATCGTTATCTGACAAAAGTAAACAAAAAGGGACTCGCTTCCGAGTTGACCTCAAACGTGTCTTCTCAATGCAATGTGGACATTGTGCAGCAATTGTAGCAAACGTTAAAGTCCGGCCGTGTGATGTGTTGATACGGTCGCTCCTACCTGTGTGCAGCACAGACTCGCAGTACCATCCAGCCATAGTTTGTTTGCAGTCATCCCAGAGGGAGAGCGAGGACCGCTGGGCAGTGACCCAGGCTGGACTCAGCAAAGAAACCACGTCCAGACTCAACGCCACGAAGACACAGATCAGGGCGATCAATTTAAACGGGCGAACGACGCGCACTTCATCCACAGCCATGATCCGCTACGAGTGCTCTCTTCGGCAGGAAGAGACGGACGGACGGACGCTCAGCTTCTCCTCCTCCAGCCCAGCCAACCGCAGGAGGCTGTCCTTCTGGAACTGATTAGTGGAGGCTTCTGCCCACAGAATCGTAATGCCTTCACTCACTGCCGAGTGCTCTGTTGATCACCCAGCACATTGGAATGACGCCGCATGCGGGTTTTCGGACTGCCTACACTCTATCACCGCCAAGGGCCTCTGGAAAGGCAATTAACGAGGAGAGCAGTTATTTTTTAAATTACTCATTTGATCTGCCGTGCCAGTGATCATAACTTATTTATTTCCATACAACCAAGTTTCATAGAATGATACAATGATTACAGCGAGGTAGAGGCCATTCGACCTGCTGAGTCTGTACTAGCTCTGTACTCCTGCCCTCTCCTCGAAGCTCGGAAAAGTTATCCACATAGTCTCGCCTGAGACGTGGGCTGCTGGTAACATGGCTGCTGAGTCTGGGTGAGCTGGGGATGCCATGGAAATTGGGGATACGATGATTGGCAAATGGGAAGAGTAGAGGTCAATGGGTAGAGGCCAACTTGGAGAATCCGCAGCTGGAGGCTGGGGAGAGAATAGAGTAGCGTGGAGAAGGAAGGGTAGGGAAATTAAATCGTAAGGAAAAGGATATGGGGTGAAAGAGGATGGAGCTGAGACGGAGTGAGGCGAAGGGAGGGAGTGGATTGGGGGAGGCAATTAGTGGTAGGTAGTCAGTGATACGGATACTGAAGAGCAAATTCTGAAGGAAGGAAAGGATCAAGATTGGTGAGAGTAAGGGAGCAAGGCTAAATAAAAGGGTATGGACAAGAGGTAACTAGTAGAGTGGATAAGGGAGAACCAGTCGATGTGTTATATCTGGACTTTCAGAAGGCCTTCGACAAGGTCCCACATAGGAGATTGGTGTACAAACTTAAAGCACACGGTATTGAGGGTTCAGTGTTGAGGTGGATAGAAAATTGGTTGGCGGACAGGAAGCAAAGAGTAGGAATAAACGGGTACTTTTCGGAATGGCAGGCAGTGACTAGTGGGGTACCGCAAGGCTCAGTGCTGGGACCCCAGTTATTTACAGTGTATATTAATGATTTGGACGAGGGAATTCAATGCAACATCTCTAAGTTTGCGGATGACACGAAGCTGGGTGGCAGTGTTAGCTGCGAGGAGGATGCTAGGAGGCTGCAGAGTGACTTGGATAGATTAGGCGAGTGGGCAAATGCATGGCAGATGCAATATAATGTGGATAAATGTGAGGTTATCCACTTTGGCGGCAAGAACAGGAAAGCAGAGTATTACCTGAATGGTGACCGATTGGGAGAAGGGGAGATGCAACGGGACCTGGGTGTCATGGTGCACCAGTCATTGAAAGCAAGCATGCAGGTGCAGCAGGCAGTGAAGAAAGCGAATGGTATGTTGGCATTCATAGCAAGAGGATTTGAGTTTAGGAGCAGGGAGGTTCTGCTGCAGTTGTACAGGGCCTTGGTGAGACCGCATCTGGAGTATTGTGTGCAGTTTTGGTCTCCTAACCTGAGGAAAGACGTTCTTGCCTTAGAGGGAGTACAGAGAAGGTTCACCAGATTGATCCCTGGGATGGCGGGACTTACATATGAGGAAAGACTGGATAGACTGGGCTTGTACTCGCTGGAATTTAGAAGACTGAGGGGGGATCTTATAGAAACATATAAAATTCTTAAGGGGTTGGAGAGGCTAGATGCGGGAAGATTGTTCCCGATGTTGGGGGAGTCCAGAACCAGGGGTCACAGCTTAAGGATAAGGGGGAAGTCTTTTAGGACCGAGATGAGAAAACATTTCTTCACACAGAGAGTGGTGAGTCTGTGGAATTCTCTGCCACAGAAGGTAGTTGAGGCCAGTTCATTGGCTATATTTAAGAGGGAGTTAGATGTGGCCCTTTTTGCTAAAGGGATCAGGGGGTATGGGGAGAAGGCAGGTACAGGCTACTGAGCTGAATGATCAGCCATGATCATATTGAATGGCGGTGCAGGCTCGAAGGGCCGAATGGCCTACTCCTGCACCTAGTTTCTATGTTTCTATGTTTCTAGATCCAATGTCTCTAACCTTGGGCTTGTGTGGTCAGAGTGTGACTAGGGTTCATATGCCTCCACATACATGTTTATGCTAAGTCTATGGCTGAGACTGTTGAACGCTGACTTTCCTGCTTAGCTTCAGCTCATCAAAAAACTGGATATATTATCACTGATTTCCTCATCCAGTTATTGATGTAAGTTGCTAATAGCCAAGACCTGAGCAGAGACCCATGCCAGAGTTCAATAGTTTAATCCTGCCACCTTGAAAACTACTCATTAAGTAATCCTCCACCCTTACTAATATGTCGAGTGGCTAAGCATCTCAGCCTTCTGAGGTTCTACCCATCATTGATACCCGCATTTGATGCTGAGTGTAGTCACAGGGAACACTACGAGCTCTGGCATCATCCCGGCAATGCTGCGGAAGATTGATACAGTTTAACTGCCTGTGCCAAACTGTCGCAGTACATCTTCAGTCTAGCTATCCATTGTCAAAGTAAAGAACTGTCCAAGCATTTCCTGTCAAGCTAGAGCAATACAAATCCAGCCAGACCCTATTACTGCACCATCTGTCCACTGTGAATAATCAGCAAAGTGGTAGAGATTGTTGTCAACAGTGCTATTAGACAGTCTTGCTCATAAATAAGTTGTACACCAATTGTCACGTTGGATTCTGCCAAGAGCATTCATTTCCAGACCATTAAAGTCCTGGCCCAAAAATGGACCAACTGGCACATTTCCACAATTGATTACCACTGAATCTAAGGCACCAACTAGTGCATGAAAGAGACATGGAATCAAGTTGAGCATTCTCTACTAATGGAATTTAAATAACTCAAAGGAAGATGGTTGTGACTGTTGGTGGTTATTCATCTCAGCTCTTGGACATCACCGCAGGACTTACTCAAATTGGTGTTGGAGGTCCAACCATCTTTAGCTGTTCCAATGATCGTTCCTCCATCATAAGGACAGAAATGTGGATGTTCATTGATGATTACACAATGAACAGTTCCATTCACAATTTATAGAACATGAAGCAATCCTACCTGCCTGAAGAAAAACATGGACAATCTACAGACGTGGAGTGCGAGGTGGCAAGCATAATCATCCCATTCATTTGCCCAAGAATGACAATCTCAACAAAGTTTAATTTGCTCTTCTTGGCATTCAAAGGCATTACCATCATGGAATCCTCCACCACCAACATCATTGGGGGAGGTCACAGCAAGAGCATCCATATATGGGCCTTGGTGGTATATGTGATCACTGACAAAACCAACAATAATGAACAGTACCTGAAGCGTACTACAATACAATAGACAATAGACAATAGACAATAGGTGCATGAGTAGGCCATTCGACACTTCGAGCCAGCACCGCCATTCACTGTGATCCACAATCAGTACCCCGTTCCTGTCTTTTCCCCATGTCCCTTGACTCCGCTATCTTTAAGAGCTCTATCTAACTCTCTCTTGAAAGCATCCAGAGAATCGGCCTCCACTGCCTTCTGAGGCAGAGAATTCCACAGATTCACAACTCTTTGGGTGAAAACGTTTTTCCTTATCTCCGTACTAAATGGCCTACCCCTTATTCTTAAACTGTGGCCCCTGGTTCTGGACCCCCCAAGATCGGGAACATGTTTCCTGTCTAATCCCTTAATAATCTTATATGTTTCAATAAGATCCCCTCTCATCTTTCTAAATTCCATTGTATACAAGCCCACAGTTGCTCCATTCTTCAACACATGACAGTCCCGCCATCCCGGGAATTAACCTTGTGAACCTACGCTGCACTCCCTCAATAGCAAGAATGTCCTTCCTCATATTTGGAGACCAAAACTGCACACAATACTCCAGGTGTGGTCTCACCAGGGCCCTGTATAACTGCAGAATTACCTTTTTGCTCCTATACTCAACTCCACTTGTTATGAAGGCCAACATGCCATTAGCTTTCTTCACTGCCTGCTGTACCTGAATGCTTACTTTCAGTGACTGATGTACAAGGACACCCAAATTTCGTTGTATTTCCCCTTTTCCTAACTTGACACTATTCAGATAATAATCTGCCTTCCTGTTCCTACCACCAAAGTGGATAACCTCAAAACACTAAAAAAGCTCAACAATATAGTAAGTGGAGGAAGCAATCCACTTGACTGTTCTCCCCCGCTCCACCATCAGGATGCAGCCCACCTGAACGTTCTCTCCCTCCACCATTGGGGTGCAGCATGTACCATCTACAGAATTCACTGCAGACTCTTTCAAAGCTTCATGGACAGCTCTTCCCAAAATCCATATCTTGCATCACCCTGGAGGACAGGTGCAGTTGGCACATGGAAGCATACCTAATTGCAAGCTCCCCACCTATCACACCCTGACCTAACTTGATCAAAATCCAGTCCTCACTAAATAGAATGCAATGGTTGAAATGGTTGGCTCATGACTATCCCCACAAGGACAGGTAGAGAAGGCAACAAATTGTAACCTTGCCTGAGAGAGCATCTTCCCATGAGAGAATCTTTATAAAATCATCAGGAAAATATCAGTAGAAAAATAGTTGATTCATGGACCAAAGGCCATGGTGTGAATCTTTCCAATATTCAGTAGGAAGATTTTTTTTCTTCTCCAGTGTGGGATGCTAGTCAAGTAGTCTAACAATGTGGAGATAGTATAGGGATTAAGAGATGGTGGTTTGTGTGTCATTAATATACATGTGTAAACTGATACTGCCTTTTCAAAACGATGGCCAGGGACAAATTGTAGATACGAATGAAGAAGTAATCAAAGTTTACATCCTTAAAGAATGGCAGAACTTATGATGCAGGGGTGCAAAGTGGAACTATTGTGGGTGAGTCTCTGAATGTCAAGTTTAGTTTAGTTTAGTTTAGTTTATTGTCATGTGTACTGAAGTACAGTAAAAAGCATTTGTTGCGTGCTAACCAATCAGCAGAAAGACAATACATGATTATAATCGATCCATTTACAATGTATAGATATATGATAAAGGAATAATGTTTAGCGCAAGGTAAAGCCAGCAAGGTCCGATCAGGGATAGTCCGAGGGTCATCAAAGAGGTAGATAGTAGTTCAGCACTGTTCTCTGGTTGTGGTCGGATGACTCAGTTTTGCCTGATAACAGCTGTGAAGAAACTGACCCCGAATCTGGTGGTGTGCATTTTCACACATCTATACCTTTTGCCTGATGGCAGAGGGGAGAAGTGGGAGTGACCAGAGTGTGACTCATTCTTGATTATGCTGCTGTCCTTGCCAAGGTAGCGTGAGGTATAAATGGAGTTAATAGAAGGGAGGTTGGTTTGTGTGATAGTCTGGGCTGCGTCCACAGTTCGCTGCAATTTCTTGCGGACTTGGATGGAGCTGTTCCCAAACCAAGCTGTGATGCATCCTGATAAGATGCTTTCTCTGGTGCAAAATATGGTGCTACGGTCCATGCTAAAGTAAGGGCGAATCCAGTCCCAGCCAACTGGATGAGAAGTGATAAGGAAGGATGTTATGACTGTCACTTAGATGGAGGTCAAGGAAGGAAGAAATTATCATATAAAAATCATTGTGTTTGTGTTTTGTGGTATTTATATTTTAAGGAAAGTTGTTCAAGGCTTACACATTTGCAAATTTGTATTCAAGGACTTAATCAAAATGTTTAACATATTTTGATATCTGCTACCCTAACAATTACCTTCACCAAAGGACTGTGGCAATGCAAGAAGAAGGTGCATTACAGCTTTTCTCCAGGGCATTTGTAGATGTGAATAAATGTTAGTTTTGCTAGTGATGCCACCTCCCAAAGGCTGTAAACTAAGTTAGGTGTTGAAGTGTGAACCCAGTAGTCAGGCGGCTCCAAACCTACAGCCCAGCTCAGAACCACTGGGCTTCTCCACAAAATGTCAGCTGCCAGGATTAGAGCAGTGGGGAGGGATTAGTGGATGCCATCAGCAATCAGGGAGTGGCCCTGAATAGGGCAAATAGCAATGGTCTTGAAGAGACAATCGAGTGGCAGTGGCAAATTTTAGGGAAGGCAGGGAAAGGGTGGTGGGGGGGTGTGTGGGTGGGGGGGGGGGTGGTGGTGGGGGGGGGGGGGGTTGGGGGGGGTGGTTGGGGGGGTGGTGGGGGGGGGGGGAGAGGGAGCGAGGGGTTTAATGGAAGGCTAGGTTTGGGGAAGGGAAGACTAAGGAAATCAAGAAAGGGAAGGAAACAAGTAAAGGGAGAAAATGAGTAAGCAGACTGAAGGAGATGGATAGGGGGAGAGGGGCAGAGGTGGCTTAGAATTGTTTCTGCACGTGCATGTACACATTGTCAGTTCAACAGAGCCTGGTCTCCAATTGTCTTTGATCTTGAATCTTCTTGTCATTCAACCAAGACCTCACAGTCAAGATCATGTGGTAGCTAATGTGATGTACATTATCTCCTAGTGAGAAGAATTAATGCACAGGCATTTTCAACTTCTCAGAACTGAGTGCAGACAAGTATTTCGCAACCCCAAGGGACTGCCTATGAAGAAGACGGTGATTGAAACGTGATTGAATCTGTTTCTTTATCTATTATATAACTTTTTATTGTATTTAAAGTTATATTATACTCTATATAACTTTTACTTTCAATGAATCCAATTTGTAACTTGCAGCCTGGTCTGGGTGTGCCAGTGCACCATGGTCTGAATGTGCCAGCCCTCCTGCTAGATGAAGCCCAAAATAGCACACGAGGGCGCATGTCAATTGTCATAAATGAATTATAGTAACCAAGAAACTCAGTTGGGCTGCCAGACAGTGTTATATTACTAGATATCAAGGATATAAAGTTACATATAAGTAAACACAAAATGCTGGAGTAACTCAGTGGGTCAGGCAGCATCTCTGGAGGGAAGGAATGGGTGACGTTTCGGGTTGAGACCCTTCTTCAGAAGACCCGCTGAGTTACTCCAGCATTTTGTGTCTATCTTTGATTTAAACCAGCATCTGCAGTTCTTTCTCATACAAGTAAAGACTTACTTTAAAAATTGCTGCTGGATACTGAGCACTGAAGAAATATTTAGTCCAGACCAGTCCAGTGTAACTCAAGCTTCCTCTTTGCAACAGAATAGACATTGTGCATTGCATGGCATGCTGGGCCTGTCCTTGTGAAACAGCATTTCAATCAATGACCTTGGGCATGCCACACAGGATTTGCTGGTAATACAAGATCAAATTACACATTGAATTAACTATGTAAAGAATTTCACTGCAGTGCAAGATGTCTGGATCGAATGATGCATTCCAGGCAAAGTGATTTTTATCTGTGCATGTGCACAATCCTTCCATTTACTGTTAGTACCACTAAACTCCATTATACCTGGACCAGAGATACTACATTCAGTCATTTTATATTTACTTATTGCAAAATCATTTTGTTATTTCATATTTTTTTTAATGCATATATTTATGTGGTGAGAATCCAAACTGGCAGAATTTCAGGCAATATAGATTCAAACAGTTACACTGCTGTTAGTTCTTAGTATGACCTGATTTTTACAAGACAAGATTACAGGCAGTATCCTATAATAGTATCTTTCCAACAATATTAAGATGATGGGCTTGCACGGTAGTGCTCTCGAATAGCCTTTTGCATTGGCCAGATTTCGCTAATGTGTCTCAGGATACATCCTGTACTTTTCTTCCAGGTTTCCTACTACATCCCAAACATGTGCAGGTGGGCCAATTAATTGGTCAATCTGAATTGCCTCAGTGTTACAGAATCTGGGAGGAATTAATGAGAATATAGGTTGCAGTACTATTAATATAAAAATGGGTGTTTGTATTCAGAAGGTTTAAGAACTGTTTCCTTGTTGTATTTCTTTATGACTTTATAATCATGAGTTTTGTAGATATAATGTGCTGGAGAAATTCAGTGGGTCAGGCAGCATTTCAGGAGAACATGGATAGGTGATGTCAGGTCCTGATCTTCAAACACTCTTTTTTTTCATTGACCAGAAGCTGTACTGGTGCAATGAAGGTAGTGGGGAATTTCATCATTGTTGTCTGCATTGGACAATACGTAGCTCTGGAGATATGAGAGGTAGTCCATATTTTCCAGGGTCGACTTGTCAAACTTTATTGTTGAAGGGTATTTCGGTGCAGTAGGGGTAGACAAGTAGAGGACATTTGATTTGTGGACAAAGTACTGAAGCTTTGCTTACACTCTATTTGCCCTTGCTTACACTCTATGCCCTTGCTTACACTCTATTTGCAACATTGGGAGATGTCATGTCACTCATATGTCTGACAACAGACTCCCCCAAAAAAGAGTAAAAAATAACCAAGTTCTGGGGAAACAGCAGGCCAGATAGCATCTGTGGAGGGAATTGTACGGACAACATGTCTGATTGGAACCATTCTTCAGACTCAAGAAGGTGCCGAACCCAAAACATCTTCTACCTCCCTCCATTGATGCTGCCTAGCCTGCTGAGTTCCTTCAGCACTTACTCAAGATTCAAGAATCTGCAGTCTTTTGGGTCCCTTCAAAAAATATCATGAGAAGACATAAGCAAGAGAAGACCAATTTCAGAACATCATCTTGAAGAAGTGCTACTAGACAACGAGCACAGGAGAAATATTTAGCAAAGATCTTTCCACCGTAACCTAAGCTTCCTTTTTGCAGCAGAATAGACATTGTGCATTGTGTGGCATGCTGGACCTGTCCTTATGAATGCATTTCATACATCCTCTCAAATTACATCCTTTTTTAAGAAAGGCCTCTTTCAAAACGTGTAGTGTTTCTGCCAACTCGTGGGAATTCCTGGCCCTAAACCGCATAAAATGGAGAATGAACACACAGGATGGCATGGAGAATCATGAGTTAATTCACCTGGAGCAACATAAATGAATGGCAGGAGTATAAATCTTCACAAAACCAGCAACACTCCTCAAGTATTTTGTGCCCCGATGTCTGTGTGTCACTTATCAGTATTAAGAATGGAAACAAATAATCCCTGATCTTGAGAGACAGCCTATGAATAAAGTATAGTAAAGATTTAGACTTTATTGAAAGAGCTAAGATTAATAAGTTCACAGATAATGCAAACATGAGTTTGTTGGTACAAACTGGAGGAATATTTCAAAGGGCTATTAAATCATGTAGAAAAGTGAGATTTTAAAGGGAACATGGAAAGAGAGCCCTGGATGTGAACATATGGGGATCTCTGAAGATGGCATGGCAGCCTAATTGGAGTATGCAAAATGTGTTCTGAATCCTTGGCTTCTTTATTGGAAGCATAGAGTACTAAATTAAGGAACACTCAATCTACTGGATGAACTCAGTGGGTCAAGCAGCATCTAGGATGGAAAGGATTGGTCAATGTTTTGGCTCAAACCCTTGCATCAGGACTGAGAGTGAAGAGGGAAGATAGCTAGTGTAATGGAGAAAGTGGGTGTGCTGAAACAAGAGTAATAAATAATTGGTAGACTGGGGTAAGTGAAAGATGATGGAAGAGGGAGCATTAACAGTATGGAGGAGAGCAGGTTTCATTGCTATCTTGCCAATCATGTGGGCTTTATAACATGTCTGAGGTTTGATCTTCAAAATACCCTTTTCTTCAGTTGATCAAATGCTGTGTGGGTGCATTGAAGACAGTGGTGAATTTTCATCATTGATGACTGCCTTTGCCAAGAGATGGTTCCCAGAATATTGGAGGTGGTCTACATTTGCCAGCATCTCACAGTTAGTCTTTATTGTGGGAGGACAGTGTGGTGGAATGGCGACAGGTTTGTGGAGGTCCTTTGTAGACAAAGTATGGAGGCTCTAATTACACATAGAAGGCTCCTTTGCTTGCCTGACACCAGAATTCTAAAATGCACAAAGCTGTGTCATGCAACAAGATCATCAGATGGACAGAGTAGAAATTCAAGCATATGCTCAAAGCCACCTAGAACAAATGCAACAACTCCACTACCACTGGGAATCTCTGGCCCATGACCACAGAAAGAGGGGAAGAAACATTGGAAAACCTGGAGTTCAGAGTTTGAGAGCACACAGAGTCTCTGTGCCAAAGGTGGAAAGAGGAGACTACTTCACCATCTTCCCCATCAACCACCAACTGCTCCATTTGTGGGAGAGTTTATGATCCCCACATTGGCTTCATTTGCCACTGCACTACCAACAAAACCCATGTAAAAAGTAGTCAAACCTTATTCCAAAGTACTACCTAGGAAGCATGATTGGAACTTAAGATGAATTGTCAGTTACGTTCAGAAATTGTACCTTTTGCTAGTTGTTGAGACTAGAATTTTGAAGTAATGAAATGGATATAGTAATGCAAGGTGATTGTAAAAATACCAACATTTATTGGGGGCTGAATTGTGAGGAAAAATAAAGGCTTGATATGTTGGGGAAGGGTTGATCTTTATAGAAGCTCCCTCTGTTGGAGGGAGGATAACACTGCGGTTAAAATAAAGAATGAAATGACTGTAAAGTTGTCATTCTAAATTTGGATTTAATTCATGGAAGAATTTGAATGCAGTCCACTATCATGTATTTGGCACTGGAGTGTGTTGCATTTGAGAACGTTGCAGGCATTGGCATGTTGCCTGCTCCTGGGGGAAGTGCTGATTTATATAAGTAACTCCATCTGGAGGAATGAGAGTAAATCTGTGGCTAAAGAAAGGACAATGGTTTTCAATCTATTTTTGAATTTAATATTGGGGGAGAAACTTGATGCATTTTCTTGCTACCATAAAATTCTGCAGTGGAATATCCTGCAAGGTGCGGTACGGTGGCGCAGCAGTAGTTTTGCTGCCTTACAGCGCTAGAGACCCGGGTTCAATCCTGACTACGGGTACTGTCTATACGGAATTTGTACGTTCTCCCTGTGACCGCATGGGTTTTCTTCAGGTGCTCCAGTTTCCACCCCCACTCCAAAGACGTATAGGTTGTAGGTTAGTTGGCTTTGGTATAAATTGTCCCGAGTATTTAGGATAGTGTTAGTGTATGGGGTGATCGCTGGTCGGTGCAGACTCAGTGGGCCGAAGGGCCTGTTTCCGCATTGTATCTCTAAACAAAACCAAACTAAATCTGGGGACACAAAATGCTGGAGTAACAGGGGACAGGCAGCATCTCTGGAGAGAAGGAAAGGGTGACATTTCGGGAAGGATCTCGACCCGAAACAGTCTGAAGAAGGGTCTTGACCCGAAACGTCACCCACTCCTTCTCTCCAGAGATGCTGCCTGTCCCACTGAGTTACTGCAGCATTTTGTGTCTACCTTCAACTTAAACCAGCATCTGCAGTTCTTTCCTACTAAATCTGGGGATATTGTATCGACAGAGTTAAGAGTGATATTGGTATTTTTTCCCTTTGAATTTACTGTAGTATAATAGTTTGGAAGATCGCATGATATTTCATTTCTTTAATTTGTTTATTATCCATAAAAGGAAGAACCACTCTGGTGCATGGAACTGTGCATTTCTAAAACTGACCTCTTGATTCCTGTAGATTAATGTTCTGGTGACTAAGGGAGAGAGTTCTGGCCGATTATAAAATCAACGCTTCCTGTTAGCACAGTACATCTGCAGCCTGGCATCATACTATAATGCCGACTAAATAAGTTCTATTATAAAGATACAAAATATGATGGTGACACTAACGACTGATGCTGCAATCCAGAGCAAACAACAAGCTGCTGAAGGAACTCAGTAAATCAGGCAGCATTTGTGGAGAAATTGGCTTATTTTTAGACAAAGCTGATGTTTCCTTTTGTGCAGATTAACATCGAGGAAGCACAGTTGAAGGATGGAGTTTAGTACAGGTAAAATACTTAATAGCATCGATGAAAAGAAACTATGGCTTTCAGTGGACCAGTTCAGTCCATACAGATTTAATTGAATTTTAAATGTTCAGGAGTACAGTTATTCTTGCAAAGACTTAAGGAAATCTGGGTATCTTCCCTCAAAAAGCTGGTACACATGGAAGTCATTTGATAATTGAGGGGGAGAAGGACTGCAGGGATTGGGGAAGGAGCCGGAGAGCGGGATGACAGAGACTCACCACCTCAGTGGGAGTAATAACCTCTTTCAAAATAGTCAGATAGATTATTTTAAAAGAAAAGCTCCTGAGGTTTTGGAAACAATGGCTCAAAGAACTAAATTGTGTATTCCTATTCCTTTGTTAAATATTGTGAGGAAATTGCCAATCATTTTTTTGCCAGCAATATCGCAGCAAAAAAAGTATGGGTACACACCTGGCCAAACATTTGGCTCACAATCTACAGTATTAGATTCATAGTCTAGAGCCATGAGTCAAATCCCAAGGCAGCTAAATAAAATTTTGCTATTTAAATAACAATGAAGTAAAATGCAAGTTTTCGTAATAGTGTCCATAAAACTATCAGATTGATAATAAAAACATTGTAGTTCATAATGTCTTGGAAGTACTTACACAAACTTGTTTATATGTGATACCAGATCTAGAGCAATAAAGTTGTCCTTCGAAATGTTAACACATCTTTGGCTACTACCATCCCTTTTGATATTAAATCTAACCTTAACTCCATCCCATCATAAGCCATCCGACAGTTTTTCTCATTCTGTCAGCTATCCCCATTTCCACCGGATTCTATACTTGATTGGAATGATTAAATCGCTATTTGTTCAGTTGCAATGGAAGAACCAGCATCTGCATTTTTGTAGAATTCAGGTTTACAAAAAAAGAGGCACATGGTGCTGGAGTAACTCAGCCAGTCAGGCAGTAACTCTGTATCTCTGCATTTTTGTGCCTCTTCATTTCACTATCCTAAATACTATCCTGCATAAGGTATGGTGAACCTCATTAATATCATATCATATCATATCATATATATACAGCGCGGAAACAGGCCTTTTTGGCCCACCAAGTCCGCGCCGCCCAGCGATCCCCGTACATTAACACTATCCTACACCCACTAGGGACAATTTTTTTAAATATATTTTTTTTAATTTTAATTTTTTTTTACATTTACCCAGCCAATTAACCTACAAACCTGTACGTCTTTGGAGTGTGGGAGGAAACCGAAGATTTCGGAGAAAACCCACGCAGGTGACGGGGAGAACGTACAAACTCCTTACAGTGCAGCACCCGTAGTCAGGATCGAACCTGAGTCTCCGGCGCTGCATTCGCTGTAAAGCAGCAACTCTACCGCTGCGTTACCGTGCCATGTCGATGATAGTGGAGCAGATTTAGTAATGAGCTGTTGGTGTGTAGAATACAAGAACTCAATTACTTTTATGAAAGGAGTAAATGCCGATATGCTGTGAAGGGATCTATTTTTGCCAATGGTTTAAGCGCAGGGCTATGAGAATTGTAGTTCTTTCTTCAAGGTTTTAGTTTTGGTAGCTTTCACATGGGTGGTAAAGTGCTGGCACAAAATGTAGGATCCTGCTGAAGCTTGAAGATCATCCCACATCCAAATACTAACTTCGCTTCTTTTCCACAGATGCTAGCTGACCATGTGACCATTCCCAGCATTTTCTGTTTGTTCTCTCCCACCACAGAATTATGTGAAAAACATAAGGTATTTGGGCTCATGATCAATGAAGTTTAGAAGATTAAGAAACAATGTTAGTTTAGTTTCAATTAGTTTTAGACGTGTAGGAGCCATTTGTGTTTATCAACTTTTGAAAAACAGCTTTTCCAATAAAGCTTAATGCTATACACTGGCTTTCGAAGTTTCCAATCTCCGTAGTCAGATCAACGCAGATAGTGCCTCTTATCAGTCTGTTTCAAGTTCAAAGCTTTTGCAATAAAACAACCCATGTTCCATCATTAGCTACACAAGCTCCAGTCACACTCTTAGAGCCAGTTATAACTTTAAATGACTCTAAGAGACAGGTTTACTTTATATTCCCTCACCGAGGATAGCTCTTGATCTATTCACTCTGGCTGTTCTCCTTGGTTCACCATACCTTATGCACCATACCTAATTCTTAGCACATTATATTATTTTGTATCCTGTGGTATTATTTTTGGACACTTGAGGGTTGTCGTGAGATGAATACTAGGCTTACGTCTATGGACTGGGAGGAGCCGGGGAGGAGCCAGAATTATGAGTATAATTGAGAATTTACTGACGTAATGCTTCAGACACGAAGACACGAAGAGCGACGGTAAGATATAAGTTCTTACCAAAAATTATACAACGGGAGATATACTAATCTGTTTGTATTACTACTTCAATAAACGACTAACTAAACTGAAACGTCGTGAAGATCTTTGTTGTTGTTTTGCGTCAAGGAATACTGCTCCGCTCCTTCGTCATACGGTAAGCTTAAGGACTTTATTGGGAAGGACTAAGTTGCCGCTATATTGTAAGAACATAGGTCCCATAGAAGTCAAAAGAGGACGAAGTTTTGTTAAATGGTATGGTGTAATTTTCACCTGCATGGCAAGCAGGGCAGTACATCTTGAGGTTGTATATACACTTGATACAGACTCCTGTATCAACACATTACGAAAATTCATTTGTCGACAAGGTCGTTTCATCTTTAAGATCAGATAATGGTACAAATTTTATCGCAGCAGAAAGAGAATTGTGAGAAGCTTTTAATAGCTTGAATCAGGACAAGATCCAGAATGCTCTGCTTCAGAAAGGGATAAAGTGGTACTTTAACCTTCCAGCAGGATCCCATCACGGTGGTGTTTGGGAACGATTGATCCGTATGGTTTGTAATGTGCTGCACTCAGTTGTTTAAACCAACAAGTTCTGGACGATTAAGGATTGCAAACTTTGATTTGTGAGGTTGAAGCAGTTTTAAATGATCGACCCATCACCAAGAGTTTTGATGATCCAATGGACCTACAAGCGCTTACACCAAACTATCTTCTTCAGTTGAAAGGCAAGCCTACACTACCACCTTGACTATTTGTGAAGGAAGATTTATACATCAGACGCAGATGGAGACAGGTACAATATATGGCAGATCTCTTTTGGAAACGGTGGATATGAGAATATTTGCCTCTGATCCAGGAACGACAATGGTAGTCAAAGGTGAAAAGAAGCTTCACTACAGGTGACATTGTTCTGGTGGCCGATTTTACTGCTCCACGTAGCTCCTGGCTAATGGGCAGAATATTAGAGACCATACCAGATGCATAAGGTTTTGTGCATACTATTCGACTTCAGACGAAGAGCAACATCTTGGAAAGAAGGATTGCGAAGATATGTGCTACTCGAAGCTGATACCTAGGTACTGCAAAGATTGGTGGCTATAAGATTGAAGAATCACTATAGTAGATTAGATGCCAACATATTGTACATGCTTTATTTTGATTACGTGTGAAGTTTTTATGGCTCCTTTTAATGTTTATTAGTAATTGTTTTGTTATATACTTAGAACAATTAGGGGCTGGTGTGCAGGAGCCATTTGTGCTTATTAGCTATTTTAGCATATTATATTATTTTGTATCCAGTTGTGTTATTTTTGGACACTTGAGGGTTGTCGTGAGATGAATACTAGCCTTACGCATATGGACTGGGAGGAGCCAGGTTAGGAGCCATAATAATTGAGAATTTACTGACGTAATGCTTCAGACACAAAGGAGCAACGGTAAGATATAAGTTCTTACCAAAAATTATACAACGGGAGATAATAATAATAATAATAATAATATTCATTTATTGTCATTGCAACGAGTACAACGAAATTAAAAAATAGCCAATCCTGACGGTGCGTAAAAACATATATGCAATAAATGCAAAAACAAATAAATACAATTATATTAAGTACAAAAGATTTTTTAACAGTGTTGCCTAGTGCAGAAGGTAGTGTTCAGTTCTCGTATGGCCCTGGGGTAAAAACTGTTCTTAAGTCTGTTTGTTCGGGATTTGATCGACCTGAAACGTCGACCAGAGGGCAGATGAACAAACAGACGGTGGCCGGGGTGGGATGGATCTTTTATTATTTTGCCTGCTCTACTGAGGCAGCATAGGCTGAACAGGTGCTCCAGGGAGGGCAGTGAGCAGCCGATGATCTTCTGGGCCGTCGTGATGACCCTCTGAAGGGCCTTCCTGTCCTTTACTGAGCAGCTGGCATACCATGTGGTTCTACAGTATGCCAGCACACTCTCGATGGAGCAGCGATAGAAGGACATCATGAGCTTCTCCTGCAGGTTGGTTTTCCTGAGGATCCTCAGGAAGTGGAGTCTCTGCTGTGCCTTCTTTACTGTGGTGATGGTGTTGGTAGACCAGGTAAGATCCTCTGCGATGTGCGTACCCAGGAACCTGAAAGCGGGTACCCTTTCCACACAGACCCCATTGATGTAGAGTGGGTCGTATTCTACACTGGTTTTCCTGAAGTCAATTATACTAATCTGTTTGTATTACTACTTCAATAAACGACTAACTAAACTGAAACATCGTGAAGATCTCTCTGTTGTTGTTTTGCGTCAAGAAATATCGCTCTACTCCTTCATCATATGGTAAGCTTAAGGACTTTATTGTGAAGGACTAAGAGATATCGCTTGAAAAAGGCCCTCCGGCCCACCGTGTCTATGCCGACCATCGATCGCCCGAACATTAGTTCTATGTTATCACAGTATGACATTCTACACACTAGGTGCAATTTACAGAAGCTAATTAACCTACAAACCTTTACGTTTATGGTATGTGGGAGGAAACTGGAGCTCCCGGAGAAGACCCACATGGTCAGAGGGAGAACGCACAAATTCCATACAGATAGCACTCTTAGTCAGGATTGAACCTGGGTCTCTGGCGTTATAAGGCAGCAACTCTACCGCTGCGCCACTTGCCGCCTTTTATTTTATTGGAAGATGTATTATTCTGAAGGCAATTGATGAGTAGATACTGAGAAATATTTTCACTTATGGGAGAATCTAGAATGAAGCCATAGAGCTTTAGAATAAGGGATCAGCCATTTAAAACGGAAGATTTTATTTCAGAGGACCATGAAACTTAGGAATTCTCTACCCAAAGAATCTTGGAAAATATTCAAAGTTGAGAAAGACAGATTTTCGGACTGTAGGAGACCCAAGGGTTCATGTGGGAAAATGGAAGGTGGCCAAGATAACATTAGCAATGAGTTTATTAAATGACAGCACACTGGAGGGGTCATATGCTCTGGCTCTGCCACTGTTTATTTTGTTCTTATTTTCTTACATTGGCAATGTTACTCTTGATTCAGTTGATTAAAATTGGACATGACAATTAGAAGGCAGGGTTCTCTGCTCCGCCATTAGGAGAATGGGTGTGACTGGTTTATTTTGTTCTCCTTTGCCTGAAGATGCTGAAGCCTTTTTATAATGCTCCTCAATCATGGCAGCCCACTGACTCCAGCATCTTCCTGGATGAAATTCCTATGGTTGAATCTTATTAACTGAGATGGAAGTTGGAGTAGTTATTACTTGAATAAAAATTCTAATCTTGCAGAACATATGAAGATGGAATCTCATTATTCAATGTTCTCTTAGCTGGTTGAAGATTTATTGTTAACTGGATGTAAGCCAAACTCTGTCGGGTCTGCAAAAAATTTCAGACAAAGCTAAAAATAAGCATAGTTGCAAATATTTTTCCATTTGTCTGGAAACATATGTTGTGCCATATGCTGAGGGAATCTCCTATGGTGCAATGTTATTGTGAGAATAATCTGCAGAAACTTTCTGTTACCTCTTCAGCACCATTTTAACTTTTGAAAGGTAAACATGAGTCAGCCTACTTTGCAATTTTGAAAGATTTGTGTGCACGTGACTGTCATTTAGCTCCGTACATACCTATGTTGTGAGTGCAAACTCTCATGAACAGCTTCGCAGATAAGCCTTGCCAAGAGATTTTGGTCTGCAGCACACACGGCTGGGACTTGCAAACTCTGGCATGGCTGCAGCTCTTAAAATACTTCAGTTGGTCAAGAAACGGAAATATGATGGGACAGAAAAATGGCTAAATAGTTCAATAATGTGAACAGAGGAAATATGTGGGTAGTTACTTATGATGCTACAGAATTGGAGGTCCTGCTGCAGGCAGTCCGTAAAACAATGTAGGCTTATTTCAAGCTGAAGACCATTCTTGTATCAGATCAGGTATGGCAGTTGCATGGAGGAGATTATTGGTTGAGTAAGTGCACAGTTACTCAGTTCACAGGATCCAAATAAGGACGAGATTTAATGGCATCAGGATAAAGCCTGTCAGCCGAGACCAATGCCACCCTGGCCATGCTTCCTGCCATCAGGAAGAAGGTATAGGAGCCTGAAAACTGTAATGTTCAGGATCCGGAGCAGCTTCTTCCCTACAAGCATCAATCTATTAAGCACTGCAACCTCCAAATAAGCTCCAAACTCCATAGACTTGGGGACATTGTTTTTGTCTTTGCACTATTATTGTTTACACAAAACAGTGGGTCATCTCTTGCTTTGCCATGAACTTGTTTTCTAAATTGTGTATTTTGCACCAATGTCTTAGATTTTTTGCAGTCTTTTTCTTTCCATTGTCTTCTAGAATTTATAACTAGAAAAGGGTGGACCCATTGGGCCCAAACCTCTCCAGCATTGATCGAGCACTCTCCCCTCCCCCACTCCCCCCCCCACTCACCCACTCCCTCTCCCCTCAACCCCTCATCCTCCCTAATCCCCCCCTCACCCACTCCATCCCCCTCAACCCCCTTATCCCCCATTCCTCCCCATCCCCTCACCCCCTCAGCCACTCACCCACTCACCATCCCCCCTCAACCCTTCTTAAAACATCCCCAAACCTCTCCTGCATTGGTCTAGCACCCTCCCCTTCCCCACTCCCCCTTTCCCCTCTCCTCCCTTCCCCTCCCCCTCCCCACTCACCCATTCCATCCCCCCTCAACCCCCCTTATCCATATACAAACATATAAGATGAGAGTTTTAGTAATATATCTATATATATAGATGTGTGCTCTTGCATGCTGTTTGAATATGTGTCCGTGCTGCTGCAAGTAAGATTTTCATTGTGCCTGTAGCATGTGCATGTGACAATAAATTTGACTTGACTCAACTCAAGATCAGAGGATAGATTCTACATTTTGCTTTCCCTTTCAGAGTAGAACTAACCCCAAAAGGACAAGATTCTTTGTGATCTCTACATCTTATTTAGAGGGTACCGTTAACATTTTAAAGTTGTTAATCTCCAATTTGTGTTTGTTTTCCACAGTTGTGCTCAACCATGTAATCTATCAATATTTTGCAAATTAAATCAGTGCCTACAACACCACCTATGTGTGTTTAACAAACCCAGATATATTTGCACTCTATTCTCATCAAAGTTATGTAATTAAAAACAGCGGATAATTGCAGCCTCAACACATATCTTTGTGTGATTTGGCACATACTGTCTATTAAAGTGTATGACCGGCAATGCCGATTTTCTGAACCCGTTGCTTTGCCAATTTTTTGCACCAATGCCTTAGGCCAAAAATTTGTCTTCGGTTCTTTGAGTTTTAACTTTATGAGGAACTTTGTTCCCCAATTGCTCAAGAGGATATAGAATTTCATTGTAATAATATCGGGTTAGATTTATTTAAGGGAGCCCAGATCCGTTCTCTTAAAGTGTCATCTTTGCACATTTACAAGTTATAAATACAGCACTGACCTCTTTCTCAGGGATTCACATAGAGATGGAAGCATTCAATTCTGGCCAACTCTCTCAATTGTAGAAACAAACCTATTATGTGCTGCTAAATGAACTATCAAATTTGCCTTACCACCATTTAGTGAATTTTCCATCTGATATGTTGTAAGAAGCCAAGCAATATAAAGGCAATGTAACTATACTTCAATACTTTGTAATCCTACCTTCAATGAATTTCAGAATAGTGAAAGAAAACACCAGAATCATTAGGAGAGAATGGAATAATGGAAGGATCAAATAACACAACAACAAATAAAGCAGATTATATCCCAGGCAGAGGCACATTTCCAACACATTGATTGTGTTCAATTAGTCTGTTATTTTATGAATGCTCTTCTTTGCCATTTTGTGTAAACAATGTTAATATCAATAAATTGGAACATGTAGTATTGGTTTTTAAGGCATAATGCAATTAAAAATCATTTTTTATCTGAAGTTATGCTTGTGATCAGTTTCAGGGAAGTCATGCCAATTGAAAAATGTTCCTGTTCTTAATGTCAAAACATGTAATTATTGATGTAACACACATATATAGCTGTATAGACAAAACTTGAATGAAAAGCTCATAGAAACATAGAAAATAGGTGCAGGAGGAGGCCATTTGGCCCTTCGAGCCAGCACCACCATTCATTGTGATCATGGCTGATCATCCACAATCAGTAACCTCTGCCCTGATTCCATTGAATTGGCGTCCACTGCCTTCACTGACCAGTTAGCCTGACATTGGTGGTGGGGAAGATGCTGGAGAATTATTAAAGAGATAATAATGGCGCATTTGGATAGCAGTAAAATGATTGGTCCAAGTCAGCATGGATTTATGAAGGGGAAATCCTGCTTGACTAATCTTCTGGAATTTTTTAAGGATGTGACAAGTAAAATGGATGAAGGAGAGCCAGTGGATGTAGTGTATCTAGACTTTCAGAAAGCCTTTGATAAGGTGCCACACGTGAGGTTGGTGAGCAAAATTAGAGCACATGGTATTGGGGGTAGGGTATTGACATGGATAGAGAATTGGTTGGCAGACAGGAAGCAAAGAGTAGGAATAAACGGGTCCTTTTCAGAATGGCAGGCAGTGGAGAGTGGAGTGCCACAAGGCTCGGTGCTGGGGCCGCAACTATTTACAATATATATTAATGATTTGGATGATGGAAATAGAAGTAACACTAGCAAGTTTGGGGATGACAAAGCTGGGTGGCAGTGTGAACTGCGAAGAGGATGTTAGGATGTTGCAGGGTGACTTGGACAGGTTGAGTGAGTGGGCAGATGCATGGCATGTGCAGTATAATGTAGATAAATGTGAGGTTATCCACTTTGGCGGCAAAAATAAGGAGGCAGATTATTATCTCAATGGTGTTAGATTAGGTAAAAGGGAAGTGCAACGAGACCTTAATGTCGTACAACAGTCACTGAAAGTAAGCGTGCAGGTACAGCAGGCAGTGAAGAAAGCCAATGGCATGTTGGCCTTCATAATGAGAGGATTTGAGTACAGGAGTAAAGAGGTCCTTCTGCAGTTGTATAGGGCCCTAGTGAGACCACATCTGGAGTATTGTGTGCAGTTTTGGTCTCCTAATTTGAGGAAGGACATCCTTGCTATTGAGGCAGTGCGGCATAGGTTCACGAGGTTAATCCCCGGGATGGAGGGACTGTCATATGAGGAAAGATTGGAAAGACTGGGCTTGAATTCATTGGAATTTAGAAGGATGAGAGGGGATCTTATAGAGATGTATAAAATTATAAAAGAACTGGACATGCTAGATGCAGGAAAAATGTTCCCAATGTTGGGGGAGTCTAGAACCAGGGGCCACAGTCTAAGAATAAAGGGGAGGCCATTTAAAACTGAGGTGAGAAGAAACATTTTCACCCAGAGAGTTGTGAATTTGTGGAATTCTCTGCCAAAGAAGGCAGTGGACGCCAATTCACTGGATGAATTTAAAAGAGTTAGATAGAGCCCTAGTGGCTAGTGGAATCAGGGGATATGGGGAGAAGGCAGGCATAGGTTACTGATTGTGGATGATCAGCCATGATCACAATGTATGGCGGTGCTGGCTCGAAGGGCCAAATGGCCTCCTCCTGCACCTATTTTCTATGTCTCTATGTTTTTTCCATGCTTGCTCTCCAACAGACTGAACTTACTCTTTTACGGGCTTTCACAATAATTGTCCTGCATTCCATCACAAATGGCTTTTGCTTCAGTGATGTCCCAAGGGATGTTTAAGCTTGCTCTCTCAAGCTCTTAATCAGTGTTCTGTCCTGAATTTATTATTTCAGCACATTCCTTACAGTCAACATCATTTTTTGTTTTTTCAATCATCATGGTTTGCTTCTTGACCGTATGCCATATTAATACAGAGTAAATGCATATTCTAGTTGCTTTAACAATCTTTGGAACACTATTCCACACAGCGCTCTGTGACATGAACGAATACATGATGAATTGGAGTTAGGCCTCTAAATGCACACAAATGCAAGTGCATCTGTGCACAATAGCCCGACTACTGAGTTGAGGTAATCTTGGTTCTGAAATGAAGGCAACATAGATTTAATAGCTTCCCATTGGTCCTGAAGAAGAGTCCCAATCCGAAAAGTCACCTATCCATTTTCTCCAGAGATGCAGCCTGACCTGCTGAGTTATTCCAGCATTTTGTGTCTATCTTTGGTATAAACTCTTATTGGCAGTCCCTTTTTATTACATTGCCGTTATAGAGTAGTTCCATTCCGGTGGGAAGCTTGTATTTGGTGAGGTACAGCATTATGGTCTACAAGGTTGATTAAAGTTTTGGAGCAATGATCTGGTCTGCCTTAAGACGAACTCTGCTGTTGATCTTTTGGTTAGGAAGCTAGTTTAGGTGAGGTCTTGAAGCATGGATTCATATTTATACCATTCTTAAGAAAGGTTTTCCATGGTCCCTCCCAAGTGATGGTGTCAAAGGTTGTGTTTGGTTGAAAAAGACCATGTACAATAATTGATGGAACTGAATTTCTCTTGAAGTTGATGCCCAGTGAAGATCATGCCCCTTGTGTCTCTGGATGGATGGAATTCACACTGCAATTCATGGAGCAGTTCTTAGCCTAATGGGAGAAGACAGTTGAGGAGGACTCCAGTGATGACTTTACCAACAGCACACATCAAAGACCACTCTGTAGTTATCTAAGTTGGATCCGTCTCTGCTTTTGAAGTCTCTAACATCCCTTGATACATGATCCTCTCCCCAGATGAGGGCAAAGTCTAGAACATCAGAATGGATACATGGTGGTAGTAGTGTATCACCTCAAACTATTCAGCCACCATTCCTGTCAAGCATCTCCTTCCCCATTTATGATAAACCCTGAAGGTTCCACAGTAGCCCTCATCAGTCACCTAAAAATCCTCAGAACCAGTGTAGAAACAAGTCATCAGTGATCCCGAGAGTCTGAGAAGGTAAGTTGAAAACACCCAGACCTATCAGAAACACCTTTAAATAAGATTGCATATTCACACCTTTATGTATGATATATTTTACAGCAGGAAGCTCGTGACAGATATTTGCAAATGTCTGCAGTGTTGCTCCATGGCCCCAGGTCTGTGCCATTGCCTATAATGCTACCATCTCAATCACCTGAGCTATCTTTCGTTTCATAGGTCATGTCCACAGGGACACTATATTCAAAGAGCCAAATGAAAAGAGGAAGTACCTGCCTGATGGCTCAAACAATGGCTCAAACAATGTAGCCTGGAGTTCTGCCTTTGCAAATCCTTGTGTATGTATAAATTCTCAATAAAATGTAATACAAATTATTTAATTTTGTACAAGAAAATCATTGTTTTTCTACTTTTAAGCACAATGGAATAATGGTCAATGGAGAGTAGAGAACAATCAGGCTAAGGTGGGAGGGGAGGCACTCAATGTGGAAAAATAGAACACTGGCTGGCAAGGGAACATTGAAGCAACTATTAATGTTCATCAAACTGTGTAATGTAACTCAATTCCTCCACCCTGTGGTACACATGACAAAGTACAGGACAGATATGACTGATAAAATTACTCGTACAATGTTGCCATTTCAGATCAAGTCTGAACTAAATCTTTATTAGAACTGATTTTAACTTTGGGTGACACGTGCAAACAAATTTTCTATGAAGTATTCTACAAAATTATTCTTGTGAAAGGTAAGTGAGGGGAAGAGAATTATAATTGAGACACAAGAGATTTCTCATACTGGAGTCGAGTAAAACAGAGTGCTGGAGCAATGTAGTCCCAATGATCATCTGGAAGATAATTACCCCATAACATTTGGATGTGCCCCAACATATGATGTTCAGTACAGAAGGCCAATGTGACAGTGGCCCAGTTTTGAATGCTAGTGGCATACCCTTGGCATTGGGCATCAAATAAATTATGGATAAGCTATGACCCAGATCACCCTACCACTGGTCACACATCAACATATCTGCATTTATTGTCCATCCCCATATTCTTTTGAACCAAGAAGTTTGCAAACCAATTTTAGGAGGCAGCTTGGAATCAACCAAACTATTGTGAGTCAATGTTCACATAAAGGACAGATCAGATCAGGGTGGTATATTTCCTTCCTCCAACATTTTTGTGAAGGAGTTGATTTTCTTGAAACAAGCTTTGTTTTTTTTTAAATCACTGTTACCGATAATGCTGCAAATATAAATGTTAAATTTTGTTGTTTGTGCACCTTTTCATTCCACAATATTGAAAGGCAGGCACATATTCCAGGATTTATTTAATTAACTACGATTATTTTCCTAGCTACCATGCTAAGCTTCACACATCTCTAGATCATCATTCCAGGCATCTGGTTTTACTGGTTCAGTTACTTAAACATACTGGTTCAGTTACTATAATAATCCATCTGATAAATTTATGATAAAAAACATGTACTACGAATTTTGCAGACACTTGCTCTGTCAAAAAGGTACAGGTTAATTCAGTGACATGATTCCAGTACCCATTTTCCAGTTTTATCCAACTTAATACCCAACATCACATTAACAATATTTTAAATCTTGAATGTTATTATCCCACATTTTTTTGTTGTTTCTTCAGATTTTTTGCCCAGATGAAAGTGAACTAAATAGATACGGGGCATCTGGTTTATCTCTTGTGTGTAGCTAAAGCATCTTCCTACAGTTCGCCCCAATATAAAGGGAAGGGAAGAATGCAGTTAAGGTTTCTGCTTCTAACCATAACCCAGTCAATTCTGCATCTCTCTTGGTCAACATGGTCCAGCCAGCATGTAAAGAATGCCACATTGGTTCCGATATTCCCTCCTGCCCATGAAACTGTTCCCCAGTTCTAGAAAAGGATGGAAGATAACCAGAGAAGGAATTCTCATTCACTGATGAAAGCATGTTCATATCTGTAAGCCTCTGTCATAAGATCTTGCAACTGGAATCATCCAGATTTTTCTCTCAAATTCATATTGTATCTGCAAACTATCCTTTCAGACTATTTCCACAATTTCAATTGGGAATATGCACAATTACTAAAATCGCCAAAATCACATAGTGCAGGCTGAAGATTCCGATTGAGTCCATGATGTCCTTCAGTTACTTTCTGAATCTCTGACTCAAAATCCCTGTGGATTTGGATCCAGATTCTTTCTATGATGTAAATAATAAACTTTGAATGCCCTTCATTATATAATTTGTAATACAGCAACATTCATTAAGATAACATAAGGAATTTAACTTCCATTTCTTTAGCAGTATCACTGATCATGAATGCACCTAGCATTTTAAACTACTGCATGAGGTGTTGCATTTTGGGATGTCTAACAAGGGCAGGACCTATACAGTGAATGGTAAGCCTCTAGGGAGTTGTAGAGCAGAGGGATCTAGGAGTGCAGCTTTATTGTTCCTTGAAGGTTGAGTCGCAAGTAGATAAGGTGGCCAAAAAGGCTTTTGGCATGTTGGCCTTCATCAGTCAGAATATTGAGAATAGAAGTTGGGAGGTCATGTTGCAGTTGTATAAGACGTTGGTGAGACCGCATTTAGAGTATTGTGTAACATAACATAACATAACAACACTTTATTGTCACTCGGCTTTTTACACCGAACGAAATTTCAGCAGTCACACAAAACACAGCAAAAAAGAAAAGAACACAGGACACCCGACCTCAACACAAACATCCATCACAGTGACTCCAAACACCCCCTCACTGTGATGGAGGCAACAAAACTTCCCCTCTCTTCCCCCCGCACCCACGGACAGGCAGCTCGACCCCTACCGAGGCAAACGACACGCACAGCCCCCGCAAGGGGATGGAAGGCCCCGCGGCCGAGCCGCCCTGGGCACCGAAACGTCCCGCGGCCGCACCGGGCGATGTTAAGTCCAGCGGCCGAGCTGCACCGGGCACCGAAACGTCCCGCGGCCGAGCCGCGCCGGGCACTGAAACGTCCCGCGGCCGAGCCGCGCCGGGCACTGAAACGTCCCGCGGCCGAGCCGCACCGGGCACTGAAACGTCCCGCGGCCGAGCCGCACCGGGCGATGTTAAGTCCAGCGGCCGAGCCGCACCAGGCACTGAAATGTCCCGCGGCCGAGCCGCACCGGGCACCGAAACGTCCCGTGGCCGAGCCGTGCTGGCGATGTTAAGTCCAGCGGCTGAGCCGCACCGGGCACTGAAACGTCCCGCGGCCGAGCCGCGCTGGCGATGTTAAGTCCCGCAGCCGAGCCGCGCCGGCGATGGAAGGCCCCGTGGGCGAGCTGCGCCCCGGGGAAGAGACCTAATAAAAGAAAGGTTTCCCCCGCCCCACCCCCACACCCCACCCCCCCACCACACATACACAGCCAAAAACAGAAACAAAAACCATCCCAACACCGACACAAACAAAAAAAAAGAAAAAAAGACAAACAGACTGCCAGAGAGCCGCAGCCGTTAGGCGCAGCCAACTCCTCCATGGTTCTGGGCACCATGTTATAGGAAAGATATTGTTAACCTTGAAAGGGTTTAGAGAAGATTTACGAGGATGTTGCCAGGACTCGAGGTTGTGAGCTATAGGGAGAGGTTGAATAGGCTGGGTCTCTTTTCCTTGGAGCGCAGGAGGATGAGGAGTGATCTTATAGAGGTGTATAAGATCGTGAGAGGAATAGATTGGATAGATGCACAGAATCCTTTCCCCAGAAATAGGGGAATCGAGAACCATAGATTCAAGGTGAAGGGAAAAGGATTTAATAGGAATCTGAGGGGGAAATTTTTCACACAAGGGTGGTGGGTGTATGGAACAAGCTGCAAGAGGAGGTAGTTGAGGCTGGGACGGATGGTCCCAATGTTTAAGAAACAGTTAGACGGGTACATGGATAGGACATTTGTAGGGATATGGACCAAGTGCAGGCAGGTGGGACTCCTGTAGCTGGGACATGTTGGCTGGTGTGGGTAAGTTGGGCCGAAGGGCCTGTTTCCACGTGGTATCCCTCTATGGCTCTATGAATCTATGAGGTTCAACCTGTTTGATTCCTCACTGATCAAAGCAGCATAGCACAGTCTTGTTGAGGAGTGGGACAGGGTTATGGTTTAAAAATCCTTCTTTGATGAACACAATTATTTCCAAGGTTAGGAGAAAATCAGGGAAGACAGTTCATAAATAATGATTGAATCTTAGGGAGCCTCATGTCTTTGGCTCATCTTTGTGATCAGGAGTTTGGACACAAATTCCATGGACTGATGGTGGTGGTTCCATGGAGTGATGTTGAAGGCACCTTGGTTTTTAAACTACTGCATGAGGGTTCATCCCATCCATTCCTCTCCAATCACTAAAGCAGCCTCATGAACGAGTGGGGCAGCTTTATTGAGGCTCTAAGCTGCCAGACCAGATGCTTGTCCATCATCCCAACTTGAATATAAACAGTCACACAAGAATATCATGAAATGCACCCCAGAGTATGGAAAACTCTCAACATTTCTGTCTTGTTATTTATTAATTTATGAACTCTTCCAAACAGCTGCTCAGCAAAAGTTAACTCAAAGCTAGTTTACAGTACGTTTTTGAGTGCCAGATAACCTATGGTAATGTGAGACTTCCATGTTGCAACACTATTTTTTGAACGCAAATAAAATTGATTCAGAGGCTGGAGCACAACATTTCGGAGAATCTGGCCATCAATGACTCTAGGAACATGTTGGTCATAACATTAATCATGATTCCCACATGAATCATGATTTCCCCATACATTTTAAAGGTCCTCCAGCTTTTATCTGTTGTTCTTTCAGTGTCTATTTACATTGGAAGAGAAATTTGTTGGAGGCTGCACTCAAAATTCACCTTTAGATCCATGGAAAATTTAACAGATATCAGCTAATGTTTTACCTTCTTGGCAGAATTCCCTCATTCTGAATGTTTGCATTGACTGTTGGACAGATTCAGGATGTCTCACAGGCAGAGGAAATGTTGCCAAAAAGAGAAGAAGAAAAATCACTGCCATCAGTCCTGTTCCATGGAACTCAGGCCCAATTAAATGATCATGAAAATGCAACCAAAAACACAAGTCGCTTGGATTCAATCTTTATTCATGACCTCCTCCTAAATTTGGACACATTAAATAAATTAAGAGGGAGAACAAAAGAAATGTCATCACGCAGTGAGTTTGAAAGTTGTGGAAACAAGGAACTGCAGATGCTGGTTTACAAAAAACCCCCACAAAGTGCTGGAGTAACTTAGCAGGTCATGCAACATTCCTAGAGAACATGGATAGGTGATGTTTCAGGTGGGGATCCTTCTTCAGACTGATTGCATGTGCGGGGGGGGGGGGGGGGGGGGATAAATCTAGTAGAGAAGAAGAGGAGGACAAAGCATGGCAGGTAATAGATGAACACATGCAAGGGGGGTTCTTCACAGGTAGATAGTTGCTCAAAGGCCAGAGAAGAAAATAGGTGTGAGACAAAAGGATTGAAGAGTTGTAAATTGTGAAGCCAGATGAAGGAATGTAGGTGGAGGGGAGGGGAGAAATTTGGCGAGTCATGGTGCAGAATAGTTGAGTGGGAAAGAAAGGGGAGGGAGAGGCAGGGTTGTTTTGAGATTTTAAAAAAATCAGAGAAACCTTGGGTTGCAAGCCACCTGAGTGGAATTCTCTGGAATTAATGTCCAGGTTTACTAATTAAAGCAGAATCAATGTCAAGATTTGGGATTTGGTCGAATGAATATTTGAAGTAAAGGGGATTGAAAGGAACAATATTGGTAAATGAATGGAACTATTTGTTCATACGAAGGTGATCATTGCACAGACAGGGTGTAAGGGTTGAAAGGTCACTTTTCACTGTATGACTTTTATGAATTTCCAGAGCTTTAATAATTCACTGCTACTCACATATCATGAGGAACTGTAGTGATGGGGAGCTGATGGAAAGGTATCAACTTTGAATGAAAAAATATTAAAAAGGAGAAAATATACTCTTATTCAGATGGAAATGCACCATGTAGAATAAAACATGCTGACCACAAAGTTCCAGTTTTGCAACTAGCTCTGTGCTGAATTTACTTTGTCAGTTGGATATTAGCCAAGGACAGAACTGGATATAACTCATAGGTTATAAAAAAGTCAGATAAAAAGTTGGCCCTGCTTATAGAATCAGGCAGGCCACATTTTGGATTTTGTGGAAAACTACTATCTTGCTAAGTCATACAAACACCAGCAATATCTATTTCAGTAGCACTTTGAACATATTTAAATAGCCAAAAGTGATTTACATTTTCAAACAAACTTGGAATAAGTTGCCTTTGGTAGTTAAGGCTAATTACCAAAAGCTTTGCAAATGAAGAATGTTTTAAGAAGCATTCTAAGTAAGGGGAGAAAATAGGAAAAATTTAGAGCATTAACACCAGAGGGCAATGAGGTCTCCTGGCCGGTCCACAGCCCTAAGCCGCAGGCCTGGCTCCCTGGAGAGGGAAGCCTGGTGATCTGCTGGCCCCTGAAGATCAGGAACTGGAGGGGAGGATGGCAAGAGCTGGCAATGTTTGCGGATGCTGGACAAAAGGCCCATTAAGAAGAACCGGGGTGTCTTCCCTTCCGTACCCTCAATTTCAGCTGCAGCAGGTGCTCCCTGGAAAACAAGGGCTGAAGAGGCATCCTCAATAAGAATGGTGATATAGTTGTATAGTAGTTTATTTAGTATATTTGTTTGACGTATTATGGTGGAGAGTTTTGTTTTTATTTATTTCATACTGTAAATATTATTGTAAATAATTGATTAAATTATTTTGGTTAAAACAAAGGGCTGAAGAAGGCCATGCAAGGAGAGGGACGACTGCTCGCGGGACAACTGGAACAGAGGCATCGCCTGCAACGGGCCTTTGCTGCAGCTGGGGCGGAAAATGGTGCTAAAATGGCCCTTTTGCCAATGGACTCAGCTCTGTACATACTTTACTAACCGGGGGATTGTGCTGATATATGGTGATAGACTTGCTGACCTATACACACAAAAAAAGTATTTCACTGTATCTTGGTACACGTTATAATAAAGGAACCATGAAACCGTTGCAGCTAGTAAAATTGTAGCTATTAATATGAGTGGTGCACATTCAGGGGATTCCGCGCCTAACCTGAATGTGTACGCCACTGCCATGACTGACTTCATCAGCAAGTGCGTAGAAGACTGTGTGCCGACGAAGGCAATCCGAGTGTTCCCCAACCGGAAACCATGGATGAACCGTGAGGTACATTCACAGGTTAAGGCCAGGTCCGCTGTATACAAGTCAAATGATCCCGAGCAGTAGAAGAGGACTTGCTATTATCTCCACAAATCTATCAAGGATGCCAAGAGACAATACCAGGACAAACTTGAGTCCCAGTAGAATCATTTGGACACACGCAGAATGTGGCAAGATCTGAATACCATATCTGGCAGCAAGCAAAGTCAGGCAACATCACTGGTGACAGTGTGGCCCTACCTGATGAGTCATTGGTTATTTGGGGAAGAACTTTAAATTTTCATTAAGATTCTGCACAGGGATATAGAAAAATATCCAAAACACTGCACATCTTCACTGTGATATTGAGAATCTCAAACATCGGCGAGACCAAACGCAGACTGGCCGATCGTTTCGCGGAACACCTTCGCTCAGCCCGCGTGAACCAACCTCATCCATGGACACTTTAATTCTCCTTCCCATTCCTACACAGACCTTTCTGTCCTCGGTCTCCTCCATTGTCAGAGTGAGGCTAAACGCAAATTGGAGGAACAGCATCTCATATTTCGCTTGGGCAGCTTGCAGCCCAGTGGGATGAATATTGACTTCTCTCACTTCAGGTAGCCCCGGCATTCCTTCTCTCTCTTTTCGTCCCCCACTTAATTCGCACAGGCTTCTCATTTTCACCCTACAAACAGCTTACAATGGCCTGTTTCCTTTATCATCGTTACTTTTTTTGCATATCTTTCATTCGTTGTTCTTTATCTCTACGTCACCGTCTATATCTCTCGTTTCCCTTATTCCAAACCAGTCTGAAGGGCCTCGACCCGAAACGTCACCCATTGCTTCTCTCCAGAGATGCTGCCTGTCCGGCTGAGTTACTCCAGCTTTTTGTGTCTATCTTCGGTTTAAACCAGCATCTGCAGTTCCTTCTTACACATTTTGAGATTTCAGCTCAGAATAGTTCCTGTCCTGAAATTTCAAAGATTCCGGGACAGTAACCATTCACTATGCTGAGTTAGTTAATGAAACCAAGTCTTTTTTTTCTCTCCCTTGTTTGAGGAATGCGCATGAAGGTTCATTACTAAATCTTTAAACTTGCTAAATACGACAAATAATCTGACGCAAGCCCAGTCTGCGTAAATAAAAGATAGAACAGGCTGCCCTTGAAACCTCCGGGGATAAAAAACCAGACTTGATCCCACAACTCACAAACCCGAAGCAGTTGCCTGACAGTTTTGGAAGATGGAAACTGGAAGTTGGAGGACACGAGTAATCGTTGCAATTGTAACTTTACAGTTGGTTTATTCCAAGGTTGGCGAGATTAATGTTAGTCTGATGTGGTCTGGTCTGGTGCAAAAGAAAAAGGTGGAATAGGCAGTCCCTGGGCCACGAAAATGTTCCATTGCTGAGAACTGCTCGTAACCCGAATTTTCGTAAGTCGGAAGGGACAGAAACTGCGTGTGGGGGAGGATCAAAAAGCAGCCGTGTCGGGGCAGCGGGCTGGGGCGGGAGGAGTGGCCGCCAGCAGTGAGACTGCTCGGGACTCCCGTCCCATCGCGTCCCGTCTCGGCTCGGGTCGAGGGCGAGGAGAAGGAACGCGGAATTGCCCGGTTCCCACCCAGCAGAAGATACCTACAGCAGCCGGCAGATCTATCCCCACACGGACCTCCGAACCAAAGATACAACGGGCGCGGCGACTCAAACCTCTCATTCCTCGGCTCGGCCTCTTTACTGCAAATCACTCGATGCGCCTCACAAAACCACCTGTGAAGCTTTTCTATTAAGTTAAGGAAGTTTAACTTGTTTCAAGAATTGTTTAAAAACTCATCGGAAATATTCGTAAAGTTAAAAAAAACTAAATTAGGTTTTTTAGAGATCAAGGGCGGCCTGTATTTTTAAATACATATCTCTGCACCCCCCCCCCCCCCCCCCATTATTTGCTTAATGAATTGGCAAATGTGGTCCTCTGGCAAAGCGACCAGGAAGGTTCCAGACCATCAGGACCTAGGAATTTATCTGCCTTCAGTCCCAACAGTTTACCTAACACCATTTCCTGGCTAATGTGGATTTCCTTCAGTTCCTCCTTCCCACTAGATCCTTGGTACCCAAGTATTTCTGGGAGATTGTTTGTGTCGTAATGAAGACAGAACCAAAGTACTTGTTTAACTGTTCTTCCATTTCCTTGTTTCCCATTATAAATTTACCCGTTTCTGACTGTAAGGGACCTATATTTGTCTTCACTAATCTTTTCCTCTTCACATACCTATGAAAGCTTTAATAGTCAGATTTTATATTCCCCGCAAGCTTTCTTTCATGCTCTATTTTCCCCCTCTTAATTAACCTCTTTATCCTCCTCTGTTGAATCCTAAATTTATTCCTGTCCTCCGGTTTGCTGCTTCCTCTGGCCAATTTATATGCCTCTTCCTTGGATTTAACACTATCTCCAATTTCCCTCGTTAGCCACGGTTGAGCCACCTTCCCCGTTTTATTTTTACGCCAAACAGGGATGAACAATTGTTGTAACTCATCCACGCAATCTTTAAATCTTTGCCATTGCTTATCCACCGTCAACCCTTTAAGTATCATTTGCCTGTCTATCCTAACCAATTCCTGTCACATTCCATTAAAGTTACCTTTCTTTAAGTTCAAGCCCATTGTCTCTGAATTAACTGTGTCACTCTCCATCTTATTGCAGAATTCTACCAAATTATGGTCACTGTTGTCCAAAGGGCGTTGCACAACAAGATTGCAAACTAATCCTTCCTCATTGCACAATACCCAGTCTAGGATGGCCTGCCCTCTAGTTGGTTCTACATATTGGCTTAGAAAACCATCCTGTATACACTCCAAGAAATACTCCTCCTCAGTGTTGTTACCAATTTGGTTGGCCCAATCTATATGTAGATTAAAGTCGCATCAATAATCAGATTACACCCCCCCCCCCTATCAATGATTGAATGAAAATGTACAAGGTATGATTATACTAAAATAGTGGCATCTTCGTTGGCATGAATGAATTGGGCTGAAGTGCCAGTTTCCATGTTGCACGACTCTATGAAATTTTGGGGGTGAGGTAGGGTTTGGGTCACTAGATGTTCGAATGAGTAGAAATTATAAAGAGAAAGAGTAGTAAGTTCAATCTATTTCAGACTGCAAATCCCATGCTGTGCACAGACCTTGTATGCACAGAACAAATAGTGCAGGATGTACTTTGCTTGGTATTTAATGCTATTGGTTGTGCCTGATGGCCTCTTGTGCGTGTGCATGTCATTGGCACAGAGAAGCTGGGAAAACAACTCAGAATAGACTTGAGGCCCACTGTACTGGATTGTGTTCAGTACTTAGATTTTTTATGTTTTTCCACCACACGATGTACAAAAGAAATTGCACAATGCAATAGATTTACAAGTCCGATTTGTTGTTTATAATAGATTTTACCTATTTTGTTTTGGGATGAGAATCTCAATAATCACAACAAATGCACTGGAGATGTACTGAATGTGGATTAAAATAAATTGGTATCAATGGATTGATGGCCTATTGTGATTCGCATTAGGCAATTTCCACCAATACAAAAACAATTTACACAATTTATTCAGTAGGATTTGGCCCGACCCCATTTTATAGAGCGGTATCATTAAGCTAGGGCTGGTCGTATTAACATTTCTCTTACTACATGGAGATTTGCTGAATATTTGTACTGCTCTTGCACACATCTTGAGATTTACAATTGAGAACATCTCTGATGCACAAGATTGGAATATGTATTCTGGAATCTTTCAATAATTATATTTAATCCAGAGCATTCAACTGCTAAAGTAAAGAAGTATGTTTTTAATGTGGCTTCTCCTAATATTCTGCACAATGTGAACCAGAAGGCCTTGGAAACCATAGGTGTAAAATACTATATTGCAATTTAGGTGGATTTCCACATGTGTAAATCCTACAATTGGAAAAAAAAATCCACATGAAATCAAGCACAATTATCTGAAAGAATGCAATGCAATTATAACAAATTAATTCCCCGTGTGATTTTTGAATCATGGCCACTCGTGACCACTCCTTCAGGGTTTTGTGCAGTATGGATGAACATTGAGTTTTTTTCTCCTTTATGCTTCTAAAATGTGCTTCTGTTATATTATTGAGTTTCCAGCTGCTTCCAAGTGGTCTGTTCACCAGTAATCTAAAGATGTTGACTGCCACAATCCTCCATCATGATCGAAAGATACGTGAACTTCTCTTGTGATCAATGGATGCATGTTTCTTAATCTGTTACATTCTAACCAGAGAGCAGAGAGAATGAACTAATTTACAGCCATCAATTATAAATTTAATCTGTTCATTTATTTGTAGATTTTATTTATTTTTCATTTTTTAATTATCCGGTATGTCTTTTTATTTCAAGTTGGATACAATGCCCATCCCGAATGAAGTTTCTCAGAAGTCCCCTGTTCCTCGACGTCTTTCCCGGAACACTCCCTTCTGGAGGATGGTCACTGGCAGTAAACCTGTTCAAGCCACCTGTCAGCATGATTATGAGTGTAGCACAAAAACTTGCAGGTAAAACCGGTGTGTGATCATTATTATGGGAACAAATTGTATTCTTATACATAATCTTCAGCATATTGTGTAACTGCTTTCAGACTTGGAAATTATGCACATGGTGTGCCACCTGTAGATTAGCCATAAATATTAAAACAACTTTCATGCAAGGCTTGACTGCAAATGTGCAGATGCCTCCTATCCCTTTGTTTAAAGGTTGATGGCTGCAGATGTGATACCATGAAAAATTTACGATACATTTATATTCTGTTTTAATTAAGCCATTTTTTTCAACTACAATACAGCATGGAAATGAGCTCTTCGACCCAACTCATCCATGCAGATCAAAATGTCCATCAAAGCTAGTCCCATTGCTGCATTTGACCCATATCCTCTCAATCTTTTCTGTCCACATACCTGCCTAAATTTATTTTAAATACTCAGGCATCTCGTTCCATATATGTCCCATTCCCTGTGTGAAAAGGTTACAACTCAGGTTCTTATTAAATCTTTTCCCTCTCACAACTTATGCCGACACCACCTCTGGCCCAGGCTCCAGGCCGGTCCGACCAACCTTCACCGACAGGCCAGGGTGCCAACGTCAGCCCATTCAACCTCCCCGGCTGCTTCCAGACTGGACCTATTGCTGCCACGACCGGCCCACACAGCTTCCTCAGCCGCTTCCAGGCCCGGTCTACCGCTACCGCCAATCCTTACCTGCACTCCGGCCGTCCAAGAGCTACAACCAATGATTTTGCTAATTCTCACCTTTCCCTCGGCCACCAGCAGGCCAGGGCCGTCAATTCACCTGGACTCCAAGCCCAGTTCCAGACTGAGAATATGAAGAAGGTGTCGACTCTAAAAGTCACCTATCCATGTTTTCCAAAGATGCTGCTGAGTTACTCTGCCCTTTGTGTCCTTTTGTGCTTTAACCAGTATCTGCAGATGTTTGTTTCTACTACGTAAACAATGATAATTCTTTACTCGGTTATAGCGGACAATTGGTAATAACAGTCACAAATTTCTCCCCCCCACCATCACAATGGTCCATTATAACAAGATTTGAAATATTATGTAGTTTACGGTATTGGCTGAATCATTTTGGTAGGATTATTTTGCTGAGCAGAAATATGTTGTCATTTGTGCTTGTACAAAATGGCTGTTTTATGAGTTCAAATGTAAACATCAGGTGAGCCTATTCAGTGGCAAATATGGTGCTACCGGTAAAAAAACGTTAACGGTTTCTTGGTAAAGAAAAAGTAACTTTTATCGCTATCTTTGTTTGAAAACAAAGTGATGTTGGAAAATAATAAGGAATTGCTGAAGGTCCTCTTCAATTGTAGGAAATCCAATAAGTGCTTCACATTCTCATGTATAATCCATGTTTCTGCATTTCACAGGGCCAAACAGTGTACACATTCTAAATTTGTGGCTTGAGGAAATATTGTCCTTGTATAATCCATCAAGATGAAATAAATTAAGAAAATTAAATCAGGATCAAGAATGAAGTCTATCTACTCAACTGTTTTCCTTCACATTTATGTTCTGCAAATAAAAACTTTGCATCAAATCATTCTCGCCTGGACTAGCTGCCAGAATTGCCACTGCAGTCTTCTCATGCTTGTACTTATTTAGCACAATATGGAAGAGCAACTTTACTATTTTTGAAGCATTTTGGAAAGGTTCAGTGGTCCAAAACAACATGGGGTTCAATTATGGAAATGTGTCATCACATAGAATGTCCTGGACGATATCCGAGAACCAGGCGACATGGGTTTAAGGTGAGGGAGGAACGAATTAAAAGGTACCCGAGGGGCAACTATTTTATACAAATGATGGTAAGTGGCACGGTAATGATGGCACGGTAGCGCAGCGGTAGAGTTGCTGCTTTACAGCGAATGCAGCGCCGGAGACTCAGGTTCGATCCTGACTACGGGTGCTGCACTGTAAGGAGTTTGTACGTTCTCCCCGTGACCTGCGTGGGTTTTCTCCGAGATCTTCGGTTTCCTCCCACACTCCAAAGACGTACAGGTTTGTAGGTTAATTGGCTGGGTAAATGTAAAAATTGTCCCTAGTGGGTGTAGGATAGTGTTATTGTACGGGGATCGCTGGGCGGCACGGACTTGGAGGGCCGAAAAGGCCTGTTTCCGGCTGTATATATATGATTATATGGAACAAGCTGCCAGAGGAGGTAGTTGAGGCTATCACAACATTTAAGAAACATTTAGACAGGTACATGGATAAGATAGGTTGAGAGGGATATGGGCCTTACGTAAGCATGTGGGGCAAGTGTAGTTGGGGCATGTTGGTCGGGATCGGCAAGTTGGGCCGAAGGGCCTGTTTCCACACTGATTGATTCTTTGACTCTATATCCAACCCTAGAAATGATTGAAATTCCAGGACACTATCCCTAAAACAAGAGATCAGGCAAGTTCAAAAAGTGTGCTGAGAAATATGTGAGCTTCTAAGTAGTATAGGTTAAGGCAATAGCTTTAAGTATTTTTTTATTCAGCATTAGTACCTTGTCATAAAGTTTTCAAAATTCAGTCATCCAAAAGTAATTTCACATTTTCTACTTTGATATTTTGTTATATTGTAATCAAAAGCACTTATTTCAATAGGTGGACACAATATGCTGGAATAACTCAGCGGGACTGGCAGCATCTTTGGAGAGAATGAATGGGTGACGTTTCGGGTCGAGACCCTTCTTCAGACTCTCTGAAGGGTCTCGACCCGAAACATCACCCATTCCTTTTCTCCAGAGATGCTGCCTGGCCGCTGAGTTACTCCAGCATTTTGTGCCACCTTTGATTTAAACCAGCATCTGCAGTTCTTTCCTACACACTAATCTCAATACTTTGGCCTGGAAATAAAAATATTTCAATTGTACTCAACTGTTCTTCTTCTTCTTTCGTGTCCATCATCCATATTTAAAATGTTGACATCGCTGTCATCGTCCGTCCTGAAAAGGACGCAAGCTTCCGACGACAATCAGTGGGAGCCATCACTTGTTGCAATAGATGATGGTGGTAGCAGAATTAGCTCAGGAGACTTCCAGTTTCCAGCCAACTTAACTGTAAAATCTCTCTACCACTTTGAATATTTTGTTTTCATAGTGTATTTTAGTTATGGATGACTCGGTATTCCTCTTTTGTTCAACTAGATTGTCCCAATTTCATTGTTTTTGAAATATTAAACAAAAGTATTCATTTTCCTCTGTCCCTCTCTTCCCCTCCCCTTCCCAGATCTCCGTCTTCCTGTCCACCAATATCCTTCCTTTGTCGTCCCGTCCCCCCACACCCCCGCTGACATCAGTCTGAAGGGTCTCGACCCGAAACGAAACGTCACCCATTCCTTCTCTCCTGCCAGATGCTGCCTGACCTGCTGAGTTACTCCAGCATTTTGTGAATACCTTCGATTTGTACCAGCATCTGCAGTTATTTTCTTACACTTCATTTTTAAAGGTGCACAACTAATAAAACATAAATAACAAAGAGTAAAAAGGGAACTAATCAAATTAAATTATAATGTTATTTCTACCAGGCATTCCAGTCCTCTTGGAGCCTGAACAATTAATAAGGGCACTGGTGGACACCATTACCCAGTTGGTGTACAAACAATAATTCACACTATTTCTGTTTCAAGGGAAGAGTCTTGGAGACACAGTACACTTGGTGGTGCAGCTGGTAGAGCGGCTCCCTCACAGTCCCAGAGTCAGTGGTTTGATCCTGACCTCGGGTGCTGTCTATGTGGAACTTGCACGTTCTCCCTGCGACCCCACGCGCAGTGCCCACGCGCCCAGCACGTGGAGGAGCGAAGGCCGGGCATGCGCAGTAACGGCAGGCGCAGGGACCGTGGTGCGCAGGCGTAGTGAGCGGAGCGCCCCCTGGCGGTGGTTGGCAGGGCCGGTGGGCGGGGCGACTCGGTGCCAGCGAAGTCAGCGGCAGTTTCTGCCCTGGGCAGCAACAGGTGGCCGCGGCAGAGGGGGTAGTGTCAGGCTGCTCGGTCGGCGCGGGTGCAGGGGGATTGCCGTGCAGCCGGACAGCAGCTGCTGAGCCCCATGATGAGGAGCCGCAGTAACTCCGGGGTGCGGTTGGACTATTACGCCCGGCTGGTGAGCAGCACCATCCTGTGCCATCAGGTGGGTAATTGCCGGCAAGCCGACAGAGGAAGAGGGTCTCCCTTCAAGTAACCCAGGCTTGGTGACCAAGACTCACACGTTAAACAGCCCGCGGCTCCTTGAAACTCATTCGTGAAACTTATCCGTTGGCTTCGAGCCAGTTTCACAATGAAATCTTAGTTATGAAACGAGTCACTGCAGATGAAAACAGACTGTTCTCTTTCATGAGAGTTTGACAGTTCATAACTTGTGCCAGGCAGCCCGCAACCGCAGCAGGTCGAACTGGCGAGCGTTGAATCTTTGCTAGATGCTTTTTTCTCATACCTGGGTCTGGGTGAATGGATGTAGTTTTCCTCAAAAGATTGATAATGTCAGCAAACATTCCAGTACCAGTGCCTGCTTAGAATTTGGGAAGTTTTGGAAGACATGTAATAATTGTCTACCTTTTAGATATATAAAGGGTAGAGTGAGACTGAAGCCGAGGTAGGCTGGCGTTCTATCGCATTCAGATCATTTCTATTTTATGTGCTACCAAATTTTAAAAGTTTTTAAAAATAGTTTATTCACAAAATGCTGGAGTAACTCAGCAGGTCAGGCAGCATCTCAGGACAGAAGGAATGGGTGACGTTTCGGGTCGAGACCCTTCTTCAGACTCAATAGTTTAGTCTGAATTAGAAATCAGGTACTCCGGCAGCATACATGGAGAGATGATTAATGTTTTAGCCTAATGACTTTTCATCAGAGTTAGAAAAGGTTAGAAATAGACATTTATTGTTATTATGAGGAAGGGGAAGGATGGCAAGAATATTAGTGACCGGGGTGTCTCTCAAGGGAAACAATGCTTGTTGTAAGGAGGTGATGAATGAAAATAGTGAAACAAACATATGAAAAACATTTAAAATAAGACACAAAGTGCTGGTGTAACTCTGGGTCAGGCAGCATCTCCGGAGAACATGGATAAATTATGTTTCGGGTCTGAATCCTTCGGATTTCTCTCTAAAAAAATTATTTGTCTGAAGAAGGATCCCGATCTGATGAAATGTCACTTAACCTTGTCCTTCAGAAATGCTGCCTGACCTGTTCAGTTACTCTGGCACTTTGTGTTTTGCAAAAGAAAAATATTGTTTGGATTGTGAGTTACAAAACACTGAAATGAAACATGATGTTAAAATGCTCAGGAAGTTTGGCAGCATCTGTGGAAAGGGAAAAATAGAGTTAATGTTGCAGTTAGATGAGTTTGCATCAGAACTATCCTGTCCCCATCCTCTTCTGTGCAACTTAAAACATGTTTCATTTCTAATCTTCTCTAATTTGGAAGCAATGTCTTAAATCTAAAACACTAATTCAGTGTCTCTCAACAGATTTTGCCTGACCTATTTATGTCATTTTCTGTTTTTATTTCAGATTTCTAGTTTCTGCAACTATTTGTTTTTTAATATCTGGATTGTTACTACAGTACTAAATTACTACATTTTTGTGTGCATCACCCAGTAACTATAATGTAGAACTGAGGGGGTGAATGAAAAGTTGATCTATTTTGAAGATGTCAGCTGAGGGAAGACAGGTGGAAAGAAATAACAATTATCCACCTTCAAGTTGTGTCAGCTGATGTTTAACTGCCTTGAATTCTAGCAGAGTTGGTGAGGGGCTTTGTTTGTATGTACATTCTAAAGGAAACCAGCCAATAAATTTGCCAGGTTATCGCTGGGAATCCTTCCGAGCTGAACGTGATGTTGCACTCACCCTGAGAGCACATAAATGCATCTTACACCTCTGAAATAATAATTTAAACTATTATTTAATCGAGCATACTCCTTCCCTTGTGCACTCTGCCCCCATTCCGAACCACTTATCCATCTTTTGCTGAAGGCACTTGTAATCTGTAAAAATGTGCTTCTTTTTAAATTGTAGTAACATACAATTTAGAACAGGTGGGAAGTATGAACTTGTTTTTAGTTGTTGGTTGTGTCCACTGGTTGAGAGCTGACCCTGCAGCAGTGATCAGTTACATGGTGAATTAAAATAGACTTAATTAGAGACATGTCGTAATATACAGGTTCTTGACATTTCAAAAATTTCCGTTTGATAACCATGTGGGAAAACAGTTCTGATTGGAACATTTCTGCATACTTCATCCCCTTTCAATAATGCTAAAGAAAAAAAGAAATTATAATTAGAAATGTATTTAATTCAAAACTGATTTTCAGTCATTTTACTTCTGATTTTCTTTTTAACTGTTGACGTTTCATAGCTATCATATCACTTTGTTTTTCTCTCATGTTAGATCTGTTCGTGTTCTCTTCCCTCCTTTATGATTGTTGTCCCAGAGTTGCACAGTTCACAAAATGATATTAGATGAAGGCTAAATATATACCATGAAGTTTAACCACTACTTTAAGTTCATCTTTTGTGGATTCCTTTTCCAAAGTAGTCAACAATTGAACTATTAAGCTGAAATCCATGTCAAATTTATACATGCTATTAATCGGTATTTAATTGTAGTTAAGGTAGAAACAGAAAGCTCCAAAATGAACCGTCCATATTATTAAAACAAGTTAGAAGATAGAATGGTACAGCACAAGAACAGTCCTTTCGGCCCACAATGTCTGTGCCGAACATGATGCCAAGACCTACTCTTCACAGCCTGCACATTAATCATATTCCTCCATTTCCTGCAAACCCAGATGCCTATCAAAACGTTGCTAATATAAAACATGTGAGCAGATGAATTTAAATTGATTTACTTTTTCAGTGTTAAGATTTATATACATGTATTTTCACCATCCACATAGAGAACTTTCTGTCAAAGCATTAAAAATAGTCTCCTTGGTGGAAGATATGAAGGTGGAACAGACAATGGCTATCTGTGCCCTGTGATTTGCAGAATAATATCACCACTTCCAACCAACATATGGGTACATGTGAAAAGATATGCTTGGTTATCTACCTGTCTATCTAGTTTTCTTTTCTCTTTGCTCACCGTCCCCTACACGGTTCCATTTGTCAATCTTCCCCTCCCCGTCTGTTCTACCTATCATTTACCAGCCTCTATCCAAACCTCCTCTCTACACCCCTCATATTGCTATATACAGTCCATCTTTCTTCTTCTCCTTCAGTGCACTCAACCCAAACTGTCAATACAGCCTTTGGTCCACTGGTGCTGCTTAACCTGCTAAATTCTTCCAGCATTCAGTTTCTTGTTTTAGATGCCAGCATCTACAGTATGCTTTTTTCAAACAACAGCAAATGTTCTCTCTTGCCAGATGTCATGTTTCTGGGAAAGACATAAACCTCAGATGAAAATCCAAATGCTAATGTGGGGAAAGCAGGCAAATTCTGCTCCATTCCCTTAAAATAAATTTAGATGATAAACATATTCAGTATCCATCCATTCAGAATTTCAGTGACTATAACATTCTGCATTCCACTTATCTTGCTGTTCTGTAAAAAAAAGAAACTTACTTTTAACCCGTATAACAAATTTGTAATTGGCAGAACTAATGCAAAGTGGCAACAACCCTTCTGCATCTAATTCAGCTCTAAGCTTAAAACCTTTACTGTATTTTATAGTCCTTGTAGCAGAAATACTTTATTTATTTAGACATGGTCTTCCATTAACATCCTTAAAGATTATACTTTTCCAGGGTGAAAAGATGCTGCTCTCTAAGTTAATCATAATGAAAAGTTTTTGAGAAATTTTGAACATATAGTTGCATCAATTTTCAAGTGAGTTATTGTTTGAACAGCACTTATGTAATTTTAATGTTTAGTTTTTGAATGTATTATAGCTTAACTTTTGTCCTGCTGCTTTCCCCACACCACATATTCAACTAGAATTGAAATATTGTTTTCACTTTTGATGTTGTTCAGCACTGTTAATATTATTTCTATTAATCCAACTTAGATAATAGTATAAAGATAGTGAATAATTTTGAATGACCGAACAGCAAAGGTTTTTCTGCTGGGATGGTTTTGTTTTTCTTTGTTTGCTGGGCAAGGGGAAAAGACAATAAATCTGCATATTGTACAATTTTATGACTGCATGGCTCACAAATGAAAGGCGTGCATAACACCTGCTCTCTTTGTCTAGCTATCAAATGGTAATTGCCTGGTAATAGATATATTCTGGCAGAATACAAATTTTAGCAGTACAATTGTTATTGTATTGCATTGTTAAGACATTTTTCTATGACTTAATGTGCAGGCATCCAATACTCAATTTAGTTCAAACAATACTCCCTTTAGTTCAAACAATTCAATAGATCATTAAATAACCTTAGTTGACATACATTTGATTATATCAAGGAACATCCTTCGCACCATTTGATTGCAGTAAAGACAAGATAATTCTAGAGATGTGGGATGAAGCACACGTTGAGAATGCATGGCTGGGTCCAAATAATTCTAGTAAATGTTACTGTAATAATGCATTCTGCCATTGGAAAATATTTTTATTTCTAACTCATTTAATTTTTCATTTTAAGGCAGTTTTGTTAAAAAATAAAACATTCAATTAGGAAGTTAGAATATTGTCATAAATGTGCTTTTTTGTGGCAGTTTTGGAATTCAATGCTATGCAAATAAATTTGAGTGGAAATTTGAGGGAAAGCATGTTTTCAAACCTTTGCTATCAGGGGTGTCATTTGCTTTTGGTATATCACTGATTGCTTTAAAAAAAAGATAGTCTAGCCCAGAATGGCAGGATTGGAGAGAGTATTATGGTTGGCCTCAGTGTTTGGTTGAGAGAAGGAAAAAAGTTTATTTCAGATTTCCTTCCATTGATCAATAGCTCGTGACTTCAATTGGAAATTGTTGTGCTCCCCAAGGAAATAAGATTGTGTTCCATATTGCATGCATGGTTTAGAAAAGTAAAGTGCCCTCCATAATGTTTGGGCCAAAGACCCATCATTTATTTATTTGCTTCTGTACTCCATAATTTGAGATTTGTAATAGAAAAAAAATCACATGTGGTTAAAGTGCACATTATCAGATTTTAATAAAGGCCATTTTTATACATTTTGGTTTCACTATTGAAAAATTACAGCAGTGTTTATACACAGTCCCCCCATTTTAGGGCACCATAATGTTTGGGACACAGCAATGTCATGTAAATGAAAGTAGTCATGTTTAGTATTTTGTTGCATATCCTTTGCATGCAATGACTGCTTGAAGTCTGCGATTCATGGACATCACCAGTTGCTGGGTGTCTTCTCTGGTGATGCACTGCCAGGCCTGTATTGCAGCCATCTTTAGCTTATGCTTGTTTTGGGGGCTAGTCCCCTTCAGTTTTCTCTTCAGAATATAAAAGGCATGCTCAATTGGGTTCAGATCGGGTGATTGACTTGGCCACTCAAGCATTGACCATTTTTTAGCTTTGAAAAACTCCTTTGTTGCATTAGCAGTATGTTTGGGATCATTGCCTTGCTGTAGAATGAACCGCCTGCCTATGAGTTTTAAGGCTTTTGTTTGAACTTGAGCAAATAGGATGTGTCTATACACTTCAGAATTCATTATGCTACAACCATCAACAGTTGTATCATCAATGAAGATAAGTGAGCCAGTACCTTCTGCAGCCATACATGCCCAGGCCGTAACACCCCCACCACCGTGTTTCTTCGTCTCATCTGTCCACAAGACCTTTTTCCAGAACTGTGGTTGCTCTTTTAAATACTTCTTGGCAAACTGTAACCTGGCCATTTTGAGGCTAACCAGTGGTTTGCATCTTGCCTCTGTATTTCTGTTCATGAAGTCTTCTGCGGACAGTGGTCATTGACAAATCCACACCTGACTCCTGAAGAGTGTTTCTGATCTGTCGGACAGGTGTTTGGGCATTTTTCTTTATTATAGAGAAAATTCTTCTGTCATCAGCTGTGGAGGTCTTCCTTGGCCTGCCAGTCCCTTTGCGATTAGTAAGCTCACCACTGCTCTCTTTCTTCTTAATGATGTTCCAATATAGTTGATTTTGGTAAGCCTAAGGTTTGGCTGATGTCTCTAACAGTTTTATTCTTGTTTCTCAGTCTCATAATGGTTTCTTTGACTTTCATTTGCGCAACTTTGGTCCTTATGTTGATAAACAGCAATAAAAGTTTCCAAAGGTGATGAAAAGACTGGAGGAAAGAGTCGGGGCTGAGAGCTCTCTTATACCTGCATTAAGGAGGCATTTAAATACCCTTGAGCAATTATAAACACCTGTGAAGCCATGTGTCCCAAACATTATGGTGGTATAAACACAGCTGTAATTTCTACATGGTGAAACCAAAATGTATAAAAGTTGCCTTTATTAAAATCTGACAATGTGCACTTTAACCACGTGTGATTTTTTTCTATTACAAATCTCAAATTGTGGAGTACAGAGGCAAATAAATAAATGATGGGTCTTTGTCCCAAACATTATGGAGGGCACTGTAAGTGCTTGGACGTTGAAGCAATATGCAAAGATGTGGGGGAACAAGGATACAGTAAGACTATAATACAAGTGTATATGGTTGTGTCACCTTTCAGCAATGTCAGAGAGGCTACATCACTTTTGAACCTGTGTGGATGCTATATAGCTCTTCTTAAATAGCTACTCCTTTATCTCAGATTTGTCTAACATTATCTCTCATCTCAATAATGGATGAACAAAAACCTACAACAACATTTTCCTGATCTATTATCATTGATCCCAGCACAACCGCACTTTGTCGACCTCAGTTTCCATCTCATTGAGTTGGCTGTAGCTGTGTTAGATGTTTTGAAAGGTTGGTGTTATTTTTTAAATGAAGTTAGATTTACATCCATTTACCCCGTCTATATTTACTACTGCCCTATTCCACTTAAAATGCCAAGTTGTATCTCTGCCTCAGATAATTTGTTACCAAAGCATTCATCTTTGTTTTTGTTATTTCTATCCTTGACTATTCCAATGGTCTTCTGGGCATCTTTCACTGCATAAACTTGAGCTCATCCAAAACTCTGGTACATGTATTAAGATATGTTTCATTCACCCATTACATTTTCATTTGGTCCATTATATCGAGTCTCACACTAGCAGTCACAAAATCTGTTTTCAAGTCTCTCCATGCCCTTGCACCTGTGCCCATCTCTATTGCATTTATCTAACCCAAAAATATAGCTTTTTCTCCTTAGATTCTGGTCTTTGTGATTCTGGTTTTAAGTTTTAAATGAACTAGAGTATTTATTTACAATAAAGGTAGCATGTAAATCTAAATCATTATTTTAGTGCCAGTGAAGTCTTGGTTAATTTTAGATTAAAAAGCTGTTTGACCAGCAGGAAAGTTACATTGAAGGATGAATATAATAGTTTGATCATAAGAGTTGGCGATATGCGTATGTGGTGGTGTGGGGTGCAGAGAAAGGAAATCATGATTGAAGTTAACTGTATAAATTGTGAAGGCATTTTAAACACACTGGCCTTTCGTGCACACCCTTTTGAACTGTGGCATTTAGCCGTCAAGAGAGGTTTAATGGTACATTTGGGTACCCCATTTCCCTGCCCACCACCCCACCTCGTTCTCCTGTATTCCTTTCTTCCTGTATAATACAATAGACCGTTTAATCCACGATATTTCCTTTTATCCTTTTTTTCCCCATCAAATGTTTCACACACCCACTGAAGAACAACACTACTGTCGTTTGTGAAGATGGATTCAAAATATTCATTAATAACCTAACCAACCCTCTCTATCTCCACACATAGGTTACCCTTTTGTCCCTAAGAAGGTTTTGTTCTTTGCTAGTTATCCCCTTTCTCTACATGTTGTTATTAAATGCTTGGATTTTTCTTTAATCCTATTTGCCAGTACCTTTTCTTACCCTGTCATTAATTTCTAATTTCACTTTTAATTCCATTCCAGTACTTTGTGTCCTTCTTGTTAATTGATATGGCACTATGTATTTGTTGCTTAAAACCTATTCATAATCTTTTCTCCTTTTGTGTAGCATTCTGTAACTGGATTACTGCCTGCCACTGCTGATCAGCAGAATGCTTGGGTGCGTGATAACGTGTACAGCATCCTGGCTGTCTGGGGTTTGGGAATGGCCTATCGCAAAAATGCTGATCGCGACGAGGATAAAGCAAAAGCTTATGAGCTCGAGCAGGTAAGTAGCGGCACATAGCATTTCTGGCAGTTCTTTTTACTAAAGAGGGAAAATACTTTTCACAAAACATAAATTTGTTTATTTTTTCCTTGCTTTTACTGGCAGTATCACGAGTATAAGAAATTAATAATGACCAGATAATAAAATTATTATTCATGTACAAGTACAGGATTACTTTCATTTGCCTACTATATTGGTAAGGAACCATTATTTTTACACTTTCGATTGGAATCTATCCTCTATTTATTGCAACGCAATCCTGATTCACTGACGTAGGTTTGTGATCTCTTACATGTTGGCTACTCTTGAATGTGATCTGGTTATGCTGGAAATTTCCTTATATTAATCTTCCAAAATGTAGTCATTTTTTCCAGTATTCTATCATTATTGAGGCTTAATTAATTCTTGTCAGACTGTCCGATGAATATTGTGGAGAGAAGGAACTTAATGCTGGCATGGGATTTCATCATACAAAGACAAAAAAATGCATTGTTAGAAAGGTAATATTCAGTGGCTCTAGAACAATACTGAAGAAACTATGATGAAACTGCACATTGATATTGAGATGCTACAATTGCAAATTTCTGGGATAGTAATAGTGCTGGGGAAATCAGCCACGATTCCTATTGTTGAATATCAAGTGGGTGTAAAAATGAGGCGTCATTCTGCTTCAGTGTATCTGAATAATTTGTTCCGGGTCCACATGAATAATGGTTACTTGAAAGAAGATTCTCAAAAACATTCAAGCATCCATTATGGGAAATTATTGGAAAAAACTTGGAGAAGAGATTATATATTTACAGTAATGCACAAACTCCATACTCCTCACCCCATCCTACTGTGCCGACATTTAGCTTTGCTCCAATGGGACTTATTTACATAAAAACCCATCATGTTTACACCACTTAGGATTGATAATATTGAGAAAAGCAAGCAAAGGTTAGTTAAACATTTCTGAAAAGCTTCTGGAAATTAGCTATGTGGTTAGATATTCTTGTTTAATTTATCAAAATATGTTTGCAGTGTGAGTGAAACATTTTATTGGACCGACTGAGTGATTGTAACTTAATCTCTGAACAGTTTGAAAATGTCATGTGAAAGCTGAGGTTGGTGCAACAGTGCCAAAAAAGAGTTGCAAAGGGTCATGACTTGGTAGGAATTGCTGACTGCATATTAACATGCACTGGTTTTAATTTCATCTTCCAGAGTGTGGTGAAACTGATGCGTGGATTGCTGCACGCTATGATGAAGCAGGTACAAGATCATTCCAGGTTTCATATCATATCTTGTGCATGTAAAGTGATTAGTCACATTTAGCATTTTGAATTATTCCAACTTGATCTAGCAGTGTATTTGAACTACTTAAAAAAATAGCAAATGTCATGTTTTTCATCTGACAAACATATTTGGAATATTTAATCCTTGTTTGCATCCTTTAAAAATATTTTACTGTTTTTATGTATTCTCTTTAAAATCAAAGTTGGGAAAATTTAACACTGAATCATGATTTGTTGATCCTTTATTCTCAATTTGGACAAATATTTTGGAGTGAATGGAGGTATGAAATATTATAACCCAGTGAAGTGATTACCAGTCTTAACCACTATAACATAATTTTTTACCTTCTGCTGAAGAGATTCTGTGATTCTCTTGAAGATACAGCAGCCTTTTGGTATCTTGCCCAAGATGTCTTTTATCTTGGATAAGTGTATGCAGAAGATGTGCAGACCTTTTGGCTTTGGGAAATGTCACATCTTATTGGTCCTTGGTGTTTGTGTGCACTTTTCCTGGGAGTCGCTGGATGGTCTGAATTGTTCTTCCCTCCTAAAACGCGGAACAGGAAGCTAATTCTATGAGCTCATTTGCTGTATATTGTGATCTGTCTTGAGGCATTTCACTGCATTTGAACAATTGGTTGCCAATGCAAGATATTAGATCAATGTGTACATCAGTCAGATAAATAAAGTGAAATATACACTATGCAGGTAACAAATAAGGTTTGTTTTAGCAGACTTCCTTAAGTCAATTTTATCCATATGTCGGAATGTACACAAAAAACATTTGACATGGGAACCATACCTTGGTAACCAGTTTGTAATAAATTACATCAAAAACACAAGAATGATAGGAATTGCTAAAAGTGGGGAGAGAGAGAGAGGAAACTAGTTTTGCTGCTCATAAGAACAAATGTATATACGCATATTTGACTTTGGAGTTGAGTAATAATATTATGGGAGTTTGTTTATATGTAGAGGAGTCTCTAAGTTAGACATTCATAACCCCATGAATAGCCTGTAAAATGTTGATCAGTAGGAAGGTGTCAGCATTGTGTGTTGTGTGTATTACTATATTTTGCCAATGCAAATAATACAACTTTTTATACACGTAGATGAATAAAGTTGAAAAATTTAAGAAGACCTTGAGCACAAAGGATGCACTTCATGCAAAATATGACAATGCAACATGTGACACAGTGGTTGATGATGATCAATGGGGCCACCTGCAGATTGATGCCACCTCCCTTTATTTGCTTTATCTTGCACAAATTACTGCATCAGGTAAGTAGATCTGATATTTCTCCCGAGTATGGGCATGCCACTTGACAGTTTCAAATTAATGATGATTGTAATTCACCAGTTCTGGTGTAATATTGTATTGTAATACAATAATTGTATTCACCAGCAATTTGTAGAGTTAATTTTTGATATCATAATTGCATGCAATTAACATAGGAAGTTTAATTGGCAATGAGATTTAATTTGGACATTCTTGTATTTCATTTTCTTCAGGTGACTGTTTACTTTCATTCATAATTGTGAACCAGTAATACTGCATTATCATCAAACTTTTCCCGATGAAGTACTGATGAATACTTTTAAAGGGGTTATGTTCCCTCACTGAACAGGCCTCAAACATACTGTAGTTGTGGCATTTGCAAGACTTTGTTTTCATTCAAAATGTCAAGAAATTCTCATTTCCAGTACTCGTTTTTCAGTCAATACTCCAGCTACCAGAGCCCAATATAAGCGATTGAAAGTGTATGTTTTTTTTTTACTGGATACGTGCTGCTTGCTATTTTATGTAAAACCAAACCTGGATCTCGTTAGAACTCATTCAAGAGTGAAGTAGATGCAAGTCCCTTTGCAAATGTCAATGAGAAGTCTTTTAACCACAAACTGGAGTAGCTCATTACCACCTTCCACCAAACTCTCCCCTCTCCATCTCTATGCACTCCTAGATTGTAACTGTTCTATCCAATCATTCTCCATGAATCCTGCAGCCACTAATTTCAACCGCTCTGGACCTGCGTCCCTGCATTTGCTTCCCCTTCTCTCAAACCTTTGGTGAACTTCCTAACACTGGTAGAAACAAGGAATTGCAGATGCTAGTTTAGTGCTGGAATAACTCAGCAGGTCATATACAGTGCTGGAATAACTCAGCAGGTCAGGCAGCATTTCTGGAGAACATTGTCAGGTGATGTTTCGGGTCGGGACCCTTCTTCAATCTGAAGGAAACAGGCCCTTAGGCCCATCAAGTCCATGCCGACCATTGATCATCACTAGTTCTATGTTATCCCACCCTCATCACTCCCTTTATATTACGGGCATTTTACAGAGGCTCAATTAATCTACAAACCTGCATATCATTGGGATGTGGGTGGAAATCAGAGCACCCGGAGGAAACCCATGTGGTCATAAGGAGAACATGCAAACTCCACACAAACAGCACCCAGGATCGAACCCCACTCTCTGGCACTGTAAGTCAGCAGATCGACCAGCTGTGTTACTGTGTCGCCCTGTGTATAGTTAAAGACATGCTGTTTTACTGAACGTTTTGGTAATCAGGCAACTGAATTATCGTACCACAACTGGAGAGCAATATTGAACTATTTAACCTCATTTGTGACCCTCGGAATATCATTGATTGGACTTTATTGGCTTTACCTTACACTAAAAGTTATTCCATTATCATCTATCCATACAATGTAAATGGCTCGATTGCAATCATGTATTGTCTTTCCACTGACTGGTTAGAATGCAACAAAAGCTTTTCACTGTACCTCGGTACACATGAGAACAAGCTAAACTGAACTGAAATGAACTGGGGTTTTTTAACAGTGGTGTCAGCTATGGTTTATTTTCCATCACATATTTGCTGGGACTATTTCTGTTATAATGCTTGGTTTCACATAGACCTTTGAATTCCTAGACCATTGTTTTGGATACTTCCACATTTCTGCATTCCACTTCAACCAAACAAATCTATGAATTCCTTTTTAGAAAAACACAGAAGCAGTTATGAACAACTGGAACCCAAATTTCTTGGTTGTAATTGTGCTGCCATATCCAAACAATAATCTCATTGAATGATCTCACATGACAAATGAGTAGTAGAGCTGCACATTTGTTTTGAATTTGATTTGTTCTGCCTTCGTCCACTGACCATGTTGATAAATGTTGATTTTTAATTCATAAAGCAGCTGGAAAGAACAGACAAAGAAGTTACATTAGGCAACTTCACCTTGGTATTGAAATTCTTTTAATGATTTAAAAATTTTAAAAAATTCTTTAAAAAAGATTTAAGACTTTTCCTGAAATGTAAATTTTGAAAGCTTGTGTGACTTTTGAGTTTTTTAACCTTTTTGCAGAATTTTTCAATGACGTTTGTTACATACATTTCAAAATCATAGCTGTTGTTTTGTTTTATAAATTTACAGACTGCAAAGTTTCTAAGAAGGTTTTTTGTTTGATTTCTTCATTTAATTGTTGTGAACATAACTCCTTGAGTTTCTTGGTGATTCCATTGAAACAAAAATGAGACAATGTCATAATGCCAAATTTTACGAAATGAGAATTTTAATGGAAATCTCGGCATTAAAAATGTCTATTTTCTATTCTCTTCCACTCCCCTCCCCACCGCAGGGCTTCATATAATTTTTACTTTGGATGAAGTGAATTTTATACAGAATCTTGTATTTTATATCGAAGTAGCCTACAAAGTTGCAGTGAGTATTCAGATATCCTGAGTCTTCTGTATTTATTTCCCATCTTTCAGGAAGAAAAATTGTGGTATGTTCAGTGGTGAATGTGACTTAAATTTCTTACTGATAGGTTTGTGTTTAGTTTAGACTCACAGCACAGAAACAGGCCCTTGGGCCTACCAGGTCCATGCCGACCATTGATCAATCATTCATACTAGTTCTGTGTTATCCCACCTTCTCATCAACTTCCTTCATATTGTGGGCAATTTACAGAGGCTCAATTAATCTACAAACCTGCACATCATTGGGATGTAGGTGAAAACCGGAGGAAACCCATGTGGTCACAGTGAGAACATGCAAACTCCACACAGACAGCACACAACGTCAGGATCAAACCCCACTCTCTGGTACTGTGAGACAGCAGATCTCTCAGCTGTGCCACTGTGTTGCCCTGTCTATTGTTAAAGACACCCTGTTTTACTGAACGCTTTGGTCATTTTTTAATTTGTTTTCTGTATTTTCACCACCAGATTTGTTTAAAATATAGGTTTGGTAAGAAACTTCTGAGCAGCTTTTCCCTGTTTTCACTTACATTCCTTTTGTGGAATCTTGTTGCAAGATGGCAAGGCATATTGCTGCATTTTAGTTGTGCAGTTTGTCAAAATTAATGATTAATTGTGTAATTTGCTACTGCGCTTAGACTGCGTCTCTACTGTTTGGGTGAGAAATCGAGTCAAGCCAGAATGTTTGACTTTCAAATACAGTGAGCATTTAATATTCTTGCATCCAATTTACAGGTTCAAAATGGATGTTAGGAAATTAAGCAGTACGGTGACTTGGGTGGGATCTATGAACAGGCTTGGGTGACAGGTGAATTTGTTGGGATGTTTTATTTTGAATTTGGGCTTCTAATAGATCCTATGCTGGATATATGCTGTCTGTGATGCATCCAAAGATATGACAGGATGAATTTATCCCTGCTCTGCTTATGGAATCCCCAACTGGAAAACCAATAACTAACTGTGTGTGAAAAATGAAAAAGGTTTAATGTCCTTTCTAAATCTGTAGAGAGAGAAATCTTTTAAAAAAATGCAAGGCAGTTTAAACAATGAACTAAGCAAACTCTAACATTAGCGCTCTGCTATTATTTTGCAGCTTGATTAAGTGCATTATTAATACTTGAGCCAGTAGATTTGAATACCGAGTTTTGGTCTGTAGTGAGATAACTGATCACAGTCATGGTAGTCAAGGGCCTGTCCCACTTTAGGCGATTTTAAGGCGACTGCCGACAATCGCGAGGAGTCTTCCAAGAATCGTTGTGGATCTCAGCGCGTCGCTGAGAAATCATCCGGAGTGAAATTTCTCGGCGACAGCTGGCTTGTCACCAGGTGTCATTGCTTATTGCGTGCGCTGTCACATGCTGTCCCCAGGTTTGCTAGGTTCTCTTAGATGCATTTAGAAGCACATTATATTAAAATAAGTAGTCATTTAAAAATACCATAAAATGCTTGTGTTTAACCAATTTATTTACCGTCAGGACATTTGACAGGTAGATTGGAGGTGACTGTTTGACGGTCAGGTAAGCGTGGGAATTTTGCGATGTTTATCGCCATCAGCCATTACATTTAAAGTGGGCTCCCAACCCAGATATGCAACCCAGAAACCAGATATGCATCTCCCGTACATTTTCAAAGAATGCCGACACACTTTTCACAAAAATCCACTTAACCACTTTTTAATAGACAATAGACAATAGACAATAGGTGCAGGAGTAGGCCATTCAGCCCTTCGAGCCAGCACCGCCATTCAATGCGATTAGTGAACTGGAAGTCAATCCAGTTAATGCCTTGTTACAGTGATGCTTGGTTTTTAAGTATCCCATACAAGATGTTATAGTTCAAAACTCTCAAGTACGTCCCGACTTGTCAGTGATTTCAGCGAAAATTAGGATGCCGGAGAAGCATTGCCAGCGTGGGAATTTCGCGATGTTTCTGAAGACGCTGTAATCTCGACCTGACTCGGCATTGTCGTGGTCATTGTCGTCGGGTAAAAGAAAATTTTGGCGATCTGCTACGACTTTGACAGTTGCCGGCAGTCGCCTTAAAATCGCCTAAAGTGGGACAGGCCCTTAAGGCACCACAGTTGGCCTCATCTGTTAGACAAATGGTCTAAATAGTTTGCTATGTTATTCACAATAGGTTTTGTACTTCTTGAAATTTGTGACCTTTTTCACTTTGTTTTATCCATGTGTTGAATATGGATATCACAGGTGCGGGCACGCTTTAATATTAATCACAAAATTCCTGTGAGAATGTGGTGGTGACGTCCTGCGCTCATCATATGTTAATCCAATCATTCCTGGGATCATTCTCGTAAATCTCTTTTCCTTTTGTGACAGGACTATGGGATGTGGGAACGTGGTGACAAGACGAACAGAGGAATTCCAGAACTTAATGCCAGTTCTGTAGGTATGGCCAAAGTAAGTATTTAGTTACGATTTAATGCCAATTTTATGATAAAATATTTTGAGTAGGTACAAATGAATGCAGAATGGAAGATGGTAAATCGGACACATGAGCACTGGAATAGTCTATCTGGCAGAAACAAAGGCGTGAATAATGGTTTCAATCAAACATCAAGTTTCAGCAATGTTACAGAGATTTAGAGATTTCAGGCATTGATATCATTGGATTGATGGTCAGAAGCTCATAGGAGAAACAAGCAAAATTTCAAGGCTGGGAACAATCTTCATTTATTTGCCAGGGATCAAAATGGGACCCAGAGAAGAAATGTAAAAAAATTAACTATTTCCAAAGATCACAAGGAATATATATTTTTTAAATGGTTACTATAATTGACACAAAATGATGAAATTAAGTATTATGGATACTATAATAGCCAATATCTTTGAACCTAGATGTAAGGTCTTGACCAAAACATGGATTTTTCTTATCCCTCGACAGATGCTGCCTGAGCCACCGAGATCCTCCAGCAGCTCTTTTTCATTGCTGTATGAAGTACTAAAAGTTACTTGTGTGTTTTTCACTCTTTGTGCATAAATTTAACTAAGAAATGTAATTGTGAACCTTCCTCCTCTCCAGCTTCATGCAAGTCTTTGTAAATCCTGTTTATATGAACAAAATCTGCTGAACTCACTCTAATGGCACCAGATTAATTGTTCATCTTGTCTGTCTGAAGGTATTAATACTGGGATCTCTCTTTTCCTTATTTGCTTCCTGGCCATCATGGTGTGTTTATTATATTCTGCAGAGCAAATATAGCATCAGAGGTACAAATTGTCTTTTAGAGAGCTGCATTACAAACCAATCAGTTAAAACTTTTATGTTAAAGAATGGTCCTTATCGTTTTATTGTTCTTCTTTTCCTTGTATCGTTTCCTCCATAATCTCAATATATTGCCTATTACTATTACATTACATGGTTAATATGTTTAAGCAAAGTATACATTTACCTTTTAATGATACGCTGTCAACTAATCCGTAACTTGTTTACACATGAAGAATGTTGTACCCAAGACTACGGGTGATAATCAGTGGAATCCAAGTCCTTCCTTTGAATTAATCGTGCTTCTGACAAAGCGATCCAAGATGCAGGTCGCAATACAGGTCCTAAATGAGTGAGGAATGTCCTGACAAATCACTAAAGCGGCCAGTATGTTTGAACCCCTTTGGCATCTATTTATTCTGTCATCCTGTTTGTGCTGAGATTCCAGGCATTGAAATTTACCTTGATCTTATGGGGGGATAAAAATCTTAGATTCTTTCCCTGAGTTTAGATGAAGTAGAAGTTGCTTTAATTCTGCAAGAGAGATTATAATCATAATATTAATAATCATACTTTATTAGCCAGGTGTTTTGCAACATACGAGGAATTTAATTTGCCATACAATCATACCAATAAAAAGCAACAAGACACACAAAATACATTTTAACATAAACATCGACCACAGTGACTCCTCCACATTCCTCAAAAGAAAAGGTTCAATCTCTTCCCTTCTTTGTTCTCCCGCGGTCGGGGGCCTCGAGCCTTCCGTTGACGGGGCGATCGGTTCCCATAGCCAGCGGTCGAACCCTCCGTGTCGGGGCGATCAAGCACCTGCATTGGGGGGGTCTCAGCTTCCTTGCGCCCGGCGATCGGACCCTGGGTCGGGGCTAGTCGAACCTCTTGCGACTTTGGAGCTTCCCGACATCAGTCTCTACCCGAGACTGAGAGCTCCTTGATGGTGAAATCCGCAGGTTGCAGTTGGAGCATCGATCCCAGGCAAGGGATTGCAGGCTTCAGTGGTTAAGTCCACGGCCCCGCGGTGGGGCTCAAAGTCAGTCTCGAGCAAGGCAGCCAGCTCCATGATGTTAGGCCGCAGAGCGACCGGAGATACGATTTAGAAAACAATCGCATCTCCGGCAAGGTAAGAGATTTTTTTTTAAATTCCCCCGACCCCTCCCCCACCCCCCACATAAAACAAACCAGAAAGCATTCTTCTTTCGTGTCCATCATCTATGTTTCAAATGTTTGGCCAGGCTCTTGGACAGCCTTCTCATTTGCCCCCGCTAGATCTTCCAGACAGCATTGTTCACCAAGAAGTGGGCGTCTTAGAAGGTGTGGCATGGATTGTACAGATGTTTCACATTCACATTCTGTGTCTGCCATGTCTGCATAGCCCCATTTGCTCATATTGGTCTTGCATCATCAGTCCATCCCTGATCGAAGCCTATTGAGGGACTTCCAGGTCTTCCAGTCACACCTGTGACCAGGTGGTAGCTGGTCCTTGGTTGGCATTGGCAGCTTTTCATGGTGGTGGTTTTCACTGCGTTTCTTTTCCCACAAGGCCTGTCTGGTTGCTTGAGGAGACTGTGACAGTGGCTGGACTGTGTGAAGGAAGCTCTTCCTCGACTTCAGGCGGTTTGGGGCTGGGTGATGGGAGTGACAGGAATGGCGGGTGTCCCCAAATTGCCTTCGACATTCAGTTCTACTGGCAACTGATCTGCAGATTCCTGGTGGAGCAATACCGGCCAAGACATGCAAGCTATCCACATCCATTGGTTTTAGGCAGCCAGTAATGCATCTGCAGCTGTCATTAAGGGCGGCATCAACTTTCTTCGCATGAGATTATCTCTCCCAGACAGGACAAGCACACTCTGCAGCAGAGTAGCACAGCGCAAGAGCAGTTTACTGCAGTGTGGATGCATTGTTATCCCACGACGAGTTGGCCAGCTTGTCTAGGAGGCTGTTCCTCGTCCTCACTTTGCCCTTCACTTTTTCGATGTATTGCTTGAAGGAAAGTGTTCGATCCAGAGTGACCCCGAGATAAACAGGGTAGTCACAGTGTCTCAAAGGGACACCATTCCATGTTAAGGACAGCTTCCTCCCAGCTTTGCGATTACGAAGGTGGAACAGGCTAACTTGGGTCTTAGCAGGGTTTGCCTTCAGTTGATTGGCCTTGTAGTAGTTTGTCAAGTTGCCTAAGGATGATGAGAGGGTACCTTCTATCTCATCTATGTGGGTGCTCTGGGGTGCTATTCCAAGGTCGTCAGTGTAAATGAAGCTTCTCGGCTCTGGGAACACTGTTCATTAGTGTATACATTGAACAGCACGAAGCAAGGACGTTGCCCTGAGGTAGGCCATTATTTTGTTTCCTCATCTGCTGCGTTTACCATTTAGCTCAATAAAAAAGCATCTATTTTCCAGTAACAGTTGAATCAGTTTGGTCAAGTGGAAGTCCTCTGTCATGTCATGGAGCTTGTTGAGGAGCAGCCGGTGGTTCACAGTGTCGTAGGCAGCTGTCAGATCAACAAAGACAACGCCAATTGGTCCATTCCTCTCAAAGCCGTCCTCAATGTGCTGAGTTACATTGAGCACTTGACTGGTACACGATCTCCCAGGCCGGAACATTAACATATACTTTTTCAACACACTAAAAATAACAAAAAAGACGAAAAGACAGACTGCCATCACTGATGGCGCCACCCGATGGAATATTCTTTGTGACAAAAGTGGGGAAAAAATGAAGTTTTAGTATAGAAACAAGAATGTTCCCTAGGATGTTTCTAAAATTACAGTTTAAGCACAGTTCTGAAATAAAACCCTTTCTATTTTCACCACAGGCAGCTCTGGAAGCATTGGATGAATTGAACCTTTTTGGTGCTAATGGAGGCCCTAGATCAGTCATTCACGTCTTGGCTGATGAAGTGCAGCTTTGCCAAGTAAGATCAATGGAACAATTTTCAATTTAACGTGTTGTTGTTAACCTATATTTTAGAAAATGTGATGTATTGTGTAGAATTGTAATTATTATGAAGATATGCAGATTTAGCTATTACTATTCAGAGTATGACACCTGGCATTTTTGGAATGCAATGATTTCTGTATAAATACTTGTTTTTCAATCCTTAAATATAATTTCAATAAAAAATAATTAAATAACGCCTTCAGAGTTATGCGGTTGTCATACACCATACAGTATAGGCTACAAATGAATTATAATTTTTAGAAAATATAAAATTTCAAAATTTGGCTTCAACAACTTAATTTTTCACAGCTTTGTTGCAACAAAGCACATTAAGTGGGCATTTAAATATCTTTGGGCTCTAGTGCTAAGGAATACACAAATAAACTCAATTTTCTCGGTTGTTGGAATACTGAAGAGGTGACTGGAACTGAGTATGCCAATATTGTTGTTCCTTGTTTTAAATATTTCTTGCGTTCTCTTTTTGTTATTCAATGTTTTGAACACTATTGCTTTCCTTTCACTATTAACACTGATTTGCTGATCAAAACAGTGCTGATATAAAATTGACTTTAAAAAAATCTTTCTTAAACCTCATGCAATGGATTTTTTTGATTAAGATGCTACTGTTGCTTTCCACCTATTAGAGGTTTAATGGCATTGATACTTATAACCAAAAATGTTATCTTGGTTTTCCAAGTACTGTTAAGATCTATCTTGCCATAGAAATCAACAGTGTGCTCAGTTCGCCAGAAGGTTTCTGTCAAGAAACTTACATTTTTTTCTCTTGCCTTGCAGTTGTTGTACAAAATGCATCTCACACGGATCAGAAATTAGGTTATTTTCCACTGCATTGCATTTGTGATATGTAATATGCTTGAACTGATTTATGTACTTAACGTGAGATATGCTGCAGGCGATCTCAAAGGAATATGATTTTTTAAAGTAACCTCTGCATGTCCCTTATCTCTGGGAATACCTAAATAGAACATTAAATGAATTTCATAAACTATGGGGACTGTGGTCAGGGATGGGGTACATTTCCATTGATAAATTATTTGTGAAGAATGATATATTAACTGTTGATAGCTTCCAACTTGCAGTAGTTTTCTCTGGGTGCACTGTAATAAATTAGCCAGGCATAAATTGTCTGCTTTCCACCATTAGTATAAAAACCATTTGCATGATACAGACCTTTAAGATGGTAAAAATATTACAGGCTGTATTGTAATAGGATTAAGAAGAGATGTAGGTATCAAACATCTGAAGGCATTGTTACTAATCATGGAATGTTTTCATTTAAAGGATCATCAATGGGATGGACTAGGAGTAGCAGTGACATCTGAGGATTGTAACAGTGTGTGAGGTTAAGAGATTGGGGGAGGCCATGGAAGGGTTTAAAGCTGGGCATGAAGTTTAAATTTAAATAAAGTTTTGATGGATTGTGAGTTTAGGTAAGAGAAGAATGAATAGGTTTGTACAAGTGTGAATAACAGAGTTTTGGATGTTCAAGTTAATGGATGGTGGTAGTTGAAAGGCTTGACAAGAATGGATGCAAAGTTGCACAAAGGGCTTCAAAAGCACGGATAAGTATTTTGGCAGCAAAGGAACTGAGGCTGTGAAGGGAAATATAATGGGGATACATTCAGGCAATCTTGATGATGGAGCATAGCTTGATAACAATGAGGAGAGGGATGGAACTGGTGAAGATCAGCAATGATAGCCTCACTGTTCCCAGTTTGGAGTTGGAGGAGCTTTCTGCGCACATTGGAGGCAAAGAATTTGCAGGTACATTGAGAATGGGACCAGAAGAGGGCAGCACCATTTGATTCTGATTCAGGAGAATGGTGTGTTTAAACATGTTGAAGGCTGCAAACATTTTGATCAGGATGAGGAAGGAAGAATTTAATGTGATTACAATTGTAGAATAGAATGTTGCTTATTTACTTTAGTAAAGGGCATGACTGAAATCTGGTTTAAACAGGGTTATTAAGGCATGTCATGTTTTAGTTTAACTGTTATGCACTGTATTACTTTGGTAAGTTTGTGTTGTAAGTAATGGATAAAGGTTATAAGGTATGCATTCTGGCAGAACTAAATTAATAAATAGGAATTGCAGGATTGGTCTCATACCCCAAAGAGCATCACATTAATAAAAAAAATTGATGAAAATCTGTTTGTTTTATTCCAGTTTATTCTGCAATCAATGTTGCCAAGGGCATCAACATCCAAAGAGATTGATGCTGGTCTTCTCTCAGTTATCTCTTATCCAGCTTTTGCTGTAGAAGACATTGAGCTTGTCGACAAAACTAAACAAGAGATTATCAAAAAGCTACAAGTAAGTCCTTTCTCCATCTTGCTTTTTACTCCTTCTGTTAAGACTGACTTGTGTCTTTTGACTTGTAACAGTTCTTTGTCACCTTCCAAATTAGTCATCTTTAATAGCTCTTTGTGGGTCTATCTAAAATGGGTCACACTTTAGCTCAAACTGAACAAAGTACGTAGCCTTCAGCAGAACTTAAGGTATCTTATTCCTCTCTATTTCTGCCTCTGGAGCATCTGAGAATGTTGTGAATTGTATCAATGAATTAGTGAGAATGGTGGGGGATTGAGGGCGGTTAAGTTCTTAAAGCTGACATCAGTGAGGTTGGAAGCTGGAACTGTGACCTCTGCACACCAGTGAGACAACATTGGTTCCCAGTGGGATGTATGACTGGATTCTATTGGGAATTGGGTTTGTGAGGGTTTATTAAACGCCATGTGCTGTGCCATGACTGAGGTAAGACACTGGAGATGGTAGGTCAGATGCTTTGATCCATTGTCTTGAACCGGTATCACATTGGTTGCCTTGTCAAGCAACATTTTTGAATAGGACATTCAATAGGAATGACAACCATAATAGCTGATGAGCCAAGGGTAGGGTGTCAGTGGCTGTCAATGTACTTGGCTTCTTCTGTGCAGACAATCCTACTTTCTGCTACTGCATGTGCTGAGGGTGTCGTTGAAAGAAGTAATATGGCCCAATACCAAGATATCAGTGCAGCGGATCTTAGATAGCTCCAAAACCATTATATTCATTTTTCATGATTCAGTCCCCTGTATGATATGACCTTTGTTTAGTGCACAATTCTGACTTTGTTAATTCTCTGTATTACTTCAATACAAATCTCTCTATCCTCATCATGCTACATTGTTTATAGTGAGATTTTATGGAGGCTTTTCATTTGATGTTTGCAATGATTTGGCTTTCCGATGTACATCTATTCCAGACCCATATACTTGATCTACTACTGTCCTCTCAACTCCCCACCATCTAACTCGCCATTTAATAACTTTTACCTTTCATGTTAACATGTGGTTCTTTTCCTTGTATTTGCTTTGTATATGCTTCCAGTTTTAGTGTAAGATCATCAATACAAAATGTTGATTTCATTTTCTCCCTTCAATGCTGCCGAGTTTGTCTGGCATTTGCGGTTTGGTTCCCATATCTTCTGCATATCATTGTTTTCCTGCTTTTTTCATGGAGCCTCTCAGCTAAACCCTGACATATGAGGCAACATATGTGTTACGAAAGTTATGAAACAGAAAATGGATTCAATTCTCACATATACATTGCCGTATACATTCCCCCACAGGCTAATGCTAACCTAGCATTAGCACAGCTGCACTCGGCCATCAGTAAGCAGCAGGATGCCCACCCCAACGGTGCCTTCATTGTTGCAGGGGACTTCAATCAGGTCGACCTACGAGCCTCGCTCCACAAATTCCATCAGCATGTGCAGTGCCCTACCAGGGGCTCAAACACACTGGATAAGGTGTACACCAATGTAAAGGACGCCTACAGAGCTCTCCCCTGCCCACCCCTGGGACAATCCGATCACCTCTCACTGTTTCTACTGCCCGCATACAAACCCCTCATCCGCAAGACCAAACCCACAATAAAGACGGTCAAAATATGGCCCGAGGATGCCACCCTACAACTCCAGGACTGCTTTGATCGCACCGACTGGGACCTGTTTGCACAACAGGCCACCTACGGTTCAGAGATAGAGGTAGACTTGGAGGAATACGCATCCACTGTGCTCTCCTACATCAACTGCTGTGTGGAGAATGTCACGGAGGACAAGGTGATAAAGATGTTCCCAAACCGGAAACCCTGGATGAACAAGGAGGTACAGAACCTGCTGAGGGCACGCAACAATGCCTTTAAATCTGGTGACACTTCAGCATACAGTGTTGCCAGATCACACCTAAGCAAAGGTATTAAAAGGGCCAAAGACACCCATAGGCAACGGGTGGAAGACCACTTCAACACCACGGACACCAGAAGCATGTGGCAGGGTGTCAGGGACATCACTGGCTACAAGAGCAGCCCTGCCTGCCCCCACAGCGATATGGCATTGACCAACGAGCTTAACACCTTCTTTGCCCGCTTTGAAACTGGCAAAACCACCCTGAGTGAAAGAACCCCAGCCGAGGCGGTGGGACAGGTCTTGCAACTGAGCACACAGGAGGTACAACGCGCTCTGCAAAGGGTCAACCCACGCAAGGCTGCAGGACCGGATGGAGTTCAAGGAAGGGTACTGAAGGACTGTGCTGAACAGCTGGCTGAAGTATTCACCAGGATCTTTAACCTGTCATTATCTCTGGCTACGGTCTCCAAGTGCCTGAAGTCGGCTATCATAGTTCCGGTGCCGAAAAAAGCAAAGATCTCCAACCTGAACGACTACCGCCCGGTTGCCCTAACGCCGATAGTCATGAAGTGCTTTGAGAGGCTGGTCCTCTCACACATCAAATCCAGCATCCCTGACTCACTGGACCCACATCAATTTGCATACAGGGCAAATAGATCCACAGAGGACGCCATCTCTCTGGCTCTTCACACTGTCCTAACTCACCTAGAGAGACAGGGCACGTACGTGAGGATGCTATTCATAGACTATAGCTCCGCCTTCAACACGGTCATCCCCACCAAGCTCATCACCAAACTCCACCAGCTAGGCCTTAGCTCGTCATTATGTGACTGGATCCTGGACTTCCTGCTGGAACGACCGCAGGCAGTGAGAATGGGCCCGCACCTGTCCTCCACTATCACCCTGAGTACCGGCACACCACAGGGCTGTGTTCTGAGCCCCATGCTCTACTCCCTCTTCACACACGACTGTGTTCCTGCATTCGACACCAACACCATTGTCAAGTTTGCAGATGACACAACGGTGATCGGGCTGATCACCAACGGGGATGAAACAAACTATAGAGCGGAGGTGCAGAACCTGGCGGACTGGTGCTCGGATAACAACCTGTCCCTAAATACCACCAAGACCAAGGAGCTGATCATCAACTTCCGTAGGTCACATAACGGGGAATATGCCCCGATCTCTATCAACGGGGTCAGTGTGGAGAGAGTGTCCAGCTTCAAGTTTCTGGGCACTCACATTTCGGAGGACCTAACATGGTCCAATAACACTGCTGCGCTGGTCAAGAAGGCACAACAAAGACTGTTCTACTTAAGAACACTGAAAAAGTCTGGTCTACCCCAACAGCTGCTGACGACCTTCTACCGCTGCACCATAGAGAGCATCCTAACGCATGGAATCCCTGTGTGGTACCTCAACTGCACGGAGGCAGAAAGGAAAGCTCTACAGCGGGTAGTCCATAGAGCTCAGAGGGCCATCGGAACACAGCTACCAGACAACACACGATGCCTCAGAAAAGCCACCAGCATCCACAAAGACTCTTCACACCCCTGCAACAGTCTGTTCGAACTCCTTCCATCGGGCAGACGATACAAGGCCTTCTATGCCCGCACCTCCAGACTCAGGAACAGCTTCATCCCCAGGGCCATAGCTACTATGAACCGGTCCTGCTGAGCCGGATGGCCACAACGCATAGATCAACTTGCACTTTACCCTGTCCAAAACTGTTACAACTGTTTGTTTCGTTGGGTTGCTGCTGTCTAAATTACCTAAATTATTGCATCGTATGGGAGGCGCATTCCCAATCTCGTTTTCCCCCTGGGTACAATGACAATAAAGATATATTGTATTGTATTGTATTGTATTGTATTGTAAGAAATAAAAGTAGTTTTGCAAAAGTAATTCTATTTAAAGAGGGATTGCATAGTGCAGGAACAATTGAAATTACTGATCATTTGGCAACTAACTGTGGTTATGCTTTTGTGTATCAGGGTCGTTATGGATGCTGCCGGTTTCTTAGAGATGGTTATAAAACTCCAATTGAGGTATGGTAGAACGTTGTTTCCCAAATGTATTTATCTTTTTGTCCTTCGCATAAGTTTGTAAAATTAGTTTAGATATCATTTTGGCTTTGGGCTTGGTTTTCCTGGTTGAGCGCTTATCCTGGTGTTATAGCACAAGAACTTTGTGTTTTAATTGTAATCTTGCATTGAATAATACTGTGAGTCTTGATGATCCATGTATGATACAAATCTAATATGCATTTCCCTATGATACTTTGAACCCTGGTGTCATATTTTAATCAATATTTTCGAATGCTAAGTCTCTACGCCAGTGAATGTGATATATTTTGTATTGTAAAATCAGGACACTGGTCTTTTAAAAAAAAATTTAAAAATTTGTTTACCATTAAAAAAATTGCAAAGTGTCTGGGATCAAAGAGTGAGAGATTACAGGCTCTTTTTAAAGGTACAGTGAATTTAAACAATCGTGACATGAGTGCAGGAATCTTGAATAAACAGAAAATACAGTGTTTTTATGGCCAAAGTTTATGTCAGAGCATTTGACTTTCATTTCATTAACCATATTTCTTTCTTGGGAGGAATTTACATGCAATTTTTAATGGGCATAGATTGACGTATTCCATACTGAAATAAATCGTCTCATGTCAAGCGTTGTTCCTTGGTTGACCTGTAATCCATTCTAAACCTAATGATAATTGGCCAGGGAGTAAATGTTCCTCCAGGAGCTGTGATTTATCAGCGTTCTTTGAGAATTCTAATTGCTAATTGCTATCTATCTCATATTCCATAAGGGAATTGCATATTCCCCCAATAGATCAACTTGATCCACCATTCAGTTGCTTGATAATTCAAGAAAGATCAAATTCTTGTTCATAGAGATATTTGTGTGAACTTTCATTTTACTAATCTGATGTATTAGTGTTTGCTTTGCCAACAGATGGTAAGGAAAGTGCAAATGGCTTGCACTTTGGTGCACTTGTTTCATTAATCCAGAATGTCACTTTATTATTTGCACAGAATTCTTCTGTTTCCATTTCTTCAGCTATAATGGTCTGTCATATTTTAGGACCACACCAGACTTCATTATGAAACTGCAGAACTGAAACTGTTTGAGAACTTAGAATGTGAATGGCCATTGTTCTGGACGTATATGATACTTGATGGATTGTTCAATAAAAACATACAGCAGGTAATAGAAAGAGTGAGATGCAAAAAGATGCATGTTTAGATAATTTATTGGGGCAGTAAACAAACAATGTTTACATATTTATTTTCATTATTTGAAGTCGGGTGATATAAAGCAGCAAAGAATGATTGCCCTGCAGGAGTCTGCCTGGTACAAGTTAGCATGCCTACCTCTAAATCAATTCATCTCAACTCCAGAAATTTGACCATATAATCTTCATTGACTTCATTAGTGAACTGAGTGAGTACCGTTGTCTTGCAGAAGAGGCTGTTTTTTTAACGAGATATTGAACTAAGATCATCCCTGCACCTGCAAATAGATTTTTTTTCCCCCATGGCATTATTTAAATAAAACTCCTGCTATAACCAGCCAAAACTCATCCACCAAACCTCTCCGAATCACATGATCTAATTGCCCATTTTGTGATCTGACTCTCTATAAATTGCCTGTAGCATTTCCCTACTTTTCAGAAATAACAATCAGAAATATTTCCTGAGTTCATGAATGGTGTTATGCAAATACCAGTTCAATGCACCGATCCTCATTCCAATTATCTCTGGCTGTTCCTGCTGGTAAACACCTTCCCCTAGAGTCATTAACGCACTGCACTATCTTGAGGCTTGCAGTGGAATTTTGCAGCACCGTATCATGGATTGGCATTACTATCCGCCTACTCATTCTACTTATACCATGTGTGACACATGATGATTGTGCTACCATCCCAAACTATTTGAAGGTGCAGGAATGATCTTAGTTCAAAATCTCTTTAAAAAAACATGCCCATGATTGCTCAACAAATTTAAGTCAATCAGCATCTCTAACCCAAACTCAATGGATGGTATTGAGCCATGTTTTGCAACTAAAAGATATATTCCCACCGTATTCACAACCCATTCCCCAATTCCGGCCAACATGCAATAAAATGAAATAGGTACATCAAAGAGTTTAAAAAATATATAAAACTGCCTGAATGTGCCTGCAAATAAATAATGTTTTATTCCCATACCATATTTTGCCGATTTGTGGATGAAGAGTAAAAGGGTATGTTGAACTTTTATTTCTGTCAGTTCTGCTTCTAGAAAAGTAATTTATTTAAAAAGACTTAACCTATCATTGGACATTTGTAACAAAATGATTTGCTTCCTCTTCAAAGGTTGAAAAGTACAGGGAAGCTTTGCATGCAGTTCTTGTGCTGCGCCCAGGCGGTATCCGTTTAGTACCAGAACTTTATGCTGTTCCAGCTGAAAAGGTAATTTTTAAATACTTTCCAATACGTGCATGGTATCTAATCCTACTTTGCAGATGAATACTTCCAGACTGAGACTGGTAACAATAAAAAACAGCATTAGAAGTATTGGTCTCAACAGTATTTGATTTCTGTAATGTTGTTTTGGTAATGTATCCTTTTAAGACTATTCTTACTATGTGAAGGAGTTCTAACCTTCTGCTTAATCTTTTCTGTGCAAGTGCAATAAGTTGAGATATGGGGAAGCGGTATGTGGAAATGCCAGTCCAGTTCATTAAATGAGACATTTGATATGACTTCTATAATGATTACATACTGTTTAATCTCTGGTATCCATATCACATGTTTACCAAGTTATAATTAAATATTGCTGCTGATGGTGGGCCTTTCATCCTTTTGTTTTGCATTCCAAATCCTTTTGTTACTCCTTTAAGTACAATTCTGACAATTGCTGATGAATATGAGATTCTATATTAATTTGGTACACCTCAGCAGATGAACTGTACTAACATCTCTCTGTGTCAACAATCAATGATTTGCCAACTTCCACCAGATGTTTAATCTTCTAGAGATAATCCTTGATCTACTGTCTTGATCTACTTCCCTATTTACATACAAGAAAATAAAATTATAACCTCCCAATAACTGATTTTTTTCTAAATTTAGTAACTTGAGTAAATAGCTTGTAGCATTAGCCCAGCTTGAACTTGAAACAAATAAGAAATCTATCATTACATATTTTACACTGATTTAGTTGTTTATTTTGTCACGGTGTATGCCATTTTTGCATGAGTGTCAGGCGGGAACATTTCTTCAGAACATTAGGAGAGACAAAGATACACAGTGGATGGAATGCACTGGGGTTGCTTACCACTCTTATGCAATCCACTTGCAAACATATATTTTTAATCCAAAATTATCTAGGCCAATTATTTGCCTCAGTTTAACCTTGCAAAAAAAGAAGTATTTGATTATTTTCATAATTAGTTGTTTTTTTGTGTACATCTGAATTCAAATTATATTTATTGGACATTGGGCTGTGTACAACATTTTAGAGGAACTATTAGTCTCTACTCTATACATTTAGTTTAGTTTAGAGATGCAGCGCGGAAACAGGCCCTTCAGCCCCTCCGAGTTCCCACCAACCAGAAATCCCTGCACATTAACACTATCCCACTACTAGGGACAATTTACATATACACCAAGCCAATTAACCTACATACCTGTATGTCTTTGGAGTTTGGGAGGAAATTGAAGATCACGGAGAAAACTCACGCAGTCATGGGGAGAATGTACAAACTCCATACAGACAGCACCCGTAGTCGGGATTGAACCCGGGTCCCCAGCACTGTAAGGCAGCAACTCTACAGCTGCGCTACCGTGCATTTATCACTGTTTCCATACTTTGTGCCAAATATTTTAATTACTTCCTAATTCCTGTATTACATGTCCATTCTTATTTTGAATTTCCTCTCCTTAAATATTATTTTTTATATTTCTGATTCAAATTTAATATGCTTTTTTTTTCTTGCTAAAAATGAAAGTTTTGTGTTGAGTGCCAGATAAAGCATTCTTGTCTTTCATAGAGTCATAGAGTGATACAGCATGGAAACAGGTCCTTAGGCTCAACTTGCGCACACCAGCCAACATGTTTCAGTTACACTAGTCCCACCTGCCCACGTTTGGCCCGTATCCCTCCAAACCTGTCCTATCCATTTACCTGTCTAACTGTTTCTTAAATGTTTCTTAAATGTCAGGATAGTCCCTGCCTCAACTAGCTCCTCTGGCAGCTTGTTCCATACCCCCACTATCCTTTGTGTGAAAAAGGTTTCAGTGTAATGTCTGTGAATAATGCCCAAGTAGATCTAATGAAATAGAGAATGCTTCATAATTAGCAACTTACACATTTTGCTTTCCAGATGGACGAAGAGTATCAAAACCCTCATACTGTTTCAAGGATCTCCATGGGGAAGTTGCCATTCATGTGGGGGCAATCCTTGTATATACTTGGATGCCTTGTTGCAGAGGTAAATGTCACAATTATAAAATAATGCAATATATAAAGGTTACAATTTTTCTGATTAAATGTTTTAAGATAATGTCTTCATACTTCATGTATCTATCAAACTTTTTTTGTGTAGATGGCTGTTATGTGTACATTCCAAGTGTTTTTCATTGATCTTACTAATCATGCAGTTAATTGCACAAAAGCACACAACTAATCTGAAATTTATTTCTGCTTGTTAGACGATTTTGTGATTTTTTTAAATATAAACACATGAAGATTAAAAAAAACTTGTTTTCCTTAATCAACTACATTCAAGCTGCAGTGAAATGTTTCCGTCATTTTTTTATTTTCTGATTTCACTTGGGTGATGTTCCAAATTTTATTTGCTTCTGATGTCTATCTTGTTAATCCCTTTTACCTCGCATCTTTATTCCTAGATTTACTGGTTGTTTTTGTTTTGGCCGCTATTCTTACCAGTTTTCTTTAATTTAATCATTTATAATATATGGGTGAGTCTCTGCAACGGACTGCATATATTTTCCATTACAAATTGAGAAAGGATGATTGGCCCCCTATAATGTCTACAATTTTTCTGGTGATGGTATTCCTATGTTGTTGTGGAGTGATCCAGGATTTAGACATGGCAGCCATGGTTAACTGGAAAGATCATTACCCTGTTTATTCTATTCTGTGGAACTCATTATATAAATGGTCTTAATGGAGAGATATAGGAGGTCCTTTCTTCCCGCTGCTGTGAGACTTCACAACCAGCACCTCTCCCAGCAGACGAGTCAACAATAACAGTTAAGAACACACAGAAAACTGATGACAATTTATGTATCTTTTATTTATAATGAATGATCTCTTGCTCTCTTGCTATCTGCTGCTGTAACACTGTAAATTTCCCCGGTGTGGGAAGAATAAAGGAATATATTATTATTATTATTATTAATGAGATAACTATAACAAGAATTTTTCCCTGTTCCCCCAATGTTTCTACTGCATCTGATAGTCCCATTGTGGCCTCCTTCATATCGCCATGACCAAATGTGGACTAGGTCACCATTTCGGCAAACAGTTACATTCTTTCCACCAAGCCTTGCTGGATCTCCTGGATGCTAACCATTTTAACTTCCAACCCATTCTCAAATAGATCTTTCTGTTGTGGGCCTCCTCCGTTGCCAAAATGAATCCACTCACAAACTGGAGCAACAGCGCTACATATTCTGCTTACAACCCAACAATATGAACGTAAAATTCTCCAATTTTAAGTCATTATCTATTATCCCAGCTCTTTTTCATGTGCCACCCCAACCCTGATGCGTATCCATTCCTCCACTATCCCGCCCAAGCTACCTGCTCCTTTCCCCTCCTTTGTATTGTCATATCCTATCCCAAGACCCTTATTTCCCTTAAATCCTCCTTCCCCCCATCCCCTTCCACCTATATCCCACCCTCTGGCCTTACATTTCATTCCTCGTCTCCCTTTATGTGACACCCTTTTGTCTCCTTTTTACCTCTAGTCTTTGTCACTTACTCCACCATCTGCCAGTCAAAACCCCCTTGCCTTTATCCTCCTATCATTTGTCAGGCTTTGTCCTGCCCCTACCTCCCTTTATCAGCTTTTATCCCTATTACAATCAGTCTGAAGAAAAGTCCCAACCTGAAATGTCACTTGTCCATTCCATGCACAGATGCTGCCTGACTGATTTTGTTCATGAATCCAGCATCTGCAGTTGTTTGTGCTTCAACCTTAATATGTCCTTTGGATGACATCTTTAGAAACATAGAAACATAGAAAATAGGTGCAGGAGTAGGCCATTCGGCCCTTCGAGCCTGCACCGCCATTCAATATGATCATGGCTGATCATCCAGCTCAGTAACCTGTACCTGCCTTCTCTCCATACCCCCTGATCCCTTTAGCAAAAAGGGCCACATCTAACTCCCTCTTAAATATAGCCAATGAACTGGCCTCAACTACCTTCTGTGGCAGAGAATTCCACAGACTCACCACTCTCTGTGTGAAGAAATGTTGGGCCTTAGTTACTCTTAAGGCTCATAGAGGCATGGAAATAGGCACTTTGGCCCAACTCATCCATGCTGACCAAGATGCCTCATCCAAGCTAGTCCCATTCGCCTGCATTTGACTCATATGCCTCAAAACCTTCCCTATCCATGTACCTATCCAAGTGTCCTTTAAATGTTGTTTTTGTACCTGCCTCAACTACTTCCTCTGGCTGCTCATTCCATATACCCACAACCTCGGAGTGAAAATGTTGCCCCTCAGGTTCCTATTAAATCTTTCTGCTTTCACTTTAAACCTATGTCCTCTGGTTCTTGATTCTCCTACCCTGGGTAAAAAATTCTGTGCATACACCCTATCAATTCCCTTCATGATTGTATATATCTCTGGAAAATCACCTCTTAGCTTCCTGTGATCGTGGAATAAAGTCTACGCTTGCCCAATCTCTCCTAATAGCTGCCTTTGAGTCCTGGCAATGTCCTCGTAAATCGTATCTGCATTTTTTCCAGCATAATGGTATCTTTCCTATAGAAAACTGAACACAGGACTATAAATTTTCCACATTTATACTCTAATGTTTTATATTTTTGTACATGAGTATTAGCAAACATTTTCAGAGTCTGGATAGCATTTGGAATGCACTAAACTGGTCATATTTAATGCATTAAATTCGATGTGCCCTGATATTCCACTGTACAGGGTTTAGAGATACAGTGCAGAAACAGGCTCTTCAGCCCACCGAGTCTGCACCGATTCCCGTGCACTAGCACTGTCCTACATACTAGGGATAATTTACAATTTTTACTGGAGCCAATTAACCTACAAATCTGCATGTTTTTGGAGTGTGGGAGGAAACCGGAGCACCCAGAGAAAACCCACCAGCTCACAGGGAGAACTCCGCACAGACAGCATCCATAGTCAGGATCGAACACTGGTCTCTGGCGCTGTAAGGCAGCAACTCTATCGCTACACCACTATGTTACTCAAGCTTCGTGCTCAGTTGGTCAACTCGCATGCTTATAAATAACACAAATTGGAAAGTGGAATAGTAATTCCATCCAATACTTCCCTTCTCTACCTCTGCCTCAGCTGAGTTGTGTTGACTACAGATTGCAAATCACAATTAGAGCCCTTGAGGCATGTGTGCGTTCACTGTGCTCCATCCTATAACTGGGGGAAGAAATCTGCAATCTTATTGTAAAATGTATTTCCTCTAGGGATTTCTTGCTGCTGGTGAAATTGATCCATTGAACAGAAGGTTTTCAACTGTTCCTAGACCGGATGTTGTAGTACAAGGTGTGTTTTTAAATTAATTTCTAGTTTATCATTGTGACAGTTTTCATATTAGAGGTCCACGTGGCACCTGTTTTCAAAAACACTACAAATAAGGACAAATTGTGTATTTTTCAATTTTGTTGAGCAAGAATTTGCAAATGGAAGATGTATTTCATTTATATGAACAAATGTTAAGTCTGAAGTTCATTTTTCTATACTTATTCTGAACATACCATGGTAAGCTTGCCCATGTTTTATTTAAGGTTGGTTCAAAAATTTTTGCTAACAAACAAAAAGCCATTATGTTTGATGTTTAGTCTGTTCTTCATAATTACAACCCAGGTCTAACCAGTTTGGCAGCCATGGTGTCGCTGGGTAGGAAATTTGGATATTTAAGGAAAGAATAATAATATATTTCCAAATCGTGACAGTGTCTGAATTGGAGGCAATTGACAAAAATCTGTTTTATTGCTAAAGACCTCTGTTTCAGAAATAGTCACGCTTCCAACCATGCTGTTTCATCAAGACTGATATCTAAAAAGAATGCAGAAAATTGACCTTGTCTATCCTGTGCACAAAAAACTCAACATATACAATATGGCTAACGACCATCTCTCTATTATCAATAAAGAAAATGATGGAAGCATCATGAACACAACTAACAGGCGTCCCTTACTCACTAACAATCTACTCCTGGACTATTGGACTGCATATCTCATGCGACTTTGGTCCGATATGAACAAGTGTTCCAGTCCAGAGGAGAGGCAACAATAGTGTTTGACCTTGCTTAGCATCAGAGAGGCCCAATCAATTTGAATTGGAGCACAAAACTGCAAATTTGGAAAAAAATCCATTGAAAATGAGATCAGGCAAATAGAAGGTTGATTCTCCACAGACTGCAGTTTTAAGTTTCACACTAGATGGTTTTAGTTGTTGCTCATATCATGCTAGGTATATACTTTTAAGAGTTTTTCTGGACCGTGTCCAACGCCCAGCCTATTTCATCTAAACTGTTTCAGTTTAAACTGTTTCATCAAATGATCTTACACCATATATATTGGAATGGTTGTTGATGATTCTATTTTCTAGTCCTCAAATAATGAAGCAGTCCACATTCATATAAAGAAACAAAATGACAATGCTCAAGTATGGGATAATAAGCATCAAATTCTGGCCATGCCATGACCATGTCTGGCAATAATCATCTTTTTTAGTTTTTTTTTAGTTTTAGTTTTAGAAATACAGTGCGGAAACAGGCCCTTCGACCCACCGTTCGCACCGACCATCGATCCTCGTATATTAACACTATCCTGCATGCACTAGGGACAATTTTACATTTATACAAAGCCAATCAACCTACAAACTTGTAAGTCTTTGGAGTGTGGGAGGAAACCGAAGATCTCGGAGAAAACCCACGTGGTCATGGGGAGAACATACAGACTCCATAGAGACAGCACCCATAGTCGGGATCTAACCCGGGTCTCTGGCACTGAAACCGCTGTAAGGCGCTCTCTGCTGAGATGGTGCATTTTCCTGTCCCTTTTTCCTTTGTTCTTGTTAGTTGTAGAAGCTTGTTTGTAAATCTGATCAACAATTTCTGTTGCTCTTGAAGTCCCATTGCTTGCTACTGTGCTTTTAAGTCTGAGTACGTATGTGGAATACATCTTTTTGGTGGATTTCAGGACAACCTATAACTGCGGCACGGTAGCGCAGCGGTAGAGTTGCTGCTTTACAGCGAATGCAGCGCCGGAGACTCAGGTTCGATCCTGACTACGGGTGCTGCACTGTAAGGAGTTTGTACGTTCTCCCCGTGACCTGCGTGGGTTTTCTCCGAGATCTTCGGTTTCCTCCCACACTCCAAAGACGTACAGGTTTGTAGGTTAATTGGCTGGGTAAATGTAAAAATTGTCCCTAGTGGGTGTAGGATAGTGTTAATGTACGGGGATCGCTGGGCGGCACGGACTTGGAGGGCCGAAAAGGCCTGTTTCCGGCTGTATATATATGATATGATATGATATGATATGATATGATATGATATATAAGAAAGTCTTGATGTAGTCAAGGTCACATTACTATGAGCATGAAATGTCATCGTATTGAAATGTGGTCTGTTAATCTCTCTGCTGAAAATTGCTTTGTTGGTGATGCCACATTTGATCTGAGACAATAAACTGAGTTGTTTGACATTTCTAGCAGATATGAAAGATTGTATGTTTTTCAAAAATGAGCAAGGAATTCTCTTGGTGCCCTGACAAACATTCTTTTATTCAACAAAGAAGTTAAAACAACAATCGGGAATACTTGTCACAATGTTGTAGAAGCCGTACTTGCTGTTTGCAGATTGGAAGCTCTTCATGTAAAAAAAGCACACAAAGCAAAAGGCAGTATCATGTAGAAAGAAAAGGCTTACTTAAATATTGCAAAATGGAATTCCAGTGGCCTGGAATTGCTATTCAAATTAAATTTCAGGTTTTCTATTTGCATATTTGGAACTAAATTTTTTAAAGGAACTACAATGGGTTGAGGGAATGGTCCATGTCAAATAGTGGCAATTTGAATTCAAGGCCCAAGAGAAACACATATTACCTAAACAATAGCTTGGAAGCAATGGACAATTGTAACAATACTTCACTTTTTCCATATTCAAACAATTTAGGAATTTTTTCAATTGCTAAACACTACTTCACAGGTACGAAAAGTAATCATAAAAGCAAATGGGATATTGGTCTTTCGTGTATGTGTTTTGGAATGCAAAATCTATAAAGTTGAATGATATAATTTAAAAATTATCACAGAAATTTAGTAAGCTAGGCCCAGAGGAACTAATTTCTCTGTTATGGGAATCCAGAACAAGACAGCATAATGTTAACAGAATGATGTTACTTATAAGTGAAGTTAGAAAGCACTTTTACCCCCACAAGGAGAATTAGAAATTTTGATTATTTCTTTCTCCTTCAGAAACCAAAATACTTTTAATTGTTATTGTTATTTGTTTGATAGCTTCTTTTGAGTTTGGAGAGAATATGGGCAAGTGGAATTAAAATATATATCAACGTGATCTTGTTGAGAGGCACAAATTTAACTCCTGAAGTGTTTATTCTAGTTTCTGTTATACCAAAGAATTTGCATGATTTCAACCCACTATTTAATTTGTTATAGACTAAACAATCAGAAATGAACATCATCACACACTCTGTCTTTGCTTTCCCATGCACCCTTGCAGTGCCACTAAGATTGACTAGATGGGTATTCTTGAGCTGTCTACTTAAGTGAAATGAATAAATTGTAGGTAGTTTTGTGCTTTGATAAATGCCTTTGTGAAACTAAGATTTGAAAGGAACGTCATGTCATGATGGAACTGGATTTGAATTCAATGCGCAGCAGTGAAAATTTCCTACATTTTATTTCCTTCTAAAAATGTCTTTGTGTTTAATATCAGTGGCAATAATAGCAGAAACAGTAAAAATAAAGAAAGTATTAGAGAAGCATGGAATCAACGTTGAAACTGTAACCGAAGTTATGCCGATCCGTGTACAGCCAGCTCGAGTTCTTTCTCAGATCTATTCAAGACTAGGTGAGAGAATCTGGTTCGTTCTTTGCGTTGTTTATGAAAATTAAATTACTTCTACAATGAGATTTACTTTGTATGTTTACTGGATGGTAGTGCTTTTCTGTGGAACAATAAGAGCACTAAATTAGCTAGTAATATATATTATATTAATATATATATAAAATATATTAGTAATCTAATATATTTTGATATCATAAATTTTATTTCTGAGAAAGGATATGTCTGTTTCATCTGTTCATTGTCAGCACTAAATCATAAAAGAAATTGTATCAAACAATTTGCCTTGTCCATCAGCAATATATTCTACCACTGGAATTGTACCAGCCTTTTTTGCACTGTGGTAAATTCTTGTTATAGATATCTAAAGTTCAAAGTTAGCATATAAGCAACACAAAATGGCAAAAGACAATTTAGCAAGATTAAGTTTGCATTCCCTAATTTTGAAGCAATTTTGAATAATTAGAGTCCTAAGGCTGGATATCTCAAGTTATTCTGTGCTTCAACTTCTCCAGGCTGACCTGATCTAATTCTGTTGACAGGTTGCAATAAGAGAATGGCATTAAGTGGCCGGCCTTACCGGCACATGGGTATTCTTGGCACATCAAAATTGTACCTTGTAAGGGATGAGATCTTTGCTTTCACTCCACAGGTAAGTTAGATGCACTATATTTTCAAAAGCATTTGATTTTTTTTTTCAATGAAAGTTTCTCCTTTTTGATTTGCTGTGTATAATTTCATTCTACAGAGATTATTCCACACGTTCATATTCACATTATGCATATTGATTTGAACATAGGCGCAAAAGTGAATTATTTTGTCCCACAAACTTTTTCATTGAGATAATAACTAATTTGTGATCTGACTTTATGTATTTTGCCCATGAACCTTCCACCATTGGAGAAAATTGGCCCATTTACCATTTGCATAAGTGTTTCAAACTGCAATGTCCTAAATTTGTACTTGAAATGCCTCCCTAACTTTATGTCTGTCTCCTCATTTGCATTCCTCAACCAATAAAAATGTATCAATAGGATCTATCAATCCTATTGGCTCTCTGTTCTGTTTTTAATATGATCAAATCACATCTTGGATACCTCAATTCTTGGGAATACAACCATAGCTTTGTAATTTCAACTTCATTATTGACCTCTGCTGTTAAATTTGCTAATTTGTATCCTTGCCTTTGTAACTAGTCTTTTGTCTCCCTTCTCTCACGCACCTTCCTAATAGTTATTAATTTATACCCTGTTACATGAGCTTCAAATTTAGTTTGCAGATTCATATAGAAGCTTTTTCTTTATATCTAAAAAAACATTTAAATTACATCTACGCACTATTCATTTTCCACTATTTTCGTTGCCTCTTCAAAATTTTCAGTCTGCTTATTCAGGCTTGATTTGTCTATCATAAATGCATCTTGGTGTACTGGAATGCCCAAGGGAAATGGGGATATTAGTTTATTTTGTGTTTTAGTTTTGTATGCTAATAATTTTTTTTTAAATGTGTTTTTACAGTTTGTTGATCAGCAGCAGTTCTACCTTCCCCTTGATAATCGCATGATTGTTGATATGCTTCGAACAGAGTTATCGTTTTTATGTCATTGCTGGAGAAAGACTGGGCGGCCCACTGTAACATTTCCAATTATACAGTCCATGCTCAGTAAGTTAACCTCATGATTTCTCTAGAATTGAAAATATCTGCAATTTTTAATAAAATCCCTCAAACACTTAAATTTGTTAGCACTATTAGTTCCATATGATTCCACGGGTCCTCGAAGCTCTGTGGTATCTTGCAGGTATCAAGTTCTTAATTTCTGAGCCAGTCAGTGAGTATCAACAATTTGACTGAGAGCAGTCTAACTGATGTCACCTAACATCCATGTGTGGTTGTAACAGGAGTGGGAACCAAGTTAGATTATAAATTCATAATATATGTAATACATTTTAATATAATTTTTAGCTGGTGCAAAGTTAAGATCTAATGCTCCCATTTCTTGGTTGGCATGAGTGCCCTTAGATGACCAAAATACCAGCAATAGGGCATTCTGGGTTGGTGACAGAATGCAAGGGAGTATGCCAGGTGGAAGATTAGGATGACAATCAGTATACGACAATGATTTGGCCCAGGGATCAATATTTTGGATTCCAACCTTCCAATCGGCTCTGTTCACTTCCGATAAATGGCAGGAAAAAAACCTCCGGCTATTTGAGAGATTGGTTAACGTGAAGGTTGTATTTAGATTGTTTTCTACTGTTTAAACTTATAAATATCTCCCAGGAACAGAATAGCAAGCTGGAGGATATTTTGTTAATTTCAAGGTTTCTGATTAACCGGGTACTTTAAACTATGCATCCACTAATAGACAATTTAACTTCCAATCAAACAAGATTAGGAAATGTAGGACACTTAATTTGGTGCAGGACAAGCTACTGGAGATCATAGCTACCAAAAGTTTAAGGATCAATTCTTCAGGCTGAACTTCAACCTGGAGAATGGAGACATCTGGCCATAATAAGGGGGTTGTCATTGAAATCCATCACCTGTTTTGGAGTAGAGTGTTTCCAGTGGCAGCCTAAGCAAACATTGCAAAGGACTTCTAAGCTTCTGGCTCCTTTTAGACTCAATCATCTCATCTCATTCATGTGACATACACCATACTTGGCACTTCTTGGTAGTATTTAAATTCCAGATTGATCAATCAAAAATGTATGTAAACAAAATTCACACCAAAGGATTAAAAGCCAAATCAGACTGCATACAGCCTACTAATTGCTATATCATTAATGTATCTATTTTTGCTTAAATGTTAATTATGGCTTATGAATTTACAAGGTATGTTACACACATAGTACATGCTCTCATCTGATACAACGGATAAACCTTATCTGCACCTTCTCCAAAGCCTTCACATCCTACCTGTAATGGGGTGACCAGAACTGCACATAATAGGCCCAAACTGGTAGGACCAAAGTTTTTAAATCAATAACATGATTTCCTGACCCTTATACTCAATGTCCTGACCAATGAAGACTAGCATACCATGTACCTTCGTTAGAACTTTATCTACTTGTTTTTTACTTTCAGTGTTCATGTTTTCTTATATGCAGATTTCAAATTATACATGCATTTGATTAGCCAGTTTAAGATTATTTTCTTTAAAAAATAATCGGAGTAGTAAATAAAGTAAATAAAAGCAAGCAAAATGGCGACATTGAATTACAGTGGAAATAACCAGTTAGTAAGAAATCACTGATTATCAGTGATTATAAAAGAGAACCTCAATGGAAAATGGATGGATGTCATTAGTTTCATTTTTGATTGTAAATTGAATGGTAATCCCATTGTAATTATTATTTTTAAAATGTTTTATTGTGAATGTTGCAGTTGATGATGGCACCAGTTTGGATCCCTATGTTCTGTCAACATTAAGGAAACTCCAAGATGGATACTTTGGAGGAGCCAGGTAAGTAACCCAAGAACCCCCACATAACTTGAACCTTGCACATTTAAAAAAAATAGTAGTTGAATAATTATGAAGAACAGATATAATTTCTAATAGTTCCCTCATTCAGGCAGGATTGGACTAACCTGTAGTTACCTTTCTATCTGAGAAGATGTAGGCAGAAAACCTAAAATCTGATGTATACATCTTATAACATGGCACATGAGAGTGCAGTTGAAAAATGTGGCCATTGATAGTTTTAATAATCTTGAGTAAAAAAAGAAATTGCTGGAAGAAGCCGGGTCAATGTTTCGGGTCAAGCCCCTGCGTTAGGACTGAGAGTGTAGAGAGAAGATAGCCAGTATATTGAGGCTGGCAGCTGGTAGATGGAGCCAGATAATGGGGAATGATGGGCAGATGCAACCAGAGGGGAACATTCCAGCATCTGCGGTCTCTTGCGTCTCCATTTTAGAATCTTCCTTGTCCTGCCCATGCACATGATTTTAAAGTTAATTAATTGACAAACATTCCTGTAGTTGATAGTGATGTTTAGTATTGGTTATTGTTAATAAGATAGAGAAAAGGAAAGATTACCAGATTTTTTTCTATTAATTTTTTTTGCAACCAAAAACATGTTGATTTTGCTCAAATACAGATCCATGGATGCTAATAATGTTATGTCATTCGCTGTGTACACTTGGGAGTCATTGATAGTTGTAAGAAATATGAACATTATCTGATTTTTTCCTTTCCTTGCATGAAGCATTGAACTCAAAATGTGAACCTTTCCCTGCTTTAACTTGATCCAAAGTTGTTTGAGTCTATGTAGCTATGAAGTTCATCCCTTATGGCCTTCAACTTTAGACACCACAATATTCAATTTCTGACTATTTGTTTGGTCTTCGGTATTCTCTTTGTGTCTGAAATGTTTATTTTAGTTGAGTCTGTAGAGTAACCTCTAGGGTAGAAGTACTTTTGCAAAGCATTCATCATGGTTTAAATTTCTAAGTAAGTTTATTTTTCTATTTTAAGACCAGTTACATAATTGTGTGGATTAATCACACACTACAAAGCTCATTGTTTTACTATCACTACCTTTGAGCTTAAATTGCACTTTAACTTTATCCTTGAACTATTTCAATGTGGAACTTTTACCATATTTGTTGATCCTATAAATCTAAAGGGCATGAAGGCCGTCATTTGGGTTATTGCTCATTGTTGCTCTGGTTTAGGTGTGATTTATGAGACCCTTAGTACAGGAAGTGGGTCTGATTTGTCATTTAGTTTTCAAGGGTTAGTCTTTTTTGATTGGTTTTCCAATTACTTCACATTTCACATCAGGAATGAGAAAGTCACCTGCATTTAAATGGCTGGCCAACTTGGGCAGCTTGATCAAGAGATGAAGATTGCAGAAAATCACTTGTTTATTTGTCGTTTGCAGAGTTCATGCAGCCAATTTATCAACGTTGTTGGTAACTTCATGCTGCACACGACTCAGTTTTATGGATCTTGGACCTGATGGTAAGACTCTTGATGACTGGTCTGATTCATTCTATAAACTGCATCCGGGAGAGGATCTGCATGATTTAATGGACATAGACCTTGGTAAGGATGAGGATCTACACAATTCCCATTTATTTAACTATATAGACTTAATTCTAATACTGACATTGATTTCTCTGTGTAGCAGTATAGTTTTTTAGAGTTAGATTATTTTCACTATATTAGGGTGTTGTGATAGATGGTTGCATAATATTCTGAGCAGTTTTATTTAGGATCTTCAATTCTAGTGTCTATTGATTTCAAAAGTGTGCAACATTTACTGTGTTATTCTTATATATTTCAAATTCATTTAAAGTTGATATGATTGGAAATCTTCACTAGTGTTTCAGTACATATAGTTGAGTTTTTCATTATTAAACCATTCAGTTCAACTGACATTTTAAATAAAATATTGGAATGATATGGACCTTTTTTCAGTTGAGTGCACCTATGTCGACGGTAAACAGTTAAAGTCATTTATAAAGCAGTTGTTGATCTTGTTTTACTTCAGAATGTTCTCGACACGGTATCAAGTTGTGGTTGCATTGTGCTTGCTTGGCAACAGTAGATGACGTCCTGTTCTCCTGCTCATTTGCTGCCAGATAAACCCATACCTTTCCGCCATTTTGGCACAGTCTTCCCTTTCATTCATTCATTTATGAAGCTACTTGCTAATTATTGTGTTGGTTTCTTAGCTGGATCCTTCTCTCACCAGTCTTTCAATAATCCCAACCAAAGTGGATGTTGGCTATTCTTTAACTTCTCCCAATCCGTCATTTTGGCCAGCCCAAAAGGGGGGAGTATTGAACCAAGGGAACCTTCCCTGTGTCCCACTGGATAACAAGCAGAGTGCCATGGGGATGGAGTTAGGGCAGCACCCTCCTCCTCCTACTCTGCTGGTCTGGTTTTATTGATCAATAGTCCCCTAGGGTGTTGGCTGGTCCATTCCCTGTTTTCTGGGACTGACGGGACAGGGAGCAAGCCACTCATTTCTCCCTAGTCTCAAACACATTGTGACCATCTTTTTTTGATCAAGACAAAATATAATTTGAGTAAGTCATGGCAAAACATAATCCAGAGTTAAATTTTGCTCCAAATATTTGGCAATGTCATGTCACTCAGCATTCTTGGTAAGCCAATTTAGGAGACTTGCTTGGACTGCAAGAAATGAAGTCCATTCACTGATGCAGGTGCCAGGATACTCCACTAGGACTGTATTGTATCATGCAGTATTTGTGAGCACTAGTTGTTGCCTGCAGTCGGTTACCTATTTAAGGGTTGTGTTATGTGTCAGACTGCTCTCTGGTTGCAAAAAGTTTATAAAAAGTTCTAGAGAGGCTGTGAAGAGCCTTTGACAGGATGATTTTGATTGCATAAATCAGGCAAATATTCATGACAAATTGACAAACTGTGTTCTGAAGGACAATTGATGTTCCATTATAAACATAGCACAAAAAGTAAGGAAATTTGTGTTTGGTAGATTATTTCTTTATTGTAACAATGCTTCTTGGCAATAAATCTTATACCGTTGGAAAGCCTGTTTATTCCCCTTTTAAATGGTGCCACATTTGTAAGGAACATGCATTTGTGGGATGAGCAGCAGAGCTGAGTATATGGGTTGCGCCCATGAAAAATTTGCCAAATCTTCTCTGCCAATGCCAAACAGCTTATTCTGCTGTTGCTATTGACTCTTGTTTTGAGCTTCTGGTACCACCAGGTGCTGACAATCAGGTGCCTGATTGGCAGCATCTGTGAGCATGGGCCCTGCTACAGTGGTCAGTAGGTGTCTGCTCCAAGAATCGGCATGCCACGTTTGACTGATCTGGATAGGGCCCATGCGATAGGGCAACTTCAAGCTGGTGTTCCGCAAAACCAAGTTGCGGCATTATTTGGAGTGAGCCCTAGTACCATCTCCAAAGTGAAGGCCAAGTTCCATATAACGGGGGATGTCAGAGACAGGCCGCAAAGTGGGCGTCCCAAGAAGACGACACCCGAAGAAGACCGTTTCCTCACCCTGTCAGCACTTAGGAACTGTAGACTGTCTTCTACAGATTTGCAGTCAAGGTTTGCAGGACGATATGGCCGACGGCTCTCTGCCCAGACAATTCGGAACAGACTGCACGCAGCCGATCTCCGGTCTCAAAGGGCTGCCAGGAGGCCTGCCATGACTGCCCTTCACCGTCAGGCCCGTTTGCGCTGGTGTCGGCAACACGTGCACTGGAACCTGAACATGTGGAGGAACGTTATGTTCAGCGATGAGTCCAGATTCTGCCTACGGCAGTTGGATCATAGGATCAAAGTGTGGAGAAGACGCGGAGAACGTTATGCTGATTGCTGCACCGATAGAGTAACATCTTTTGGTGGAGGCAGTGTGATGGTGTGGGGCGGCATCTCCCTCACTGGAAAAACGAGGCTTGTCATCATTGGAGGCAATCTCAATGCAGAGAGATATTGAGATGAGATTCTGCAACCAGTGGCAATCCCATATCTCCACAGTCTGGGACCGAACTCTATCCTCCAAGATGACAATGCTCGCCCCCACAGAGCAGGGTTTCTCAGAGACTACCTCCAGAATTTGGGAGTGGAGAGGATGAAATGGCCTGCCAGCAGTCCTGACCTCAACCCCATTGAACACTTGTGGGATCAGCTTGGGCGTGCCGTTCGTGCCAGAGTGACCAACACAACCACGTTGGCTGACATACGACAAATGCTGGTTGAAGAATGGGATGCCATCCCACAACAGTGTGTGACCAGGCTGGTGACCAGCATGAGGAGGAGGTGCCAGGCTGTTGTGGCTGTGTATGGTTCTTCCACATGCTACTGAGGCTCCTGTTTATTAAATGAATAAATTGTTAAATTGCCAATATGTCTTGTTTCTTCAGACTTCAATCATCTAATCCACCAAACAACACCGAACAAGAGTCAATGGCAGAATAAGCTGTTTGGCATTGGCAGAGAAGATTTGGCAGATTTTTCATGGGCGCAACCCACATACTCAGCTCTGCTGCTCATCCCACAAATGCATGTTCCTTACAAATGTGGCACCATTTAAAAGGGAAATAAACAGGCTTTCCAACGGTATAAGATTTATTGCCAAGAAGCATTGTTACAACAAAGAAATAAGCTATCAAACACAAATTTCCTTACTTTTTGTGCTATGTTTATAAGTAATGACAAAATCATATTAGCCTTCTGGTAGCTGCAATATTGAAATCTTTACCAGAGGTTCAGAAAATAAGTTGCTTAACTTTCAAGAATGAACATTTGAAAGGTTATAAAAGGCCACGATGTTTATGGAAATGCCCTCTAAATAAATTGGAATGAATGTTAGCCTGCTTGAAGCATTATTGTATTCATCACACATGGACCAAACGTAAGAATAATAAAGGAACCATCTGGGTCATTTGAATGTGACTGATGTGAAGATCAGGGTCTGGTGGGAAACATTGCTAAAATTGTTATTGGAATACTCTGTACCAGTGTGTTTATTCAAAACTGCCTGACGTTTTAATTGTAGAAGCAAGGGCACATTCAAAACTGAATTGAGTGTAGCAAATATAAACTGAGGCAACTCAGACGTGTCCTTGCAGAAGGAGAACTGTTAAAGTAAGAAAATGCACTGAATGGAGGTTTACATAATATTATGTAAATAATCAATAAGGGGAGAGCATTTTATGTAGGCCACACGTGGTAGTAAGAGAAAATGTGATTTCAAAATTAGAGCAGAAATTGATCATTGATATGAATACTGATATTGCTCTATCCTGACAGTGGATATGTATACCAAATACTTAATGATATGCCGATAGCCAGTAGTACATTAAAAGTAATGCAAAGAAATAGTAAGGTTTCACTTTTGTGAAATCTTGAGAAATTTAAGACATACGGAATGTGTAATCCATTTTAATGGGGAAAAGGACAATTCTTCTGAGATCATATATTCCACTTGGGTACCTTGTATTCGGCTTGGGTAGCTTATACCCCTATGGTATGAACATTGAATTCTTCAAGTTTCGATAATTAACCCACAACCCCCTGCCTTCCCTGTGTCCCACTGGATAAGAAGCAGAGGGCCATGGGGATGGAGTTAGGGCTGCACCCTCCTCCTACTCTGCTGGTCTGGTTTTGTTGATCAGTCCCCATAGGATGTAGGCCAGCCTATTCCCCAGTTTCTGAGACTGACAGGACAGGGAGCAAGCCACATTTCTCCCCAGTCTAAAAGAGACTCAAACGCATTGTGGCTATCTTTTTTTAGTCACGATAAAACATCATTCAGTAAGTCACGACGAAACATGATCTTAAGGCTAAATTTCGCTCCAGATCTTTGGTACTTTTAAGCCTCATGTCATTTAGCAGACTGGGTGAGCATTTATTAAAGTTTATTAGGTAAATTGTTCATAAAAAGTAACAAAAGTGGGTTTATTCAGACCACAGAGGAATGATGAGTAGGGTGGGCCTAAATTTGTTGCGCTATCGTGCACCATTTTGGCTGTGTGGAGGCCATGGTAAACACATAAACATATAAACATATACACACAAACAAATCGAGAGTTTTAGTAATGTATAGATAGATAGATAGATAACAGGTTGAAGACTTTATTATAATACCCAAGAATTTTCCATAAATATGCTGTACGTGTATAATAAAATTACGAATATGAAATTGCGAAAATTTCTCTCAAAACCCCTAGCGACCTCTCACGGAACCCTAGGGTTCCGGGGAACACCGGTTGAGGAACGTTGGCCTAAACGCTCATGTAGATATTTCAAATGACGAACTGACCAACTGTAAACCCAGACCTTATGCACTAAAGGAGTAGAAAATGAAATTAACAAACTTGAATGGCATGGAGTATTGGTGAAAGTGGTGCATAGCGAATGTCACCCATGAAGGGTGAAACCCAAGCCCATTATTGGTACAGACGTTGTAAAGTGGTCATTCATGGAATGGTACAAAACAAACAATATATATTTCCACATCTCAAGACATGTTTACCAAGTTGAAGGAACAAAAATCTTAATTGACAACGACTGTCAATGGAACCTGATAATACCAAAAAGGTTTGTGGTCTTGTATGAAGTTGCAGCATTCAGTAAAACTGTCATTGAAAATATTCAAAGAATCATGTATTAATGCACCAATTGGTTCAATGTTGTTTGTGTCACCATGTTGCCTTTCTAATACAGTGGTTCTGGAAGAAGAAAGCCTTCAGGCAATTGATATGACCAGAAGACTTCAACAACATAATGTGAAGCTAGAAAAAAAAAGTTTTTTCTTGCAAAAGGAAGTAATTTACTTAGATTAGAGACTTAATGAAAGCATCTTACAGCCAATTGGAGAAATTAGGAACCATTGAAAGAACCAGGGAGCTCCAGAAATGCTACTGAACTTTCACACTTAGATATAATCCAAAACTTCTGCAGCAGTGGTGATTGTAACTCCTTCAGCTGCTAAAGAATGTCATACATGTTGAGTCTACCTACAGAAAGTATAGACTGTGTGAGAAAAGTCTTAGAAGTGAGCCATGCAATATGATATCAACTGTGCCAAAACTTGGAATGATTATATCTGTGGAGTAGGGACAGTAATTAGGCAATTAGTCATGTTATACCCAGTGGTGTTCAGAATTCTACAGCTCGCGCATCAGGAGCTGTGAGCAAAATAGAAGGCCTCCTTGGGGGAGATATTGCCAATTGTTTACGGAGTTGCAGTTTTTGCTAGGAAGACTGTTGATGCAAGTTGTGAACCACATGCTGTTTTGGTCATTCAGGGATACAACTCTGCATCCTTGATACTTTTGTTCTGGGCATAGCAGAGGTGGGCGAGCCTGTTGTTTCAATATGACTTTGACCTTGGATACAGAATGTCCAGGCAAAAGGCTTTGGCAGTTGACTTGGTTATAAAACATAAAAATTGTATCTTGTATCACAAAATAGAACACTGGAAGCGCTCAGCTCATCAAGCAGCATCTGTGGAGGCAAAAGGTGTAAGTTGATGTGTCAGGTCGAGACTCTACAACAGGAATAAGAGGCAAGAGGAAAGATTGCCTCTTATATAGCAATGAGTGAGTATACGTGGGCTGGGGAGGGGGGTAGGGAGAGGGGACACAGGGGGTGTTGGGATTGAGGCCTGTAGGTAGAACCTGATGGGAAGGGAATAATGGGCAGATGAAACCAAATGGGGCAAGGCAATGGGAAAGACGAACAAAGGGAGAAGGAAAACAAGATGGAAGGTTGAGTGTGTGTGGGAAGAGAACTCGGGTGTGGACTACCCAAAATTGGAAAATTCAATGTTTATACCATTGAGTTATAAGCTATCCATGCGGAATATGGGATGTGGGGTTTTGTTCCAGATTCCCGCATCTGCAGTCTCTTTTGTCTTCAAAATTTGTGGAAGCTGTGGAAGATAATTTTCACATCACAACAGTGAAAGTAGCTCGGGCTACACGGAAAATTCTGCTTTGATGAAAGTCTATGAAATATGATATGGAACTGGACAAATTCAGGCATATGTCTCAATGAGAAATGAATCTATTTTGTTACCAATGCTACATAATTTCCGCCAATGAGAATTTGTATGAAGTGGATGTTTATGATTGTGATGTTGAAGGAATTGCAGAGGAAGAATATAAGAAACTCGTGCGAAGTATTTGCATTTAGTAAATTAGAAGATAGTGGCCGAAGATTTGCCCAGTGGTCTAGTGGTGGAATGATTGATATGTCAGAATAACCCAAGAGGACAGCAAAGAAAACTAAAGTTGAGGGTAAGCTGGTTTATACCCTCAACAACTTCTCCTTTGACTCCTCCCACTTCCTCCAAACCAGAGGCGTAGCTATGGGCACTCGCATGGGCCCTAGCTACGCCTGCCTCTTTGTCGGGTACGTCGAACAATCCCTGTTCCGGACTTACACCGGCCCCATCCCCGAACTCTACCTCCGCTACATCGACGACTGCATTGGTGCTACCTCTTGTACCCATGCAGAACTCACTGACTTCATACACTTCACCTCCAATTTCCATCCTGCCCTTAAATATACCTGGACTATCTCCGACATCTCCCTCCGGTTTCTGGACCTCAGCATCTCCATCACAGGAGACAGACTAGTGACGGACATTTACTATAAACCCACTGACTCACACAGCTATCTGGACTACACTTCTTCAAACCCGGTCCCCTGCAAAAAGTCTATCCCCTACTCCCAATTCCTCCGTCTACGCCGCATCTGCGCCCAGGATGAGGTGTTTCACACTAGGGCTTCGGAGATGTCCTCGTTCTTCAGGAAACGGGGCTTCCCCTCCTCCATTATAGATGAGGCTCTCACTAGGGTCTCTTCTACATCCCGCAACTCCGCTCTTGCTCCCCCTCCCCCCTCTCGCAACAAGGACAGAATCCCCCTCGTTCTCACCTTCCACCCCACCAGCCAGCGGATCCAACAAATTATCCGCCAACATTTCCGTCACCTAAAACGGGACCCCACCACTGGCCATATCTTCCCATCCCCTCCCCTCTGCGTTCCGCAGAGACCGTTCCCTCCGCAACTCCCTGGTCCACTCGTCCCTTCCTACCCAAACCACCCGAACCCCGGGCACTTTCCCCTGCAACCGCACGAGATGCAACACCTGTCCCTTTACCTCCCCCCTCAACTCCATCCAAGGACCCAAACAGTCTTTCCAGGTGAGACAAAGGTTCACCTGCACCTCCTCCAACCTCATCTATTGCATCTGCTGCTCTAGATGCCAACTTATTTACATCGGCGAAACCAAGCGCAGGCTCGGCGATCGCTTCGCTGAACACCTGCGCTCGGTCCGCATTAACCAAACTGATCTCCCGGTGGCCGAGCACTTCAACTCCCCCTCCCATTCCCAGTCTGACCTTTCTGTCATGGGCCTCCTCCAGTGCCATAGTGAGGCCCACCGGAAATTGGAGGAACAGCACCTCATATTTCGCCTGGGCAGTTTTCAGCCCAGTGGTATGAACATCGACTTCTCCAACTTTAGATAGTTCCCCTGCCCCTCTTTTCCCCTCCTCCTTCCCAGATCTCCCTCTATCTTCCTGTCTCCACCTATATCCTTCCTTTGTCCCGCCCCCCTGACATCAGTCTGAAGAAGGGTCTCGACCCGAAACGTCACCCATTCCTTCTCTCCCGAGATGCTGCCCGACCTGCTGAGTTACTCCAGCACTTTGTGAATAAATACCTTCGATTTGTACCAGCATCTGCAGTTATTTTCTTATACTATATAAAGTCAATATGTCCCTTCTTCCTCTCCCCCACTTCCCTTTCCACTAGCTGGTTTCTGAATGAGGTGTGGTTTCTAAAATAATAGCACCATCATTTGGCTTTGTTAAAACCCAGTGTTGAGGAAAGCATTTAATAATAATAATAATAATGCATTACATTTGTATAGCGCTTTTCTAAAAACTCAAAGACGCTTTACAGGGTTTACTAAAACATAGAAAAAATAATAATAAATAAGTAAACGAACAGAAAAGAAAAAATAAGGTGATGTGACGGTCAGTGGTTGAAGGCAGTGCTGAACAGGTGAGACTTCAGTGATGTTTTGAATGTGGTGAGTGAGGAGGAGTCTCTGATGGTCTGAGGTAGTGAGTTCCAGAGGGTGGGAGCAGCGATGGAGAAAGCCCTGTCCCCCCAGGATCTGAGTTTGGTCCGGATGGGGGGGGACAGGAGGTTAGCAGCAGCAGAGCGGAGAGTACGGGTGGGAGTGTGTCTGTGGAGGAGGTCAGTCAGGTAGGATGGGGCCAGGTTATGGAGGGCTTTGTAGGTCATGAGGAGGATTTTGTACTGGATTCTCTGGGGGATGGGGAGCCAGTGGAGCTTGTAAAGGACAGGGGTGATATGGTCACGGATCGGGGAGTGGGTGAGTAGACGGGCAGCGGAGTTCTAGATGTATTGGAGTTTATTGATGATTTTTGAGGGTGAACCATAGAGGAGGCTGTTACAGTAGTCCACATGGGAGGTGATGAAGGCGTGGATGAGGGTTTCTGCAGCTGTGGAGGAGAGGGACGGACGGAGACGGGCGATGTTTTTGAGGTGGAAGAAGGCTGTCTTGGTGATATGTTTGATGTGTTTGTCGAATGAGAGGGTTTGATCAAAGATGATTCCAAGATTCCGGATGTGAGGGGAGGTGGATACTGGGAAACCATCAATATTGAGGGTGAAGTTGTGGGTGTATTTGGTGAGCGTTTTTGGTCCAATGATGATGATTTCAGATTTGTCGCAGTTGAGTTTGAGGAAATTGAATTGAAGCCAAGATTTGATTTCAGTGATGCAGTTTGTCAGGGTAGAGTGTGTGGAGGTGGAGATTGACTTGGTGGAGATGAGGAGCTGGATATCATCAGCGAAGCAGTGGAACTTGAGACCATGACGGCGGATTAATTGACCAAGGGGGAACAGGTACAGGATGAAGAGGAGGGGGCCGAGAACTGAACCTTGGGGGACACCTTGAGGGAGGGGAGCGGTGGGGGATTTGCAGTTATTAATGGAGATGAACTGGTGCCTGTCGGAGAGGAATGATTTGATCCAGGGTAGGACAGTGCCGGTGATGTTAAAGGTGGCATTTATCAACAAAAACTCAAAAATCTGTTCCAGTGAATTTCAGGGCCAAAGTGCTTTGAGTGCAGGAACATACAGTGAAGGACAGCGAGAGTTAGAATGGAACACATTTTGTAATATGGATGAATCAAAATTATTACATAAGATACAATCCATGCTACTTGTTTTCCTTTATGGATTTGAAATTAATGTCAGTCATTCAGTTTTGTAAATGGGAATGCGTTACCCATTCTGTGTAAATTGGAATCAATATTTATTGTATGGGTTGTTGAAATCCTCATCATCATTACATACAAGGTGATTCTTCTTTGCATGGGTGATAGGACAGCATGCTACTTTTCACTGATTTTTTAAATAACGTGGCATGGCATCAAGTTGGTCTGTTTTTAAGAAATGATACACAGAAGAAGGACATTTTTGCTTCATGCTTTGGGAGAAGATATTGCCGTTCTAAATGCATTTTATTTCAGGTGCATCATATTCAGTGGTCACTTTTGAAGCTGAATCATTTAATTTTTGCTTGCTCTATGAACTCTATGTTGTTTTTGATGGGCAAATGAAGCAGGTAAATATTATTCGCATCACATTCGGAATTGCGTGACATCATTTCGCAAAGCGTATTGTTTGCATCTTTCTTTTGCTCTTTGCTGCTCTCTACTCTTCAGCAGAAATAAGCAAAAATGTACAGTACTTGCTGAGATCCCCAAATTAGAAATAATTTATTCTTAATGTTTCATATCAGAAGGAACTAGTCATCTTAAAAAAAGACAGTTTGGGAATTTAGAGTACAGTCTTACCCATAAGATTTCAGTATCAGAATTCTTAACTTTCAAATGTTTAAAAGTGCCAAATCTCATTTCCTCCTTTTGACCTCCCTTATCTAATGCTTTAATTCGAACTATTACAATTGTTACTAAGTTTGAATATCATTTTTATTTTTTTGTTTATCCATACGCTGACAAAAGTTGGAGGAAAGGAAATTGTCGACATTGAGATTTGCGTCTGGGCATTTTTTTTGCATACCCGTCTCTCCTTCATCCTCCTGAAGACGAGCTGAAATACTGTACATTAAACATTGACAGCTGATTGGACCTTTTCAAAGTGGTATCCAGTTTGTCAACATTGAAAGGTGATTTTTTTTCAGGAGAATAAATTACAGCCAATCTGTGACCTTGCCTGATATCTACATATTCCCATAATGCGTATTTGATAATTGTGTATTCATTTGAGAAATAAACCTTGATGGTAAAAGTGATCCCACGGCTAATTGACCACGTCAGCGACAGTCTTAAATAAAAGTAGGTAATTAACCAAAGTTCTTGCTTCTGCAGTACAGCCTGCAGGTGCACATTTAACTGCTGACAGCAACTTCCAGATTTTAATATTCAAACCTGCCTACTCCTGTCACTTTTTGTGGTTTTGCAGAACAAGAAGAGTAAAGGACCAGCAATTTTGCAACCATTGTTTCCATAAATACTGGACATTGTGTATTTCTGCAAATTGGCTTTGGGATCAAGGAATGCTTGGATCTTTTGCTTTTCTCGATGAAGTAGCGGGTTGAAGCCTCATCAAAAATTGCCTACAGCTTGAAGGCCTTGCATTTTCTTACACTTTCTTTTTGACTGTATGTTCACTTGCTTCCTGCCTTCTAATCAGCCCAATGTGTTGAATTCTTAAATGGCTACTGCAGAATGCTCATTTTATATGCATGCATTGGGAAAGTCAGAGCTCAAACTCTCTGTGCCTGCCTGCCGATCCGAATCGAGCTTATGTCTTGCTTGATGTCAATCAAGAGTTTTTACTAAGTTTGAGTTATTCGATACCATGTCAGAATACCGGGATGAGCTAACTGTGTACTTAACCAAACTGCTTGAGAAGAAGCCGACAAAATCTGCTCTGTTGTCATCTGGAAAGAAAACGAGCCTGCATCGATTCCGCGACGCTGCACATGCTACACGGGACGTCGTGTCTCTGGCACATAAAGCAAAGGAACTTGACATCCAAAGTTAGTTTGAAATCGTTGATTGATTTTAAAATATTTTTTTCTGTGACTTTAAAAGCAGTTTGGTAGGGAAAGCAAAGTTCTTGTACAGACTAAGCTAGATGTTCACATGATGGGCTATGCAGTATTTGCTTCAAGACATATGGGAGTGGGGGGAATCCTGTTTCACAGCCTTAATAGTAACTGAGATCATTGCACAACTTTTCATTTCTAATTAAATACGTTAATCTTTCTTTGCTTTCATATTTCAGAAAATGGTTTGAAATTTTAATAGAGTACATTTTTACAATAGAATTTTATGTGACAAATGTACTCATTATAATTGGCATCTATGCATAGTATTTCAGGGAATTACATTGCAGTCTTCTGTATGTCATGTGGGCACATACAAAAGTACATACAATTATGTCAATTATGCATACACATTGCTTAACATCATTGTCACGGCACTGCTGTGAGATCGGGAGATTGATGGCAAAGGGTGGAAGCTTCGGGCAACTGGTGGCATTAGTCAATCGGAAACGAGATTTGGTATGATCATATTGATCAACTATGTTATTAGATAAACAGGCAGTTGTAGATTGTGGGAGGTGCTGCAGAGACCATCAATGAAGACAATGGGAATGAGACTTGTTGATGGGAATGAACACTGACAAAATCAATGAAAGAAAGACCTTTATAAAAGTTGATAGGTGCTCGGACTACCCGTAATTTTAACAGGGAAGGCATGCTTCGGTAGACTTTGCATCTGATGACCAGATTCTTTTCTGCACTGAAGAGGAAGCCATAATTCTACTTCTTGCTTCATTTGGCTCTTCCAAATCATATTCCCAGCACCTTCAAATAACTGGGCAAAAGGTTGGTCTGATTCTTGCTGCAGAATACAGTGCTGCTTTTGTTCCAATTAACACTTGGCCCAATCGACAGTTGAAACTAATCATGGATTGGAAGGATGAGAGGGGATCTTATAGAAACATATAAAATTATAAAAGGACTGGACAAGCTAGATGCAGGAAAAAAAATCCCAATGTTGGGGGAGTCCAGAACCAGGGGCCACAGTCTTAGAATAAAGGGGAGGCCATTTAAAACCGAGGTGAGAAGGAACTTTTTCACCCAGAGAGTTGTGAATTTGTGGAATTCTCTGCCACAGAGGGCAGTTGAAGCCAAATCACTGGATGGATTTAAGAGAGTTAGATAGAGCTCTAGGGGCTAGTGGAATCAAGGATATGGGGAGAAGGCAGGCACAGGTTATTGATTGTGGATGATCAGCCATGATCACAATGAATGGTGGTGCTTACTCAAAGGGCCGAATGGCCTCCTGCACCTATTTTCTGTTTCTATGATGCTTATTGATCAAAGCAAAAGATAGGGATGTTATTCACTTATTGGGAGCCTTTGACATGACATTGTGCTGAGTTCACTACCACTTTAATGCTTGCAACCTTACTGTGGACTTGGCAAGGTTTTGGATTCAACACAACCAGGGATAGAATTGCCCATGTACAGGACAGGGTGGCCAAGTTGTTTAATTAGCTTGGACTGAGAGTAGATCTTCAACAGAATATTGCATAAATATACTACACGTGAAAGTCACTGACACAATCTAATCAATGTGAGGAAAACACTAAACTTTCCCAACAAATCTACGGTTGGGCAAGCTACAGGAAGAAAGTCAGTTGTTTGTAGTTCAGAGGAGGCAGAGAGGCACCTCTTTAATTTCAGTGGTGGTAAAGTTGCTTTCATGCAAACAAATGCCTATCATTAACCAGATTACTTATGGAACCACTACTATGATCATTGCCAATAGTTGTTTCTGTGGAGTAAGTTACACTCCTGCAAAAATAGCCTTGATCTTGATGAGGCATTTCTAAGGTCACAGCTATTGTGCCTCATGCTTTTAACAACTGTATGTGTTAATGGGTGCAATCTGTAAACCTATTGTATTGCAATCATCTCAACAGCCAATTACATTGTGGCTGCATACCCTTGAGATTCGGCCTGTTACATGTTCAGATCAGAATGTTCCTAATGTAAAATTAATCTCATGTAAGTAATATTTGTACTTTGATTTACTTTGATTCTTGGGAGAAGAAAAGCCCTGTATATGACTAGTAATAACTTTTTCATACACTGCTTGACAAAAATGAGAAAGTTCCATACTAATGGATTAATTTCAATTATGGTGGTCAAATTTGATCATAATTTCTTGTTTTCGCTTTAAAAATGAGGGGAGCCACCTACCAAGGGATTCTTGATGCCCATAACATTACAGAAGATTAGATAAGCAACATGAACTAAATCTTTCAGCATATGCATCTATAAAATCTATTCTATAAAATCTATTCGGCCATTCATATTTTATACACTACGTCTTCAACCAGTGGATATTGAATTCTTGTGAGTTGGGCACGATAACCAACACACTTACTGATGTTTCTGCTGGATATCAAGATATTCAGGAGGACCAGTTGGACAATTTATAAATAGAGGCAACCCCTTGTTATGACAGTTTTGGTAATAGAAATTTGCCCTTGCAGAATTCGCACATCACTACACAATAAAAAATCTGTAATACGGAATTTATGTGGGAAAAAAAAGTAGATACTTTTTCAACTTTTATTTCTTGACACATGCAGATGATGCAGGTTTACATTATGAAAAATCATGATGTGTAAGGTATTCCACCTACTCCTATCACCACTTACTTTTAAGTAAAGATCAGTGGAGTGGAATGAATTAGTTCTTTCAAAAGGCTGGCACAGACACATTGGTAAAATTGATTTATGCAGAGCACTAAAATAGAAAATGCTAGATATACTCAACAGGTAAGACTGCTTATGTGGAGAGAGGAACTGAATTAATGTTTCAGATCAAAGACCCTGCATCTGAACTGTGATGAGGAATTTGAGGATAGAATAGAGCATTAGGACGGAAAAAATATGGCATTGGGGTGCATGTTAGAATTAAAATCTAAAGCAACATTACTTGATAGTTCGTAATTAAAACAATATTTGATCTAAATAGTATATAATATTTGAAATATATTTTTTCTTTTCTTTTGTATTATAGATGTCACTTTCTATCTACCCAACAGCTTGTTAACTGAATCAAGTTACAAACTTCATCTTGCAACTCCATCCTCAAACCCAGATACTCCAGAGGTAATAATTACTTGAATGAAATTTATATTTTGTTAATTGTTCTGCAGGAGATTGGAGAAAAGCTGTTGGATATAACTGATTTTCATTTTGGCACGAAACTGCATGCCAGCTCTGGTCTACTCATTGAGTTCAGTATGGGAGCGGGAGCTTGGGCTGAATGTTCTCAACATGCACAACAACCTCCCCCACAGTATCTGCACCTTGTCTGAGGAGGTGCAACAGTTATTAATTTAATTGGAAGTAAATAGCTACAGCTGTCTCGGATAAAGGTTTACTAATTTAAAAATTGTGCTAATGTACAGTGAAGTCAGAAATCATAGAGAATAAATAAAAACAGTAAAAAACACATACATTGGTATGTCCTGTTGTGAAGCATGTTATCAAAATGCATGTTAACATTTAGTGTGTGTGTATGTGTGTGTGAAGAAAGCAATAATAATCTTAATTCAGAAACAGACCAGGTAACTTGAATCTACATACTGTTTGTAGCTAATTATAGGAATATTGAAAATTTATCAAAAAACCCAGTATATTTGTCCAAAGCACATCAATTACCTGAACAACGCTACCATTTTTCATGATGTGAAGGCCCACTGTACTCAAATGTATTTTGCAATCAATGGTGGACATACTGACCCTCAGGGTAGGGATACATGAAACGGGTAAAGATACCAGAATGTGGTCTGGATATTGTACTTAAAAGCTACTGTACACGTGTACAATGTGTAGTGATGGCTAACAGAGCAAACTGACTTATCACATTTGGATAACTTTATATAAAGCATTGTTTCTCCCCATCTTGCTCTTGGTGAATTAATACATTCACAGTTCTGGGATTTCGGGGAGTAGCGAGAATGTATGATGCTGAAAATATATTTGTTATTATGAAGAAACATAATGTCTGCAAATTTTGCAGTATAGTTACAGGAAAACATCAGCATTTCTTGTCATTATTTTGTTCAGCCCACAGCAATTTTGAGATTTCCAAAATAAGGAGATATGATTCGCTGATGTGTAAACTGTGCTCCAGCTCCGGTCTTTTCATTGGGTTCATTGTGAGAAAGAGAACAGGTTATAAGTCCTACACTGGAGTATCTGCACCTGCTCTGAGGGGTGCAAAGGCTATTGATTTGAATGGTCTTGGAAATGAATGCCTACGGTCGTTTTCTTATTTAAAAGTTGTGCTGCTTAGGAATTAGTTTTTAAAAACTTCTTTAAAATCTCTACTGCCTTGTTAATTTAATCTTCCAAACCTGTTTAAAGGTGCTTACTACACTGAAAGAGTTTACATTTTAAATTTATTGAAGTTTTACCTTTCATTGTAAAGCTTTTTAAACATATTTTTGCTTTTGAATGTGTGGATCACATTAAATCATTGACTGTTTCCGTAAGATTTCGAACAGACAATTCCAGCTGAGTCTGTAGTCACGACACTCAGCCATTTCCACATTTTATGGATGTGTAGCTTGGGCAGTTCGTGCTGATGCTCCCTATGCCCTAGAAGGCTCTATTGACATGGTAGATTCTTCCAGTGGTTTCACCTGTTCCCACTTGGAACATTGGCAAAGGTAATTTTATGCTTTCATCTATCGCCACCATGTGGTCAGTGGCGAAGCAAACTGCAAAATATATCCTATTGACCTCTGTGGATCGTTACTTTTCAGGAGAACAGGTTGCTTTGAGGTAATAGAACATAGAGCATAGATCCTGCGATACAGCAACAGGCCCTTCGGCCCACAGTGTTTGTGCCATCCATAATGTCAGTCTAAATTAATCCCATCTACCTACACATGGTCCATATCCCTTAATTCCCTGCTTGGTCTGTCAAAATACCCCCTAAATGTTGTTTCCATCATTTCAGTTTGAATAATTTAAATTGACAGTAAAATAGCAAAACAAAATGACTCTGAAACTATTTTATTTCACCAAAGTTATTTCAATAAAACCACAAAGCTCTGAAAGCTGTATAGAAAATGTTGTATAGATTGATATCTTATTTATGTTTCCCTCAAAGCCTAACTGGACATTTCTTTCAGGATTCACCAGAATTTCTCTTGGGCTCTCTGTCACGACTTTGCTCCTTCTTGGAATTCTCCCATGACATCCGCTTGAATGTATCCTGTATCTTGGACCTCAGTCTCACATCCTTTTTGCTTACTTTGAATTGAAGATGACCAGCAAGTTATTTGCATGAATCTTCCAGAATTTCAGTGACTTCTCCCAAATCCCATCTCTACATTAGTGCCTGTTCATGAAGACTGTACCCTTCACCTTCACAGAATTGTCTTCCTTTGTCTTGTCAGGCGCTGCTTCCTCCCCTCCAAGTTAGGATGCATCAGGCCTAGTCTCATTCTAAGCCAGTGTTCATTAACATTTTAGCTGGGGTATAACTGTCTGGAGTTGTGTATTAACCTGCACATCAAGAGGAAAATTCCAATCTGATGCTTAAAGGACTTTTTTAAACTGGTTTCTCCAAGTTACTTCTTAAACACAATGCAATGGAGGGAGCATTCTGCTGCTACATTTGAGGCGGGTTGAATGTGGAAGGAAGTGTGTGTTTTCTGCAAGAATGCGGCACAATATAGAATAGATTTAAACGTGCCTGATGCGAAGCATGTTACTCTGGTGAGGCAAGTGTGGACTAAATTGACGCCCGTTTCTTCATGATTCACTCACTGGTAAAGCAGGATTCCACCAATCATGCTTCTAGCTCTTTCAAGTGGCTATTAACGCAAGGTCAATATGTTTTTTAGTCCCATATGGCCGTATTCAAATAGGACTCATTGAAAGGGTCTGATGGGTCATTTCTACAAATGAACAGGAATTTGTGGGTTGTGAGCTCTGCAGCCCTTGAAAACTGTGGAGATATCACATCTGTCCTTCAAGTGCTGGTCCAATTTAGGATAGTTCAAAAGAAAACGTGGGCCACTATTTTTGTGTGGATAATGACAAGTAGTTGAATAGGATGTTGCTTCCTTGAAGTGCTCTGAGAAATTTCATGTCTCCAATGGCTAAAAGAATTGAATGCTTTGTAAACATCAAGACTGGATTTCTTGCTTTCACCCAGAATTACTCATACACCTGCTGTAGCACAGTGTCCCTTTGAGTAATATTTCCCTCAGCCTGTCCCAGGAAGTCTCATCAACAACTTTCACTGTACTGAAATGCAGACTAGGGACATTGTCTTATTTGAAAAACTCTGTTGCATGATTTGAACTGACAGAATGATGGCTGATAATACTTAATTGTCTCTGAATCAAAGTAAAATCTGACATGGATATCATGGATTCAGGAAGGCATTGGTGTAGTTTTGCCTGCTATAACAATAGTTAAAGAAATAGGAAATACATTTTTTACTTCTGTAAACTCATAAAAAGATCTTGCGTTAGAAAGAATAATTCAAAATTTGCGCTGTTGCAGAGTCTATTTTAGGCAAGCCTTCTCCGTCTGATAAATGACTGGGGTCAATTATTGGAGTCGGAGTGTACAGACACGGCCCCTTCAGCCCAGCTATACAAATAAAATTGACTTGACTTGACTAACCCCATTTGCATGTCTTTGTTCTTTACCCTGCTATGCCTTGTCTATTTAAGTATTGTGTGCTATTTTGGAATAAGATTATGGCTAAATATTTTAACCAATTCTTTACAATCTTTAAAACTTACTGTTAGCTGACAGTAATATATTTGAGATGCAAGAGGAACTTGTCAGGCCTGGCAAATTTTGCAGGTAATTTATCTTAAGACACTTCAGAATGCAAAAATCAACTTTGGGGAAAATTGACATAATCTGATGAGAAGTCTCTTGTATAATTCAATGAGGTGGGTTAATAAAGGTTAGTGGCAGCAACAGTGTGTTCTTGCTATATATTTACTGGAATCTCCTGATCATATCTGGAGAATTAAATGTCATAAACATTGCATTCAACTCTGGAATCCTAATTACACTTTATTGATATTTCAGATGGTGTGAAGGATATACCAAATAATGAGGAAGAGACTAAATAGGAGTGACAGGCTCTCTTCCCTAATTAGGAACTATTTAGGGTTTTGATTCTAAGCATAAATTTTAAGCTAACAACCAAAAATGCTAACATGTGATTTTTCTTTTTCAACCCATGATTTTGGTCAGCATCATACAGTGTGCAACCAATATTAGTTGTGCTTGATTGGGAGGAGTTGGCTGCGCCTAACGGCTGCGGCTCTCTGGCAGTCTGTTGTCTTTTTTTCTTTTTTTTTGTTTGTGTCGGTGTTGGGATGGTTTTTGTTTCTGTATTTGGCTGTGTATGTGTGGTGGGGGTGTGGGGTGGGGGTGTGGGGTGGAGTGGGGGGGGGGCGGGGGGAAACCTTTCTTTTGTTGGGTCTCTTCCCCGGGGCGCAGTTCGCCCGCGGGGCCTTCCATCGCCCGGCGCGGCTCGGCTGCGGGCCTTAACATCGCCGGCGCGGCTCGGCCGCGGGACGTTTCGGTGCCCGGTGCGGCTCGGCCGCTGGACTTAACATCGCCCGGTGCGGCCGCGGGACGTTTCAGTGCCCGGCGCGGCTTGGCTGCTGGACTTAACATCGCCGGCGCGGCTCGGCCGCGGGACGTTTCGGTGCCCGGTGCGGCTCGGCCGCTGGACTTAACATCGCCCGGTGCGGCCGCGGGACGTTTCAGTGCCCGGCGCGGCTTGGCTGCTGGACTTAACATCGCCAGCGCGGCTCGGCCGCGGGACGTTTCAGTGCCCGGTGCGGCTCGGCCGCGGGACGTTTCAGTGCCCGGTGCGGCTCGGCCGCTGGACTTAACATCGCCCGCTGCGGCCGCGGGACGTTTCAGTGCCCGGTGCGGCTCGGCTGCGGGACGTTTCAGTGCCCGGTGCGGCTCGGCCGCGGGACGTTTCAGTGCCCCGTGCGGCTCGGCTGCTGGACTTAACATCTCCCGGTGCGGCCGCGGGACGTTTCATTGCCCGGTGCGGCTCGGCCGCGGGACGTTTCAGTGCCCGGTGCGGCTTGGCCGCTGGACTTAACATCGCCAGCGCGACTCGGCCGCGGGACGTTTCAGTGCCCGGTGCGGCTCGGCCGCGGGACGTTTCAGTGCCCGGTGCGGCTCGGCCGCGGGACGTTTCAGTGCCCGGTGTGGCTTGGCCGCTGGACTTAACGTCGCCAGCGCGGCTCGGCCGCGGGACGTTTCAGTGCCCGGTGCGGCTCGGCCGCGGGACGTTTCAGTGCCCGGTGCGGCTCGGCCACTGGACTTAACATCGCCCGGTGCGGCCGCGGGACGTTTCAGTGCCCGGTGCGGCTCGGCTGCGGGACGTTTCAGTGCCCGGTGCGGCTCGGCCGCGGGACGTTTCAGTGCCCGGTGCTGCTCGGCCGCTGGACTTAACATCGCCCGGTGCGGCCGCGGGACGTTTCATTGCCCGGTGCGGCTCGGCCGCGGGACGTTTCAGTGCCCGGTGCGGCTCGGCCGCGGGACATTTCAGTACCCGGTGCAGCTCGGCCGCGGGACGTTTCAGTGCCCGGTGCGGCTCGGCCGCTGGACTTAACATCGCCCGGTGCGGCCGCGGGACGTTTCAGTGCCCGGTGCGGCTCGGCCGCGGGACGTTTCAGTGCCCGGTGTGGCTCGGCCGCGGGACGTTTCAGTGCCCGGTGTGGCTTGGCCGCTGGACTTAACGTCGCCAGCGCGGCTCGGCCGCGGGACGTTTCAGTGCCCGGTGCGGCTCGGCCGCGGGACGTTTCAGTGCCCGGTGCGGCTCGGCCGCTGGACTTAACATCGCCCGGTGCGGCCGCGGGACGTTTCAGTGCCCGGTGCGGCTCGGCCGTGGGACGTTTCAGTGCCCGGTGCGGCTCGGCCGCGGGACGTTTCAGTGCCCGGTGCGGCTCGGCCGCTGGACTTAACATCGCCCGGTGCGGCCGCGGGACATTTCAGTGCCCGGTGCGGCTCGGCCGCGGGACGTTTCAGTGCCCGGTGCGGCTCGGCCGCGGGACGTTTCAGTGCCCGATGCGGCTCGGCCGCTGGACTTAACATCGCCCGGTGCGGCCGCGGGACGTTTCAGTGCCCGGTGCGGCTCGGCCGCGGGACGTTTCAGTGCCCGGTGCGGCTCGGCCGCGGGACGTTTCAGTGCCCGGTGTGGCTTGGCCGCTGGACTTAACGTCGCCAGCGCGGCTCGGCCGCGGGACGTTTCAGTGCCCGGTGCGGCTCGGCCGCGGGACGTTTCAGTGCCCGGTGCGGCTCGGCCGCTGGACTTAACATCGCCCGGTGCGGCCGCGGGACGTTTCAGTGCCCGGTGCGGCTCGGCCGCGGGACGTTTCAGTGCCCGGTGCGGCTCGGCCGCGGGACGTTTCAGTGCCCGGTGTGGCTTGGCCGCTGGACTTAACGTCGCCAGCGCGCTTTGGCCGCGGGACGTTTCAGTGCCCGGTGCGGCTCGGCCGCTGGACTTAACATCGCCCGGTGCGGCCGCGGGACGTTTCAGTGCCCGGTGCGGCTCGGCTGCGGGACGTTTCAGTGCCCGGTGCGGCTCGGCCGCGGGACGTTTCAGTGCCCGGTGCTGCTCGGCCGCTGGACTTAACATCGCCCGGTGCGGCCGCGGGACGTTTCATTGCCCGGTGCGGCTCGGCCGCGGGACGTTTCAGTGCCCGGTGCGGCTCGGCCGCGGGACATTTCAGTGCCCGGTGCGGCTCGGCCGCGGGACGTTTCAGTGCCCGGTGCGGCTCGGCCGCTGGACTTAACATCGCCCGGTGCGGCCGCGGGACGTTTCAGTGCCCGGTGCGGCTCGGCCGCGGGACGTTTCAGTGCCCGGTGCGGCTCGGCCGCGGGACGTTTCAGTGCCCGGTGTGGCTTGGCCGCTGGACTTAACGTCGCCAGCGCGCTTTGGCCGCAGGACGTTTCAGTGCCCGGTGCGGCTCGGCCGCTGGACTTAACATCGCCCGGTGCGGCCGCGGGACGTTTCAGTGCCCGGTGCGGCTCGGCTGCGGGACGTTTCAGTGCCCGGTGCGGCTCGGCCGCGGGACGTTTCAGTGCCCGGTGCTGCTCGGCCGCTGGACTTAACATCGCCCGGTGCGGCCGCGGGACGTTTCATTGCCCGGTGCGGCTCGGCTGCGGGACGTTTCAGTGCCCGGTGCGGCTCGGCCGCGGGACATTTCAGTGCCCGGTGCGGCTCGGCCGCGGGACGTTTCAGTGCCCAGTGCGGCTTGGCCGCTGGACTTAACATCGCCAGCGCGACTCGGCCGCGGGACGTTTCAGTGCCCGGTGCGGCTCGGCCGCGGGACGTTTCAGTGCCCGGAGCGGCTCGGCCGCGGGACATTTCAGTACCCGGTGCAGCTCGGCCGCGGGACGTTTCAGTGCCCGGTGCGGCTCGGCCGCTGGACTTAACATCGCCCGGTGCGGCCGCGGGACGTTTCAGTGCCCGGTGCGGCTCGGCCGCGGGACGTTTCAGTGCCCGGTGCGGCTCGGCCGCGGGACGTTTCAGTGCCCGGTGTGGCTTGGCCGCTGGACTTAACGTCGCCAGCGCGGCTCGGCCGCGGGACGTTTCAGTGCCCGGTGCGGCTCGGCCGCGGGACGTTTCAGTGCCCGGTGCGGCTCGGCCGCTGGACTTAACATCGCCCGGTGCGGCCGCGGGACGTTTCAGTGCCCGGTGCGGCTCAGCCGTGGGACGTTTCAGTGCCTGGTGCGGCTCGGCCGCGGGACGTTTCAGTGCCCGGTGCGGCTCGGCCGCTGGACTTAACATCGCCCGGTGCGGCCGCGGGACGTTTCAGTGCCCGGTGCGGCTCGGCCGCGGGACGTTTCAGTGCCCGGTGCGGCTCGGCCGCGGGACGTTTCAGTGCCCGATGCGGCTCGGCCGCTGGACTTAACATCGCCCGGTGCGGCCGCGGGACGTTTCAGTGCCCGGTGCGGCTCGGCCGCGGGACGTTTCAGTGCCCGGTGCGGCTCGGCCGCGGGACGTTTCAGTGCCCGGTGTGGCTTGGCCGCTGGACTTAACGTCGCCAGCGCGGCTCGGCCGCGGGACGTTTCAGTGCCCGGTGCGGCTCGGCCGCGGGACGTTTCAGTGCCCGGTGCGGCTCGGCCGCTGGACTTAACATCGCCCGGTGCGGCCGCGGGACGTTTCAGTGCCCGGTGCGGCTCGGCTGCGGGACGTTTCAGTGCCCGGTGCGGCTCGGCCGCGGGACGTTTCAGTGCCCGGTGTGGCTTGGCCGCTGGACTTAACGTCGCCAGCGCGCTTTGGCCGCGGGACGTTTCAGTGCCCGGTGCGGCTCGGCCGCGGGACGTTTCAGTGCCCGGTGCGGCTCGGCCGCTGGACTTAACATCGCCCGGTGCGGCCGCGGGACGTTTCAGTGCCCGGTGCGGCTCGGCTGCGGGACGTTTCAGTGCCCGGTGCGGCTCGGCCGCGGGACGTTTCAGTGCCCGGTGCTGCTCGGCCGCTGGACTTAACATCGCCCGGTGCGGCCGCGGGACGTTTCATTGCCCGGTGTGGCTCGGCCGCGGGACGTTTCAGTGCCCGGTGCGGCTCGGCCGCGGGACATTTCAGTGCCCGGTGCGGCTCGGCCGCGGGACGTTTCAGTGCCCAGTGCGGCTTGGCCGCTGGACTTAACATCGCCAGCGCGACTCGGCCGCGGGACGTTTCAGTGCCCGGTGCGGCTCGGCCGCGGGACGTTTCAGTGCCCGGTGCGGCTCGGCCGCGGGACGTTTCAGTGCCCGGTGCGGCTTGGCCGCTGGACTTAACATCGCCAGCGCGGCTCGGCCGCGGGACGTTTCAGTGCCCGGTGCGGCTCGGCCACGGGACGTTTCAGTGCCCGGTGCGGCTCGGCCGCTGGACTTAACATCGCCCGGTGCGGCCGCGGGACGTTTCAGTGCCCGGTGCGGCTCGGCCGCGGGACGTTTCAGTGCCCGGTGCGGCTCGGCCGCGGGACGTTTCAGTGCCCGGTGTGGCTTGGCCGCTGGACTTAACGTCGCCAGCGCGGCTCGGCCGCGGGACGTTTCAGTGCCCGGTGCGGCTCGGCCGCGGGACGTTTCAGTGCCCGGTGCGGCTCGGCCGCTGGACTTAACATCGCCCGGTGCGGCCGCGGGACGTTTCAGTGCCCGGTGTGGCTCGGCTGCGGGACGTTTCAGTGCCCGGTGCGGCTCGGCCGCGGGACGTTTCAGTGCCCGGTGCTGCTCGGCCGCTGGACTTAACATCGCCCGGTGCGGCCGCGGGACGTTTCATTGCCCGGTGCGGCTCGGCCGCGGGACGTTTCAGTGCCCGGTGCGGCTCGGCCGCGGGACATTTCAGTGCCCGGTGCGGCTCGGCCGCGGGACATTTCAGTGCCCAGTGCGGGTGGCCGCTGGACTTAACATCGTCAGCGCGACTCGGCCGCGGGACGTTTCAGTGCCCGGTGCGGCTCGGCCGCGGGACGTTTCAGTGCCCGGTGCGGCTCGGCCGCGGGACGTTTCAGTGCCCGGTGCGGCTCGGCCGCTGGACTTAACATCGCCCGGTGCGGCCGCGGGACGTTTCAGTGCCCGGTGTGGCTCGGCTGCGGGACGTTTCAGTGCCCGGTGCGGCTCGGCCGCGGGACGTTTCAGTGCCCGGTGCTGCTCGGCCGCTGGACTTAACATCGCCCGGTGCGGCCGCGGGACGTTTCATTGCCCGGTGTGGCTCGGCCGCGGGACGTTTCAGTGCCCGGTGCGGCTCGGCCGCGGGACATTTCAGTGCCCGGTGCGGCTCGGCCGCGGGACGTTTCAGTGCCCAGTGCGGCTTGGCCGCTGGACTTAACATCGCCAGCGCGACTCGGCCGCGGGACGTTTCAGTGCCCGGTGCGGCTCGGCCGCGGGACGTTTCAGTGCCCGGTGCGGCTCGGCCGCGGGACGTTTCAGTGCCCGGTGCGGCTTGGCCGCTGGACTTAACATCGCCAGCGCGGCTCGGCCGCGGGACGTTTCAGTGCCCGGTGCGGCTCGGCCGCGGGACGTTTCAGTGCCCGGTGCGGCTCGGCCGCTGGACTTAACATCGCCCGGTGCGGCCGCGGGACGTTTCAGTGCCCGGTGCGGCTCGGCCGCGGGACGTTTCAGTGCCCGGTGCGGCTCGGCCGCGGGACGTTTCAGTGCCCGGTGTGGCTTGGCCGCTGGACTTAACGTCGCCAGCGCGGCTCGGCCGCGGGACGTTTCAGTGCCCGGTGCGGCTCGGCCGCGGGACGTTTCAGTGCCCGGTGCGGCTCGGCCGCTGGACTTAACATCGCCCGGTGCGGCCGCGGGACGTTTCAGTGCCCGGTGTGGCTCGGCTGCGGGACGTTTCAGTGCCCGGTGCGGCTCGGCCGCGGGACGTTTCAGTGCCCGGTGCTGCTCGGCCGCTGGACTTAACATCGCCCGGTGCGGCCGCGGGACGTTTCATTGCCCGGTGCGGCTCGGCCGCGGGACGTTTCAGTGCCCGGTGCGGCTCGGCCGCGGGACATTTCAGTGCCCGGTGCGGCTCGGCCGCGGGACATTTCAGTGCCCAGTGCGGGTGGCCGCTGGACTTAACATCGTCAGCGCGACTCGGCCGCGGGACGTTTCAGTGCCCGGTGCGGCTCGGCCGCGGGACGTTTCAGTGCCCGGTGCGGCTCGGCCGCGGGACGTTTCAGTGCCCGGTGCGGCTCGGCCGCTGGACTTAACATCGCCCGGTGCGGCCGCGGGACGTTTCAGTGCCCGGTGCGGCTCGGCCGCGGGACGTTTCAGTGCCCGGTGCGGCTCGGCCGCGGGACGTTTCAGTGCCCGGTGTGGCTTGGCCGCTGGACTTAACGTCGCCAGCGCGGCTCGGTCGCGGGACGTTTCAGTGCCCGGTGCGGCTCGGCCGCTGGACTTAACATCGCCCGGTGCGGCCGCGGGACGTTTCAGTGCCCGGTGCGGCTCGGCCGTGGGACGTTTCAGTGCCCGGTGCGGCTCGGCCGCGGGACGTTTCAGTGCCCGGTGCGGCTTGGCCGCTGGACTTAACATCGCCAGCGCGGCTCGGCCGCGGGACGTTTCAGTGCCCGGTGCGGCTTGGCCGCTGGACTTAACATCGCCGGCGCGGCTCGGCCGCGGGACGTTTCGGTGCCCGGGACGGCTCGGCCGGGGGGCCTTCCATCCCCTTGCGGGGGCTGTGCGTGTCGTTTGCCTCGGTGGGGGTCAAGCTGCCTGTCCGTGGGTGCGGGGGGAAGAGAGGGGAAGTTTTGTTGCCTCCATCACAGTGAGGGGGTGTTTGGAGTCGCTGTGGTGGGTGTTTGTGTTGGGGTCGGGTGTCCTGTGTTCTTTTCTTTTTTGCTGTGTTTTGTGTGGCTGCTGAAATTTCGCTCGGTGTTGTGCCGAGTGACAATAAAGTGTTGTTATGTTATGTTATGTTATTCATTTGAGTGTCTATAACAGTTAACTAATCTGAAATATTTAGTTGGTCTTGTTCTCATCCTGCATTAGGTTTCAGCAGTGAACACAAAATATTTGCCGACAGATGAGTCTGGTGAAGTAGACTGCAAAGCCTTGATAGAATTGTTGCAGAAGTGTTCAAGCTTGCAAGAACAGGTTGAAATAATCCAGTTAATCTATGTCACAAAGTAAGACTATTCTGTTTAAAAAATATAATTAGATTTTTATTAAAGATAGTGATTAATATGTGGTTTGATTCTCTTCACTGTTTCTCTTTCACCACCCATCTGTTCTAATGCACAGGGGTATAGATTGGAATATACAGCATGAGGAATATCCTGAACTGACTGTCTATGATGTCTTAATGGAGTTGTACACAAAAGCTGGCAATGAACAGAACTGGGGACTAATCCGTTATATTTCTGGCATGCTCCATAAAAAGGTGGAAGAACTTGATGAGGTAATGAACATCAAAGACTGCCATATTAAACTGCACCGTGCCTAATATATGTAGTGCCAAATGTATTGTCTACTTATTTGCCATAAATCTTTTGGAAGATTACGTGCTCCTTTAATTGCTTTATTATGTTGGTTCTTTTCATTTTTTTATTGAAATGTCTGTGCGTCTCAAGATGATAAACTTCATAATAAATGGTTTTATGAGTGTAGGAGCCATTTTGTGTTTATTATCTATTTTAACATATTGTATTACATTGTATCCTGCTGTATTATTTTTTAGACACCAAGAGGTTGGCTTGAGTTTAATATTAAGCTTACGTATAGGACTGGGAGGACCCAGAGGTGTGGCTAAGGTTATGAGTATAAATTCTTCCAACACTAACGTAATGCTTTAGTGTGTGTCATCAGGGCAGTTTAGACACAGGTATCTTGGCTGCCATAGAATATATGAGAAGTGCCTACTGGATATAGGAACTAATAAGTAAGTATAGGTCACGAAGGAATGACAATAAGAAATTAGATTCTTGCCAAGTTAATGACAAGAGATATGTTAATATGTTTTTTATTGCAACTTCAAATAAATGACTAACTAATTGAAACATCGTGAAGATCTCTCTGTTGTTATTTGTGTCAAGGAAGTATTGCTCCCGTTCTTTCGTCAACGGTAAGCTTAAGTCTTTATAGGGAAGGTGAAGCTGCTGTAACAATGAGAATTTGTAAAGTTTCATCTTCTTGCTGGGGCACAGTTTCTTTATATCTATGTACATGTTCTAATTTCTGCTGCATGCAATTTTGCTCTATTTTTCTTTCATCAAATGAAAGTAACAGGTGCTTTGAAAACCAGTTGTTTTTATAGTAATAGTCCTTTGTAGTTTAAACACCAACACTCAGCCTGGGCAATGAATGATATGCGGTTATTTAAGTACAAAGAACATCACACCTGAACATTGACATTTTCTATTTATGAACTTGTCAACAAACTACAGGATAATCAGGACACCTTGGCTCCTCATTGCTGACTTGTCAAGTTTGAAGCATCCTAACCCGAATTGTCACCTATCCATGTTCTCCAGAGTTGCTGCCTGAGTCTTTACTCGATTAACTTTACTTTATTAAGTCTTTACTAAGATACTGCAGCACCTTCATTGTTGGTAATTTAAGGCATCTGTTGTAATAATTGCTATATTTTTAAGTAAACAATCTTCTCATGCTGTACTCTAATGATATTTGTCATAGGCCTGTACAACTCTTTTGTCAAATCAGAAGCATCTGACTGTTGGCCTTCCTCCTGAACCACGTGAGAGAACAATTTCAGCGTGAGTACATTCAATACTGGATATAAAGTCATTAGTTGAGATCATGTTTACTGTTGACTTATGCTTTTGCTTTCTCATTAGACCCTTGCCTTATGACGAACTTACTAAACTGATTGAAGAAGCTAGTGATAACGATCACAGTTTGTTCATCCTCACACAGGTTGGTTCATGCAGCATAAAATCCATCCAATATAAAATCTTGTCATTATATACTTACAGCTTTAACAATCTTTTTCATTGTCATTGGATTACTTCAGCTAATGTTGAACAGAGCATACATCCAATGGAAAAAAATTGTAGAAACTAAAAATGTGAAATAAAATCTGAGAATGCTAGAGGTACAGCATTCTCTAGCAAGAATGCTAGAGAGAAAAACAGGATTATTGATTCAGGTTCATGACCTTTTACCAAAGTTTGAAGTAAAAAATGTTTTTAGTTATAGAGAAGGGTGGAGCAAACAAAGGGAATGTCTACAATAGGATGTAAACTGACAGATACTAAATGGCATAGGTGGTCATGGTGCTGACTGAGAGAGGATGGTGAAGGTATGTTAACTTCAGCTAAATAGCGATATAAGAAACTGCAGATGCTGCAATTTTGATGAAAAAACAAAGTGCTGGAGGTACTCAGCGGGTCAGGCTGCATCTTTAGCGGTCTGAAGAATGGTCCTGACCTAACATCGTTTATCCATTCCCCCCATAAATGCTGCCTAATCCACTGAATTCCTCCAGCACTTCTTTTTTGCTCAACTGTAACTAATCTGTCTGGAGGAGAATACAGAATACAGAATACAGAGCTTTATTTGTCATTCGGTACCGAGGTACCGAACGAAATTACGTTACCAGTAGTCACACAAAAAAAAAAAAGAACACAAGACACATAACCCCAACACAAACATCCATCACAGTGACTCCAAACACCCCCTCACTGTGATGGAGGCAACAAAACTTCCGCTCTCTTCCCCACGCCCAAGTCCCCGTGGCCGAGCCGCACCGGGCGCTGAAACATCCCGCGGCCGAGCCGGGCGATGGAAGGCCCCGCGGCCGTACCGTGCGCAGCTAAGTCCCACGGCCGAGCCGCGATGGAAGGCTCTGCGGCCGAGCCGCACCAGCGATTTAAAGTCCCATGGCCGAGCCGCACCAGCGATGTAAAGTCCCGCGGCCGAGCCGCGCCGGGCGATGTTAGGTCCCGCGGCTGAGCCGCGCCGGGCGATGGAAGGCCCCGCGGCCGAGCCGCACCAGTGATGTAAAGTCCCGCGGTCGAGCCGCGCCGGGCGATGGAAGGCCCCGCGGCCTAGCCGCACCTGGCGCCGAACCGTCCCCCGGCCGTGCCGGGCGACGGAAGGCCCCGCGGCCAAGCCGCACCAGGCACTCTTAAGTCCAGCGGCCGAGCCGAACCGGGCGGAAGGCCCCGCGGGCGATGGAAGGCCCCGCAGCCGAGCCGCGCCCCGCGCCGCGAGGAAGAGACCTAAAAAAGAAAGGTTTGGGGAAGGGTCTCGACCCGAAGCGTCACCAATTCCTTCTCTCCTAGATATATTTTGCCCTGGTAAATACACACGAGATTTATTTGTTTAACATTTCGCCTATCTCATGGTTCCATGTATAGATGACTTTGTTTACCTTTAAGGGGACCTCTTCTGGGTCCTGGACTTTCTCACCACCAGGCCCCAAGTGGTCAGGATGGGGGAACACACATCTAGCCCCCTCACCCTGAACACAGGATCTCCCCCAGGGTTGTGTCCTTACAACCCAGGGTTGTGTCCTTACAACCCAGGGTTGTGTCCTTACAACCCTTGTGTCCAGGGTTGTGTCCACATGACTGTGTGGCCAGGTTCAGCTCAAACTCCATCATCAAGTTTACTGATGACACTGTGGTGGTGGGCCAGATCTCCAACAACGATGAGAAGGCCTACCGGGAGGAGGTGGTTGATTTGGCACTCTGGTGTCGGGACAATAGCCTCCTCTTGAATGTCAAAAAAACTAAGGAGCTGATTGTGCACTTTAGAAGGGCTCAACATCCAAGGACGTACACGCCACTGGAAATAAATGGGTCTACTGTGGATAGGGTGAGCAGCTTTAAATACCTGGGAGTCCACATCAAAGAGGATCTGACATGGACAACACACATTGCCGCACTGATGGATAAGGCAAGGCAGTACCTTTATCACCTTAGACAGCTGAGGAAATTCAGAGTGTCTCTGAGGATCTTTCAATGCTTCTACTCTGGGGCTGTAGAGAGCATCCTGTCCGGCAACATCACAGTCTGGTTTGGGAACAGCTCTGCCCAGGACTGGAAGGCCCTGCAGAGTGTAGTGCGTTCGGCAGAACGCACCATGGGAACTACACTCGCCTCCCTGCAGGACCTAGACATCAGGAGGTGCTGATCATGAGCAAGCAGGATTATGAGGGACCCCTGCCACCCCAGGAACGGACTGTTCCAGCTGCTACGGTCAGGCAAACGCCTCCGCTGTCATGCTGTAAAAACGGAGAGGATGAGACGGAGTTTCTTCCCACAGGCTATCAGGACTGTTAACTATTATAACCCCGGGACTAAATTTTCATTTCTGTATTAATTTTAAGTTATATGCTGTAATTGTAATTTTTTGTTGTTGCTCAATTCGCAGGCATTGCCACTTTCATTTCACTGCACATCGTGTATGTGTATGTGACAAATAAACTTGACTTGACTTTACCCTAATTCTGCCAAAGCTAACTGATGTCCGCTTTTGCACTCCTGATTTCCCAAAGTATAGTCCTACATTCCTTATACTATCCAATGGAGTCACTTGATTCCAGCTGCTTATTCCTGACATTTGCCTCTATTTTAATTCTTGCAACGAGCTACAATATCTCTTATCATCAAGACTTCCCTACTTCTCCCAACCTTGCCTTTCACTCTAACAGGAACATGCTGGCCCTAAATGTCACATTTGAAAGCCTTCCATTTCCCAGAAATCCCATTATCTGCTAACCTGCTAAATTTGGCATTGCCCTAATTTAGTACTTCAACCTTTGGACCAGTCGTATCCTTTTCCCTAATTGTTTAAAAACCAATAGAATTATTGTCACTCGTCCCAAAGTGTTCTCCCATTAACACCAGTCACTTGTCCTGTCTTGTTTCCCAAAAGGCAGTTGAGTTTTTCCACTTCTCCAGTATGACCATCTCGAATGAGAATATTTTCCGGAATACACATAACAAATTCCACCCAATCCAAGTTGTTGGGTCTATGGTCGTCCCAGGCGATATTATAAAAAAAGACACAAAGTGATGGAGTAAGTCAGCAGTTCAGGCGGCTCTTGGGAGAACATAGATAGGAGACATTTCAGGTTCGGACCCTTCAGAAGTCTTAAGAAGGGTCCCTATCCAAAACGTCACCTATCAGTCTGAAAAAGGGCCATGGCCCGAAACGGAGCCATCTACGTTCTTCAGAGATGCTGCCTGACCCGCTGAATTACTCCAGCACTTTTGTAAACCAGCATCTGCAGTTCCTTGTTGGTCCAGTCGATATGATAGTGGAAACAGTTATTTTCAGAGGAGTATTGGATAAATACTTGATGGATGAACTAAATATGTAGGACCAAGGAGAAATGATAGAAATGCGGAATGAATTTTGAAAATCTGTTTCAAAAAGATGATACAGGTTTTATAGTCCTTTTTCTGTCCAGTAAGATTTTCTGAATTCAGAATTTGTTCTGCATGTTCAGTCAACTACTTTATTTTGCATCCATGATTTTTTTGATTTTTTGATAGGAAGTCATGGTTTATCTAGCAATGTATGCAAGGACAGAACCCAGTTTGTTTGCTGAAATGTTCCGTCTGCGTATTGGATTAATTATTCAAGTCATGGCATCTGAAATGGCCAATTGTCTGAAATGTTCAGGTAAAGTTTCTGTGAAGCATCAGCACATGAAGTAAACTGTCTGAAAATAAATGCATGCAGTCAAATTATGTTGCTTTGTATGTAACCAAAACACGAGAAAACATTATTGTGTTGATAGGATAGGGCAAATTGTTTTTAGATGTTGCAATCCAGCTGAGGAGTATTATTTAATTGTTTGTTGAAAACATTTACGAGGAGATGAAAGTGATAGGATGGTATTCATGATTATACATACGTTATGGAGCGAGTGATTTTCAAAATAGCATAATATTTTTGCTTCCTATGGTTTTAAGTGATATCCAGTTCCAAATACTTTCTTGCAATGTTTCCATAGTTGTATATATGAGCAGAAAATATGTGAACCACAAAAGAAGAACTGTGATTCAATATTGGAGTATTGTGTGAAGTTCTGGTCTCCACACTATAGAAAGGAGGTGGAGGCTTTGGAGATAAACTGTAAAAGTTTCTTTAGGTATGTAAACTGACTGTAAAAGTTTCTTTAAGTTTCTTTAGGTATGTAAAAAGGAAAAGATTAGTGAAGACGAATGTAGGTCCCTAACAGTCAGAGACAGGTGAATTTATATTGGGAAACAAGGAAATGGCAGAACAGTTAAACAAGTACTTTGGTTCTGTCTTCATTAAGGAAGACACAAACAATCTCTCGGAAATACTAGGGGACTGAGGATCTAGTGGGATGGAGGAACTGAAGGGAATCCACATTAGTCAGAAAATGGTATTAGGTAAACTAATGGGACTGAAGGCAGATAAATCCCCAGGGCCTGATGGTCTGCATCCCAGAGTACTCAAGGAGGTGGCCCAAGAAATCGTGCATTGGTGATCATTTTACAACGTTCTCTCGATTCTGGATCAGTTCCTGTGGACTGGAGGGTAGCCAATATAACTCCACTTTTTAAGAAAGGAGGGAGAGGGGAAAACGGGAAATTATAGACCAGTTAGCCTTACATCGGTAATGGGGAAGATGGTTGAGTCGATTATTATAGATGTTATAGCAGCGCATTTGGAAAGCAGTGACGGGATCGATCAAAGTCAGCATGGATTTATGAATGGGAAACCATGCTTGACTAATCTTTTGGAATTTTTTGAGGATGTAACAAGTAGAATGGATAAGGAAGAGCCAGTGGACGCGGTGTATCTGGACTTTCAAAAAGCCTTTGACAAGGTCCCACACAAGGGATTAGTGTGCAAAATTAAAGCACATGGTATTGGGGGTAGGACATTGACATGAATAGAGAACTGGTTGGCAGACAGAAAGCAAAGGGTAGGAATTAACGGGTCCTTTTAAGATTGGCAAACATTGAATAGTGGGGTGCCACAAGGCTCGATGCTGGGACCCCGGTTGTTTCCAATTTATATTAACGATTTAGATGAGGGAATTAAATGTAACATCTCTAAGTTTGCGGATAACACAAAGCTGGGTGGCAGTGTGAACTACGAGGAGGATGCTATGAGGCTGCAGGGTGACTTGGATAGGATGGGTGAGTGGGCAGAAGCAAGGCAGATGCAGCATAATGTGGATAATATAAGGATATCCACTTTGGTGGCAAGAACAGGAAGGCAGACTATTATCTGAATTATGTCAGATTAGGAGAAGGGAAGGTGCAACGAGGGTGTGCTTGTACATCAGTCACTGAAAGTAAGCATGCAGGTACAGTGAAGAAAGCCAATGACATGTTGGTCTGCATCGCAAGAGGATTTGAGTTTAGGAGCAAGGAGGTCCTACTGCAATTGTACAGGGCCCTGGTGAGACCACATCTGGAGTATTGAGTGCAATTTAGGTCTCCTAATTTGAGTAAGGACATTATTGCTATTGAAGGAGTGCAGTGTAGGTTCACCAGGTTAATTCCCGGGATGGCGGGACTGACGTATGATGAAAGAATGGGTCGACTGGGTTTGTATTCGCTGGAATTTAGAAGGGTGAGAGAGGATCTTATAGAATAGAAACATATAAAATTCTTAGTGGATTGGACAGGGTAGATGCAGGAAAAATGTTCCCGGTGTTGGGGGAGTCCAGAACCAGGGGTCACAGTGTAAGAATAAGGGGTAGGCCATTTAAGACTGAGATGAGGAAAAACATTTTCACCCAGAGAGTTGTGAATCTGTGGAATTCTCTGCCACAGAAGGCAGTGGAGGCCAATTCACTGGATGTTTTCAAGAGATAGTTAAATTTAGCTCTTGGGGCTAAGGGAATCAAGGGATATGGGTAAAAAGCCGGAACAGGGTACTGAATTTGGATGATCATCCATGATCATATTGAATGGCAGTGCTGGCTCAAAGGGCCGAATGGCCTACTCCTGCACCTATTTCCTATGTTTCTATAATCGAGGTGGTTCACCAAGATGTTAAAATCATGAGGGGAATAAATAGGGTGAATGCACATTTTTTCCCTCCAGGGTAAGGGAATGGAGAACTATAAAACATAGATGTAGGGCGTCTTGGTTGGCATGGAGGAGTTGGTCCACAGGGCCTGTTTCAATCCTATTTCTACATTCCCTGGTTGGTGTATATTAGAGATAAGGAAAGTTTGGACAAACTTGGATTTATTTTCTCTGGAATGTCGGAGGCTGATGGGAGACATGATAGAAGTATATAAAATTACAAGGCATCAATAGGGTAGATAGTCAGAGTCTTCTTCCCAGGATGGAAATGTCAAATATGCATGGGCATTTATGATGTGATGGAGAAAGTTTAAAGGAGATGTGCGAGGCAGGTTGTAATGTACAGAGAGTCGTAGGTGCCGAGAATGCGCAACCAGGAGAGGTGGTGGAAGCAGATATGATAACAACACTTAAGAAGCATTGGATAGAAATCTGAACAGGCAGGGAATAGAGAGATATGAATTATGTGGGCCAATGAGATTAGTTAGATTGGCATAATGGTCAGCAGAGACATGGTAGGCCGAAGGACCAGTTTCTGTACTGTATTGTTCCATATTGTGTGTTCCATCTATGTGAGTGACTTAGATGATAAAGGCAACTTAGCCACAGGGCAAGATGAAGCATAATGCAGAGCAATGAGACTATTCATTTTGGTACGAAGAGTAGTAAAATAATATTTTTCGTAGCTAAAATTAATTAATGTTGGCAAGGAAAATCAAGGTGTTTTGGTTAATCATCATCATCATATCATATATATACAGCCGGAAACAGGCCTTTTCGGCCCTCCAAGTCCGTGCCGCCCAGTGATCCCCATACATTAACACTATCCTACACCCACTAGGGACAATTTTTACATTTACCCAGCCAATTAACCTACATACTGAAATTCCTGCAGAGTTATAACTGATATATTTTTGGGGTGCAAGATTAAGACAGTTTTGCTGAGGTTATCAGCCATACCTTGTTTTACATAGAGGACAAGTGACTGTAAAATTTTTAATTTAGCAATATTTTGTAAATTGAAAAGACTGAATGAAGTACATTGTAAAAATGTTGGTACAGTGCAGGGAGAGTGCCATACTAGTTGCTTCAAAAATTAAAGACACGAAAAAATAAAAAATCAGTTTTGTGATAGCATAAATAGAAAGTTCATAAATTGAGGAATAGCTGTACAGGAGTTTGCTGAGATCATATCTGAAGTTCGATGCACAGTTTTAGTTTTCAGAAATGAGAATGTAATTCATGTTTTAAAACTGATTTCAAGAATATTCAGCAAGAGGTGGAGTTGCTTGTCAAGATATCCACCAGATATGTAGCTCCAAGAAGAACTAACCAATGCCATAATAAGTATCATGATCTGAAATCTCAAGGTGAGATCGCTTAAAACTTTCACCCTATTTTCAATTGCCTTGCCATCTACTGACGTACTCTTAAACCTCTTAAATACCACTATAATATCTGCCTCCATCACACCACTGGCAGTGCATTCCAGGCACTCATCATCCTCTGTGTAAACAAAACCTGTTGACCCGCATATCTTCTTTAAATTTTGTCTCACTTGTTTTAAAGCTATGGCGTCTAGTATTTGATATTTCCATCCTGAGAAAAAAATTCGGAATATCAACCCTTTCTAGATATAGGTCCCACCTGTGTGTTATTAACATTCTGAAACATCCAGAGATGCCAGTTCTCTCATCTTAATGATTTTCATCTTTACCAATATTGTGCTTTTATTTAGGTAAATCAGCAACTCAAAGTTTAATGTCTGTGAGACCTTCTGACCTGAAGACCCTTCTTCATCATATCCTCAGTGGAAAGGAATTTTCAGTTGAAGAAAACAGTTAGTTTTTTTTTTAACCTAATTTATTATTTTGCCAAAATATATGTATGATTACAAAATGAATAAAATGCATTCCTCAGTAGTAATAGTCAATGCTCAGCAAGGTGACCTGTCCAAGAATAGTGTCGTTAAAATAGCTCTTTCTGAAACAACATGAATATGGAAAGAGAAAATAAGTTTGAGAGGCACAGGAACATCAGGAAGGGAGAAATTGCCTCTTAGATGCAGAATGATGTTCTGTGGGAATGTCACAGCCTCCTGCTGTGACATTCCCACAGCCACAATGCCATGTGGCCTCCTGCAACGTAATAAAAGATTAAATAGTGACTTATAATCCAATTAGATTTTCCCAGCTTTCTTAAACATTGACTTAATTATAAACTGGGAACAATGTATATCTGATTAATCACTAACCTATGTATCAATTGGTCTCCTATGGAAGTTTCATAAGTGTGTGATAGTGTCCTGGGATGAATTGTTCCATCCATTTAAATATAACATAAAAAAACAGCTCTTTGATAGTATAAAGTGGTGGCCTGGTTTCACATGGAACATTGGCTGGTTTTGGATTCTTCCTGGAGAGAAGATATCAAGGTCTTGGAGAAACTGCTTTGGATATTAATGATTTCCTATCTGGGCTGTCTTAGAAAGTTGTGACATTCTGCTGTGCAAATGTACAGGGTGCCAGGCAGTATTGAGATCCTCAAAATTCTGAAGACATTTGATTCCTCCTTTGTGGAAAGATTAATTAAATGAGAGTAAAACCATTTGTGCGTTTCATATTTATTTCTAGTCGGAGCTGGCTTATTTTGTTATTTTTCATCTCCTTACAAGAACTGAGCAATCATATGTCTTCTGATGTTCCCATTCCATATTTACTCCCCTGTAACATTCTCCCTGAAAGTCCATCCACTCTCTTGGTTCTCCTGACACTCACCCACACAATGGACAATTTACAATATCCAATTAACCTAGCAGCCCACCTTTGGGATGAGAAAAAAACAGAGTATCCCCAGGAAGCCATGTGGTCACAGGGATTTGTCTTTATCCATAACAATGAAAAACATATCTGTGGTCTGATCACAGCCATCAAAATGCTTTTCAGCTGGCATGATTTCCATTTTCTCTGGTTGATTTCCTAAAACTGAATATGGTCTAGCCCACCTCCTGAACTGCTAAGGTGCTGATTTAAACCAGTTGCAATATTTCTGGATCTTCGTCAAAGCCAGCTTTCAGAACAATTCCATTCCTACCCCTGAATTTCCAGCCACAGGATGTATTTTATAGTAATTAATTAACCTACCAGTCAGCATCCTGTTGTGTAAAGAGAGGAAACAAGAGTAACAGGGGAGACACCCACATGATCAGAGAAAGAACATGCAAACTCCACACATAGAGCACAGTCAGGATTGAACATGGACCACTGGACCTGTGAGGCAGCATCACAGCTTGACCACATATAAACACTGATGTTTCCCGAGAAGCAGTGAATGCCATAAAATGAGCTATAACCTTCTCATTGCCTATCCACAGTTGATCAATCTACAAATAAATCGATTTATATCCATGATGTGGATCACACTGGAGTAACAAAAAGTGAGAGAGCTGGAATTAGTAAACTGAAGGTTGACATAATGCAGGTGAGTAGACTTTATGACTGATATATGTATAAATATTTAGAAATGCTATCGAAGAATGCAGCATTGCCCAGTTGAAAAAGACCAAGCTCAGTTACCCAGTTGTAGTCAAGGTGCACTGCAACATTCATTAGCACATTGAAACATTTAGTCGACTCAGTAGGTGCAGTTCTTGTAGAGTAACTCTTAATGGGGAATGCGTCAACAAAACAGGATCCAATTGACTGGCACTTGTCACCCAAAAGCAACTGTATTGGGATTTGTGCAGCATCAGTGGAGTTACTGTCAGTTTGAAATAATGGCCCAAACTTTACATGGAATAGCAGTTAGGATATTTTAATTGTTGAAGGAAACTGGACGGTAAAGAACTGATTCTGCACGTAAATGAGGAAATTGCCATGTGAATTGTTTCAATCAATCTTAAGCTTTTCAGGACTGATACCTTGCCAAGAGATTTGCGATTAAAGCACATAATGATTCATCATATAACAGTCAGGAATTTGGTACATATTTCTCATTGGTACATTCCTCTAAACAAGTATTGAGCTGGACCATTCAGCTAATTATTTTTAGCAGCATTATGTCTTATTTATTGACAAGCAAGCCGTCTGGTACTACAAATTTACTTTAAACATTTGTAATTTGATTCCTTTCACTTGCAAATATTCCTGCAGACTTAAAATTTAAAAATAGAGTATTTTTAATTTTTCCTTCAGTCTTTATCTCTTTCTTTTAATCTCATCTTTTGTTTACCATTCTTTCAGTTGAATGTGTCATATTACAATGAATTAAATATAATTATTTTTGCACATTCTGGCTTGAACTCCAGTAAAATTCATTTACCTCTGAAGAAGAGCATGGGGATTGTGCTCAACTGATTGGCACCTGTTGAATAGAATTATCTTGTGCTCATCGCATTTTAATTACTTTTTTAGTTATATTTTTTCAATGTAACCCAAAGTGAGAACAGCCACATTGTGTCAGTTGTTTTGGTGAAGATGCTTCCACAGAGTTGTTGAAAGGGGATTTCCTCAATTTAGATTCGGTCTTAACAAAGGAATTGGATTTGCCAAGTGAAGATGGTGTTTGAGTTGGGGAGGAACTTGCAGAGGTTATGTTCCTTTGAGTGATTAGCACTCACTATAGTTTACTTGCTAATGTTTTTCTACATTGCTTAAGTACGCAAACCTATGCCATTTACATGAAGCATTGCAATTCTCAAGGTTTTGGAAGATATTCTCCAAGTGAAACTGAGTGGGAAGCAGCACTAAATTGTTTTCAACCACACCGACCACACCATGCCTTAGTACAGCAGATTGAAAGTAAGAGACATGTCATATTGGGAGGAGGCCTCACAGAAGCAGAATGAAAAGCCATTGGAAAAAAGTTAGAACCAGAGCCCAAGCACACGCTGCAAAAATTTGATAAAATAAATCATCAATGTGTCAATGCTTCATAAAATGGCATAGCCAACTTTAAAGATTATATTGTCATATCCAACCAACACAGTTTTCCCACTTTTGACTGAAGTATAATCAGCAAGTACAATAATCATTGCTGATCTACTCTCACCACATAATATCTTTATTTTTCATCTTTTTAAACATATATTCGTTACAACCTGGAGCTCAATGCTCTTAAGACAGTGGAATCGATAGTAGACTTTAGGAGAGCTCCACCTCCCCTCCCCCCTCCCCCCACTCACCATCAACAACACCACAGTCACATTTGTAGAGTCATTCAAGTGTCTTGGAACCATAATCTCCAAGGACCTTAAATGGGGGGCCACCATTGACTCAACAGCTGTGATGCAATCCAACTGTATGCTTTCCAGTGTGCATCTGTAGAAGTTTGTAGTAGTCATTGGAGACATGCTGAATTTCCTCAGTCTCCTCAGGAAGTATTGATGTGCCTTCTTGGCCGTCGCATCCATGTGGTTGGTCCACGACAGATCATTGATAATATTAATGCCAAGGAAGTTGAAGCTCTCAACCACTTCCACATCTGTACCATTGATGCTAATGAGAAATATATTCTACTGTGATTCTAGGGTAAGTTGATTTCTAGCTCCTGGAATTTGGAGATGACTTTAGACGGCATTATGGTGTTGAAGGCAGCACTACAGTTGACAAGAATCAAGAGTGTTTTATTGTTGTATGTCCCAGATAGAACAATGAAATTCTTACTTGCAGCATCACAACAGAATATGAAAACATAGTACACTGTAAACAATATAATAAATGAGAAAAAATGTTCAGTGTGTATATATGTACACATACTCGCATATACACACATTATTTATATATATATAAACAACACACATATGTACACAAAAAAAATAATAGTGCAATGATAACAATAATAGTGCTTGTAGTACAGAGCTTATTTGTAGGTTGTAGTGCTTAATAACCTAGTGGGTGTAGGGAAGAAGCTGTTCTTGAACCTGGACGTTACAGTTTTCAGGCTCCTGTACCTTCTTCCCGATGGCAGGGGTGAAATGAATGTGCGATCAGGCTGGTGTAGGTCTCTGATGATGCTGGTTGCCTTTTTGAGGCAGCGCCTCCAGTATTTCCCTTTGATGGTGGGGAGGTCCAAACCTGTGATGGGCTGGGCAGTATTCACAACTTTTTGCAGTCTTCTTCGCTCCTGGGGATTCAAGTTGCCAAACCAGGCCGTGATGCAACCAGTCAATATGCTCTCTACTGTCCACCTGTAGAAGTTCAAGAGAATCCTATCTGACATACCGTCTCATGAAGTAGGGGAGTTAATGGGCTTTCTTTATAATTGCATCAGGGTGCTGGGTCCAGGAAAGATTTCCAGAAATATGCACACCCAGGAATTTGAAGCTTTTGATTCTCTCCTCCATCGTCCCGTCGATATAGACAGGTTTGTGGGTCCTCATCTTTCATCTTCGAAAACCTACAATCTGTTCCTGGGTCTTACTGACATTGAGAGCCAGGTGGTTGTGTTGGCACCATTTGGTCAATGATCGATTTCACTTTTATACTCTGACTCATCACCAACTGTAATTTGTCCAACAACAGACTTGAAGAAGGAATTCACACTGCGTTCGGCTACACAGCCGTGTGTATAGAGTGAGTAGAGCAGGGGGCTGAGCACACAACCTTGAGGTGCTCCCGTAATGGTTGTTATTGAGGAAGTATTTTTGCAATTCAAACAGACTATGATCTGTTGATGAGGGAGCTGAGGATCCAGTTGCAGAGAGATGTGCAGAGCCCCATTTCTGAGAGCTCGGTAACCAGCTTGGAGGAGATGATGGGATTGAAATCCGAACTGTAGTCTATAAACAACAGCCAGACATATGTTTTTATTGTCCAAATGGTCCAGTGCAGAGTGGAGAGCCAGTGAGATTGCATCCTCCGTTGACCTATTGTGGTGGTAGGCAAACTGTAATGGGTCGGGGTTCTTGTTGTGGTAGGCTTTGATATGCGCCATAACCAACTTCTCAAAGCACTTCATCACCACGGACATTAGTACCACTGATCGACAGTCGTTGAGGCATGTCACCTTTGGCTCTGGTATTATTGATGCCCTCAAAGCAGGTGGAAACCTCAGACCTCAGTAATGAGAGGTTGAAAATGCCCGCCAAAAATCTAGCCAGTTGATCAACACAGATTTTGAGATACCAACAGGTCCAGATGCTTTCCGAGGGTTCACCCCCCTAATGGATCTTCTGACATCGGCTTCTGTGACTAATACCATCAAGACGTATGGTCGCTCGAGAAGGCACATCAGTGTTCTCCCTATCAAAGCATGCATAGAACGCATTGAGCTCATCAGAGAGTGATGCTTCACTGTCGCTTTTGCTGCCCTCTGATTTTGCCTTGTAGGAAGTGATGGCATTCAAGCCCTGCACCAGTTGCTGAGCATCCCATAAAACCAATCGGGGTACAGAACAGTTTCAAGAGAAGAGCTAGGCTATTTAGAACTATAATCAGAAGAAATTTCAGCAAAGAATGGGTGGTGATTCTTTGTAATTCTTACGCCAGAGGCTGTGTCATTGATTGCACTCGAAACAAATATTGATAGATTTCATGATATTAAGGGATTTAATGGATATTGGGATAGAGCAGGTAAATTGCACTTGAGTAAGAAAACAATCAAGATCTATTTTTTGAATTCTTAACACTGTCCGAAGATACACGTCGGAGCAGAAAGTTATGGTATCGTTGTGTTCAAAGGAGGGGAAGAAAATATAAAATACATATCAAGTTGACATGATAGTAAATGGTATAGTGTTGTTAACAGTTGAATTCTGGCATCAATGATTCTGTTATTTGATTAATGCAGCCATTAAAATGCTTAACTTTAAAATTATTTACAGTTTGTGACACTGATATATCTGATTTTTTTCTATATTAATAGATGGATAAGCGTAGATTTTCTGCTGATGTTATCAATACTGAGGTGATATATTTGTAACTGACATTATAAGTCTTGACAATTTTTCCATCCTTTTGCTTTTCCTAATACCTAATTACATTTTTACAGAGCATTAAATCCTGTGCATTGTTTTGAAGTTTCAGCTTAACCATCAGTTTAATGTTTTCATTTACAATAACAGTGCATCACAAATGCAACAGTGTACTCTACAATCATGTAATTTTTGCTGCATGCTTCAATTAATTTTATTGGATAATCGCATATGTTCCAGAATAACATATTTAATCTTAAACCTCTGTTTTAAAAACTCCAAATTTCTGGATAAATAGCTTTATATAAATTGATTTGCAAAATCAAATAATTTACTTTTATAGCCTCCACAATCTTCTCTCTCCATCTAATACTCTATAATTTGGGTGGGAAAGCTGGTACTTATTTTGCATCTCTTCGCAGCAGCACAGTTAAAGCATGGGCTTCATTAGTCTGAGGAATTAAACCAGTGCACTCCTTTTCCTTAAGATAAGTAGGTTGATCACTGCTCTTCAAGAACAGCCAACAATATTGATTTAAATGTTGAGTCAATAGCAGAGAATAACATAGTACATAGAACAGTGCAGCACAGAACAGGCTAATATCCATACCAAAAATTATGCCAGGTTAAACGCATATCCTCTGCCTGCACATGATATGGATATGACCCACATCCCTCTATTCCCTGCATATCCGTTTGCCTGTCTAAAATCCTCCTAATTGCCACAATCGTATCTGCCTCCATCACTATTCCTAGCAGCACGTTCCACTCTTGGGTAAAAAATAATCTTTAATTTTTGCCCCTTGCATTGTAAAACTATGCCCTCTAGTCTTTAGGGGGGGGTCAGACTGTCTAACCTGTCTATGCATCTCATAATTTTAGACACTGTTATCAGGTCTCCCCTCAACCTCCAATGTTTCAGAGAAAACAATCCAAGTTTTTTTAGTTTTTTTTAAATATTTATTTTTATTGAAGGAAAGATACAATACGAATGACGTAATGCATTACATTCCCCTCCATTTTGTTCTTTATATATAACAACAAAAATAACCCTCACCCACCCTCCCTGGACACCCCTTTGCAGCTGATATGTTCACAATACATCATATCACAAATACAAATGCACAATTTGACAGCAAAACCTCTACATTCTTCCAAGGCGCAGGCCCATACATATCTACATGTCAGATGGTTCAGGATTCTCTCATTCATTATGCATCAGCCGTCCTGTGAGGTAATCGGCAATTGTGTAAACAAAAAGAAGTAAATAAATAAAAGTAAAACATAATTAAAGGCAGATCCCCAAATACAATCAAGTGCCCTCAGTCAGTGGGTAGTTCTTTTAGATTCTCAAAGTATAACAGAAAAGGTTCCCATTCTGAATAAAACTTTTTCACAGACCCCCTCAGTGTAAATTTGATCTTTTCTAGTTTCAGAAAAAACATTACGTCCTCTAGCCAAGCGGCAGCAGATGGAGGAGTTGTAGATTTCCAGACCAGCAAAATTCTCCTACGGGCCAAAATGATGTGAATGCAATGATGTCAGATTGGTTTGCATTTAAACCCAAAGTTCCATCTGTTACGCCGAATACAGCTGCAAGTGGGCAAAGCCTCACTGTCACCCCAAGGACTTCACTGATGGTTTTAAAAACCAGTCCAGTAGTCACCAAGTTTGGGGCATGACCAGATGCGTGAGCTAGATTGGCTGGAGAGAAGGAGCACCTGTCACAGCCAGCGTCTGTCCCCGGATATATGTCGGCAAGCCTAGCTTTGCTTAAATGAACCCTGTGTAAAACTTTGAATTGTATGAGCCCCAATCTTGCACATGATGACGAGGAATTAACTCTTTTCAGTGCTTCTGTCCAGCATTCCTCAGACAGATCCATACCAAGGTCATCCTCCCACCTAGTTTTAATTTTGTTCAGGTTTTGATCCCCTAAAGACATCAATTGAGAATATAATGCAGAGATCAGTCCTTTATTTGCAAAGGTAAGAGTGAGTTTATCCAACCCTGTGACAGACGGGAGATCAGGAAAAGAAGGGATTTTTTTCATGGCAAAGTGGCGGATCTGAAGATATTTATAGAAATGATTATGTGAGAGGTCATATTTTCTGCACAGGTTATCAAAACTATCAAATATGTTGTCAGTGTATAAATCCTTAATGCACTTAAGACCATTCAAACCCCATTGTCTAAAGGTTGAGTCAAGTGTAGAGGGGGGAATAAATGGTTACTGTGAACGGGACCCAGAACTGAAGCTGATGTGAACTTATAGTGACAGCGAAATTGATTAAAAATTTTGAGGTTGGATAGTACGACAGGATTGGATGTGAATCGAGAGGATTTCAATGGCAGGGAAGGGAGGAATATTCTAAAGCTGGAAGAGACGAGGAGTAACAAGACTGTGACTCAAGCAGATACCAGTCTGCATCTGGTCGGTGGAGCCAGAATAATATCTTTTGGATATTAGATGCCCAATAATAATGAATAAAACTGGAAAGGCCCAGTCCACCTACTTCACGACCTCTTTGGAGAGTACACTTATTAACCCTTGGAACCTTATTGCCCCATATAAAGGAGGTTATAGATTGGTTAACTTTGTTAAAAAATGACTTGGATAGGAAGACTGGCAAACACTGGAACAAATAAAGAAATCTGGGAAGTACAGTCATCTTCACCGACTGTACTCTCCCAGCCATAGTAAGTGGTAGACTTCGCCATCTCTCAAAGTCAGCCTTCATTTGGCTAACTTGAGGCGTATAATTAGCTTCAAACAGAGATGTAAAAGAGTGGGTAATGCGTATTCCTAGATATACAAAACCATCTTGAGATAAGGGAAAAGGCAAGGATTCCTGTCTGATCTGTAGGGCTAGGTTGATGGGGAAGCATTCACTTTTTTGGAGGTTTAGTTTATAGCCAGAGAAAGTTCCAAACTGATCTAACAATGACACAATTGCAGGGATGCTAGCTGCAGGGTCGCTCACATAAAGGAGGAGGTCATCGGCATATAGAGACACACGATGTTCCATGTTTCCTCTCCTAATGCCCTGAAATATTGTGGTTAATCTAAGTGCAATAGAAAGAGGCTCAATTGCAATCGCAAAAAGAAGCGGAGACAATGGGCAGCCTTGGCAAGTGCCCCGTGTTAATGGAAAATACTCAGATCGCAAATAATTTGTCTGTATACATGCTAAAGGTGAGTAATATAATAGCTTGACCCAGGCTGCAAATTTTTTACCAAGTCCAAACCTCTCCAAGACTAAACAAGTATTGCCACTACACTCGATCAAACGCCTTCTCCGCGTCCAAAGAAATAACAACCTCCGGACGTGGAGAAGCACTGGGCGAATAAACCACACTGGCCAGCCGACGGATATTAGAAAAGGAATGACGATTTTTAATGAAACCTGTTTGATCTTCTGAGATTATTTTGGGAAGTTGGCGTTCTAAACGGCGAGCCAGCGCCTTAGCCAAAATCTTTACATCTACATTCAAAAGTGAGATAGGGCGATATGATCCACATTGAGTCGGATCCTTGTCTTTTTTGAGAAGAAGTGAAATAGATGCCTGTGAAAGGGTGGGGGGTAAGGAACCATTTTCCAAAGATTCTTGAAACATTTCTAAAAGAACTGGTGTGAGCTTATCCTTAAATTTCTTATAAAATTCTAATGGGTAGCCGTCAGGGCCCGGGGTCTTACCACTCTGCATCGCCATAATGGCATTATTAATCTCTTCCTGCCCTAGAGCCTGATCTAGATCTTCTGCCTCTTCTGGTTTAAGAGTGGGTATTTCCAAATTATCTATAAAACTTTCCATATTCGTTGTGTCTGAGGGGAATTCTGAGGTATAAAGAGAAGAATAAAAGGCTGTGAAATTATTATTAATTTCTTTTGGATTGCTTATTATATTTTGGTGTGTGTCCCTTATCTGAGGAATAAGTCGTGACGCGGCTTGTCGCTTCAGCTGGTGAGCCATAAGCCGGCTCGCCTTGTCACCATATTCATAATAGAGACCACGAGTCCTGAGAATGAGTTGTTCTGATTGGTTAGTAGATAGAAAATTAAATTTTAAAACAATCCAAGTTTGTCCAACACCTGAAAGCTAATATCCTCTAATCCAGGCAGCATTCTGATAAACCTCTCACATCCTCTCCTTTTTGTAATGAGGTGACCAGAACTGCACACAATACTCCAAATGCAGCCCATTAGTTGTAAATCTTTTGAAACATGCTGAAGATTTTTTTTAAAAGGTGCTGTATGAAATAAAGGTTTTTCCTTTAATGGTTTTTTTTAAGAACCTAAATAAATTCTGCCATGAAAACTCTCTTTCAGAACTTTATTAATTTTTTGGGGGAAAAAGATATCTATAAATTGAAAAAGCAATAAATGTTGGAAATACCCAGCAGTTCAAATATACTAAATTGACCTTTCGGATCTAAACTAACTAAAAGTAAAATTGATATGAATTCATATCACACTTTTTCATAACACACTTTTCCAACATTGAATGATCTGAAGGATTCACATCCAATGGAATGACAGATCATCAATATACAAGATTAACCCTTTTCCCCCTTCCATTGAAATATGAATTTTATGCAGCATATTCTGTTTTTATTTGAGGTTTTCAGGATGTACAGCATTTTGCTTCCGGAAAATTGCTGGAAATGTGAAACAAAATAGAAAGTAGGAAATACGCAGAAATGAATGTTCAATATTTAAGAGAAAAATAGGTTAATATTAAAATTAATTGGTTAATTTTATAGGTTATTAAATATAAGTGGAATTTTACCCCACTTTTAAAATTCATTTAAAAAAATTTAAGATTTCTGTTGAGTAAAATATTTTAACCATGGATATTAATACTGCTTTCTGCATGATGTTTAAAAATGAAATAACTTTTATCATGTAAGTTCATTTTCAACATTTAGATCACTAACTTCCAACTTGCTTTGCCAGCTAGAAATCTACAGAATCATATTGCTTACAGTATGTTTTTTCATCTAATGCTATTTCTTACCCTTATAGACGGAAACTTTCAAGTCATTGAGCAAATCTGAAGGACTACATGACTTAATGATTTCTGTTACGAATGTTGCATATTTATGTTGCATACGTTGGTATTTGATTATCAGAATTGCATAATCCTAATTTATGTAAAAAACAATTGCACATTAACTGCATTGTGTCTTGTCCTTAGTCTGATTTTCTATGGTCTCAAGAAAAGGAGAGGCCATGTGAAAGAGTAGCATTGGGTGAAAATTCACTCAAATAAGGAAACAAACATCAGTCTGTTTTTGTTTGAGTTACTGCACAAAATGAGTTCAGAGAATCTCAATTCATGAGATCTTATTTAAATGTGACCAACTTAATTTAATAATTTATTGGCTGTTCTTCCAAGTACAGATAAAATTGTTGCAACTTAGACTTTCATCATATCATATCATATCATATACATACAGCCGGAAACAGGCCTTTTCGGCCCTCCAAGTCCGTGCCGCCCAGCGATCCCCGTACATTAACACTATCCTACACCTTTGTCTTTATTCAGTCGTTTGTTTACCCTAAACACACAAATATCTCCGTGACCCTTTGGTGATCCAGGTAATGTCTTCGATTTGAACCTTTGAATATAACATAACATAACATAACATAACAACACTTTATTGTCATTCGGCACAACACCAAACGAAATTTCAGCAGTCACAAAACACAGCAAAAAGAAAAAAACACAGGACACCCGACCCCAACACAAACATCCATCACAGTGACTCCAAACACCCCCTCACTATTTAATTCTTGATCATTTATGTTAACTTAATCTATTTTAATTGTTCCAACAAATACATCGAAGAATTAACAGAAAGTTTTAATTCTCCCAACTATTGGTTGCACAGTGTGTAACTTGTATATGTCATGGTGAAAATGTTAGAACTATTTAAAGATGTTGAAACAGGGCACTTGGAAGGATTCAATATATTCAGGCAAAGTGAACATGGCTTTGCGAAGGAGAAATTCTAAGACTCATTTATTGGATTTATTTGAAGAAAGTAACATGCAGTGTGGATAAAGGGGAACTGGTGGATGTACTAAGATTTACAGATGGATGCAGGGGATGGGCAGTAAATGAGGGGCTTTTTAAGCCCACTCTTGCCATCGGTGCCAAGATCTTAAATAAGCATTTCAAAGAGTATCTTGTGTTTTCCTAAGGCAGGTGCAATTAACCAGTGTATAGTTGGGTTGTCATAATGACCCCTTCCTCAGTAGTAGCCCTAAGAATCTGAATGTTAGCTAATTTCTTCAGACTCGTATCTCACAAGCATAATCGTTCCAAAATGTGAAGCAAAACTATAGCTGATACTTTTTTTCTGGGACTTTCCTGGGGCTGAGGCTTTATTCGGCACTGGTGAAGACAGGTTTGGAATATTGTGTGCGGTTTTGGACCCCGTATTTTAGGAAGGTTCTGCTGGCCTTGGAGAGGGTCCGGAGGAGGTTTACGAGAATGATCACTGGGATGGTTGGGTTAACGTATGAGGAGTGTTTGAAGGCTCTGGGCCTGTACTGGAGTTTAGAAGGATGAGGGTGAAATCTTATTCAAAAAATGAAAGGCCTAGATAGAGTGGATGTGGAAAGGATGTTTCCAGTAATGGGAGAGTCTAGAACCAGAGGGCACAGCCTCAGAGGAAAAGGACGTATGTTCAAAAGGGAGATGAGAATTTTTTTTAAACATACAGTGGTGAATCTGTGGATTATATTGCCTCGGACAGCTGTGGAGGCCAAAGATTGGGTGTTTTTAAGGTAGCGATTCATAGGTTCTTGGTTAGGAAAGATGTTATAGATTGGGTGTTTTTAAGGTAGCGATTCATAGGTTCTTGGTTAGGAAAGATGTCAAAGATTATGGGGAGGAGGCAGGAGGATGGAGTTGAGAGAAAAAAATAGATCAGCCATGATTGAATGGCAGAGCAGACTCAATGGGCTGAATGGACAAATTCTGTTCCTATGTCTTATGGTCTTACGATCTTGCATTGGCCTATTTCTATTTGTATGGGAGGGTGATCTGGAGGGTACAATGCTAACACTCCTGTAGAGTGGAACAGATTAATGTATTTTTGTTGCATCTACTTCTTCAATCTCTCTGAAGATTTAGTGAAGTTACACTGAAATAAATAACAAGCCAAGAAACCTATTTTCATTGTATAGTAATGCACAGAAAAATGGGTTGTGATCAGTATTAATTCATTTAAACCATTTACAAGCTTTATGTAAGTAAAATAGACATTCTTGGACTATACCTGTTGTATTGCTCGAAGCAAAAGCTTTCTTGTTGCAGTCTCTTTAAGCAGTTTGGCGGCCTCCAATTTTGGTATTATATTTTTTTGGAATGCTTATATTCATCAGAAAAGTTCATTGCTTGTCCATCATATCATCATGGTGTTGGATGGGTGCATTTTGTCAATTTTGTATTTAAAAAACATTAAATACTTAGGTGACATAAATATTTAAGTGTTATTACAAGATTAATTGAACAATTATGCCTGGACTTACAATGTTTGATTAAAAACCTGTAATTGTCACAAATAATCAAGTTTAGCAGGTAACACAATTTAGTTGGAAAGGCACGAAATGCTGGAGTGACTCAGTTGGTCATCAGCATCTCTGGGTAATTATAGAGAATATTTTTTTATAATTTAGTTGGATTTGTTTGTTGATAGTTAGCCTGATCAATCCATTATATGCATGATTTGAACATGGATAACTTGAGCAGAATTAAGTTGTTTTTCCATGTCTTAAAATATATTAGCAGGTACAGTGAATTAATTAATTTGCTTGGTACATTTTTCAGGCACCTAGGCTGTCCCTAAAGATTGATTCTGATGAATTGGATGATAGTGATTTTGTTAATGTACGCCATGGACAGTGGTTGCGGCGAAGGCGCATTGATGGTGCACTCAACAGAGTCCCCGTTGGTTTTTATCAACGAGTTTGGAAAGTGTTACAAAAGGTCAGTGTAATCTGTGCGTACAATTTTTATGTTTTTGTAGTAAAAATGTGTCCTTTCTGAAGCTAAAGTCCGTTTTTATCTGTACTTGCAGTGTGAAGGACTGTCGATTGAAAATTATGTCCTCCATTCATCTACGACAGAAGAGGTAAACCACTATGTTATCTAATTTAGCTGACCCCCACCGTAAAAATTGTTTCGTTGGTGAACTGCAATTGTAATATCACATCAACCACCAATGACTGACTAAATGCAAACAAAATGAAAGCAAAAAATTCTTGAAATATTCTGCTGGTTAGGAAGCATTCTTTGAGAGAAAAAACCCCTTTTTGGGTTAATAATCTATCAGAACTGGAAAAAAAAATCAGTTAACAGAATTTCAACAAGATACATGAGATCCAGGGTGGCTTGGTCATTTAGAATTTAATTATCCAGCACTGAGATGAGGATGGCCGCCTGCAATTGTCACTATGTTACAGAAATGTTACTACCTTTGTCAACTGTGACTTTTGCTACACCCTTGCTGTGAATTAGATGCAATCTACTTACTTAGACCTCAGCCATAAGATAATTTTTGTTTTAGTTTCTATTTGACCAGTCTTCAATTGGTCATCCAGTTCCTATTTATATGTTCACAAAGGTCATTTTATGTTTCCTTTGAATCAATCTCGTACAGTCTCTCTACCTTGTTTCTCAGTTCTTAGAATTTTTAACATTTGCCAGGGTTCTCTGCCATATTGTGAATGTGACTTATTAATATAGATGGTAGGTGCACATTTTCATTTACAATGCTTTTTTTTCTGAATAGATGACTCCAGGTGAAATTAAGTTTGCTGTTCAAGTGGAGACGTTCCTAAATTGTGTGCCACAGCCAGAATATCGGCAGCTTCTTGTGGAGACAATCATGGTCCTGACTATGCTGGTGGAAGTAGATTTACAGTACATTGGTAGAACAATTCACATTGAACACATTGCACAAATGGCAAATAGCTTATTTATGGAAGAACAGGTAAAAACAGATTTCGTCATACATATCAGCGATTTTTTTTTGCCTGGTTCCAATCCTGTTACTCACTAGGTTTTGGAGAGAGAGGGAGAGGGTAGTCTACAAAATACTGTTTTTACCCAGTTATTGTACTTTAGGGCACAAATTCTATCCTCTCATGTTTTCTCCATCTATGCTACGACTGCTTTGGAAATTTTTGAAATAGTTAAGAATGGTGACTAGGTACAAGAGATCAAATCGGAAACCAGAGTGGTTAAGTTACCAGACTGATATTCAAGGACTTAGACAATTGACAGGTATGTAGGTTAATTGGCTGGGTAAATGTAAAAATTGTCCCTAGTGGGTGTAGGATAGTGTTAATGTACGGGGATCACTGGGCGGCACGGACTTGGTGGGCCGAAAAGGCCTGTTTCCGGCTGTATATATATGATATGATATGATAAGGAAGAATATGCATGCCTTGCCACTGAAACTTACAAAGCTTTTAAATGCAAGGAATTTAATAAATCTAGAATTTTAAAAAACTTGAATAATAGTAGTCATGAAATTAATGGATTGTTATAAAACACACATGATTTATGAATATCTTTCAGGGAAGCAGGGAAGGAAATCAATTGACCTTGTATGGTCCATGTGATTCATAGTAGTGTCCTCAGATGTACCTGATCTATTGGGTGACAGTAAATCAGATAATTAGGGTTGGGTGATAAAGACCTTAGAAAAACAAATAAAATATATAAAACAATCCATTATACCTCAATTTATTTTGAGTACAAACCATTCATTCTGTTTAACAATGATGTGGCATTAACTGTATACTCCCTTTTTTAGACTGCTTTGGGAGCAGACGATGAAATGCTGGAGAAGGATCCTGCCACTGGAATTTGCAGTTTGCTATATGACAGTGCTCCAAGCGGTCGCTTTGGTACCATGACTTATCTTTTGAAGGCCACAGCAATATATATCGAAGATTTCTTACCAGAAGATGGGTGCCAAGTTCAATGAGCTGATCATTAAATTGATTGGCTCAAATTAAATCACAAGACCTGAGAACCAAGAAGTGCAATAAATTGCATTAAAATTGGATGTTATGAGACACTATTAATCCAGAAACTTTGTCCATGTTGAGTCACTCACAGTTGCAAAGACAAAATTCCTTTGAATGAAATACTTAAATGACCTAGTGTATTTTTTTTAATCCCTTTTTAGTCGAGATTGTGAAAGATCTGGGATTTTATATAAATCTTTTAAGGTGAACTGGTAAATTCAGAAAAGTTGCATCATTAAATAAAGCAAAACTTCATGCATGGCTTTGTTGCAGCCTATCAGGCTATCTGCTAAGGAATAACTTATCAAGTCCTGTATAAACTCATTGGGACTAAAAGCATGGCACATGATATGAAAACTATGTATTTTTGATGTATAATATATTTTAACAGTAAAATTACTTCAGCATCACTTCTCATCATGTTTTCTGTGTAACATGACACTGAATTTGCATTAAGAATACATAGTTTTCATGCTGGAGAAAGGTAAACCTCAGGAACAAATAAAGAAATGTAATGTAAAAGTACTATTTCATTCACTCTGACAAGAACCAGAGATTTGGGTCCTGTAGTTTATATTTCTTTATTATTTATAATTTTTAAAAGACATTTACACTGACAATAATGATCATTGTAACACAACTGCTTTGACTTGATATATAAGAAACTTTATTTTAGAAGCACATTTTAAAAATCATTAAGAAGCGAATCCTTTGTCTAGTTTGGCAATATGCTTATATTTGCTACTTGCTTAATAAGTTGCTTGTGACTGAGCTGTTAAACATATAAAACTGCCTTTATCATTTGCACACAAGGATGCTCAAGCGTGTTGAATTATTTGCAATTCCATTCATGAGGCAGCTCAATTACTTGGATTGTCAGATATATACTCCACAAATATAGAAATTTGTGCTTGAGCATCGTAGTGAAGGGGTTGAAAGCTGGAAAGCTCAGAGAGCAGGGTATCCGTTTTAGATGAAGCTTATGAAGATGTCATATTCTGGACTCTACAATGGCCTTGAAATCTGCACCATATTCTAATAACATATCAATTATATTTCTCTTGATTCAACTCACTTCTATGGTTTACCTATCCTCAAAAAATCTAGACTAGTTACTAAAATATTTTATTAAAACAGCAAATTCACTGTGAAGTTGTTTACATTTTTTTGTTGTTGTGCCAATAGTTTTAACTGATCCTATTTTGCTTAAACTATTTGCACATATGTAATGGATTTCTGTTGTTGGCTTTTTTTGTGGCCTCCCAAATCCATGCCATCTTCCATGATTGAAACTCTCTAATCTGTTTTCTGCACTGGCACAACACTGAAAGGGCACCAAAGTCACACTTGTTAATGTGAAGCACAATCCTTTTTTTGACCTAGCTGTAGCCCATGACATGATTAATAAATACATCCTCCTCCTCCACCCCTTTCCTGTTATTCAGTAGTGTGATCATATCTTCTCTAATTTTACCAAATGCTGTTGCTTGAATATCCCTTGTCATTGCTTTTTCCAGTTCTGCAACGTCCTTGTCCATGCTCGAACCTCTCTAAATGGCCCATCAAAGATTCAAAATCAAGTTTTCCCTTTATGGCCGTCAAACTTCAGAAAGGATACATTTCCTTGGAGGAGTTCGCCAGAAATGTGTAGAAGTTAAATTATGAGGGTGGTTGCAGAAACTCCTTGACGATAGTGAAATTAAGGGGCAACATGATTGAGGAGTTTGTGGCACCTTTATGTCCTGGAATGGCAAGACTGACATAAGAAATGAAAATAGATCAGTTAAGGATATATTTATTGGATTATAGAAGAAGAAGAGTGGATTTCATTGGAACCTATAAAATTCTAACAGATTTATACAGACAATAGAGGGAGGATATTTCTGGTTATTGGAAAGTTCAGAACCAAGGGTCATCGTCTAAGGATAACGGGGCAAACCATTTAGAACAGACTAGACCAAGTGGACCCATTGGGCCCAAACCTCTTCTGCATTGGTGCAACACCCTCTTCCCCCCCTCCGCCCCCCTCCCTCCTCCTCCCCTCCCCCTCCCTCCTATCTCCCCCTCCCTCAACCCCTCCCCCACCCCCTCCCCTTCCCCCACTCCATCCCCCTCAACCCCCCTTAACCTCCCTCCTCTCCCCTCCCCCCTAGGAGATAGATTTAAACTTTAAAATGTGATTAACTTAAAAAACATACCACCGATTTCAATGAAACTTCTTCCATTAGCACCAAAAGGACGACGGTGAGTAAGGTGGGCCTAACATTGTCGCGCTATCGTGTACCGTTTTGGCTGTAGTTCAGGAACAAACAAACAGACAAACAAATGAAAGTTTTAGTATATAGATATTAGGAAAGATATTTTCACCTAGAGGGTAGGAACCTCTGAAATTCTCTAGCACTGTAGCCTGTAGAAGCCAAATCAATAAGTAAAGATATTTAGTGAATTAATTGCCAAAGGGAACAAAGAACTTGAGAAGAAAGCAGGACAGGATTTTTCATGGGTAATTAACCATGATAATGCTAAATGGTAGAGTAGGTCTAAGGACTGAATTACCTATTCCTACTCCTATTTACAATGTTTCTATTTCTGTGTCTTCTGTTAGGGAATTCAGAATAATCAGAGTAGACTATTCAGAGATTGTGGGTTCTAAAAAGAAAAAATTTGAAAATTCTAACGTATTTTTCTTCCTCATCTCCCCACTCAAAAATAAAGCCCACAGAGATCAATGAAAATCCAAACTTTTCAGAGCTCAGAGCTTTTTCTGCAGTTATCCAAACCTTTTGGAACACCATTACTTATACATTGTGCAAAGAATCATTTTTGTAGCTCTCTGAAACTTTTCCAAGACCACTTTTGGGATAGGCATGTTGATACAGCAGGTGGAGGTGCTGCTGTGACCTACATTCACTCTGGTGTTGTCTTTGTGAGATTGCATGGTCTCCGTGACTTCCAAGGTATTCTCCATGTTCTCGCATTTCCTCCCACATCCCAAAGTTGCAAATGTTAATGTGCAGGTGACTGATAGAATCTGGGGGTAGTGATGGAAATGTGGAGAGAGGAATTAGTCTAAATGGGTGCTTGATGACTGAACATGGACATGAAACTTTGGTGATCACAATAAAAACTTGCTCATTTCCTTTGAATCACCACCAGTGTACCTTCATCAACACCCAGATTATTAATAAAACCCTGAATAGTGGAAGAACTGATCTGTGGGGGACATCACTGTTGTTGAGACTTCAGATTGATCAACAGTCTTTAGTTGCATTATTTTTGGCACAAGATTAGAGTCAATTTCTAACCAAATGTACATGGGTGGTTGGGAAGCATATTGTATACTTGCTTCCATAGATCGAAGCAGTTAGTGTAAGAGTCAAGCAGCCTTTTAGGACTTTGAATAAGCTGCATTTGGAGTATTATTATGTGCATTTCCGGTCACCCCATTACAGGAAGGATGCGGAGCCTTCGGATAAGGTGCAGAGGAGGTTTATCAGAATGATCCTGGATTAGGAGGTATTTGCTTGGTTGGACAGACTTGGATTGTTTACTCTGGGACGCCAGACGTTGCAGGGAGCCCTGATAGAAATATATAAAATTATGAGAGGCATAGATAGGGTAGACACTGAGAAACTTTTTCCCAGTATAGAAAAATCAAATACTAGAGGGCATAGTTTTAAGGTGAGGGGGCAAAGGTTAAAGGAGATTTGTAGGGCAATTATATTTAAACAGAGTGGCGAATGCCTAAAACATGGTGCTGGGGTGGTGGAAGCAGAAATGATAATGCCATTTAAGAGGCTTTTGGATAGGTTCATGAATATGGAGGGATATGGATTACATGGATTATGTGCAGGCTGATAAGAGTTGGTCCTGGCATCATGTTTGACAGATATTGTGGGCCGAAGGGCCTGTTCTTGTGTTTTATATTCTATCCAAAATTCCTCATGATGACTCAAACATCCCAGCCCAGAAACCAGATCACAGTCATGTCTTTTCCAGCAAGATGAAATTGAAAATCCATGTAACCTGAAGTAAATCATGTGACCATTTGTGGGTGAAATCTCACTATTCATGAAACTTAACTGAGCACATACTGTCGTGAGTCCCCCTTGTGATTTCTTCATTAAGAAGCATTGTGAAGAAGCCTCGATCACTCTGCCTGGGGCACCTGACATTGGGACACCCAGGATTACGTGGTACTACCTTCAATGACACATTTTATCATTTTGTTGATGATTGAGGATAGACTGATTTGGTTGTAAATTTGTTACTCTCATGAGCATAGTATTTATATATTTTATGGTATATTGTATTTATTTATATATTTATATATACAAAGTTCTAATCTTTGGTTTCAATATTATGTTCTTGAAAGTCGAGGTAGGACCTTCCTTTGTCATTTTCCTGCTCCATGGCCAACTATTTTTCAGGTTTTACTGCAGGTGACAAAATTCATTACGGGACAATTAAAAAACTACAGATGTTGAAAATCTGAAAAAGAAACAGAAAATGCTGGAAAAACTCACAGGCCAGACAACATATGTGGAAAGAGAAATAGAATAAACCAGCTAATGTGGGTCAGGAACAGGCAGAAAAAATGCATCCACCAGGGCAGCCCAATTTGTGAATTTGGGGAAGGAGATAGAAGCAGCAGTACTGGACTGGACAACTATAAAGTTGGATGCTGTGGAGGGGAGATTACCAGAGGCGGTAGAAGTGGGGAGAAAGCTGGATAAAGCCTGGCATTTAATAGATGGATGTAGGTGAGAGGTTTGATTGGCAGATGGGTGGACAAATGCCAGAGATGGGAAGAAGGCAAAGAGGCACGGAATGTGGAATGTGAAGTACGGGTTAGTTTAAGTAAACTAGTGGCATAATAATCTGAAATGTATCTGTTTATTTCCACAGAACTAGAAAATCGTAAATGAACATTCGCGACTGTAAACATGTATTGTCTTTCTGATGACTTGTTAACACGCAACAAAAGCGTTTCACTGTGCCCCCTTGGTACACGAGTCAAAATGGATTTATGAAAGGTAAATTATGTCTGACGAATCTTATAGAATTTTTCGAGGATGTAACTAGTAGAGTAGATAAGGGAGAAGCAGTGGATGTGTTATATCTGGACTTCCAGAAGGCTTTCGACAAGGTCCCACATAAGAGATTAGAATGCAAACTTAAAGCACACGGTATTGTGGGTTCAGTATTGATGTGAATAGAGAACTGGCTGGCAGACAGGAAGCAAAGAGTAGGAATAAACTGGTCCTTTTCAGAATGGCAGGCAGTGACTAGTGGGGTACCGCAAGGCTCAGTGCTGGGACCGCAGCTATTTACAATATATATTAATGATTTGGACGAGGGAATTGAAAGCAACATCTCCAAGTTTGCGGATGACACAAAGCTGGGGGGCAGTATTAGCTGTGAGGAGGATGCTGCAACGTGACTTGGATAGGTTAGGTGAGTGGGCAAATGCATGGCAGATGCAGTATAATGTGGATAAATGTGAGGTTATCCACTTTGGTGGCAAGAACAGGAAAGCAGACTATTATCTGAATGGTGGCCGATTGGGAGAAGGGGAGATGCAGCGAGACCTGGGTGTGTGGTACACCAGTCATTGAAAGTAGGCATGCAGGTGCAGCAGACAGTGAAGAAAACGAATGGTATGGTGGCATTCATAGCGAGGGGATTTGAGTATAGGAGCAGGGAGGTTCTGCTGCAGTTGTACAGGGCATTGGTGAGACCACACCTGGAGTATTGCGTACAGTTTTGGTCTCCTAATCTGAGGAAAGACATTCTTGCCTTAGAGAGAGTACAGAGAAGGTTCACCAGATTGATTCCAGGGATGGCAGGACTTTCATATGAAGAAAGACTGGATAGACTCGGCTTGTACTCGCTGGAATTTAGAAGATTGAGGGGGGATCTTATAGAAACTTACAAAATTCTTAAGGGGTTGGACAGGCTAGATGCAGGAAGATTGTTCCCGATGTTGGGGAAGTCCAGAACAAGGGTGCACAGTTTTAAGGATAAGGGGGAAGTCTTTTAGGACCGAGATGAGAAAACATTTCTTCACACAGAGAGTGGTGAATCTGTGGAATTCTCTGCCGCAGAAGGTAGTTGAGGCCAGTTCATTGGCTATATTTAAGAGGGAGTTAGATGTGGCCCTTGTGGCTAAAGGGATCAGGGGGTATGGAGAGAAGGCAGGTACGGGATACTGAGTTGGATGATCAGCCATGATCATATTGAATGGCGGTGCAGGCTCGAAGGGCCGAATGGCCTACTCCTGCACCTATTTTCTATGTTTCTAATAAACTAAGCACTTCTGATTTTATGCGGAAGAGAAGGTCGCTGATGGAGTACTCGATAGTTGCTCTCACCGCAATGGATCGAGAACGCCTTTCTGAGAAACATCGCCTGTAAATCCTGGAATTAAATGACAGGCTCCCAACAACCAGGCCGCATACCTTTTAGTGCCAAGTACGATTTGGGCCCGTGAAGAGTTTCCCCGCGATTCATATTTAACTTATTTCATGGATGTCAGACACAATTAAAATTACTACGTTTGTAGTTGATCTAGGCTGCAGCGTCCTTTATCCCCTCTGATAGTGAGCATTCTGCTCCTACTAAAGTTGCAAAGTAGATAGCGCCAACACTGCGTGTTTGACGTTAAGCTTGGTCGTTCACCATATCTTGAGATTCTTGAAGCTTTGAACAGACAATAATAACCGCATAAATGCGGAGATTGGAAGTCGTGGACATGAAAGCGAGGACTATTAGCCGATCTAGAGTCGAACGTAAGGTGTGATTTTGAGGTTTCAAGGTGCATTTAGACGTCCTGACGCATGAATGGAGGCGGCGGCGGCGGCGGAACGATCCTTTGGCCGGGGAAGGCGGTCGGACTCTTTACCAGGCTGCACGGGGCGGAGGAGCTCGCCGGAGCCGGTGGTGTCTCTGAGATGGAGATGGAGCCGGAGCCGGGGACGGGGGAGTCGTCCATCGCCATCAACACGACTTACATCTACGCCCCCAACTACATCGAGAGCTGCGACTCCCTTGCCAAGATTACGCGGCGGGTAAGCGAGTGGTCCCGGGGTCAGAGAGGCTCCCAAGGCCGGGCGGTCAGAGCCCACGGCCAGGCCGGTGGTCCCGGGGTTAGAGCCCACGGCCAGGCCGGTGGTCCCGGGGTCAGAGCCTACGGCCGGGCGGTCAGAGCCCACGGTGGTCCCGGGACCAGAGCCCATAGCTGGGCCAGCGAGGGCTGGAGGATACGGCGAGCTCATCGTGACCTGACGGGGAGGATGAGCCGATGTTATCGCGACCCGGCCCGCCGTGGGCTGCAGCTCAATGGGGAATGTGGTGGGTCATCCTGGGACACCCTACCGTCCATAGTCTTAGACACAAAATACTGGAGTAACTCAGCGGGACAGGCAGCATCTCTGGAGCGAAGGAATGGGCGACGTTTCAGGTCGAGAACCTTCTTCAGACCCTACTGTTAAAATGTGTAGTGTTTTTTTAAAGCCTTTACTTATGTCGCTTTACACTGTCGCTAAGCCAAACCAATTATTAAATGGGTCTGAAATCAGATCCTGATTGTAACAGAATCAGTTAGTAACAGAACATTGGTGGAAATACAGCGATAAAGAATGAAACAAGCTTGATTAATCTGTCGGTCTTGTCCTTTTATTTCCCTGTCCTATAGTATTTTTAAAACTTTGTTATTTTTCTCACCATGGATGTAGATGTGTGATTTTAAAGAAATGGTAGGTTGTTTCTGTCTGTTGGTTGGATTTGGACTCCCAAAAAAGAAACTACTCGCAGCCTTGTCATGAAAATGGATTACCAGGCAATCCGAAGAAAAGGTTGAATATTGTGTTGAAAGCTTCCTGGAAAAAACACAATATCCTACTGCCCCCTGGGAATCTCTGACCCATGACTGCTCAAAGTGGAGAAAGAACACGCCAGATGGTTTTGAGAACCGTGAGAATGTGCATTGGGTGTATATGGAAGCCTTGTGCAAGAGACAGACTCACGCACCATTTTAAAAGCTATCCATTAATCTGCCGATTGGCCATGTGTAGAAAAATGTGCAGGTTTCTCAATGGCCTTTTAGCCACTCAGAACCCACAAAACTAGAGTGGAAAATATTGTTCTTGAGGACTGCCGAAGAATGTTAAAGAAGATTATGTGTAAGATGGAGAAGACACATATTTAGTTTAGAGATACAGCATGGAAACTCCCTTTGGCCCACTGAGTCTACCCAACCATCGATCACCCATTGACAATTGTTCTATGTTATCCCACTTTCTCATCCACTCACTCTGCTTTAGGGGCTGTTTACATAGCCAATTAACCTACAAACTCGCATGTCTTTGCGATATGGGCGGGAACTAGAGCACCCGGAGGAAACTCGCATAGCCACAGGGGGGATGTGCACATGTGGTCAGGATCAAAGCCAGATCTCTGGCAGCAGTTTTACCAATTGTGCCCCTTATTACTTTGAAATGTTGAGGTATTGATCAATTTGTCATCTCTAGTCCAGATCATAATAAGCTTCTTAATTCTTACTCATCACCATAAAGGTGAGCTTTAAATGTCTCAACACACTCACGATCAGCTTCACAGGTGGTGGAAAGACTTGGAGTGGTTAGACGACGAGCTGTAAGTTAGAGAAAGCCCAGCTGCCTCTATATTGAGAGCGATTATTCTTACCTTTTCTCTTTTCAATTTTTGCTTAATGCTGGAATTAAAGACAGAGTGAAGTCTGGGACCACTTGCTTTTGGTGGAATCTACATTGAGAATTTCCACAAACGTTAATTGTTTTAAAGGTATCGTTTGAGGAAATCTGAGTGTTCACTTTTTGTGTATCTAATATAGGGGCAATAATAAAGTCATAAAACTGCATGGAGACAGGCCCTTCATCCCAACTTGCTCATGCCTACCAAGATGCCTCATCTACACTGGTTCCAACTGCCTGTTTTTAGCCCTTATCCCTCTAAACCTTTCATATCCATATATATGTTCAAATATCTTTTAAATGTTGTTATAGTACCTGCCTCAACTACCACCCCTGGTGGGTTCCATGTACCCACCACCTTCTGATTGAATAAGTTGCCCATCAGGTTATTAAATTGTTCCCCTCTCACTTTAACCATATGTCCTCTGATTCTTGATTCCCCTACGCCTGCTCTCCAATGAATAAAGTCCTAAGCTGCCCAACCTCTCCCTACAGCTCAGGCCCCCAAGTCCTGCAACATCCTTGTAAATCTCTGCATTCTTTCCAAATTAACGGCATCCGTCCAATTAGCAGGGTGACCAAAACTAAACACAATATTTCCAAATGCGGCCTTACTAACATCTTGTATAACTGTAACATAACATCTCAATTTCTAGACTTGACACTCTGACTGATGAATGCCAATGTACCAAAACCGCCTTGTAAATGCAAAACATTTTTTTCAACCAAAATATTAAAACCCTGATGAGCTGAAAGATCTATTTATATTCTGTAACATTCTATTATCATAAGTTGGTTTACTTCTATAATTAATTAACCACACAAAGCCAAAACTAAACCTCGTCTTTGTTGCATCATAGGTGGAATCAATGTAATGTTTGAAGCTGTTTAAAATGTAAAACTAATTGTATTAGGTAGCTTATTCTGTTGCTAGATTTAGGAACTTCTGGAAACAAACCAAGGTTTGTAGATTCTGGAAGTTTTAGATCTCATGAAAAGTTTACTATCAATGGATAATTAAAGTAAACATTTAAAAATCTATGGGACAGGACTTTGATCATTTGACTTGTCTTATAAAGCATTTTTTGCATATGGTTTTATTTCAACTCTACTTCTGTTATTGCAGATTTATAGTTGAGATTGGAATAATTATAAGCCAAACATGTCTTGTTTATTTTCATTTCATGATACCATTCTCACCTTCTGAATTAGAAAATTATTGGTTTGAACACCAGTCAATGGATAAATAAGTGCATAATCCAGGGAGTTACTCTAATGTATTACTCGGGGAAGTGCTGTGGTATTGCATTCTGGATAATTCATTAGATTGATTATGTCTGCATACTGACCTAATCATACCACTACACGACAAAAGAATAAGGAAGTTCTAGTATCCTGGCCTATTATGTTGTCTGCAAATTGATTTATATTTCTCAACAACATATTTGATTTTTAAAGTGCTTTGGGAAAACTTGAGAATGTGAATGTTTTTATATATAAGATTTTTTTTCTACTTTAAAGGGAGCAAATCCATTGAAAATATATTATAATTATCCTTTTTGTCATTCTCTCCCTTAATAAATTGTTAGGCCCATTTTCAGTTGCCATAAATAGCATGGCGCCGTGATATGTGCATTAACAGTGTTTTTTAAGAAGAATTGGCACCGTTTTTTTGTGAACTGGCAATTTTTTTTTTTGAATGAAACTAGTTGCAGACCATTACCACAGTGCTGATATTTAATAGGATGCTGAAATCTGACTACCCATTACTATTCAGTAGGATCGATAAAATCTTTTAATTTAGTTTTACTGAATTCTTGACAATAATCTCAACTAATGGTGTATGTGTGCAGGGGTTTTTTATTAGACAATGGAATTGTGGTAGATTTCAGAGAAGTAACAAAAGATATGGTATTTAGTAACATTGTGAAAGGAGAGGCATTCCATGTGAAAATTATACGTGGGCACCCTTCAGTCTTTTCGAACTGGACCACATTAAAATAACGCATTTTCTAATCCTCAGACCAAAGGGAAAATAAGTCACCCTTGGTTCTTGGGGACTGCTTAAACGGATTAGCTTTCATCTGCAACTAGAATTTAGTCATGAAATATTGTTTAGGATTATCAACTTCTATTTTTTTTAAACAAACATTAGTCCCTCTCCCACCTGCTTACACCCTGAGGACTTTGGCTACTTCCAAAGAAATAGTTCCGTATTTGAAATATGGCCCAGTGCAAAGACCATGTGAAAATTCATTGCGCATTCATTGGACAGTGGGTAGGAACAGGAGTTCTAGTCAATTTAAGTTTCAGTGCTAAGTTGGAGTCATCGAGTTACACAACATGGAAATAGTCTCTTTGACTCATTACACTAATCCTATACTCAGGCCATCTCATGCTAGTTGGCAGAGCTGTCCTGACTAACATGTCATCCAACATGGCAAGCACAAATTAAATAAATTAAAATAAATTTTAGGTGCACAATTTGTGCTGCTTCTTTGTCCATGTGTAACATAAATTATCAACCAGGTCACTTCTATTCCTAAATTGGTTAAATAAAGCTTTTTTTACATCAACATGGGAAAATATGCTGTTGAAAATTTCAGATACTCCATGGAGAGATTCCTGCCATTTGCTGGTTGCTTCCCAGTAGAATGAACAAGACTTTAAATTGATATACAAGGTTAGAAGCACAGATTCATTTTAGAACTCTTGGTTTACTGCTTTGTTGCTGTTGAAAGCCTGGAAATGTTTATAATACATTCATATTTTCACACTGTGCTCTTAACTAATCAACTTTTTTTCTCTTCTAGGCTAGTATGGTCCACTCACTGATTGACTCCTATGGATTGTTGAAATACATGAGGTACAGCCATATTATTTAGCTGAAATATTTTTGCAGGCATCAGGTTTCCTCTTAATACCGCCACTTTGGCTGAATATACCTTAATACACTTAACTAGAAAATAAATCCTTTACTATTAGACACAGCTAGCGACCTTTTGTGGGAATAGTTTACATTACTGCTGTTTTTTTAATATCAAAGTTTTTACTAACTTCTCTTCAAAATCACCTAGTGTTGATTTTAAGCTTGTATTTCAGACTCTCCCACCAGAGGAAAACATTTTTTCATTAGCCAGAGAGCTCTCTCTTTAATTTCACAGAAACCTCAATAAAATTTGATTAATTTGTAATTCACGAAGGTTACTTGCTCTGTTGAGGTGCGCAAAGAAATCTATCGGTATGGAATCACTGATTAATAAAAGTTGCAATGCAACCTTGATGGCGAGTAGGCTTCCTGCATTAAATCCAAAGTCATGGCAGCAGGCATGGGTTTGCAGTGTTGGGAGCAAATCAAACCCTACCCACAAAGTATCTTTGCAATCAAGCTAAGCAACACCTGGCTTTAGACGACTACCATTCAATAATATTCATTAATATTAAACATTTGGAATACTTTTTCAACAATTTAAGCAAAATTAATACAGTTAAAAATGCTACAACTATTTTTAAATAGCTCAACAAATAAATAAAAGTCCAAGCTAATCCCATGTAGATATATTGCTCAAAAGAAAAAGGGAAGAGTGTGCAAGGTTAGAAAGATTATATCATACGATGCCTTTAAGGAATATAAAGCAAACAAAAGGAACTCTTGCAGACAATTAGAAGAGCCAAAAGAGGCCATGAGATATCATTGGCAAATAGGATTAAGGAAAATCCTAAAGCTTTTTATTCGCACATTAAAAACAAGAGGGCAACCAAGCAAAGTGTAGGAGTACACGAGGATAAAGGAGGAAATGTATGCTTGGAGTCAGGATGTAGGTGAGGTACAAAATGATCTAGTCCCTTAGCAACGTACTAAATAAATCTGCATTTACCAAGCAGAAGGACTGGGAGGACAGTGAAATCAGTATGGTAAATATGAATATGTTGGGGCAGTTTGAGATCAAGAATGAGATGGGTTGGGTCTCTTGAAGAAAACTAAAGTGTATAAATCCCTGGCTCTAATGGGATTTATGTTGGGTTCTTGAGAGAGGCAAGAAAGTAGATTTGGGGCTTTGATAAAGATTTTTGTATCTTCTCTAGCCACAGGCGAGGTTGTGTAGGACGGGAGGGGAGCCAATGTTGTTCCTTTTGCTTAAGAAGGGAAGTAGAGTTAATCCAAAAAATTGTATGCCTGTGGACTTCACAGAATGGTGGGGAAGCTATTGGAGTGAATTTTTCAGGATAGGGTTTGCTTCCATTTGGAAGGGAATGTGCTAATTAGGGATGGTCAACATGAATTAGGCTGCGGCAGTCATATCTTATGAACATTGAATTTTTTGAGAAGGTAGTGAGGGTTATAGTTGAGGGTGCGCAACTATATGGATGTTGTCTACATAGATTTTCGTAATGTCCCTCATGGTAGGCTGATCCAGAAGAAGATGCATGGGGTCCATGGTGACTTGGCCGTTTGGATTGAGAACTGGCTTATTCGTAAAAGCAGAGGGCTGTGGTGGATGGGTATTATTCTGGCTGGAGGTGTGTGACAGTGACGCTCTGCAGGAATCTGTGCTGGGACCTCTGTTGTTTGTAATATATATATATAAATTACATGGGTGTAAATACTTATGGATCAGTTAGTAAATTTGCAGACTACACCAAAACTGGTGGAGTTGTGGACAGTGAGGATGGCTGTCAAAGAATACAGCAAGATGTGGATCAGCCACCTAAATGGGCAGAGAAATAGATGGAATTTCATCTGAGCAAGTGTGAGGTGTTTCACTTTAGAGTGAATTTAAGGGGTAAATACATAGTTAATGGTAAGACCATTAAGAGCAATGATGTACAAAGGAATCTTAGGATCCAAGTACACAGCTCCCTGAGGATGGCAACACAAGTAGGTAGAGTGGTAAAGAAGATGTATGGTGTGCTTGGCTTCAATGGTTGGAGTTTTGAGTATAAGAGTCAGGAAGATATTTTAGAGTTTTATAGGACTTTGCTGAGGCTACATTTGGAGTATTGTGTGCATTTCTGGTCACCCCATTGCAGGAGGGATGTGGAGGCTTCGTAAAGGGAGTATTAGATTTGATATTAGTGGTGGTGGTGAAACTAGATACAATAGTGGCATTTAGGAGGCTTTCTGGATGGGCACATAGACCTGCAGGGAATGGAGGGATATGGATCATTTGCAGACAATTATTTTGACTTGCCATCAGGTTCAACAAGGACATAATGGGCCAATTGACCTGTCCTGTGCTGGACTGCTCTGTGTTCAAACTAGAGGGGATCTCTTTTCCTCAAAGTGGAGGGGATCTCCCCCAAATGGGGAAGTCTTTCACATTTTTCTTTTTACTTTTCAATTGTATTCTGCTACATTATTCTGTTAAATTTGTTAATTGTCCTTTTTCAAACCCACTACCATTCTAGCAAAGTTTTTCTTTTTAAATCTGGTACGAGTTGTCAATTTCTAGTGACTTTGATACTACCAGCAAATTAAAACTAAAATCTTTTAATACCTTATGCACATCCGTTGATTGTTAGTGAGGACAATCTAATGCAAAGTGAAAATCCTTGCTGTTTTTTGTTCTGAGCTTCACTTCTAATGCCTTTAGTGGCCCTGTTGAGATTAACTAGTTAAACATAAATTAAAATGAGACCTTCCTGGTTTCTATAGTGTATGACCATATCAGTATTTATGTTTGCCCATTAAATATTACAAATATTTACCTAAATTAACTTTTTATATTCCACATTTACTACAAAAAAGGGTTTTAGGGATCCAATTCTATAAACTACTGTCATGCCAAATGGCTCATGGGAGCCGAGGGGGAGACATCTAGGTGACCCTGCTCAAGGGCATATACAATATACAGACATATATTTTTCAGTTAATGTTTTTCACCACTATCTAGCTAGCTGATCATTTCTATTCTGTCGCTGCACTTTAAAAATGTTGAGTGCCTCCACATTAAAAGGCATTGAGGCTGAAGCATAAACTTCAAAAATAAATGTACTTGTTATCTGTAAAATTCTACAGATGGTATAAATTAATATTTTTAAATTTTGTTTCTAACAGGGTTGTTAAACCCCGAATAGCTTCAATGGAAGAAATGGCAATGTTCCATACTGATGCTTACTTGGAACACTTACAGAAAATCAGTGAAGATGGTGACGATGATGACCCTGAATCTGTAGAGTATGGTCTAGGTGAGTAATCTGAACTGTCCTTTTGATGCTTTTGGAATTTATTATAATCTTTAGATTTATATTTTCATTCACACAGAAAGTTTTCACTGATAACAACTGCTAGATAAACCTGGTCAGATATAGAACAAGGTACTTTTACACTGCCCTCATCTTAGTGGTTGACCCTTGCTATTTAATGTGGCTTTTGCATTTCCCAAACTTGTGTGTGATCTTTTTGACTGATATTTCTGACTTCATGAAGAACAGGAGTGAAATAATCCTAAATTGTACTTGATGAGTGAAATTAAGGAGCTCTGTGCTTTGAATTCACGACCACAAATGAGGTCGCTGAGGTTGAAAGGGTCAGCAGCTTTAAGTTCCTCGGTGTGCACATCACTGAGGACCTTTCCTGGACACTGCACATGGACGCAATAACAAAGAAGGTCCACCAGCAGCTCTTTTTCCTGAGAAGACTGAGGAAGTTTGGCATGAACGCCAGCATCCTCACAAACTTCTACAGATGCACCATCGAGAGCCTGCTGATGGGCTGAATTACAGTCTGGTACGGGAACTGTTCTGCCCACAGCCACAAATCACTACAGAGAGTGGTGAAGACGGCACAGCACATCACTGGCAACTGTCTCCCGGCCATTCAGGACATTTTCTACTGGCGGTGCCTGCGGAAGGAATGCAGCATCATCAAGGACCACAGCCACCCAGCACGCAGGCTGTTCTCCTTGTTACCGTCAGGCTGACAATACAGGAGTATGGCTGCGCGTACCACCAGACTTAAGAACAGTTTCTACCATCAGGCCATCAGGCTTCTGAACTCATAAACACATTTCAAATCATATATGTTGATTATTTTTAATATTGTCTTTTTACCTATTTTTAATATTGTCTTTTTACCTTACTAATGTCATTTTTTAAATCTTATTTATCCTTGGAATATTACTGCTGAAGTGACCCGTTGTCTTGTCAAATACATTTCATTGTACCGTTGACCCAGTGCCAACCTACATATGACAAATAAAATGTATTATTATTATCTAAGTTGAAACTGCTGAAATTCTTTACTTGGAATTCTTGGCACTGGCAGATAGTAGATGGCTTATTCCAACAATCGGGGGCAGTGTTTTTTTAAGAGAACAGTTGCGAATTCATTTTGCCTGAATAAATGAATTGTGGCAGCGCTTTTCAACTATTTTCTCTTTTTACCCAAGGTTTTTCTCTACTATCCATCAACCTCCACAAAGCTCCACCTGAGCTCTCATAAATCTAATATTTAGGTTATATAAAAAGGAGATGCAATATCTGCAGAGTCTGTTGGAATTCTTCTGGTATGCCACATTCCTTGATGTTTAATTTGTGACTTCTGTGCCCTAATAAACTAGGGTAAAACTTTGCAGATACACATGCAGCAGGTCAAGTTTTTCCCAGACTGCTGATGGGTGCAAAAGTGGCCAGCTGGAACATTGCTGAACGCATCAAGTTTTTTAGACCAGCTGTACTTTTTTGGTTCACTTTTTATGTTTCATAAATGAATTTCCTGCTCTTGGCTTTTGCCTTTGATTAAGTCCATATGTTTTAAGTATTAAATTCAGATCAATGTAAAGCTGTTTTTCCAGGAAATAATTTGAGTAGATTCAGCTTTCTGGAAATTGTGGTTATATTAAAGGCACTTTCAGTTTATTTGTCTTGATGTGTTACCTACTCCAAATATTTAATCATAAAGTCAACCAGCAGAATGTCTGTGGAGTTTTAATCTCTGTAAATTTTCTCTCAAGTGGGTGGAAAGAGTTCAGTTTTTTTAAGTTGTCGCCATTGAGAATGACTGGCTATACATTTGGTCCATTGACTGTGTTATAGGTGGCAATCCCAATGCCTTTTGCTGCCTATTTGAAAGCGGAATGATGATTTTTTTTATCTCTCAATCCAGATAATCTGAAAACCTTCTATTACATTATTGTTGTTCCAGGATAGTTACGTGAGAATTATCTTTTAGAGGGAAAAATACCAAAGCTCTCCTCTCCAGAACCTCTGAGTTTATGAAGCCTTCCTGTACACCGCATTATTTCATTTTGAAGCAATCTGATTTTATCTAAATGGGATAAATTCCATTTTATCTAGTTTCTGAGAGATGGTCGCTGGTGCAGAATAACCCGAGCAGATAATTGATTTCGGAGAAACATTTGTAAAGTAAACAGTCTCTGCATCGATCTCCTGTAATCGAACCTATTTAAGTAAAACTCAAGGCTGAAATATCCTTGACAGGATTTGAGAATGCAATTTTTGTGAGCTACTCTAACTTATCAAACCATACAAGACTTACCATTCCCGTACAGCACTGGACTCTTCTAAACTAATTAGGAAAACTGCTAAATATTGATTTTTGGAAACTCGCCTTCCTTTCATTCACCGAATTTCATTCCAATTGGTCAAGAACTCGCTCAAACTGCAGTTCCACAAAAGGCCAGTAAAACTATTGGAATAGCAAGGGAGGAGAGAATGAGGTGTGACCTCTAAAGCACAATCTAATTCATTGTGTTTCACAAGCCACTAGATGGCATTAGGTGCCAGTTTAATAGAAAATCCATGCTGCCTGTGTCTTTGATATGTATATTATGGCAGTTTCCAATGTTATCATCAGAGCATTATTTAATTTCAGCGCCACATAAAAAAATATAGTTGTACAGTTAATCCCCTTATTTTGCAGCCGTTCGGGTAGACAGTACTTACAGAATTCACAAATCACTATTCAAAAATGTCAGGTATTTATTCACAAAATGCTGGAATAACAGCAGGTCAGGCAGCATCTCAGGAGAGGAATGGGCGACGTTTTGGGTCGAGACCCTTCAGACTGATGTCAGGGGGGCGGGACAAAGGAAGGATATAGGTGGAGACAGGAAGACAGTGGGACATCTGGGAAGGGGAAGACAGGGACAGAGGAACTATCTAAAGTTGGAGAAGTCAATGTTCATACCACTGGGCTGCAAGCTGCAGTTCGAGTCATAGGGCTATACAGCATTGGAAATACCCTTCGTCCCAGTTGCAGCTTGCTAACCAAATTGGTATTCTGGGTTAGTCTCATTGTCCTTTATTTGGTCCATATCTCTCTGAACAGCTTCCTATCCATATATCTGTCCAAGCGTCTTTTTGTATGGAATAAAATTTGCTTTTGCTGAATTTGCGTGTAAAATAGAAATAAACACAAATTATTTTCAACTTGTGTTTCTTGACATGTGCTGAATACATGGCTTTAGCATGTTACAGAAGATCACAATGTGGACCACTTTCTACGAATGCAACTCCTCCCTCCCCCCCCGCCCCACCCGTAACGTGGAGGTCCCTGCACGTAGTATCCCAGCACTTCAAATGCTAGATGTTTATGCTGCTGGTTTGTCATTTCTGGGTCAAAATACGCAATCTTATTAAGAAAATCATCACACTGATTGAAGTGATTGAAGGAAAGGACCTGGCAGTGTTTCGTCAAGCAACAAATAATAGACAATTAACATAGCTTACTCAGTACTAATTTGTTTTACTTTTCTTGGGAAAAATTGTCTTGAGCAGCATATTGTTTCAGTTAGAAGTGAACTAAATGTGAGGAAATATTTATTGTTTTTAAATTGTTCTGAAATATTTATAATAACCTACAGAAAATAACACTTCACTGTAGTAAAGTGTCCCCCGAGATACTCCAGCAGATCATTATCAAACACAATGAGATAGCAGAATATAGATAATCTAAAGCTTAAATGAAGAGGTAAGATTTAAGGGGCATCAAGAACAATGGTGGACCAGGGAATTTTAGGAAGAAATTGCGTCTCAACAGCTGAAGGCAGAGCAGCTAATTATGGAGCATTTATAATTAAGGGGACACATGATATTAGGTATTTTGCATTACTGAAAGGTTGGAGGAGGGTAGAGCACAAGGGAAGGGCAAAGTGACAGGAATTTGAAAATAAGGATGTGAATTTAAAACTGAAGCAAGGGTCTCAACCTGAAGCGTCACCTATTCCCTTTTCTCCAGAGGTGCTACCTATCCGGCTGAGATACTCCAGCATTTTGTGACATCTGTGATGTAAACCAGCATCTACAGTTTCTTACGCAAGGCAGTGCTGAACTGTGAGTTGGATGATATAGGGTTGATCAATGAATGAGAATGAGTGTGAATTATAGTATGGTCATTGAGAAAGTTGTGATATCAAATAGCATCCAGTGCAATTTTTTAACATCACCTGCACAATTGAACTTGCATATTTGTGACAGGTAAAAACAAGCTTTATCTTTATCTAGGAAGTTGAGCCATCTTCCGTCTTAGTTTAGAGTACAAATTTAACCTTCTCCATTGCCAGGGATTTTGAGCATCCATTATCTTGCAGGTAAGTAGTCTTTAAGTAGATTCCATTGTGTTCACTCTCATCATCAAGTCTTTCTGTGATAGCCTCAAGGTCACTGCTTCTATATCTAGCTGACCAACTTCCAGACATGTGAATTTTCCGCGTTTTTAAAATCAATTTTCCGTGCTTTTTGCATGATTTCCGCGTTTTTCACAATACAATACAATACAATACAATATATCTTTATTGTCATTGTACCCAGGGGTACAACGAGATTGAGAATGCGCCTCCCATACGATGCAATAATTTAATTAATTTAGACAACAGCAACCCAACGAAACAATTGTAACAGTTTTAGACAGGATAAAGTGCAAGTTGATCTATGCGTTGTGACCATCCGGCTCAGCAGGACCGGTTCATAGCAGCTATGGCCCTGGGGATGAAGCTGTTCCTGAGTCTGGAGGTGCGGACGTAGAAGGCCTTGTATCGTCTGCCCGATGGAAGGAGTTCGAACAGACTGTAGCAGGGGTGTGAAGAGTCTTTGTGGATGCTGGTTGCTTTTCTGAGGCATCGTGTGTTGTAGATGCCCTCCAAGTCTGGTAGCTGTGTTCCGATGGCCCTCTGAGCTCTATGGACTACCCGCTGTAGAGCTTTCCTTTCTGCCTCCGTGCAGCTGAGGTACCACACAGGAATGCCATGCGTTAGGATGCTCTCTATGGTGCAGCGGTAGAAGGTCGTCAGCAGCTGTTGGGGTAGACCAGACCTTTTCAGTGTTCTTAGGTAGAACAGTCTTTGCTGTGCCTTCTTGACCAGCGCAGCAGTGTTATTGGACCATGTTAGGTCCTCAGAAATGTGAGTGCCCAGAAACTTGAAGCTGGACACTCTCCACACTGTCCCCGTTGATAGAGATCGGGGCATATTCCCCGTTATGTGACCTACGGAAGTTGATGATCAGCTCCTTGGTCTTGGTGGTATTTAGGGACAGGTTGTTATCCGAGCACCAGTCCGCCAGGTTCTGCACCTCCGCTCTGTATTTTGTTTCATCCCCGTTGGTGATAAGCCCGATCACCGTTGTGTCGTCTGCAAACTTGACAATGGTGTTGGTGTCGAATGCAGGAACACAGTCGTGTGTGAAGAGGGAGTAGAGCATGGGGCTCAGAACACAGCCCTGTGGTGTGCCGGTACTCAGGGTGATAGTGGAGGACAGGTGCGGGCCCATTCTCACTGCCTGCGGTCGCTCCAGCAGGAAGTCCAGGATCCAGTCACATAATGACGAGCTGAGGCCTAGCTGGTGGAGTTTGGTGATGAGCTTGGTGTGGATGACTGTGTTGAAGGCGGAGCTATAGTCTATGAATAGCATCCTCACGCACGTGCCCTGTCTCTCTAGGTGAGTCAGGACAGTGTGACACTTTGCCAAAATAAACGGAGAAATTGGATCGAAAAAAAGAAAGGGAAAAAATAGAAAATAAACGATGTATAGACTTGTAATGAACACTAGGGTTCCGCTAGAGATTGCTCGGGGTTCCGCGAGAAATCCCCTGCGCCCTGGAAGTCTCCCTGAAAATGTGGCACCTAGGCTGGGCAAGGCAGTCAATCTCGACCTCATCGGGACTTCCACGGCCGATCTGTGGGTTGAATTTGCAACCTGCGGCCGGGGCTCTGGAACTCCAGCCCAGCTGGAGCCAGCACATCAATCCCCATAGCCGACATCCTTAGCCGGCTGGATAAACTAACAAAGCTCTGGAACCAAGAGTACCAGAAAATCAGTGGTGGAACTGTAATGAATAAATATTAAATTTAAGTGCAAGATTATATAACTAAATAAATTAAAATAATAAAAGTTATTAGTATATAGTGACATATTCACATTATTTTGTAATGGCCGTTTTTACTTTGAAATTCACTTAAAGAGGCGTGAAACTGGTAATTTAGTGTGTAAATTTCCCAAAAAAAATCCAGTTTTTGACCCCGCTGTACGCCTCGTGCAAGCGCTCGGCTCTTTTCCTCTTTTTTTTTTTACCTCATTCACATGCCTGAACTTCCTCAGATATCAAGTTTGATTAAATATCTGCCCCACACCCAGGGCTTCCTCCATTAGCTTCATCTCTGCAGAAATGACAAGAATGACCATTCATTGCAGAACATGTGAGAGGCATATTGCACCATTCAGTATAAAATGTTGCTTCTGGTTGACCTTGCACCAACACAATGCTACTCGAATGCACCTTCAAATGAAAATAAATAAAAATATCTAAGTACAAATAAAAATTTATAGGTAAGCTGGGTTATCCAAACTTCGGCTTGAAGAATCAGTTTTAGGTTTGGATCAGCAAACAGCAGGCCGAGGGTGTGCCCATCGTTTCTTTATCTGAGATAATGGGCCTTTGACAATGACAAATTAGATAGTCATGTAGAATGATCTGATTCTGTTGTGAGTTGGCATTCGGTGCTCGGTTACCATTATCACTAGGTATAAGGCTTGCATATGGTGCAAATCGCTAACACTAAAACAAGACTTTGCTGGAAGATTGAGACTTGTTTTGGCTTTAGTGAGCCAGATCCTTCCTGGTCACTGACAAAGAGCACAAAGATTTTCTCCAGGTAGGTGATTTATTTAACTTTTCTTGCTTGAAGATTGCTTCCTGCCCCCTGCCTTCACATCACACAGCGTACTGCCAAATGTTTAAATCACCATCAGCGGAACACTTGATCTCAGCTCATCACTGTCATTTATTTCTCCATGTCCTACACTTCTCTTGGCATACCTCCCGTTCACAAAATCTGCTGTCCCCAACTCCAGGAAGCAATCCTCTTTCACTCCATTTAGAACTGTCAACATCCAACCTAAGTCTCAGTTATCTGTTAAATCTCTTCCCACCCCCACCACCAGGTCTTTGTGATCTTGACTGTAATGCACTCCCCATGACCTGTTCACAGTTCATTGTAATGAATGAAAATTGCAGAGAGAATTCAAAAGAGACTTAACTGCATGCTAACCTGAAAAAGACAATAAAACCATCCACAGAATGTCAAAGCCGGGTGGGATGAATGGTAAACGGTGAAGATTAGTACCCCATCTCCCCAATCATTATGCTGCATGGGAAGTTCAACAAGAAAATAAAATAGGACAGTTGGAGTTGTTGCTCACAAGGAGATGACAGACAAATCCCCCGATGTAACCTCTGTGAATCTGTTCGAGGGTAAATGTAATCACAACAAAGGGAATGGTGATATTAGAAAAACAGGGTGAGTAAAGACGAAGGGATTGAGAACTTGAGAAGGCATTGTACCTGATGGAACAGAAATATAAGGAGCCATGAAGATAAGAGGTCTAGATGGAGTGAAGGGAAAATGATAAGGAAAGCTAGAAGTGGAAATATTACACATGTATTTCTGTAAAGAGAGGCCACTAAAAGATACACAAATGGATATTGAATCTCAAGCAACATAGCCTTGCTAATGCTGCAAAATTCAAATACATATGTCCAGCTAGTAAATGAGAAATAGAAAGATGACAAAGAAAGGATCCTTGAGATTGGAGATTCTGTGGAGAATTATATAAGATCATAAGAGGATGATGTGGTCAGAGAATTACTGATAAATCTATTAAGAAAGTAAAATGTAATTTCCTTACCCGGAGATTGGTTGGAAAGTGGAATTCAGTACCTGGAAATGGTTAAGACGGCAAAAACCAAACTTGTGGAGGAACTCAGCTGGTGAAACAGTATCAGTCATGATGCAAAACATTGACTTTGCCTCCAAAGACGCTGCTTGATCCACTGAGTTCCCTGAGCAGTTTGTCATTTTTCCCCTCTAAATTCTGGCATCTGCAGTCTCTTGTGTCTCCAGTGATGGACAGATTGGTTCAATGCTGATGAATCTTTAAAAAAAAACAATAGGAGAGTCAATAGCTTAGCAGATAACAACAGTGGATTATTAGATGCAAGATAGATAATGTTAATGGAAAATTTAAGCAAAGATGCAGCTAACTAGAGGCACAACAGCTGACCCTTGGGGAGAATCGCAATCTTGATGTCAGGAGAAATTATAAAATTTGGAACCAAATTTCGGAAAAGGTCCTGGGAAAAACAAAGAGCAGTGACGGACAGAGATGGTAGCAACCATTTTATAGACGGTAAAGTAGCATGCAGCCGGGACAGAGATGCATAGTAAAGAGCTCCACAGGGAGCTGCTTGTCTATAAGCCTGCAGACAAGTTGAATATTGTCATTTTGTGCCACAGATTTTATGTTTAGATCTTGTTGTGGAGTGATTGTATTGTGAAGATGGTGTTTGGAAGAAAATCAAACTTGAAAGAGTTATTCCACAGCATTAATTTGGTCATGTATATCCTGAAGAGTGGAGTTCTGACAGAGGCTGTGTACATCTTGGTTGTGATTGATGTACAAAAACTGGAGTAAAACTGAAAATTTTTGCAAGAAAGTAAAGTTGAGTAGCTGGTGTACCAAAGGGTTAATTTGTAAACTGAGAGGAAAAGTTTAGAAGATCACTTATACTAACTATTGAAACGTGAGGTCAATTCAATATAATTTCTTTAAAACTGTGTCGAGCCTTTAAAGTTTAAGCATGAAATATTGATTCCAAGAAATAATGCTGAATAGATGCAAAAAAAATGCTTAGAAGGCATCTCTAATGTGACTTGTTTTGGATGCTATACTTAAGAAAAGATGTCACGGGCACAGAAAGAATCAAAAGAGATTAAATGAAATGTTGCTAGGAGGGAAGCCTTTAGTCACAAGGAGAAATTACAGTCCATTCAGTATTTAAAAGATCTTTTGTATGTTAGTGTTAAGTATTCCCAAGCCTATTTTCACCGTCATAACTGAAGGGTATAAATTTAATAATATCACAACATATGCAGGAGTGATGAAGTGAAATATTCATAAACAGTTAGGATTTATCATGTATCCCAACAGCAACAGTAATGGAACTGAATAGATAAATTAACTTAAAATAAATTAAATGTTTGAAAAGTAAAAGGAATTAAAAGAGTGTAGCAATGGGACCGTGCATAATCATTTCCAATTTACGGCAAGATTTCCTCTGTACAATAAAATTAATAATTAATTGATCAAAATACCATAAATCATTCTCATGGCATTTTGTAGATTGATTCCATACTTGTAGGCATAAAAGTATAAATCTGTAAGGATAAGTATTTTTCCTCAAAATTAATGTTTATCTTTTAAAAAATTGTCTACGAATATTTTCTTTGAACTCGTCTGTAAAATGATGCTGGCTTCTTTCAAGCAGATCAAAATCAGAGTTTGTGGATTGGAATTTTGGAAAAGATTCTTGGTCATCAGAAGTTTTGGCGGATTTGCACATTTGGAATTACAAGCTTAATAGTAGGGTTGACACAGTGGCGCTGCAGTAGAGTTGCTGCCTTGCAGCTTCAGAGACCTGGATACGATCCTGACTGAGGGTGCTGTCTGTACAGAGTTTGTACGTTCTCCCCGTGACTAACGTGAGCTTTCTCTAAGTGCTCCGGTTTCCTCCAACACTCCAAAGACGCATAAAGGTTTGTAGGTTAATTGGCTTTGGTTAGTTGTAAAAATTGTCCCTGGGATGTAAGATAGTGATAATGTACGGGGTGATCGCTAGTTGGCGCGGACTCAGTGGGCCGATGGGCCTATTTCTGCGCTGCATCTCAAGTCTAAAGTGTTCCTTTTAATGGTAAGCAAACAAAGTAGAATAATCTTTCCTTTTTTTTGCATTGCTATTCATTTGTACACATTAACCTTTTCCCATCCGGTGCCACCACAGTGCCCTATATTTCCAGATTCAAAGGAATTTTGGTGCTCAAAAAGTTAACGTCATCTGGCTGCATTACCTACAAAGAATAATGGTCACAAGCACAACTTCTCATGATTTCTAAAATGTAATTTGCTTGTGAAAAATTCTGTACCTCCTGTCTGCCTGAGTCAGAAGAGGATCTTCAACGTGAACGCGGCGGCCAAGTCTTTCTCTTGTTGCTAGGTGTTATGTCGTCTCAGACTGTGTCTTGCAATAACTCTATAGATAAGGATTAGTGTCAGTCAGGTTGCCTGAAAGCTGGGACTATTCCAGCACAGAGGAATTTCAGTTCACAAAACTCTCATTATCTTTCACTTAAACCTGATCTAACAAAGGACCTTCTGTGGAACTGTTAGCAGCGTATACTGCAAAAGGACAAAGGCAACCAGACTAGTGTTTCCTATTCTGAAATCCCACTCTTTAGCTCTCAATTGGCTTTGGAAAGAGGTTAAAAAAAGAATTTCTGTTGCATTCTGTGGAACAGGATCCAGATCTTCTACAGAACAAAGGCCTTATGCTCTGGTGTTGAATGAAATAGAATGAGGTATGGAGGGGGTAATATAGGAAATGGTGTCTGCATCTGGATGTGAATCTGCAGTTTTGTTCAAATCCTTACGTCTTCAAGTTAATCTGCTATGTTGAATTTAATGCAATGTATTTAAATAATACATTTATATTGCTTTTCCCTATTGTGAACTATTCTGAGCAGAGGTTTGGTCATCTAGCTCTTTAAAGAGGGGTTGGGGGGGAAGAAATAAACATGGCAAATCAGATGAATATGAAATATTAGCTTCTATTTGAAAATGAGGAAAATTATCTCAAACTGCCGTGGTTGGACCCTTTGGTACAGAACTATCTTGTGCATTTAGCATGATAATACAGTCACTGGGAACAGTACAAAATGATGTCGTTTGAGTTTACTTTGATACGTATTTCTTTCCTACAGACTCCCTCTCAGGAGGGGGGAAATGAAATGATTAGTTGTTCTGGGGAAAATTAGTGACTGAGAGGCTGAATTGTTTTTGTCTGATATAATGCAATTCCCAGGGTCTTGCTGATGAGCTGCAGAGGGCTAGGAACAGATTATGAGTTTTTTTAGCTCAGGAAATAAAATGTGTAATTAGAAAGGTTGAAACAGGAAGAGAAAATAGTTTTTGTTAGTTCAGTTATTATATGTATTGAAGACAAAAACTGTGCAAAGGGCATTTTCAGTTTTTGGTATGCTGAATTAGCAATCACAGATTGGATAATGTTAGAGGAGCTGAAAGTAGCTTTCATAACCATGGGTTAGGGAAAATCGAAAATCAGTTATGAAAATATATGTATATATTTTAACAAAGCCTTTGACAAGATACCACATGGTAGACTTTGCAGAATGTTAGATCACATGGAATCCAGGACGAGTTAGCCAATTGGGTAGAAAATTGACTTGAAGGTAGTGACAGAGAGTGGGAATTGAGAGTTGTTTTTCAGACTGGAGGCCTGTGGTGTGCCACAGATATTGGTGATGGGTTGACTGTTGTTCATTATTTATATTTACAATTTGGATGAGAATGAATGGTCAGTAAGCTTGCAGATAACACTAAAATTGGTCGTATAATGGACACTGAAGAAGGTTATATAAGATTGCAACAGGATCAAGTGGGCCAATGGGCTGAAGAAAGGCAAATGGAGTTTAAATCCAATATAAAAATGTTGATTTTGTTCAGACACACCCGGGGATGATATGCACAGTAAATGATAAGACCCTGGGACTGTTGTAGAACAGAGAGAACTAAGGTTCCTTGAAAGTGCTATCACAGGTAGACAGGGTGATGAAGAAGCCATTTTGCCAGCTTATCATTGGTCGGATTTGCGTACAGAAGGTGAGTGTCATGTTACAACTGTATAAGACAATTGTGAGGACCTATTTTGAGTACCTGTGCACAGTGCTGCTTGCCCTGTTATATGAAAAACTCATGAAACTGGAAAAAGATGAAAAAGATTTTTGAGGATGTTGCCAGGACTAGTCGGTTTGGGTTATAAGGAGAGGCTGGATAGGATAGCACCTATTTCCCTGGAACATAGGAGGCTGAGAGATGATATTGAGATTTATAAAAATCATTAGAGGCATAGACAAAATTAATCGCTGCAGTATTTTCCCCAGTGTGGGGGAATCTAAAATTAGAGGGTACAGGTCTCAGATGAGAGATTTAAAATGGACCTGACGGGCACCTTTTTCCATACAGAAGGTAATATGTATATGGAACAAACTGCCAGAGGAGGTGGTAGAGGTAGGTAGAATTATGAAATTTAAAAGACACTTGGACAGACACGTGGCTTGAAAAGATTTGTAGGGATATGGACTAGGCACAAGCAGGTGATACTAGTTCGGATGGACAGTGGTCAGCATGGATCTGTTCGGCCAAAGCACCAGTTTTATTGCTGTACAGCTCTATGACTGAACCAGCGTGTTAACTGTGAACAGAATTGAGCTTGGCTCTGATTTTCACCACAGTTGAATAACTTTGTGCAATATATTTTCATAGCTGACATTAGAGTAATGGTCATTTGTGCGATCACCTATGAAAGGATTTTTAGGATAGCATGGAAAAAATAGCTGGAGAATAACAAGGAAAATAAAAAAGTGAGTAAAGTGACACGAGTTTTTGTTTTAAGAAGTACAATCTGTGGTTAAGTCCTGCATGCTTGGACTTCTTTTGGTTTAGTTTTCATGTTTGGAATTGAATTTGTTTAATCAGTGTTTTATAACCTCTCTCCAATGTTTGCATTTTTCAGGTTATGACTGCCCTGCAACAGAGGGAGTATTTGATTATGCCGCAGCTGTAGCTGGAGCCACTCTTACAGCAGCCCAGTGTTTGATGGACAAAAAGTATCAGGTTGCAATAAACTGGCCTGGAGGATGGCATCATGCAAAAAAGTAAGAGTCTGGAAAATAATAATAAAAGTAAAATATTTTTTAATATATCAGGTCCACCACCAATTTTCCGGCAACTGGTAGTCCGTCCCCCAATTTAATCCAGACAAACTCCGGCCTGGCTGAAGCCAGCAGATTTGTTCCCAGTACTGACTTCTGTGGCTGATCAGCAGGTCTAATTTGCTGGCTGGTGCTTTGGAATTCCGGCCTGGCCATAGCCAGCGGATCTGTTCTTATAGTTGACTTCCGCGGCCAATCGCGAGTCGTATTTGCCACCTGTGGCCAAGGCTCTGGTTCTCTGGCCCGCTGGAGCCAGCAAATCCGTTCCAATAGCCTACTTCCTCTGCCGACTTTGCGAGCCAGTATCTCGGCCCCCCAAGGACGTGACCTGTTGGTCCGGAAAACGGATAATCCAGAAAGGGTCTGAAACCAAGGCTGCTGGAAAAAATTGGTGGTGGACCTGATTTGAAAATAATTTGATTAAATTTTATTAATTGAGTTTTTGTTTACGTCCTTTAATATGTTTTCCAAACTGTTGGGCTTGGGCATGACATTTTACTCAGAGTTGTGATGCCCTGTGCAAAATTCAAAATGATGGAATATTCAGTCTGGATCTGCATAGTAGACTTGGTTTTCCAGAATGTAACATTTTTTAACATCTTTTCTGATTTGGGCATCACTGGCAGAGCTAAAGGTAGACACAGAATGCTGGAGTAACTCAGCGGGTCAGGCAGCATCTCAGGAGAGAAGGAATGCGTGACGTTTTGGGTCGAGACCCTTCTTCAGACTGGCAAAGCTAACATTCATGCCCTATCCCTAATCATCTTTGACAACAGTGGTGAGCCACTCTGTTGAGCAGCTACACTTATTCTGACGAACTGCTCCAACGATGCTGTTGTCAAAGGAATTCCAAGATTCTGCCGAGTGAAGATGATGGAGGGACGATGTATTGCCATTTAAGAATGATATGGAACTCGGAGGGGAACCTGCTGATGGTGATTTTCCCATGTGTTTGCTTTCCTTGATTTTATTGGAAATGATTTTGCATTTAGAAAAGATGTTGTCAGGGTAGACTCAGAGAGTAGCTGCAAAATATAGTTTTTTGTCTTGTGCTCTGTAGACATTAAAAAATATATACAGGTCCACTACCGATTTTCCAGTAACTGATGGTACTGCATCTCCTTTTATTGGACAAAATTATGAATGAATAAATTTGAATGAATACACTTATGCATACACTTGAAATCCCCCCCCCCCCCGGAAGTTGTCTTGAAAATGTGGTGCCTAGGCCAGATTAGGCTGCTGGTTGGGACTGCCATGCCAATTGGCAGATTGAAATTGCTCCCTATGGCCAGGGCTCTGGAACTCTGACCCAGCAGGAGCTGGCAGGTCAGTTCCCATAGCTGACTACCACGGCCTATTGGCAAGTCGATTTGCCACCTGCTCCCGGGGCTCAGGAACTTCGGCCCGACCAGAGCCGACAGATCCGTTCCCATAGCTGACTTCTGTGGCCAACTTTCCCGGCCAGTATCTCGCGCTCCCTCCCCAAAGATGTGACCTCTATTGGTCCGGTAAAACAGTTTATGTGACAAGACTCTGGCACTAAGGGTGCTGGGAAATTGGTGGTGGACCTGTATTAAATAAAGAGAATGCAGCAACAGATGGGTCAGATGTTGAGATGCACATTAGATGCAAGTGATGGAGATTGTGTGCCTTCTTCATTTGAATTCACTAATTTCCACAAAATACATTTATTATTGGTCAACTATGATGCTCAACTATGCTTGTTCTTAGAAAATGTAATTACATATAATTTAAAACAGATTTTGACTTCTAGTACTTGAAACAGCAAAGTCAGAGATTGAGCATTAAAGAGAAAAATTGGGTTTGGATGATAGTATTGACTTGTCCATGTCAAGCCAGATGCCCCATCTTAAGTAGTCCCTTTACCCTTGATTGACCCATATCCAACCAAACCTTCCTATCTATCTGTCCAACTTGGTAGATAGTTGGTTGAAGTATCAGTGGAATAAGCTTTGAGAAGAAGCGTTTTATTTTGTGGGAGAGGTAACAAGTGCCAGATATTTTTATTATTTAAAAATAGGGGAATGACATATGCACAGGTAGGATTTAAATGCAACCTTATGATTTAGCATGTTTCTTGCTTGTCTTTTTGGGAGGTTCATTGCACCCTGCAGTTTTTAAATTCCATGGCCATCACTTTACTCTCTTCTCACATTTGTATTAATGGTTCCTGGCCGTTTTTCTGAAGTTCTTGCATTATGATATCCTTATAGTACAGAAAAGTCCAGAAACTACATTAAAAATACACTGTGGTTTTGTCAGTACCTCTTGTGTGTAGTTTCAGTATAATCCATGTAAATCTATTGTACACTGCTACGGAATCCTTTTTTTTGAGGAAGGATTTATAAGGTTTATACATTTGATGCAGTCTACATGAATTTTAGCTATCACCAATCCTCTCCTGCATTGGTGCAGAACCCCCTCCTCCATCCCCTTCCCTCTCCCCTCTCCTATCCCCCCCTCCCCCGACCCTCTCTCCTATCCCCCCTCGCCCCCACCCTGCCCTCTCCCCCCCAACCCCATCCCCTTCACACCTCCCCTTCCCCCCTCGGTCCAACCGTGGCCTGTTGCCGGGCGGGGAGTGCCCCTGTGGCTGTGGGCGGGCAAGGGGGGACAGGGAAAAGGCACTGACCTTGTAGTAATATCTTCTATATTATTATACTGCAAAAACTCAGATCTTGTATATATATATATATCCGTATCTATGTATCTGTGATTTCGCCAAAACGGTAAACCGTAGCGCCACAATTTTTGCACCACCTTAATCATCACTCTCCCCGCCAGTGCCTATAACAATTTCATTTAAATCGCTCTTGTATTTTTTAAATTACAGACCTTTTAAACTTCAAGAATCTCATTTCTAAAGTCCTTTTCCCAAGGCCTGCTGTGTGTATGACGTCACCACGCACGCAAGGCCTCTCTCCTCACTCGCACACACAAGATGGACGTCGTTAGCGGAGCCGCCCGTCCGCAATCAGGGGCTCCCCTCTCCTCTCACTTCTCTTTCCCCTCTCCCCTCGCTTCTCTCCCCCCTCTCCCCCCTCTCCCCTCCCTCCTCCCCTCTCCTCTCTCCCCTCTCCCCCACAACCGCCGTGAGTAATCCCAGCTCGGCTAGGCCACAGCCGCCGCCGCGCTGCCCGGCTCCAGCAGTCCGCCGCTCCGGAAGAGTAAGAGTCGGGGGGACGGGGAGGGTGGGAGGAGGAGAGAGTGGAGGTGGGAAGGAGAGTGGGACTGGGGAGGGGGACAGCGGGGGTGATGGGGAAAGTGGGGGTGGGGGAGAGTAAGAGTGGCGCTGGGGGAGGAGAGAATGGGGGGGGGGTGGGAATGGGCCCAACTTTGTCTAGTATATACTTTGTCTAGTATATTATTAAAACTCTCTGTCCGTGTGTATGTGTGTTTGTGCGCAGCATAACTTTTATGGTTCGCACAGCCAAAACGGTACACCATAGCGCCACAATGTCTGCACCACCTTACTCACCATTATCCTGGGCATAATATGTAACAACTCTCATTCAAATTGAACCTACATTTTTAAAGCTAGAGACATTTTAAAGTTTAAACATTCACTTTCTAACCCATTTCCTGAAACTCCTCAGCGTATGACGTCACAATGTTCCACGTTCCACTTCATTTGCTCCTCACTCGCCAAAACAAGATGGCCACCGGCGGCGCCACCGCCGGCCCGCGCTCAGTCCTTCCCTCTCCCCTCGCCTGGCCCCGGCCTCAGTCCTTCCCTCCCCCCTAACCTCTCGCCTGGCCTCAGTCATTCCCTCTCCCCTCCCCCTTCACCTCTCACCTGTCCTCAGTCATTCCCTCTCCCCTCCCTCCTCACCTCTCGCCCAGCCTCAGTCGTTCCCTCGCCCGTCTCCCCTCGCCCGGCCCCGCCCCGGCGGAGACTCGCTTGTTAGTATCTTTACTTGTTCATTTAGAATTATCATTCAGTTTCGTCACTGAGATTATTTCTTCGGATCACAAAAAAATGGCAAAACCTATATCTTGTAAATATGTGAGTATAATAGAGTATAACCTGTGAATATAATAGAGAAAAATCATCATGTTCTTATATCTACCGATTTTTCCCCCCGATAGAGATGAAGCATCTGGGTTTTGTTATCTGAATGATGCTGTGCTTGGCATTCTAAAGCTGCGAAAAAAGTTTGAGCGCGTTTTATACATAGACATGGACCTTCATCACGGAGATGGTAAGATTAAATCTTCCAATTTATTTTATTTGCAATATCATGATGTGACATTATTAATACTAAATTGAAGGATATTCTGTTTCTTAAGAACAAGAGCAGTAATGCAATCATCTGCTGCAAACTCAGGCATATGTAATCTAGTATATTCTTCAGGGCCATAAATGTAATTGCTGCATCTATAGTCAATTAGAGGTCCATTGTTTTTCAGGAGAAATTGGAGTGATTTGCAACGTTGGAACAAATTTGGAAATGACAAGCTTGTGTGACAAAATGCAATACTTGACCAGTGACAGATATATTTTGCAACAATTATCTATCAGTAATGTATTAAAGGATTTGCATGTGCACAAGCCTCTTCCTTGTGAAGTTTGACAACCTCTTATCAAATTCTGCATTGATTTTGTCAGAAAAATGTCTACGTTGACAATTAAAATGTATTTTTGAGTATATAAACTTGTCATTCTGATTGTATCATGTAATCACCAGGTGCCATGAGACAAACAAGCAATTTTCAGAGCAATTTTCTGTCTTCAGACATTGCCTTCATTAATTGAAACTTTTAATTTACAGGACATGGACTAAGCAGAATAAGTTAGAATTATACACTGATCAGCCAAAACATTATGACCACTGACAGGCGAAGTGAATAACATTGATTGCCTTGTTACAATAGCACCTGGCAAGGGGCGGGATATATTAGGCAGCAAGTGAACAGTCAGTTCTTGAAGTTGATGTATTGAAGGCAGGAGAAATGGGCAGGAGTAAAAACCTGAGCGACTTTGACAAAGGCCAAATTGTTATGGCCAGACAACTGAGTCAGAGCATCTCTAAAACGGCAAGGCTTGTGGGGTGCTCCCAGTCAGCAGTGGTGAGTACTTACAGACAGTGGTCCGAGGAGGGACAAACCACAAACTGGCGACAGGATGTTGGGCGCCCAAGGTTCATCGATGCACGAGGGCAACAAAGGCTATCCCATCTGGTCTGAACCGACAGAAGGTCTACTGTGGCACAAGTCACAGAAAATTTTAATGGTGGTCACGGGAGGAATGTGCCACAATACACAGTGCTTCGCACCCTGCTGCGTATGGGGCTGAACACGGAGGACCAACAGCATATTAGGCAGGTGGTCATAATGTTTAGGCTCATCAGGTCGTAATGTTTTGGCTGATCAGTGTATAGTGATGGGCAATAGGGTGAGAGCAAGCTAAATCTGCAGGAGATAACAGCACATTGAATACACAGTGCCAATCCAGCAATTCTTGCAATTAACTTGAAGGATCTGGACACCTTAGAGAAAATTCACTCAGGAGGGTTTGGTTTGGCAATTTCAATATTCCACTTGGCTATTAAAAGAGATAATAACAGGAGTTTGGGACTTAAATGTTGTACTTAGATATTCCAAACTTTCTTCCGTCAAATGACAATGGGTCACGTGGTTTAGATTGGTTTTGAGGGCTTGACAAACGAGTTTGTCAGTAAATCTAGTTAAATAAGTACAGGTATTGAAGTGTTTGCCAATGTGTATATGCTGATGTTCCCAAAGCATACTATTGACAACATGCTTCCAGATGAAGCATTTGTGCCAGTTGAGCAGTGCTTAAAACATCTATACCCCCAAATTAGAATCAAAGTGCATATCTTGCTAATATCACTTTTAATGGTTTTGCTGTATTGGGACGGCACAATGGTGCAGCTGGTAGAGCCACTGCTTCGCAGAACCCGACAGACAGAGTCAATCTTGATCTTGGGTGCTGTGTGGGGTTTGCGCGCTCTCAGTGTGAGTGAGTTTCCCCTGTGCTCGGGATTCTCCCCTATATCCTAAACACAAGCGTGTTTGGAGGTTAATCGTCCCCTACGAAGTGGATGAGAAAGTGGGATAACATAGAACTAGTGTGAATGGGTGATTGATGGTCGTCATTGGCTTGGTGGGCCGCAGGACTTGTTTCCTTGCTGAACCTCTAAAACTAAAAAAGAAAGCATATGTCACTTATTACGATTAATTCCTTGGGTTTGAGAAGCCACTGATAACTTCTGACCCCATTTACTTGTTGTTCTGTGAGTCTATTCAATGAAGCTTTTATTTCCCAGTAGCCTGCTTTAAAAAAAAAAAAAGGATTGTTGTAGATGTCAGAATAAATGAAGAGAATATCTATAATACTAAAACTCTCGTTTGTTTGTTTGTTTGTTTGTTCCTGAACTACAGCCAAAACGGTACACGATAGTGCGACAATTTTAGGTCCACCTTACGCACCGTCGTCCCTTTGGTGCTAATGGAAGAAGTTTAATTGAAATCGGTGTTATATTTTAAAAGTTATTCACATTTTAAAGTTTAAACCTATCTCCTAGGAAGGGAGGATAAGGGGGTGTTGAGGGGGATGGAATGGGGGGGATGGGGAAGGGGGGGAGGGAGGGGAAGGGAAGGGGGGTGGAGGGACAGATGGGAGGAGAGGGTGCTGCACCAATGCAGGGGAGGTTTGGGCCCAAAGGGTCCACTTGGTCTAGTTATAACTAAATCCAATTAACTCAATATCCCTGGGGATGGAATCTAAGATTTTCATCATCTGTGTGGCTCACTAATACATTTAGTGATTCATTTAGACACAGTTAAGAGTTCAATTGGTACAGTTTGCTAATTTCATACTACATCATCTGGATGCCGTGTAGGATAATTAACGACTTTGCTAGCTATTAACTAAGTACTTTACAAGCAGATCACATTTGTGTACCCACACTGAGGGTTATTATTACATTTTACTTATTGTAAACATCAGGACTTTAATCTACAGAATGCATTGTTAATTTGTGCACCATAAAAGAGCTACTTATTGTTTCTGAATGTATAAATTACTTATTTCATAATTAAGATTAAAATCAATTTGAGTAACATTTTATAGCGGAGGTAATATAAATGTAAATACCCTTGTTATTCGTAGGCAGTCCACAAAGGTCTTCTAGGTCAACTTCCTTCTTGCCCAGTTCTGTTAACAGCAATATGGGACGATAGACTACAGGTGGTTACGTGGGAAAACAACAAACCTCAAGAGCAGATAGAAAATTAAGTGTATTCCATAATGCATTATCATATTGTTTAGGGGTGAAAAAACTGTATGGTTATATGCCAATGGATTGAAGGATATTAAACTGTAATAGATCCTGGAAACACTGTTTCTTTAATCACAATTGTTCCAATGGAGCTTGAGGCGTGTAGAATGAACACCGTGGTACATGTTTGCAACATGACCTGCCTTTTTGGGCTCAGGAATTATTAGGATTTAATTATTTTTGATGTTCAAGGCACAATATTCTTTATTTGCGGCTGTACCTAACACATCAAGAATTAATGCTGTTTAACTTATACTGTTAAATGACTGGGATTCTTATCCAAAGGCCTGAATTAACAATCTAGAGAATTGAGTTCAGATCCACCATGGCAAACGTGGAACTTGAAAAATTAGTCAATCATGCCATCTTTCAGGAATGATATTAAGTACTCAAACTGGGCCTGAAATAAAGCCCATTTGTATGACCAGATGGGCATAAAGGATCCAATTGAAGAGTGGGGAGTTATTCCAAGATTTCTGGTTGACATTTAAGTTCACCAAAACAGTTTGTCATCACATTGTCATTTGCAGCAGCTTGCTACATGTGAATTAGTACATGCTTCCTATTTTGTTACAATAACATTGCAAATGTATTTCATTCTCATTTTATGGTTTTATCTCTAACGAGAGGCATTAAAAATGTTACATAAATACATTTTTATGTATTTCAAACTCACTGCACAGCTTTAACCAATTCAATCAATTCATCAACTTCACCAATTTTCATCCTTTAGTCAAATTTACATGGACCATCTCCGACACCTCCCTCCCCTTTCTTGATCTCCCAGTCTCCATCACAAGAAATAGACTATTGATAGACGTCTATTACAAACCCACTGACTCCCACAACTATCTCGTCTACACTTCTTCCCACCCTGCTTCCTGCAAAGACTCGATCCCCTACTCCCAATTCCTCCATCCACACCGCATCTGTGCCCATGATGAGGTGTTCCATACTAGAACATCCGAGATGTCCTCATTCTTTAGAGAACGGGAGTTCCCCCCTCCCATCATACATGAGGCCCTCACTTGTGTCTCCTCGGTACCCCGCAGCTCCCCCCTTGCTTCCCCTCCCCTAGTCACAACAGAGACAGAGTCCCCCAGTCCTTACCTTCCACCTCATCAGGCATCACATACAACACATAATCCTCCGAAAGTTCCGCCACCTCCAACGGGATCCCACCACTAGTCACATTTTCCCATCTCCACCCCTTTCTGCCTTCCGCAGAGACCGTTCCCTCCGCACGTCACTGATTAACTCATCCTTTCCCACCCAAGCCACACCCTCCCCAGATACCTTCCCCTGCAACCGTAGAAGATGCAACACCTGTTGCTATATCTCTTCCCTCGACTCTGTCCAGGAACCCCGACAGTCCTTTCAGGTTGGGCAGAGGTTCACTTGCACCTCATCCAACCTTCTCTACTGTATCCGTTGTTCAAGATGTGGACTCTTATACATCGGCAAGACCAAATGCAGACTGGGTGATCGTTTCACAGAACATCTTCGCTCATCTTGTAGGAACCAATCTGATCTCCCGGTTGCTAAACACCTTAATTATCATTCCTGTTCCTACACAGACCTTTCTGCCCTCAGTCTCCTCCATTGTCAGAGTAGTGAGGCTAAATGCAAATTGGAGAACAGCATCTCATATTTCGCTTGGGCAGCTTACAGCCCAGTGGTAGACACAAAATGCTGGAATAACTCAGCGGGTCAGGCAGCATCTCAGGAGAGAAGGAATCCTACTCTCCAGAGATGCTGCCTGACCCGCTGAGTTACTTCAGCATTTTGTGTCTACCTTCGATTTAAACCAGCATCTGTAGTTTTCTTTCCTACACATCTTACAGCCCAGTAGTATTAATATTGATTTCTCTCACATCAGGTAGCCCCGGCATACCTTCGCTCTCTATCCCTCCCCCACCTAAGCCGCACAAGCTTTTCATTTTCACCCTACAAACAACTTTCTATGGGCTGTTTCCTTTATCATTATTACTTTTTTGCATATCTTTCATTCATTGTTCTTTATCTCTCTACATCACCATCTTTATCTCTCGTTTCCCCTTATCCCTAACCAGTCTGAAGAAGGGTCTCAACCCGATACATCACCGATTCCTTCTCTCCAGTTACTCCAGCTTTTTGTGTCTATCTTCAATCAAGTCTAATGCAACGTACTGGAATTGTGAGAGTTATCTAGCCTGGATTTGTATTGTAAAATGAGTATACTACTTACCTAACGATAATTTAATCACAATCCTTTTATTTTAATGTTATAATGGATGACATTGGGAGAATATTATGTATTAATATCAGTTGGCACATGGTCAATTGTCCAAACAATGATAGGAAGCAGTGCTAAAACTAACAATTTGAATAGACATCACTATTCAACATACAGTGTTAAACTATGCTTTAAAAGACATCAGGGATTAGAGGTCTGCTCAATGTAAAATTAATTACTAGCCACAGCCATTCCATACATGTAATGGGCCTGCAGATTTAAAATAGTTTTGCAACCCAACTTGACTCAAACCCAATAAGTTCAGTTAGTTGCTCTGGGCCTGGTTTGGGTAACAAGGCTCCACTATACATTTGAAAAATAGGACTCGCTTCCTGTACAACCTACACTCTTTGAGCTATTTGCTGGAAATTAACTACATCACATCCCATTCCACTGGGACAGTCCATGATGAGCAGGCCTGCCTTGAGTACTTAATAATTATTTGAATTGTCACCTGAACTGATCTTGGGTTGGGTCGCCAGATATATAAGAGAGCCATTTTAAAATTATAATTTACATATGATGTCTAACTGATGGTTGCAAACTGAGAGTTTAATTTTGCTTTCATCTTTTCACATCAGGAACCCTGTGATACATATTCCTATCAGAGAACCGATACTTATTCCTATGTTTTGTCCCTTTTGAAAACTCCAACAATAATTTAAATCTGAAAGAATCAGGCAAACGTATATTTTCAGTGCCAGAGAGGTGATTGGAAGTATTTAAAACCTGCCAAGTATTTTAAAATTCACATCTCTATTGGAGAATTTTTAGTTGTCAATAGGGTTATTTTGTAGCAAATCTCTGGAGGGTCAGGGCAACACAGACCTGACTTCTGCTTTTTATTATCTGCAAGGATGAACATAAATTTTTAAATATCGATGTCCTTCTTTACATGATGGAGCTCAAGAACTCCAACAAAGTTTGACATGTATATGAAATGTTACTCTTTATCAATATAATATCCAACATCAATGTGTGTCCTAAAGTATGTTGTTCTTCTTTTCTCAACATCTCCAGGTGTAGAAGATGCATTCAGTTTTACATCAAAAGTAATGACTGTATCTTTCCACAAGTATTCCCCTGGATTCTTCCCAGGTAGGTCTGCCTTTCTCTCAGTCTTGATTGCAGCATTTTCCTTTATCAGACATTTTTATGATTTGTGGTTATTTCCGAAGGGACAGGAGATGTGACGGATATTGGAATGGGGAAGGGAAGATATTACACTGTGAATGTCCCTTTGGAAGATGGCATTCAAGATAACCGATATTATCATGTATGTGAAAGGTAGGAACTGCTGTAGAAATCAGTCAATTTCTGATCAAATCAGAAATATTTTTATTAAATTTGATCATTGGACTGGAGTATCTAAATTTTAACTGCAATATTTCATATACTTTTAATTTTTTTAACTTCACTCATAATGAATTCCCAATATCTGCTGTCTGAAAACAGTGGACAATAAAATGGGGTCAGTTTTATCCAGGAGATTCTTAACAAAATAACAAATGGTGTAGACAAAAACAATCAGGTGACCTCTTGGTGATTTTTAATAGAAAAGCCAACATTCTATTTGCCATGAAAACCAGTATCACTGATGAAACCTTGAACAGGAATAGCCAGTTATGGTACAGTCAATGAAAGTGAGATACCTGAAATACAAAAATTAAATAGTGCAGAAGGCTGGAGCATGCACAGACAGAAGATGAGGTGCTGCTCCTCAAGCTTGCATTGGCCCTCATTGCAGGAGACCATAGACAAAATGATATATTGAAAGATATAGAATATAACTTTTTATATTCTTACATTATTATATTTGGAGTATTATATTATTATTACCGTGTGTGTGCGCGCAGTGGGGTTGTCGTCTGGTGATTGTCCGGTGCACTGGGGCTGGGCGGGAGCTGGGACTACACCTCCCGGCGGGCAGCATGGCAGCGGGAGGCACGCACAAGATGGCGGAGCGGGAGGAGGAGGAGAAGAAGAAGGAGAGCGGCCACCATTTATGTTGGAGTCATCGACGATGCAGTCTGTTGAAGCGGGCGCTGGAGGAGACGCGGGAGGAGGAGAAGAAGCTGTCCACTGGGGGTTGTAGTCCAGTGATGGTTCGGGGCACTGGGCCCGGGCCGGAGCAGAACACAATGGGTCCACGTCTGCGCAGTTGGGGCCTGTTGATCTGATACTTACGTAAGGTGGCCGCTGGATGCACGTGTGCGCAGAACCCAGAAGAGGGGAGAGAGGTGGGAGGTGGGTTGGAAGGGGGTGGTGGAGTGGGAGTTGGGGAGGAGGGAGGAGGGAGGGGAGGAGGAAGGGGGGAGTGGGGGGAGGGAAGGTGGGGAGGGGAGGGTGCTAGACCAATACAGGAGAGGTTTGGGGGAGTTTTAAGGAGGGTTGGGGGGATGGGTTGGAGGAGGGAAGGGTGCGAGGCCAATGCAGGAGATACTTTTGGTCCACAGCTTGCTCTGGTTGCAGCTCTGGCGGCACGGGACCAAGCTGAGTGGCACCGTCTCCCCTTCCCTGTGCCCCTCGCCCGCCCACGACCCCGGGGGACACTCCCCCCCCGGTCAATGGGCTTCGTCAGTTGAAGAGGGTTGCAGGGCTCGTAGGATCGTCAGTTAGGGGAGGGTTGCCCCAGGAGAGGTCCGCAGGAGAGATTTGGACCCAACGGATCCACAGTCTAGTGTATATATATATAAATGACTTGGGCGTAAACGTAGACAGATTGGTTAGCAAGCTTGCAGATGATACCAATATTACTGGGGTCGCGGACTGTAATGAAGGCGGTCTAAATATACAGCAGGATAGGGAACAGCTATAAAAATGGGTGGAGAAATGGCAGAAGGAATTTAATCTGAACAAGTATGAGGTAAGTGTGAGGTGTTGCACTTTGGAGGTCAAAGGGGAAAATATACAATTAATAGCATGACCCTTAACAGCACCAATGTACAGATGGATTTTGAGGTCCAAGTTCATAACTCCCCGAAAGTGACAACACAAGTACTGTGGTGTGTTAAAGAAGCCATATGGTATGCTTGCTTTCATAGGTCAGGGCATTGAGTATAAGAGTCAGGAAGTCATGATGCAGCTTTATAGGACGATGTTGGGCCGCATCTGAAATTTTGTTTGCATTTCTGGTTACCCCATAACTGGAAGGATGTGGAGGCTTTGGAAAGGGTGCAGAGGAGGTTTACCAAGAGGTATGACAGATTTAGGGCATATTAACTACGTGGAGAGGATGGACAGACCTGGATTGTTTTGGCTGGAATACCGGAGATTACGGATTGAGCTGATAGAAGTACATAAAATTATGTGGCATAGATAGAGTAGACGGTCAGACTCCTTTCCTTAGAATGGAAAAATCAAATACTTGGCTTTAAGTTCAGAGGGGCAAAGTTTAAATGAGATGTGCGGGTTGGGTTCTTTTACACAGAGGATGGTGAGTGCTTGAAGCTCACTGCTGGGAGTGCTGGTTCAAGTAGATATATTAGTGACATTTAAAAGACTCTTGGATAGGCGTGTGGATATTTGCAAAGAATGGAGGAATATGGTGTATGTGCAGGTAGATATGTGATGGTCTTGGCATCATGTTTGGCAGAGACATAGTGGGCTGGAGGGCCTGTTCTTTTGCTATACTGTTCTATATTCCTAAATGAGAATTAGATGGAGAATAAAATGGTAGGAAACCGTAAGCTCAGGGTTGCCCCACCAGACTGGACGCAGGCCTCCCAGTAATTTTCAACATAAATCTGAGCTTCTGCCTGATCATAATGAAATAACAAGCAACTGCAGATGCTGGTTTATACTAAAGATAGACACAAAATGCTGGAGTAACTCAGCGCATCAGGTAGCATCTCTGGAGAAAATGGATAGACTGAAGAAGGTTCTGACCCAAAACTTTACCTGCTATTCTCTCTAGAGTTGCTGTCTGACTTGCTGAGGTGCTCCAGCATTTTGTCTATTTCTGCATGATCTCCCTACCTCCTCTCCCCTCCCTCTCATCCTCCCTCCCCTCCCCCCTCCCTCCCCTCCCCCTCTCCCTCCCTCCCCTCCTCCTCCCTCTCCCCTCCTCCTCCCCCTCCCTTCCTCACCCTCCCTCCCTCCTCCTCCGCCTCTCATCCCCCCACCTCCTCCCCTCCCTCCCTCCCCTCCCTTCCTCACCCTCCCCCCCTCCTCCTCCATCCCTCATCCCCCCCTCCTCCACCCCCTCCCTCCTCCACCCCCTCCCTCCTCCACCCCCTCCCTCCTCCACCCCCTCCCTCCTCCACCCCCTCCCTCCTCCACCCCCTCCCTCCTCTCCCCCTCCTTCCCCCTCCCCCTCCTTCCCCCTCCTCCTCCTTCCCCCTCTCCCTCCTTCCCCCTCCCCCTCCTTCCCCTCCTTCCTCCTTCCCCCTCCCCCTCCTTCCCCCTCCCCCTCCCTTCCCCTCCCCCTTCTTCTCCTCCTCCCTCCCCCTCCTCCACCCCGTCCCCCACCTCGCCCCCTCCCTCTCCCCCCTCCCCGGGAGCAACTTGCAGTTCCCATAGCATCCCGGCCCGGACGGCCACCATTGGTGGAGCGGGTGGGGGGGAGAGTCCTGTCCCGGTGCGGGGATGTTCAGTGGTAGACGGCGGCGGCTCTCCCACTGTTGCTGAGCCGCTGGGCGGCGTGAGGAAGGCGCTGAGCTGGCCGGGGAGAGGAGGGGGGACGGGGGAGCTGAGGGCAGGCCCAGGCCTCGGCCTCCACCAACACCCAGCCTCACCACCGCCGCTGCCGCCGCCTTTCCCCTTGGCCCACCTCAGGCTTACGGTTACCCGGTCACGTCCAGGCCCAGGCTCCGGCTGCTTCCCCCGGCACCAGGCCTGACTCTCCCACCCCCAAGAGACAGGCGGCTGAGCCCTGATCAACGGGCCCTAACTGCGCAGGCACGGATGCATTTGTTCTGCGCACACGCGGATGCGGCGGCCATCTTACGTAAGTACCAGATCAACGGAGCCCCAACTGCAAATGCGCGTTTTTTAAACTTTAAAATGTGAATATCTTTAAAAATATAACACCAATTTCAACTAAACCTCTGCCATGGGACCATGGGACGATAGTGAGTAAGGTAGGCTTAAAATTGCCACGCTATCATGTACCATTTTGGCTGTAGTTCACGAACAAGCAAACAAACAAGAGTTTTAGTATATAGAGAAACAGGTCATTCAGCCTTTCAAATCTTTGTCAGCTCTCCATGAAATTCCTTCAATCGTATTCCACCACATCACATATGCCCGTGAATTCTCCACCATCTAGATTATGGGTAATTTATAATGCCAATTAGCCTACTAACTAGTATCTCTTTGGAATCTGGGAGGACTCTTGAGCATTTGGGAGGGATCCATGAGGTCCTAGGAAGGATGTATATTAATCCAGACAGACAGTACCGGAGGTCAGGATCAAACTCAGGTGGCCACAGCTGTGAGGCCCCAGCATTATCTGCTGTGCCTTTGTGCTGCCATTGCAGCCACACAATTTTTGGTACAGTTTTAATCTTTTTAATGTGAAGACACCACTTATTTAATATCTGTTATTTCCTTATTCGAATTTTCCCTTCTAAGATTTGAACTTCTACTTTTGCTACACTTTTTTCTCTTTTGCAATTTGGTAGAAGCTTTGTTATCTCCTAAAACTAAATTGTGATGATGAACCCTCCTTGTTCATGCTGTCCCTATTGCTCTGAGTCAGGGATACCTCCAATTTTATTATTCTAAGCACGATTTTAACATTGATTGTGGAGATTAAAAGATAGCTTGCTAACATTGTACAATGCTATACCCAATCTTGTACCTATTTATGGCCATTATGGAGTATTTAGGAGCATTTCAAAGTTGGAGTTAAAAGATCCTTTTTCCTACAGGTATGAAATGTGTGGGTTTGTCAATATAGTGTTAGTAGCACACAATTTCTTGTAATATTAATAGTTAACTTCCCAATGGCCTAGATTTGTCATTTCTATAAATATACAAAATCTTCAGGCTTTACTGTGACCTGGCAGTAAATGAACTCTCTTTTATTCAAGTCCAGCTCTGTTGATATTGGCATCAGAAGTTAGCTTTGATAATCTGTAATCATGAAGATTCCGATGTGAAAATGAACAGTTCTTCTCATGTGGGATCGACTCAGGCAAGAAAATCAGACTGCAAAGAGTCTATAACATCAGATATTGAAGCAGCAAACTGACAACAGTGCGCTATGTAAAGTTCCTTTTACATTTAGGTTTAGGTTTATTATTGTCACTTGTACTGAGGGACGGTAAAAAGAATTGTTTTGCATGCTATCCATTCAAATCATATAATACAATACATAAATCCAATCAAGCCAAACTGAAGTACAATAGGTAGAATGAAGGGAAAGATACAGCGTGCAAAATGGAGTTCGCAGTATTGTACCGCCACAGTTCCAGAAACAAAGTTCAATGCCCACAATGAGGTGGAGGAGAATCGGACTGACCCCTAATTTATGGAAAGACCGTTGAAAGCCTGATAGCAGAGGTTGTTTCTAAGTCTGATGGTGTGTGCTTTCAAGCTTCTGTATCTTCTGCCATTGGGAGCAGGGAGGAGGAGGAATGACCAGGACTTGTTTTCCCAAGGTGCGTGAAGTGTAGATAGACTAGGCTACATCCACAACTCTGCAATTTGTACAGTCTTGGGAACAGCTGTTCCCAATTGAGCTGTGATGCTACCTGACAGTATGCTTTCAATAGTGCACCTGTGGAAATTTGTAAGAGTCATTGGATACATGCCACATTTCCTCAGTGTGCCATTTTGGCTGTTGCTTCCTTGTGGTTGATCCACAACAGATTGTTGGTGATATTTACACCAATTAATTTGAAGCTCTAGCATTTCCAGTTTGGCATCAGTGATGCTGATTGGGGCATATACTCCAAAACACTTGCTGAAGTCAATAACCAATGTAATAAAGTATCAACGTGCTTTACAGGAGAGTTTTCAAACAATAAATTGACTCTGAGCCGCAGCAATGTTTGGACACATGACAAAACACTTGGTAAAATATTTTTTATGTGATAAGTGAAAATGAATGCCTGATGGTCAACACAGACTTAGCAGGATAAAGGGATTATTGCCAAGCTGTATGATTATGGTTTAATAATGAATTCACTAAAGCCTTGGTCATTGAGCTGCAGTACCTAGACGTTGCTTGTCCTTGTACATGCTTGGAGACTGACCTCCACGTTATTAACTGAAGGGATCGACATCAGAAGTGTCTTAAACATTTTATTTTTGTAATTATGTGCTCATATGTTGGGTTTGTGTCTATGTGACTTCAGTTGGCAAGGAAACACAAGCCTTTATTTAGATATCTGCTTTTTGGATTTACATTGGGTTAGTTTTTCTATTGTGTCTCTTCATGTTGTGCCTAATAGGTTTGTCTAGCCAATCACATTTGAAATACGACCTAAAAGTTCTGGGTCTTTAAGGAAGACTGCTGATCCAAGGTGGCATAGATATCAGTCTAGTCTACCTTTTTGTTTTCTTGGGTTTGTTCCTTCATTGTGGCACAAGCTCAGAGACTGATTGATCAACATGAAGAGTGAAAGATATTGGAAGCTTGTGCTTCTACATGAGTGCATGGATAGTGCTAGAGGAATATCACAGCATGGAGTGGGGTGGAGGTAAGGAACAAGTTGAAAAGAGGTTGAGGAACAGTCATTGCTAGAAACATGAAGGAGAATCAAAGTTACTGAGGAAAGTGGAATGGTAGAATTAAAGAAACTAATCAATAACATTGTTGGTTATTTTCCCAAGTGGATCAAATACAATTCTGATGCAAATATGGAAAAACAAAAACTACAGGTGCTGGAAATCTGAAATAAAAACAAAAAATGCTGGAGTTACTCATCAGTTGGAGCAGCATCTAGGATGAAAGATACAGGGGGTGACCTTTTTGTCAGAACTGGAAAAGTGCGGAAAAAGAGTGTTTTACATGGAATAGAAAGGGGAGATGTGAAAAGAACAAAGAGAATGCCTGTGATAGGTTGGAGACTAAGATAATCCAGATCATGAAATACATTTTAGTTTTATTTACGAAAGATGGTGAATGCAGAGTGTATAGAAATGCTGTGTATTTCTAACATTCTGTTTAGTTGCAGTTATTCTGGAACTGCTGTTTTCTGCATCTCAATTCCATCATTATTTTTGTTCTTCTGCCATCTTTTTACTCTCTTCACCCCTTTTCCTTTTAATCTACTTAAATACTTTAAATATTTTTTTGTTTTAATACTTTTCCACTTCTGATGATGTCATTGGCCTGAAATGTTTTTCTCTTTAGGTCCTACCAGATCTACTCAAAGCTCCTGATTCTTTGTTTTTATTTTTGGAAATAAGAAATATATATATTTGCCCAGTTACTAACAAAAAGTTGAAGCCTGAGCTTTCATTGAGGGAGTTTCAAAGTTAGAATGGAATTTACACTCTGTTACTTCTTCCTATAAAATACTTTGCCAAAGGTTTGAAAAAAATACGGAAAATATTGGGACCCAAGTAAAATCATGGAAATGTGAATGAATCTAATGTTTAGACTACAATTGTAATCAAGGTCACTGTAGAATCTCCTATAAATAAATAGCTTGTAATTGATTGTGTATTTGGTGCTCTAAAATGTCTGCAGAAAAATAAATTACCCCCAAAAAAGTATTTAATAATAAGTGTGCAGCACATTACTACTTCAGTATGGTCTCTCCTTCAAAAAATACTTGGTATTGTCTGTGCATCAAGATTCAGAGAAAAGCTATCTGTGCCATCCAGTCAAATGATACTTTACACAAGTACAATCAAGCCATTAGCAACTGCAACAGGTCCTGAAGAAAGAAAAATACCAGAGTGCAGAGTATAGTGTTACAGTATTATAGCATTACATTTACTGATAAAATGCAAAACAAAAGTGCAACGGCCGAAATGAAGTCGGTTGGGAGACAGGGACTGTAGCCTTAGACCCTTCAATAGTCTAATAACAGCAGAAAAGAAGCTAGAATGACCAGGGTGTAAATGGTCACTGATTATGGTGACTGCTTTCCTGAGGCAATGTGAAGTGTAGATGCAGTCGATTGGTGGGTGAGGGGAGTCTTGTTTATGTGATGGACTGGACAACATCCATAATTCTCTGCAATTTCTTGCGGTTTGGGGCAGAGCTATTGCCAAAGCAAGCTGTGATGCATCCCAATAGGATGATTTCTTTGGTGCATCTGTAGAGGTTAGTAAGGGTCGTTGGAGACATGCTGGGCTTCCTTTGACTTCTGAGGATGTAAAGGCGTCAGTGTGCTTGGCTATAACTTCAATGTGTTTGGACCACGGCAAATTGTTGGGGATATTTACAGCTAGGAATTTTTAATTAACCATCAACTTCGACAGCATTGATGCTGATTGGGGTATTCACCTTCCTTGAAGTCACAAACTAGCTCCTTTGTCTTACTGACAACGAGGGAGTGGTTGTTATCTTAACTCCTTGTTACTTAGCTCTCTATCTACTTCCTGTACTCCATCTCATCATTTTTCGAGAATGATGACACCATCATTGGAATCCTTGCAGCAGTGCTGAGAATTATTGTGGAGGATGTTTCGTCACCTTACCTGACTGATATGTAGTCTATGGATCAGGATGTCAAGGGTCCAGTTACAGAGTGGGTTGCAGACTCCTGGGTCCAGCGGTTTGGAGATGAGTTTGATTGGGATTATGATGTTGAAGGTGGAGCTATAGTCAACAAATAGGGGGCTGATATAGATGTTCTTGTTACCTCGATGTTCCAAGGATGTGTAGGGTGAAGGAGATAGTGTCTGCCATAGATCTTTGTGACAGTAGGCAAACTACAGTAGATCAAGGCTGTCTGGGAGGCTGCAGTTAATTGTACACCATAACCAGCTTCTCAAAGCATTTCATGGTGGTGGATAGCAGTCATAAAGGCACACTCTTGCTTTTCTTTGCCACTGGGATGATAGTGGTCTTAAATCAGGGTGGAACCTCAGAATGGAGTAGGGAGAGGTAAAAACTACTCCACACAGCTGGTTGTGTAGGTCCTCAGGACACAGCCAGGGACTCAATTTAGGCCTTCTGGAGATTCACTCAGGAAGGCCAAACTGACATCTGCGATAGTGACCGTGGGTACAGGCACACCCAAGGCTATCTGGGCAGATGACGAATTACACTGACCTGTTCAAAGTGAGCATAGAATGTATTGGGCTCATCAGGGAATGACATGTTTAATTATGACTTGCATTGCTTCAAACAAAAGCAGATTTATTATAATGCTGCTTGTAACATTTTACTATGCAGTCCCAGAAAAGAACACCAGCACAATCCAAATGTCATCACATAGGAGTACAAAGGATGCTGTGGGGTTGAGGGAAATGCTACAGGAGAAGGCCTTTACAACGTTTGCATTTCTGTGCATCCTTCCCCAGGGTCAGCTACCTGATCAAATTCATCTGCCATAACTTTCCCAATCTTGTGCAACTGTGGTGTTCATTGCATTAATATAACATTATTATCTCATTGATTATATTCTCTAAAAATCTGTGGTAGGCAGTGACCTTAATATGATATAATTCAACCTGCAGTTTGAGAGGAGGAAGATGAAATCAGATGAGTCAGTTATTTCTGTTGAGTAAAGGTAACTACACAGGCATAAAGGAGGAACTGGCTAAAGTGGTTTGGAAAGGAACCCTAGCAGAAAAGACAGTGGAGCAGCAATGGCAGGAGTTTCTGGGAGTTATTCCCAAAATGCAGGATCTTTACATCCCAAAGAGGAAGAAAGATTCTAAGGGGAGAATGAGGCGACCATTACTAACAAAGGAAGTCAAAAACAGCACAAAACTAAAAAGAGAAGGCATATAATATTGCAAAGATTAGTGGGAAGCTAGAGGATTACGAAGCTTTTAACAAAACAGCAGAAGGTAACTAAAAAGGCAATAAGGGGAGAAAATATGAAGGTAAGCTAGCCAATAATATCAAAGAGGATAACAAAGGTTTATATATAAATAGATCAGATATATAAAGAGTAAATGAGAAGCAAGAGTGGACATCAGACCCCTGGAAAGTGACGCTGGAGAAGTAGTAATAGGGAATAAAGAAATGGCAGATGAATTGAATACATTTTTGCATCAGTCTTTACAGCAGAAGGCACCAGAAACGTGCCAGAAATTCAAGAGAGTCAGGGGGCAGAAGTTAGTAGAGTTGCTATTACCAAGGAGAAGGTGCTGGGGAAGGTCTGAAGGTGGATAAGTCAGTTGGACTAGATAGACTATTCCCCAGGGTTCTGAAAGAGGTAGCTTTCAAGATTGTCGAGGCATTGTATCTGTGTGTCTTGTGTTCTTTAATGTCTACTGCCGGACCCTGACGTGAGAGGACGCTGGCGTTGATTATTCGCCGCTTTTCCGTCAGGATAGTTTGTCTGTTTGTTTCTATGTTAATTGTATTTGTAAAGCGCTTTGTGCATGTGTTAAGGCGCTATATAAAATAAATATATTATTATTATTATTATTATTAGTTGTAATCTTTCAAGAATCACTAGAGTCAGGAGTGGTCCCAGAGCACTGGAAAATTTGTAAATGTTACTCCGCTGTTCAGGAAGGGAATGAGGCAAAAGAGGGGAAACTATCGGCAAGTTAGTCTGACTTCAGTGATTGGTAAGATTTTAGAGTCCATTATTTAGGATGTGGTTTCTGAGTACTTAGAAGCACATGATAAAATAGGCCAAACTCAGCATGGTTTTGTGCAGGGGAGATCTTGCCTGACAAATCTGTTGGGATTCTTTGAGGAAGTAACTTGCAGTATAGACATAAGTGAGTCAGTGGATGTTTACTTGGATTTTCAGAAGGACAAGTTGCGAGAGTGAGCAAAGAAGTAGCAGATGGAATACAGCGTGGCAGTGTGCACATTGGTTGTTGGAATAAAGGTGTAGACTGTTTATAACATGAGGAGAGGATTCAGAAATTGGAGGTGCAAAGGGGTTTGGGAGTGCTGGTGCAGGATTCCCAAAAGATTAATTTGCAAGTTGAATCGGTAGGCAAATGTAATGCTAGCATTAATTTTGGGAGGACTAGTATATAAAAACAGGGATGTAATGCTGAGGCTTTATACGGCACTGATCAGGCCGCATTTTGGGTATTATGAGCAGTTAGGGCCCCATATCTGAGGGATGTGCTAGCTTTGGAGAGAATCCAGAGGAGGTTTACGAGAATGATCCCTGGGATGATGAGCTCTGGGCCTGTAGTCACTGCAGTTTTGAAGGATGAGGAGAGACCTCATTGAATTTACCGAATAGTGAAAGGCCTGGATAGAGTGGATGCAGAGAGGGTGTTTGCACTAGCGGGAGAGTCTTGGGCCAGATTGCACAGCCTCAGAATAAAGGATGTACCTTTAAAAAGGAGATGAGGAGGAATTTCTTTACTCGGAGGGTGGTGAATATGTGGAATTTATTGTCACAGACTGCTGTGGAGATCAAGTTATTGGGTATTTTTAAAGCAAAGATTGACAGGTACTTGATTAATAAGAGTCAAAGGTTACGTGGAGAAGGCAAGATTAGCCATGATTGAATGGTAGAGTAGACTCGATGAGCCGAATTCTACTTCAATGACCTATGAGCTTAGTTGCCCTTTATATCTCAGCTAAATCAAAATAATAGTATCCATTGTACTTCTAATTCTCCTGAAACCATTCCACAATGGTCACTATGTGGACGTGTGAGGCCCAGTCGAATTCAGGTTGGGATAAAAATTGCATTGTATGATTATATGATTGGTGGAGTGACTCAGCGGGTCGAGCAGCATCTGTCGGGAGGGAAAGGAAATGTTCACCTTTTGGGCCAAGAGCCCGCATCAGGACAGGGTTCATACCTAAAAATAGAAAAATGTCAGGCACCCTCACATGGATTGAAACTTCTCCAACCTCCTTCACACATCAACTGGCTCCCCGCAGGGCTGTGTCCTCTCACCCCTGCTCTTCATTCTGTACACTGATGACTGCAGGTCCACCCAGCCAAACTGTCATTTGGTCAAGTATGCTGATGACAGTTCTCCTATCTCTGCTCTCAGGCCCCTCACAGCACCACAGCTCAGCTCTTCATGAGTTTGTGGAGTGGTGCGACAACTCCTGTCTTGAACTAAATGCAAACAAGACCAAGGAGATGGTAGTGACCTTCTCCAACAAGCAGCGAAAACTGGCTGCGGCAGTCATCACGACTATCCACGGGAAGCCTGTGGAGATTGTTGAGGAATATAAGTACCTAGGCACAATCTTCGACAACCTGCTGAAATTTGCCTCCAACACAGAGGGTATCCTCAGGAAATGCCTGAGGAAGCTCAATTCCTTTGGGGAAGGACATCCTCATAAAGTTTTACTACTTCATTGAGAGCGTCATCACGTTCACCTTCACCTGCTGGTTCCACTCCATCAGCCTTCAGAACAGAAACCGTCTGCAGACTGCAGCCAAAGTCTGTTCCAAAATTATTGGACTCCCTGTCAGAGTCCTCTCCACCCTATGCGACCAGCAGATGCTAAGGTCAGCTGGCAGGATTTTACAGGACCCCTCACACGTCCTGTTCTCTGCTTTTGAGTGGCTCCCCTCAGGACGCCGGCTTCGCTGCCCAGGCTCTTGGACACTGAGGAGAAGGGCAACCTTTGTCCCCAAGGCTGTTCAGCTCCTCAACTCCCAACCACACCTGTCCCGCTGCTCACCCTGCTAATCCCCCCCTCCCCCCCATAGCTTTTGTACTACTCTACGTGCCTTTGTAAATTGCCCCATGGGGACAAATAAAGTGTTTTTGAACTGGAACTTGAGGAAGTTCCGGGTCCAATTCTGCAATTGCTGCTAATTCATACAGGGATGAATATGAATGTAATTTACTCTAGGCAAAATAGATTATGAATTAAGTAGCACAAAAAAGGGCTATGTTATCCAATTTCTAAACTAAAGAGCAAATATTTGGAAATTAATTAATGAATAATAGTTAACAATCGTTGTTGATCCACAATTAAATATAGTATTTTAAAATCTCCCTTTCAAAGGCCTATCCCAGTTCATGGCAGATCTTCTTGCATGTAGATTATTTTATTATATCTCCGTATCACTTCATGAGTACTGTGGCTAGAGATAGAGCTTGATATCTGTGGACATTTTGACAGAGAGCTAAATTTTCTCCAACATAATCCACAATCAATAAAGAAACATGGAAGTTACCACTGACTATTATTTTAATGGATACATGGATTTGTTAAAATAGTTAACACTAAATTAATTATGCCCCAGTATCACAATTAAGAATTTGCAGGCTAACCAGTCCACAAATACTGGATGATGGATCTTTATCTTTATTCTTTTGATGAGGTTTATCCTGTTAACGGTATTGGCAAGCAACAGATAAAGGAGACAAGATTTCCTTTACTGACTTTCATCCTGACTGAATGACAAGAAAGCCAAATGTGAACAGGGCTTTTCTTTCAAGTACTTTTAAATATAAAAGGTTGATAATTAGCAGCTTGTGTTCTTAATAGTGTAATAATGAGCACATAATGTAGAACTGAATGCCAGCTCCCTGATTGAAGCTGTTATAGCTAATGATTGGCACATTTGCCCTTAACAATAAGTGATCTCTAGGTACTTAATAAAAGATGATCACTCAGTGTGATCATGAAAACAATTACTGTTCATAATACATTAAGGCACTCTGGTATAGAATAGCCAGAAGGTTAAATTACTTTACTGGATGTCAGAGGAATATAAAATCTGATCAAATATCCATTTTAACTGAGAAAAATATGACCGTTTGTAGACCCATTTATGTACTTTGTAGTTTGGTTTGAATCCCTGTACGTGTGCAACTCCTGTACTTTAAATGTCTGACAAAAGATCCTTTATTGAGGATTAATATACTGGAAGTCAGTGTGTTTCATGGAATGCGTCTACAAAAGAGCAGACTATTGATAACAGAAACAGTGGCCTGCTAAAACATTTAACTGAGCCATCCCTAAAAACTCAGGAGTGTAGCATGAGCTGTAATAGTAAATTCCCACAAATAAAAAGAGTGTAAAAGTGCTTCTCAATACTGGAGTATGTGTAATGTAGTATGTTAGACAGTAACACATTTTCCACAGAGATTTAGGACATGTATTTGGTTCATGCAAGTTCTTAGTTTTGATTGTTAGAGTGAAGAAATATAAAGAAGCCAATGTCAAAGCACCATAAAATAAGATGAAGCATTCCACTTTCCCTTGTAACGACAGGAGATGCAATACCTTTTCTTTCACCTTTTTCCTTACCACCATCCAAGGATTCAAATTGTCTATCCAGATGAGGCAGCATTTCACTTGTACTTCCTCACATCTAGTGGACTACATTGGGAATTCACAACGTGTTCTTGTTACACTGGACACCCCAACCTGCATTCGGTCTACGGGACCAACCCTGAGCTTTTGGTTTTCTGCCACTTTAATTCCCCACCCCACTTCCATTTGGGCCTTTCAGACTGTGGCCTTTCTGCACAATTAAACACCTCATTGTCCTTTAGGGCATGTTGCAGCTTTCTGGACATGGTATTGAATTTGTCAACTTCAGGTGACTCCCTCTTTCTGTCTGTATCAGAATTAATCATTTCTTTCCTATCACCAGTTTAGTCTATTGTTTCTCGTTCTGTTGGAATAATTTAGCCAGCAGGGCATGCTCCACAGCCTTGTTTTGAACAACACATAACTGCTGCTTTAATTCATCTGATTTCGCCTTATCAGAAATATTACCTCTGTTTTACCCCCACCCTCCAAACGAAAATGCTGCTAAAAACGATTTTTCTATCTTTCCCAGTTAGTTCCGGACCTGAAATGTTAACTCTTATCTTTCTGCAGGTGTTGCCTGACCTGCAGAGTGTTGCCAGCATTTTATGTTTTTATAGCAAAAGTTGATCTTACTACACGTGTCATTGCTGATCAATTTGAGTGAAGTTGATGTAGGTTTGCACCATAGAAATTATATAAGACCGGAAACTAAATTAAGTGGCTGGGGAAAATAGATTTTAAGTTGGAATTTTACCCTTGCCATTGGGAGAAACAAATAATTTTAATTTTCTAAGACTATTTTTCCCACCTCTTTGATTTCTCGTGTAAGCTCATTATAAATGTCTGTTAACTGCACATAATTGAATAGAAAACATGGTGGTTCCAGTATATTTCCCATATTTACCCCTATTCAAATGCTTCACCAATTATTTCAGTGGATCTGTTTATAGAAGATTTCTTGTAGATAATTAGGGGCCTGTCCCACTTAGGTGTTTTCTTAGGCGACTGCCGGTGACGGCAATAGTCGTAGCAGTTCGCCAAAAAAAACGGCGACTGGACCACCCCTACGACAAGCTACAACAACCTACCACCTAGTCGACGTCAAGCTACGGCAAGCTACCGACAACCGTCGACCCAATTGTCGCGACTTAGGACGTCCACCTACGAATGCACCTACGACAACCTACGACCACACAGGCGGCAATCTACGACAACCGAAGTCAACCTACGTCGACCTGCAACAAGCTGCGACTGTCGGCGACAACTGAAGACAATTCACATCATTTTGGCCTCCGGTTTTGACGCCTATAGCTCACACCCTCTGGTCTTGGCAACATCCTTGTAAATCTTCTCTGAACCCTTTCAGGCTTGACAATATCTTTTCTATAACATGGTCTCTCTCTCTCTCTCTCTCTCGTATGGGTCGATGCTCAATGAAATGTTGCGTGATCGTTTGGTGTGTGGGATTGATGATGACCACATTCAGCATCGGTTATTGTCGGAAGCCACGCTGGATTTCGACAAGGCACTCGGTATCGCCACCGCTATGGAGACGGCAGACCGCATTGTGCGTATGGGTCGATGCTCAATGAAATGTTGCGTGATCGTTTGGTGTGTGGGATTGATGATGACCACATTCAGCGTCGGAAGCCACGCTGGATTTCGACAAGGCACTCGGTATCGCCACCGCTATGGAGACGGCAGACCGCATCTTAATATCTTAAATAACATCGAGTGGACCGCTTTGTTATTTGGCCGAGGCGATCTTGTGTCCAGACCTGTGTTGTTTTGGTCTCCCACTCAATGCGTGCTTTAGAGAATGATACTGAGTAAAACGTATCATTAATTGGCGACGAGGATAAACTTGTTTTGAAGTTTCGTCTGGTGACTTGCTGTTGTGGCTACAATGGCTATTTTTGGCTCAATAGGGGAATTTGATGTTGCACAGGGCGACTGGGTGCAGTACGCCGAGCGCATTGAACATTACTTCCTAGCCAACGACATTACAGATGCAGGAAAGAAGAGGGCTATCTTGCTTTCCGTGTGTGGAGGACCAACGTACAGACTCATCTCGAGTTTACTGGCTCCACAGAAACCTGGGCAAGTTGAATATTTGGAGATTGTGTCAACAGTCACGAATCACAAGGTTCCAAAACCGTCGGTCATCGTCCAGCGTTACAAATTCAACTCTCGTCATCGTCAACCGGGTGAGTCAGTTGCTGATTATGTGGCCGAGTTACGTCACCTCGCTGAACATTGTGCGTATGGGTCGATGCTCAATGAAATGTTGCGTGATCGTTTGGTGTGTGGGATTGATGATGACCACATTCAGCGTCGGTTATTGTCGGAAGCCACGCTGGATTTCGACAAGGCACTCGGTATCGCCACCGCTATGGAGACGGCAGACCGCAACACGGCTGATCTCCGTGACGGGAAACAAAAGCCAAGCCAAGCGATAAACAAAATCACGAAATCAAGGGGGCCTCACTGTGGTCAGCCCAAGTGGGGAACCGTAAGAGGATCTTCGTGTTATCGCTGTGGTGGCTCTCCCCACACTGACCTGAACGACTGTCCAGCGAAACAGGTGGATTGTTTCAACTGCGGTAAAAAAGGGCATTTCTCGCGGATGTGCAAGTCGAGTGGGAAAAATGCTCAGCGTGGCAAAGATGACTATTTGGAAAGAGCAATTTCGGGTTCTACAGGATGAAAATCAGCACCTTCAGATGACTATTCAAGCATTGCAGGATGAACTCCGAATCCAGCGGGATCTGAACCAACTCCTTCAGCAGGACAACAGCATCCGAACCAGTGAACCATTTGTCATTGAGTTGACTGAGGAAAATTTCCATCATCTTCACGCTGAACATGAACGTCAGGCTAAGGAGCTATTCCTATTGCGCAAGACTCTGGAGGAAATGGAGTTGCGCATTGAGACTCAGAAACAAACCCTTAGTGCCCGTGATGAGTCAATTAAAAAACTCCTAGAAATGCTACAGAGCAAAGCACTTTCCTCAAAGGCGACAGAAGAGGACCATGAGCGAATAAGGCAACTAGCTGAAGCAGAGATGCTTGTGAACCAGTTAGAAAACATAATTGATCAAATAGATAAAGAAAATCATCAGCTAAGAGAAAATATTCAGCGGAGATGTGAAGTGGGTCCAGATTCTGCCAAGACAAAGGCCTTACAAACGAGTTACATACATACATACATACATACATACATACATACATACATACCTACCTCCCTCCCTCCCTCCCTCCCTCCCCCTCTCTCTCTCTCTCTCTCTCTCTCTCTCTCTCTCTCTCCTTTTGATGGCATTCATCACAATAATTTTCAACATATAGTTACCATAGCAAGTGTTTTTTGTGTATTTTCCAAGTTGGAGATGAAATTCACTTACAGACATCTTTAAAGGAATCTGTTACATGGATATGGCCCCTGTAGCATCCTGTAATAGCTGATTATAGATAAACCAGATGGAGACAAACCTGTTAGTCTCAGAAATCATCATTTATAGATACATGACAAGTAAAATATTGATATGTAGCTTAGATTCTTATGGATCATGAGATATTTTGAACTAAACAAATTGAGGCTTGTGAGATAGATTTTTTAAATATAATAAGTCAATATTTCCTCCCTGCAATTTCCCTTTGACTATCCATTTTATTATAGTTTACTAGGCAAATGGATGCCTTCTTTCAGATCTATGTATGTCAAAGAATGACCAGGTACAGTCTTTGTTTTGTCCATCTCCCTTAAATTAGACCCGGTTTCACCACTTAATCATGTAATGCTGGAGTGTCTGGAACTTTCATACCAATGTTACTCAACAACAGAACTGGAAAAAAACACAGATTTTACAAATGTGTTAAAGTATACTTGCTTGGAGGGCTGATTTTTTCTTTGTTTAAATGGTTAGTTTTTTGTATTATTACCAAAGTAGTGGGATCATTGATCCAAATTAACAAATTAAAGCTAGTGATGATCCACTTCTCTACGGTTAATCCTATTCTCTTCAATAGTTAGACTTGGTGACTTTAAACAGTCAGCAGCCTGTAACAGGGAGTTACACCACCAAGGATATTTACCAGACCATTGACTGAATTCCTATTTATTGTTATGTTAGGCACTGCAACACTTCTTAACCAGAATCTTGTGATGATAATTGAATCTGTACTGTTGTTATTACAATTGCCTTGAGCAATCGACTGCAGTAATTACTTGCAATGTAATTACAGTGCTTCATGTTAATGACTCCATCTCTCCGGGTAATTTAGCTGACGTGCATTGTCGATGACTGTCAGCAGTAATAATTGTTCCCAACCAGTTATCACACTGCCATTCAAATACAATGTTTGCAATCAATGCGATAGTTTAAAAGAGTTGCTTTGTTAATAGAATTTCCTATTGATGCGGCACAATCATCCTGAATTTATTGTAGTTATAGAGACTATTAAGGGTTAGACCTTCCAAAGTGTTGAGCAAGTTTGAATCCTCATAAGATTTGTTCCGGCAATATATTTCATGAAAATATGTATGTTGCTTATATAATACTGTTTTAATTATGATTTTATATTATTAAACAAGGAAATCTTTTATAAACAATACCTACTATGAAATAGATTTGTAGAACCTGTAAACAATTAGTCCTTGAAGGTGGAATGGGTGTGTTTTACACTGGTATTGAGAGGCGCTGTTATAATCCACTCCAGATGCCAGCATGGAGAAAGGAGGTTTATTGCGTCTAGTCAACTATTAAAAGAAAATATTCAGACCATCATTTTGAGGCATAAATATGACCATTTTGTTTGATTTTATTCAATTTCTGTCTGCTCTGATTTAGTTTTACTTGTATGTGACAGTTTTAAAATTTGGACATTTAATCATTCTTCCAAAGACAACTGTTACAATCAGATGTTTTGTCTCTTTGACATTGGTAGTTCACAAGTGTTCAGAAACACTGAGTGAAAGAACAGGCTAAGGACAGAATGCATTCTAATAATCATGTTGCACTAAGTTATGTTTGATATTGCTTCAAATTGTTTACAAGGTGTAATGTTCCACACAATAATATGGTGGAAGAGGAGACTAAGGTAGTGGCATATAAAGCCCATTGGTGATTCTGAGTGAATTTTACATAAATTGTTGAGAGACACAAGACTGTATACCGAGAATTGCAGTGGAGATTTTTAAGGAGAATAAAAGTTGGGAAGTTAAACTAGGGCAGGATTGTCACATTGAATGAATTAAATCCTAGGAAGTGTGGTAAAGCAGTGATATTGGAGTCCAAGTACAATAGTTTTCTGAAGGTGGTGTCACAGGTTGACAAGGCAATGAATAAGAGTTTTGGCATGCTGGCCTTCATCAGTCAGGAAATTAAGCATTGAAGATGGGGTGTTGTGTTAAATTATGAAGAGTACAGAGAAGATTTGTGTGGATGTTGCCAGGACTTAAGTTACTGACTAATAGGGAAATGTTGGGCGGGCTAGGTTTTTTTATGGATTGGAGTGCAAGAGACTGAGAAGTGATCTTACAGAGGTGTATACAATCATGAGGGGAAAGGATAAGATGAATACATAGTCTTTTTCCCAGGGAAGGAGAATCATGAATTAAAGAACAGATTTAAAATGAGAGGGGAAAAATTCAATAGGAACTTGAGGGACAACCTTTTCACATGGATGATGTTGGGTATATGGAACAAGCTGCCAGATTAAGTAATTGAGGCAGATATAATAACCACATTTAAATATTTGGACAGTACATGGTTGGGAAAGATTTAGAGGGATATGGGCCATGTATGGGCAAATGAAACCATTTCGATGGGGCATCTTGGTTAGCATGGAAAAATTGGGCCCAAGGTCCTGTTTGCATGCTCTATGACAAGTCTACCACCAGCTTTTTATCACTTTTCTACAGTTTTTAATTGAATATTTTTCCTTGGTATTTTATTCTTTCTCATTGAGTGTATCGTTCCATTTGAAATACATTTCTGCTGAGCATTATAAATGTCTACTTGGTATCTGACACTGCTCATCTGTTGATTTTTTTCTTTAGCCTATTTTCTTTGTCTTATTGAGACACTTTTCCTTCATTCGTTTATTGTTGTCCTTATTTAAGTTAAGAATGCTGGTTTTGGTACTGAGGTGTTCCCCCATCAAATTGTACCTTGGATTCTATCATGTGGTGACCTTACTCCTTGGACCATCCTTGACATCTCTCATTAATCATAACTCTTTGCACATGATCAAATCTAAAAATGAGCCTCTGCCCAGGGGTGCAACATATTGCTCTAAGAAACAATCCACACATTCAAATTCCACAATACCCTTGGCAGTCCAGGCAATATGCAGATTAAAATCAGCCACGATGTTTGCCCATTGATAGTCTCCCATTTATGCTTTGTCCTACCATGAGCCAATACTTTAGTGATCTGTAGAACATTTCCACCCATGTCATCTATCCCTTTAATCCCTCCTTTCATCCCTCCATGAACTTGTATAACTGCTCAACACGGCACTGATACCTTTCTTGATTAACAATGCTACCCCACCTCCTTTTGCTTTCTGCCCATTCTTTTAGAGCATAACCTTTTGGAAAATATTGTCAGCTGCAACCACATATCTGTAGTAGTTTTAAAAACAAGCTCATTTATTTCTATTTGAGTTGGCATGTTGCAAACATTCAGAATTCTGATAAATAGCCTTAAACTTTGACTTTTTACAGTTGTTACACCAGTTCCAATTTCTTATATTTGCATCTCTTTCTGTCTTGCTTTGATTTTGACTCCTTCGCCACTCTGTGGCACAGGTCTGTCATTTAGTCTTAATTTATTAAGCTTCTCTATTCTTTTTAACCTTTATCCCCTCTAATTAGTTTAAAATCCTTTTAATAACGCTAATTAGACAGTTCACCAGGACACTGGTTCCATCATGGTTCAAATGAAGCCCAGCTCAAGATAACAGGTCTCTCTACCCCCAGTACAGGACATTCTTACCTTTATGATGCTGCTTTCCAATTACACCCCGGGATTCTCTCAATCTCTCAACAAGATCTCTTCCCTAGTCCTATCTATGTCATTAGTGTCCTTGTGGGCCACAACAACTGTATCCTCCCCTTCTACTCTAAATTCCTCTCCAGATCGGATAACAGTGTCTTCCTCTAACCATACTATCTCCTACAATTATTATATTTTTCTTTTTTCTTTCCATATCATATGACCCATCTGTGCTACAAGGCTCTGGACAATTTGCACGTTCTTCCTGCAGTCCCTACCAATGTCCAAACATGGACAAGAACCTCATCCCCATTAGGGAAGGATAAAGGCTGAGATTCCTACAAAGCTGGCTCGCTCCTCCTGCATATTTAGCAGTTAATCCTCCTGTTGCTGACCACTGATTAAAATCACTAATTTAATCTTTGGAGTGTCCGGATACCTGCCACCCCCTGCCCCTGCTTCCCCTGATGTTTCACATTGTCTGAAGTTCAGGCTCCAGCTCATCAGCTCTGGGCTGAAGTGTCTTGAGCTGCCAACACTTGCTGCAGGTATGGGCACCATGAGCCACAATGGTGTTTAACCAGGTACCACATGTTGCATTTACAATACATCATCTGCCCAGCCATATCTCTTCTATTTAATTTATTAGTATGGTCAAGATATAATCAATCTGTTATAGGTTTGATGACAGGCTGTCTACATAAATGGATTCAGAGTAGTAGTCAGCACAGACAAGATATGTGTCTCCTACCACATGAATATGTGAAAGTCACTGAATATATATGATTTTGATACATTAAATGCAGGACATATCTATTGCCCCCTAATATCTGTTTATTATTTATTTCTCTCTAGTGTGTTGAAAGAGGTTTATGCTTCATTTAACCCTGAAGCAGTAGTCTGTCAGCTAGGAGCAGACACTATTGCTGGAGACCCCATGTGCTCATTTAATCTGACACCGGTAGGAGTGGGAAAGTGCCTGCGTTACATACTGAACTGGGAGTTGCCAACTCTGATCTTGGGAGGAGGTGAGTTCATTTGCCTTTTGCTGAAGGATATTTGCTAATAAATATGGAAGTCATTGCAAATAGATAAGCGACAGTTATATTGTTGGTTGGAACAAAGAGGTTCAAAATAAGTGTGTATACCTTGACAGCTAGAATTATTTTTTAAAACAAAAACCTCCAAGTAATTGTATAATTATGTCATCATGGAGTGAAGTCTGTGTACAGTCTGGTCTTTTGGGCATGCCCCAGTATGCCAGAACTACATTAGCGACAAATTACACAATTGTTGTAACTCAGCCTGGTTTCACCTGCCAAATGCCTTCACTCCATTAGAGAAATTTCCCTTTGTTCTATTCCCCCAACCCTTCATTCTTCACTGTTGCCTAGACTGATTTGTTTTTCTCTTTCTTAGATTTGATGAAAAATCTCTCATCTGAAACATTAACTCTTTTCTGTTTCTAAAGATGCTGCCTGACTGGCTAAGTTTTTCAAGCATTATAAATATTCTGTTTCTTTATATATCATGTTGGCTCAAATTTTCTAATATTACTCTTATAAGTGTGGCCTGTTCCCCTGGTCCAGCAACCTTGCATTATCAATACGTTGCACCACAAACTGAATGTGCTGATAACTGCCACCATTTACCCATTTCAACTTGCCCGCTCAGCCATTTCCTTTGATTGACAAATCCCTGCTCCACCTGCTCTCCTACTGAAAACTAGCTTGTAATCCCTTCTCACCTGTATCCACCTACCGCTTGCCACACTTTGTCCCACCCCTCCTCCCCCACCGCCCACCCCTCAACTCTCTTCCAGATTTCTCCTTCCCCACTACAATTAGTCTGAAGAAACGTCCTGATCCGAAACGTTGCCTATCCATGTTCTTCAGAGCTGCTGCCTGAGCCACTGGATTACTGCAGCACTTTGTCTTTTTTTGTATCTCTCTTCTACTCAGTCCTGACAGAGGGTCACAGATCCAAAATGTTCACCTTTTGCTCTTTCCACAAGTGCCACCTGATCTGCTGAGTTTTTCAAACATTTTCTGTTCATATTTCAGATTCCCACCTTCAGCAATTTTACTTTTGATTTTTGAAATGTATACAGGGTTCTGCTTACTTGTTTCGAGCAGTGCTTCCTTTTGTGTATAATCAAACATGTTTGTAAAGTAATGGGCGAATGGGTCCATCCTTAAAATATATATTTTGAATGGGAGAAACTGGAATAAGCTCATCACAATCATATACCAGACACAACGGTAGATCTCTTTGATGGTGGTGAGGTCAAAACCCGTGATGGACTGGGCAATATCCTCCACTTTCTGCAGCCTCCTTTGTTGCTAGGTGTTTGGGTTACCCACTCCGGCCCCGATGCAACCAATCAGTGTGCTCTCTGTCACACATCTTTGCAAATTCGAGAGATTAATTAACGACATGCTGAATCACTTCGATCTTTTTGGGAAGTAGAGGTGCTGATGCGCTTTATTTATGAATGCGTCAATGTATTGGCCCCAGGAAAGATCCTCAGAGACGTATGTCCAGGAACTTGAAACTGTTGACTCTCTCGACTGCTATCCATTCGATGAAGACAGTTTCATGGTTTCATTGCTTACCCTTCCCGAATTCACCAGTCTATTTCCTTGACCTTACTAACATTGAGAGCAAGATTGTTGTTCTGATACCACTCAATTAGATAATCAATCTCCCTCCTGTACTCTGACATATCCCTTACCCGTTAATCGTCCAATTACAGTGGTATTGTACCACCGTAATTACCCTTGATATAAATTAATTTGAGATGTCTTTGAAATAAATCTTCATCAGAAAGACTATACAGTAACTTACAAACCTTAATTTATAATATTGCTCTATCCATGCACAAGTGGAGGATGATGTTTTAGGTTGAATGTTAAAAGTGGTAGATATCTGGCACAAACAAATCTTCATGTGCAGATAAAGGGGGAAGAGGAGAGAATAAAAGAGGGCTTGTGTTCTTGTTGTTATTCTCTTAAACATTTCCCCTTTCTTGATATGCCTTAGCTTTACAATCCCCACTGAGAGGGTGGGTAGATGTGCCAGTTGTAATTGAAAGTATGTAAAGATTGTCAGTCCCACAATTCATACAGGAAATAAAAGCACTTCTAGAAAACTATCATTTGGTTATTTTGGGAAAGAATGGATTGATATCAACTCAGCAGTTGTCCACAAAGATATAATTAAGATCAGTAGCTCACAGTGTAAACCACAGCAGACACAGACACATATTTTGATTACTTAATAGGTTGTTAATGAGAAGGCTTCTTCGAAATTTCTGCTTGATGTTAAGATAGTTAATGAATCACACTGGTGTTGGAGGGATAAAACAAACAAAGATCTACTGCATGTCCATGTATTGATGATTTAACACATTGTGCCAGCTCAGAAAATATATGTTATAGCATAAAAAGAAGAAAGACAAAATAATTGATAGGCAATGTATCTTTAAAGGTAACCTACTTTAATACATAGCATGGTAGTGAAGTAGTATTAAAATAAAAAACTAATATTTACAGCTCCTTTGGCTTTGTCTCATAAGATATTTCTACATTGGTCTGTTTTTTTGGTGGTGACAGGGGGCTATAATCATGCTAACACAGCACGATGCTGGACATACCTAACTGCCATTATCCTGGGAAAAACTATCTCTTCAGAGATTCCTGATCATGAGGTAAGACTGCAATGGGCTTCTTTTCCTTGCTTACAGCTGAGTCATTCCAACTAATCAAATCTAGGACTTTACTTTCAATGCAGCTTTGTAGTCAAATGGTAACACAACAATAATGTACTGTTTCTCCATTTTCCCCAATTGATTCCCTTGCACTGAACTGAAATAAATGGAAACTGTCTGATACATTAACAAATAATTTGGACATTCCCTAATAATTACTGAGGTATTTCATAGCATTTCTGTCCTAATCCTGCCCTTTAGCCCTTAAATATGTTTTTCTTTTGATAAGTTTGAAATCTTGATGATAGAAATAAAACATTTCAGACATTATGTGTTTGCAAAATTGGTACAGTTTAATTTTGTTTGGTTTACTAGAATAGGAGTTTACATATTTACTGCCCTTAAAGGAGTGTGTCATGAGTAAAATTTGAATTTAATCACAAATTGCCTGTATTAATAAATCTTGATGTTCTGATTTAGGATTTATCCACCATTAAGATGGGTAAAGTAACACTCTTATTTGCACCTACCTCTCCATGTTGAGCATCACTCGGAAGAAACAGGGCATATAGGAAGGGTGCAGAATGTACTCTGTTGAGTGATTTCAACAACCACTGCAAATGCTGATGGAGTCACTGTCCAGCCGAGCATGTTTTGAGATATTTAGCTACAGACTGTGTCTGCTGCAGGTAATTGAAAATACCATCATGAGGGCTGAACGCTCTGGAAAAAAGGGATGCTGCCTGACCCGCTGAGTTACTCCAGCTTTTTGTGTCTATCTTTGGTGTAAACTGGCATCTGCAGTTCCTTCCTACATATTGTGAGGGCTGAAGCTACTTCAACTCGCCCTCGGTAGTCTACAAATGTATCTGTCTATGACAATTTTGGTAAGTGTGTTCGAAGCACATTTCTCAAGAGGGTTTTCACACCATCAACACACTTTATCATTTCCTATGACACAACCACTGTGCAAAATAGAAAAGATTCAAAATTGTTTCAGCAACTTAACAAGGCATCCTTGAGATTGGTCACCTCCTGCCTTCTATTACAGACCAACCATTGTTCGATATAGAAGACCATGGAGAAGCACCAGATGCAACCAAAATCTAGGTGCATATTGATCGAGCCATAATTGGGCTGTGTGTATGCTAGCCAATGGGAGCCACCTATGAAAAATGGTACAGGTTTATCCCATCTACATAAAGCATAACCATCCAAGCCAAGTAATCACCCCTCATTAGTCGACTCTCAACCATTTTCAAAGTTAACCTGGTCATAGAGTGATACAGTGTAGAAACAGGCCATTCGGCCCAACTTGCCCACATCGGCAACATGTCCCAGCTACACTAGTCCCACCTGTCTGCATTTGGTCCATATCCCTCCAAACCTGTCCTATCCATGTACCTGTCTAACCGTTTCTTAAATGTTGGGATAGTCCCTGCCTCCACTACCTCCTCTGGCAGCTTGTTCCATACACCCACCCTTTGTGTGAAAAAGTTACCCTCAGATTCCTATTAAATCTTTTCCCCTTCGCCTTAAACCTATGTCCTCTGGTTCTCGATTTGCTGACTCTGGGCAAGAGACTGTGCATCTACCCGATCTATTCCTCTCATGACTTTATACACCTCAATAAGATCACCCCTCATCCTCCTGTGCTCCAAGAGTCCCAGCCTACTCAACGTCTCCCTCCAGCTCAGACACTCTAGCCCTGGCACCATCCTTGTAAATCTTCTCTGTACCCTTTCCAGCTTGACAACATCTTTCCTATAACATGGTGCCCAGAACTGAACCCTCTCATTCCCACTTTGTTTGGATCCCACCAGAAAGATTCTGCTTCTATTTTCTTAAGCAGTCCTTGGTCCAACCATGAACAAGACAGATGAACTGAGGTGGGTTGAGGATGATTGCACTTGACATAAAAAGAGAAAAATTGTATATAAAGCGTCATAAAGCGTCACTGGGAAACTCCTCATTCATTGGAGTCATACTTTGTACAAAGGTTGATGGATCTGGATGTTAATCGGGCCAGTCATTTCTGTCAGATGTTCTCCAGGTCATTGTCCTTAGAATGGGCATCTTCAGTTGCCACATCAACATTGTTATTTCAATCATAAGGGTTTGAGTGGTGATGTTGCGTTCCTTAGATATTAAAACAGGTCACGTTTGCTTGCAACGGGCCCGAGGCAACATAGGCATGAGCTGATAGGTGGCAAGAAACATTTGCCAAATGCTCTAGTCGATCACCATCTCCATCAACAACATGTTTAACCACTTTCTTTCAACATTCTACATTATTTCCACAGCCAAGTGATCTGTCATCATCAAGCTGGACATTACCATTCACCAGAAACTTTACTGGACCAACCCCATAAGGATTGTGATGACAGGACCAGGTCAGAACTGGTTACACTGTGCCAAATGACTGATCCAAGTCTACAAAGCACAAGTCAGGATTGTGATTCGACACTCTCCACTCGTGTGCAAAGTACAGATACAACAAAATTCAAGAATGTTGATTCTCTCTTGGACAAAGAATATGCATGATTGGGGGCCTATCCAGCTCCCTGAACATTCATTCTTCCCAACACCACTGAATTCTGACAACAGTGCTTACCATTTGCAAAATAGATTGCAGAATGTCACTCATCCATTTCAATTCCTCATCCATTAAATAGTTAGTGTTATTTAGGATTGTATAAAGAAAACTCTGAGTACATGTGGTGGAAGTAATTTGCCAAGGCTACCATTTTGACAATCCAGCTAGTTGGCTGCAACATATAATTCAGACAGTAACCATTCTCTGCCTAAAAGATTGAAAATAGAAAAATATAAAGGGTGAATTGAAAACTGGTTCTGACATGTCAACACACATACTAATTTGAGTTCACTGGAAAATCAGAATATATTAATGGTGGTCATTTTGCATTAAACAAGCATGTCCTTTATGGAATGCCTCTGAATATCAGTGCTTCCAGGAATATACAGACAAAAGCAAATACATCTCGAAACACAGTTTTAAAATTATTCACATAGTCAATAGTCATTTATTTGTCACATACACATAAATGTGTAGTGAAATGAAAAATTACCCGCAGTTCAACAATAAGACATAGAATGAATGGCCTGCACGATAGGCTGCAAAGCAGATGAGGAAGGGACTTGCAGATCATAAATGTATTTAAGTACACTATGTAACATTTATTGGCTCCGAGGTTATTCACAGATTTCTATCATAATCTTTACACGTGACAATAATATTCATATCATATCATATCATATATATACAGCCGGAAACAGGCCTTTTCGGCCCTCCAAGTCCGTGCCGCCCAGTGATCCCCGCACATTAACACTATCCTACACCCACTAGGGACAATTTTCACATTTACCCAGCCAATTAACCTACATACCTGTACGTCTTTGGAGTGTGGGAGGAAACCGAAGATCTCGGAGAAAACCCACGCAGGTCACGAGAATATTCTGTCTATTGAAGAGTTCTTTAAATTGATATCAACCACAAGCAGCATTCACCATCCCATTGAACCAATGCTGCTCTTTTCCAAATAACTTAACAAGTAAAAGGTTGCTTTGAACTTTTGTTAGCAAAGAGAGAGTAATACCAAACAGTTAGAGGTTTTTATCTTTTGATACAAGGTAGCTCATTTAAAGTTGCTGAATGATTTTTTATTTTGTTTGGGTAAACATGTAACATTTGCAATGGTGACAAAGAATGCAACAATGATCAGATGATACAGCATATTGAACATCACTGCTGCTCAGACATTTTAAATAATAGTCTACTGTTTAGATTATATGAACATTCTCTGCATTAATGATTTTTTTAAATATTACTGTAAGAAAGTTTTATGTGTTATATGAGGCAGAGCTTGTGAGAGTAAGAATGATGCTATGTTACGGTCTCATGTAAATTAGTTCTAGTTGAGAATATTCAGTTGACAAAACATTTTATGAAAGGACCAACTTTTACAGGAAAGTTCAGTTGACATCAATGGGATGAGAAGTGTTAGAAGGTTGGCCCTTTGTGCTGGGAAATAAAGGTAATGACTGAGATTGCAAGTTGGATGGTCTCTGTCGTACTGACAAGCTACATGTAAGAAACGCATTGGAATCAGGAAATTGACAGGCTGAGTAACATAGCGAGTGGGGTGTTTAAGACTTTTTGCAGTAGGCCAAATAAGTGTTACGAGTTAAATGTGTTGGCTGGTGTGATCAGTGAACCTAAAATCAAATCTGGGATGTGAAATGATCCGATATTTAAGTTTTGGGGACATGGATGAGAAATCCAAAGGTTTTACAATACAATACAATACAATACAATATCTTTATTGTCATTGTACAAGTACAACGAGATTAAGAATGCCACTTCCATATCGATGATATAAAATAAATAAATAAATCACTGCACAAGCGAAAACGGGGGGGGGGGGGGGGGGGGAAGGAAACAAGGTAAAGTGCAAAAAAAGGTTCATGCAGGGTCAGTTGTGCCAGACGACCCTGGGGGCAGAGACAGATCATGGTGGGCTCTCAGCAGGTCCAATTCAGAGCAGCTATAGCTCTAGGAATAAAGCTGTTTCTTAGTCTGGAGGTGCGGACGTAGAAGACCTTGTAACGTCTGCCAGACGGAAGTAGTTCAAATAGACGGTGGTATGGGTGTGTAGAGTCCTTGTAGATGCTGGTGGCTTTCCTGAGGCAGCGTGCATTGTAGATGTCCTCCAGGGCTGGTAGCTGTATCCCAATGATCCTCTGCGCTCTGCAGACGACCCGCTGAAGAGATATCCGCTGCCGTGCAGCTGAGATACCACACATAGATGCCGTGTGTCAGTATTGTCTCTGTGGTGCAGCGGTAGAAGGTCATCAGTAACTTGGGGCAGACCGGCCTTTTTCAGCGTTCTCCGGAAAAACAGCCGTTGCTGTGCTTTCTTGACTAGCGCAGCGGTATTAGTGGACCATGTGAGGTCCTCTGAAATGTGTGTGCCTAGAAACCTGAAGCTGGACATTCTCACCACTCTGTCCCCGTTGATGAAGACTGGAGCGTATTCCGCATTCTGTGACCTTCTAGAGTTGATAATTAGCTCCTTGGTCTTAGTTGTGTTTAGGGACAGGTTGTTCTCTGAGCACCAGCTCACCAAGTTCTGCATCTCCACTCTGTAGGCTCATTCATCGCCGTTGGAGATCAGCCCGATCACCGTTGTGTCATTCGCAAATTTGACGATGGTGTTGGTGGCAAATGCAGGAACACAGTCATGTGTGAAGAGGCAGTAGAGGATGGGGCTCAATACACAACCCTGTGGTGTGCCAGTACTCAGAGTGGTAGTGGACAGGTGGAGGCCCATTTTCACTGCCTGAGGGCGTTTCGTCAGGAAATTCAGGATCCAGTTGCATATTGACGAGCTGAGGCCTAGCTGGTGGAGTTTGGAGTTGAGCTTGGTGGGGATGACAATATTGAAGGCAGAGCTATAGTCTATAAATAGCATCCTCACGTGTGTGCCCTGTCTCTCCAGGTGAGTCAGGACGGTATGAAGAGCCAGAGAGATGGCATCCTCTGGATCTATTTGCTCTGTATGCGAACTGATGTGGGTCTAGTGAGGCAGGGATGGTGGCTTTGATTTGGGAGAGGACCAACCTTTCAAAGCTCTTCATAACTATCGGTGTGAGGGCAACCGGGCGGTAGTCGTTCAGATTGCTGACGTTTGCTTTTTTCAGCACCGGCACTATGGTGGCTGACTTCAGGACCGTTGCCAGAGATAGAGACAGATTGAAGATCTTTGTGAATCCCTCAGCAAGCTGGTCAGCACAGTCCTTAAGTACCCGTCCTAGGACTCCGTCCGGGCCTGCAGCCTTGCGTGGAGCGATCCTCTGCAGCACGTGCTGTACATCATGTGTGCTCTGTGTGATAACCTGTTCATCCTCCGAGGTCAGAATTTTTCCACTCATAGTGTTGTTGCCGGTTTCAAAGCGGGCAAAGAAGGTATTGAGCTCATTGGCCAGTATGACATCACTGTGGGGGCAGGCAGGGTTCCTCTTGTAATCAGTGATATCCCTGATGCCTTGCCACATGCTTCTGGTGTCAGTGCTGTTGAAGTGGTCTTCCACGTGTTGTCTGTGGAGGTCTTTGGCCCTTTTTATGCCTTTTTTCAGGTTTGACCTGGCAACACTATGCTGAAGTTTTAGTTTCATTTCTAGTACAAATAATAATAATAATGGTCTTTTGTGCTTTGACCAACAGCAATTTTTATTTATCGTGAGCATGTTTTAAGCTAAAAATATTTCACCTCAGCAAAGTTTCTCTATTTGGAACTAACCAGTGCTTGAACTCTGAGAATAAATTGACTGCTCCATTCCCATGGAGAATCTACGTCATTGCCTGTGCAGAAGGAACTGGCACTTCCTCTTGTTAGGGAGGGGGCAACTATTTACAGAGCACCGGTTTGAATTCAATTTAATTCAATCTTGCACAAGGTGAGGAGCACCACTCAAATTTTCTTGGTTATCTAAAATGTTTTAATGAATATGTGAACAGTACTCAATTTTATAATTTGCTCTTTTTCCACATCACATTCTCTAAGTAAAGCATTGTCTTGTTGAAGACTGAAGAAGGGTCTCAACCCGAAACGTCACCCATTCCTTCTCTCCAGAGATGGTGCCTGTCCCGCTGAGAGTAACCAGCATTTGTGTTTATCTTCGGTTTAAACCATCATATGCAGTTCCTTCCTATACATCTTGTTGACTTTCATGGCTCTGGTATTCTAGCCTCTGGAGGCGGAACAGAATAATTTTAATGTGTCCTTTTGAAACTTTGAATCCGACCTTGCAATTTAGCCTGCAAATGGATAGATAGATATTTTTTGGGGGTGTGGAAGGATCTAACGGGTGCAATATTCTTCTTGTCACACACCTTCAATGAGCCACCACTTTTTTTTGTTAGGCATGAACTTATCTCTTCTTTGGAAGTCTTTTGAGATATACCCGTTTTTGCATCTCTCAGTTTGCTCTTTCAGGCAGATGGACCACGTGTCTTGATCTGTGAACTACACTGCTGACGAGGTCACTTTTCATCTTAGAATTGGTCAACGATATACAGCCAAAGCAGAGACAGATTATTTATGTCAGATTATAATTAAGCCAAATACTTTCTTTAGATTATTCTCTCACTTTAGACTGATAATAAACTTGGCTACCTATGATGGAAGTGTGACACTCAAGCCAGTGCAAGAATTGTAAGCTTCCTTTACAAATGCATTTCTCATTGAAAATGTAGCAAACCATGACTAACCTGAGAACAGAGACTGAGTGAAATGGTGCAGTCTGAACTCTGCACTTCTAATCTCTGGTTGGGTTTACAGCTCTATTGTCCTGAACATAATTAGTTCCAGTTGCATGGAACCTCAAGTTACTTAATTATTTATCAACACCCAAACAATGAACTAGTTGGCATTTCCTGCAATTACTTTAGAAAATATTGCCGTGCGCAATTGCCCGTTCAAAATTTGCAGCACAAATAATGAGCTTGGGTTGTTCTGTATGGACAGAAATAATTAATTTAGACGAGAGGTTGCTTTAAGACACTGAAATCTTGGTCAAAATGTCCTGTGTTAGTCGGTACTGTAAAACCTAAATGAATGGCTGAAGAGCAAGACCTACAACATTTTATACTTTAGATAATTTATAATGAAACTCTTTAAAATTGAATGTTATTTCTAAAAATTCCCAGCACTTCAGAATATTGGAGGTTGGTTTCCTAACTTCTAGCTACTTCTATGCAAAACTTACCCATATTAAAATCAACATACAACATAAAATAAGGTGTATATTTAAAATATTGTAATTTAATCTGTATATTCAGACAACAGTCATAAAAGCTCGATTTTATCCTTGCTGATTGAGACCTGCACCATCAAAGTATATTTCATGTATGTTCCTCAATTGAGATTCAAGCCTGTATTTTTGTTCCAATTTGATTACAATACATAATTTATTCTGGGTTTTGAAAATAAGATCGAAGCGAAGCGTAATATACCTACAGATGTTTAATACTATTATTCATCCAGTTATTTTCATAGTATTTTACAGAATATGGGCCTGATTACGTACTAGAAATCACACAAAGCTGCAGAAGTGATCAGAATGATCTCCAGCGGATTGAACAATTACTTAATACGATCAGAGGTGAGTTGCAAAAACTCTCAGTAAATTGGGATAAGCAGACCCAAAGAAATGAATTTCTTGAATGGATTTAGCACAGATTTCTGCAGCAATATTGCCCATAACCAGCCAGAGAAATTCTATGTCAGATCCTTCAGGGAGAAGTTACTCATTCTGCCTTACAACCAACAATTCCAGGTGACCTGTTCAGTGCTTTGGCCAACCTTCCTACCCAGCCACCGATCACTCTGAAGAAGTGGTCCTGACCTGAAACGTCACCAATGCATGTTCTCCAGATATGCTACCTGACCCACTGAGTTACACCAGCACTTTGTATCTTTTTTTGTATCCAGTTTCTGCAGTTTCTTGTTTTACATCCTACCCAGCATACATGCTACAGACTAATGCTGGATTCATGTACCGTTTACCTTGCTTAGTGCTTAATCTGTGAACTCTGCTAAGGGATTGACTATCAACTGCCCTGTCAGCATCAATCTTCAGAATGTGGGTTCACTTGTGACCAAAGTCCTTACCGTCTATGAGCACATTATGGACTTTTATTCTGACATGGCCTGCATGGATATCTGGCGGAGTGAGAAAGCTGCTTTCCCTCGAAAAGTTTCTTCCCCATCCAGCTAAACTTCCACCATCCGCCCCATCCGGACATTATTGAAGCTTGGTCAGCTCCCTGGCTCCTCTGTTACCTTCTCCTGCTCTCAGCTTCTCATTTTGCTTCTCTTGTCTCTCATTTAAAGTCCATATTTTCTGCTATCCTCTCACATATCATGAATACCTATCAACAATATTCTATCAACAACTAGAGAATGGTCCTGAGCTACTGTGGACCTCATTGGAGACCCTCAGACTATCTTTATTCAGGCAATACTGGAGTTTATCTTGCACTAATCATTATTCCCTTTATCATATATCTGTACACTGGATTGCTTGATTGTAATCATGTATTGTCTTTCTGCTGTCTGGTGAGCACACAACAAAAGCTTTTCACTGTACCTCAGCACACATGACTAAACTAAACTATTATTTCACTGACATAGCTTTGTTTTTCTCCCTTATTTGATGAATCTCGTTACCTCTTGTGTAATTGCTTCATTTGAAACAGATATGCCTTCAGCAATTAAATGACCCTATTTAAAACTAATAAACATGACATTGTAAAGGAAAATGAAGAAATGATGGATGTTAAATAATTACTTGGCATTAATATTTACAGTGTAGGAAACAAAGAGTATGCCAGACACCCTGAAGAAACCAGAGTCTTTATTAATTTACATGAGATAATTAACAGTAACAAATAAAATTAAGGCATTGAAGAATTACAGATCCCAGGCCCACTATTTAAAGGAAATAAGTAAGAACATTCCAGGTGTCCTAATTTTGCTCTTCCCGAAACCCCTCAATTCATGAACCATTCCATTACAGTTTGCATATCAATCTGCTGTTTAAGAGAACTTAAAAAGGGAAACTATTTAGCCTAATATCTGATGTCATGAAAGTAATAAAATCTATGCTAAGGATAGAGTGAAAAAGCACCTTGAAAAGTTGGAACTGATTAGAAAGTGGTTGCACAGAGTTGGAAAGGATGGCTCACCTAAGCAGATATGACTTTGTAATATTCTGCAGGAATCTCTGTTGGGGCCTCAACTAATTACTGTTTTAATTATATAGATGATAGAGTTTGGTTCAGAGGTACAGTGTGGAAACAGGCCCGTCGTCCCACCGAGTCCACACCAACCAGCGATCCCCGTATGCTAACACTATCCCACACACACACTAGGGACAATTTTTAAATTTATACCACCAAATAACCTATAATCTGTATGCCTTTGGCATGTGGGAGGAAAACGAAGATCTCGGAGAAAACCTACATGGTCACGGGGAGAACGTACAAATTTTGTACAGACAGCACCCGTAATCGGGATGGAACCCTGGTCTCTGGTGGTGTAAGCGCTGTAATGCAGCAACTCTACCGCTGCACCAACGTGCCACCATGAGTTGAATCCCTTTTTGCTGGTTTTCAAATGAAAATTGCCAAAAAACCTTCAAGATTAAATTGTGTACACATTTCCTTTCAGCTGGTTCATCTAAGAATTTGTTAACATACTTTTAGAAGTGCAACCACATCTTTGGCACCTTCAATGTTTGGTGATAATACATTGTTCGTTTCCATCATGTACAGTTTGTACCTGGATTCTGCAAGATTTGAGTTGATAGGTAGCTATTGATATCCATACCATAACAGGTGCTATGCAATGACCATCTCACAAATAGAAGTCTTACCTCATCCACTTAACATTCAAAACATTATCAAGGCCCCACCATCAACATCCTGTGGGATCACCATTGACTAGAACCTTAATTATATCAGCCATATGAATATTGCCTTTACAAGAACTGGTGGGGTATCCAGTTTCAGACTGCATATCCGGTGACAAATGTCTCATTGTTTGATACACCAAACTCCTTATTTTTTGGTAACATGATGGTAATCACAAATGATTTTAAATATTGTTCACTCACCAAGATGTATACAACTCTATCAACACTCGAGGATCTAATCACCATCCAAGAATAAGTACCCCCTTCTTTGGTACCCTATCCACTATATCAAAAGTTCATATCCACTATCATCTTTATAGTATTATGAACTATCTCATCATGGGGTGTTAGAGAGAGATTATGGACACAGGCTCTTCAGCCCACCGAGACAGCATCAACTTTCAACATTCCTCCAGGTCGTCTGGTTTCCTCCCACATCCCAAACATGTACAGGTTGTAGCCAATCAGCCATGTGAATTTGGGGGGTGGGGTGAGATGGTGGGATTGTAAGAATAATAAAATGGATAAGATTGCAAAAAGGGGTGTTGAAAATGGATGCAGACATGCAGTTACAGAGAGAACATGCAAACCCCACATGGCAGTACCAGAGGTCATGAGCTCTATGGCTGCGCCACTGTGTTATTTCAAAAATGTCCCTTCGAAAGGTGCATGGTTCCTTGAAGGTCAAGTCAAAGGTAGATAAGGTGGTCAAAAAGGCTTTTGGCACATTGGCCTTCATCAGTCAGACTATTGACTATAGAAGTTGGGAGGTCATGTTGGGACTAGTATAGCTGGGACATGTTGGCCGGTGTGGACGAGTTGGGCCTAAGGGCCTGTTCACACGCTGAATCACTCTATGTCCTGTGGCAATAAGTGGACATGAATGTCACCTCCTCAAATTTCTGCTTTCTGTGCTGGAACCTAGCAATATTATGGAAACAAATTCACTGCAAGGTCTGTATTGACTCAAGAAGGCAACATACCACCAACTTCACAAGGGTAATTAGGGGTGGGCAATAAATGGATTCAGACTAAACAGGAAATGTACTTGGCTGTTGTTTGGAATATAATCAAATTCATGAGTTTGCATTTCCGCAGAAGCACAAATTCTAAAGTGTTAGGAGTGCAAAGCAAGGCATCATAATAACTTGTTTAAGTAGTAAAATTATAATAGTTCATTATTAGCTGTTAAATATGGATGCTTACAAGATTGAAAAATTGTGGAAATTCACTGGGACTTACAGAATTGAATGTTAGTCATTATTACATGTTAATATGGCTGAAAATGGTTAACTGGGCATTACTGATATCAATAAATGAGAAATAATTATTTTTGAACACAATTAATCTTCGTGTGTACATTCTATGACCTGAGAATTTTCCTGGATGTGTATTGGAATGAATAGTTTAAATAATGCAGTGTGAAAAATTGAAGCAGTGTCTGCACACAAATTTCCATCCTCCCAGGATAATTGGAAATGGGTACTATCCAAAACTGATCTATATTCTGATCCAGTGACAGTAAAACAACATTTGATCTCTGTCTAGTAGTTGTACAGAAATAATCTTTCTCAAGAAAACCCTGTTTTGATTATATAGTTTACTGTTCATCAAGACCATTTATCTCTGACACAACAAGAATACAGCTGGGTCCGCTAAAGGAGATCTGACAGTGCATTTTGGGGGGAATTTATGGAGAAGTTAATCTGTGAGTGCTACCAACCATTGGGGTTAAAAGTTTATGCAAAAATATTGTGTTTTTTAATGTGTTTTCCAGGAAATCTGAAGAATGTAATTTAATATGTGATGGGGAATGAGCGGTCAAAATTACTTGCAAGTTCCAGGACAACAGATGTTCATGGAAACTTGAAGTTTTAGTTAACACTTTCTTGGTCAATTGAGGAGGAAAAATCATTCACTATTCTAAGATTGCAGTATCTTGTATTGGGGCTTATTTTGTTAACCTCGTGTTGTAAATATATTTTTACTTCATTTTTTATTGTTTTTAATGTGACCTTTCGTAGAGTTGCAGTTCAGTTTCCGCTTGGCCAAAGATCTTGCCAATTACTTATGCAGGAATTAAAATAATATTTTGGGTTCATTGTGAAAGCATTTATTTAATTCATTTCTTCCACTGCAGAGAAATGGTTAAAACAAAACAAAAAATCAAGATGTAAGATATCGGTAGAACATTGCAATACTCCAGTGCAATGTCCTTTATGGGGAAACGTGGATTTATGCTTGCTACTCATCACGTAACAATTTTCTTGGATAAATTGAGGTTAGGGTCTCAAACAAAGTTGGTAGAAAATAAATATTCAAGGCTGAATCTGTCACTGTCTGTCTGGTGAGAAAATGCAGGTTTTGTAGGAATGGACCACAGCACCTGGAGAAGGTGCAAGCTACATAAAGCCAGAATTGTTAAAAAGTTTCAAACAAAGAGTTAACATTGGTCCTTTACTATGGACATCACTCCTATAAATTGATTCTCTTTTCTTGTAACTTAATAGCAGTCATGGTCATTGACTTCTGCCAGGCAAATGTTACAGAGTCCAACAGTAAAGAACCAAAGTTACCTAAAGAGAAATCTGTATGAACCACTAAGTGCTGGCTGTTTGCTGGTATTAATTCCAAAAATGTAAGAGGGCTGTCCTCCATGGTCAGCACAGAGTTAAAAGAACACATTTACTAATTATTTGCCTCTGTACTCCACAATTTGAGATTTGTAATAGAATAAATCACATGTGGTTAAAGTGCACATTGTCAGATTTTAATAAAGGCCATTTTTATACATCTTGGTTTCACCATGTAGAAATTACAGCAGTGTTTATACATTGTCCTCCCATTTCAGGGCACCATAATGTTTGGGACACAGCAATGCCATGTAAATGAAAGTAGTCATGCTTAGTACTTTGTTACATATCCTTTGCATGCAGTGACTGTTTGAAGTCTGCGATTCATGAACATCACCACTTGCTGGGTGTCTTCTCTGGTGATGCTCTGCCAGGCCATCTATAGCTTATGCTTGTTTTGGGGGCTAGTCCCCTTCAGTTTTCTCTTCAGCATATAAAAGACATGCACAATTGGGTTCAGATCGGGTGATTGACGGCCACTCAAGAATTGTCCATTTTTTAGCTTTGAAGAACTGTTCCTTGAGCAGTATGTTTGGGATCATTGTCTTGCTGTAGAATGAACTGCCAGCCAATGAGTTTTGAGGCATTTATTTGAACTTGAGCAGATAGAATGTGTCTATACACTTCAGAATTCATTATGCTACTACCATCAGCAGTTGTATCATCAAAAAAGATAAGTGAGCCAGTACCTTCAGCAGACATACATGCCCAGGCTATAACACCCCCACCATCGTGTTTCACAGATGAGGTGGTATGCTTTGGATCTTGAGCAGTTCCTTCTCTCCTCCATACTTTGCTCTTGCCATCATTCTGATATAAGTTAATCTTCGTTTCATCTGTCCACAAGACCTTTTTCCAGAACTGTGGTTGTTCTTTTAAGTACTTCTTGGCAAACTGTAACCTGGCCAGCCTATTTTTGCGGCTAACCAGAGGTTTGCATCTTGCAGTGTAGCCTCTGTATTTCTGTTCATAAAGTCTTCTGCGGACAGTGGTCATTGACAAATCTACTCCTGACTTTCTGATCTGTCGGACAGGTGTTTGGGATTTTTCTATATGAGAGAGAATTCTTCTGTCATCAGCTGTGGAGGTCTTCCTTGGCCTGCCAGTCCCTTTGCGATTAGTAAGCTCACCAGTGCTCTCTTGCTTCTTAATGATGTTCCAAACAGTTGATTTTGATAAGCCTTATGTTTGGCTGATGTCTCAAACAGTTTTATTCTTGTTTGTCAGTCTCATAATGGCTTTCATTGGCACAACTTTGGTCCTCATGTTGATAAACAGCAATAAAAATTTCCATAGATGATGGAAAGACTGGAGGAAAGACTAGGTGCTGAGAGCTCTCTTATACCTGCATTCGGGAGGCATTTAACACACCTGAGCAATTACAAACACCTGTGAAGCCATGTGTCCCAAACATTATGGTGCCCTGAAATGGGGGGACTATGTATAAACACAGCTGTAATTTCTACATGGTGAAACCAAAATGTGTAAAAATACCCTTTAATAAAATCTGACAATGTGCACTTTAACCACATGTGAATTTTTCTTTTGCAAATCTCAAATTGTGGAGGACAGAGGCAAATAAATAAATAATGGGTCTTTGTCCAAAACATTATGGAGGGCACTGTACATCAGACACTGCGAGTCCGCCAATCTCATATCATCATTTTGCCAGTTATTTCTAAGTATGTCATCAACTCACACGATTTGAACATTTTCAGAAAAAAGTTTATGTTTACAAAGTTCTTTTGCAGTTGTGCTGAATTATAGATACACTCCACTTATAGTAGCCTAAAATATTTTATAGAAATGGAGTAGTTGCAGAAAATGCAAGCAAGTTTGTTGGTCTATACTTGCTTAAAAAGTTTCCCGTCAGATAAAAATGTTTCTGTAGTTCTCACATTGAATTAGTTTTGGAATGCATTGTCCAGTGATTTTGGCAAGCATGACCATTGTCAACATGCAGATGATCAGTTTTTTGGAGTATTACTTGTGCAAGGAATGTGGATTAGGATTCAATTAAGGTAAATCTTGGGCAGAATTAAAACCAAAAGACAAAAAAAACAACAACAAAAAAAACCCATCATTTGGAAAGTAAAATAAAAGTAAAGATGGCTGTAGAGAGCAGATATGGCAATAAATTTAATGAAAGAAAGGAAAACAAAAAAAATTCATGAAGCAACATGCGACATACAGTTCTAGTTTTACTTGCACCATAAGTTTGCCAGTGTTGTGAATGGATTACATTTTGTAGGAAATTCAGTCGAATTAATGGAGTCAATGTTTGCACTCCAATTCCTGAAAATACATAATTTCACTCTCCCGTAATGCAAGATGCAGGGATTGCACTGTCAGAAACATTCCTGTGGAAATTCTTAGATATTACAATGAAAAAAAATGCCTTGTGTGAGTATTGTCATAGGTTCTGTACAGATGTTAATGAAACAGCTCATTTTTAAGAATCCATTCAATTACCAGCATCAGCTTGCTTGCATCATCAGCCTGTTTTTTGACTTTTATTTAAACCAGGTCCTATTTAAATGTGTTCTAAACATAGTTTTAACTATACCTCGACTGTTAGTTTTCAATTTATCGATATTTAAGACTTGAAATCAAATGGTATTTTTTACATTGTTCCAATTGCTGTTTCTCAGATTTGCAGATTTATTGTAACCAGAAAATGTACAATAAATAGTTATTAATAAAATTAATTAAAAATACCAACTGTTGCTCTTTACTTGGGATCCAGGGATAAATGGTTGACTGGATAGAGAATTGGCTTCATGGAGGTAAGCAGAGGGTGATGGTGGAGGGTTGCTTTTCAGACTGGAGACATGTGACTAGTGTGACATTTACCCAGTTCTTGCTGTGAATCATTATTGTTGGAGGATAGTATTGTACAGCAGGGACAGGTTGGTAGAGAACCTTTGTCCTGTTTTTCAAATATTCTTGCCCTCAATTGAGCAAAGGCTGTCTTGGCAGAGTGAAGATGAAAATGAACTTTATTGTTGATGCTAGTGTTCACCAGGAAGTGACTGCCAAGATATGAGAAGTGTTCACATACACCACATTTTTGCTGTGAATCTCTATTGTTGGATTTCACTATAGTACAGCAGGGACTATGCTGGTAGAGAACTTTTGCCCAGCAGATGCTAAGTGCAAGTTCACTGAAAGTGTGAAAAATGGCTTTGACATCAGCCTCTGAGCATGCATTGGCTGTTGAGCTTTGGGACAAGTATACAAGTCCTTGCTGAGCTCCATTTCCGAGAACTGTCCATAGCCCGAGTAGATTACAAGTAGAAATATGGCCACCTAGCAACATACTCAAATAAAAACACAGGCCAACCTAGGGCATTGTGTAGTTAAACCAGAACGTTTAACTCAACCATTCAGATATTGCAGCCATATTGCTCCCACACAGCAGAAGATGCCTGCAGTCCTGGAGCAGCCGGCAATCCATCCCACCGGTCTCTCGATTCTTTTTGCAGGCAATTCTGTCCCTGCAAAATTCTTTAAATGCATTAGAAGAATAAATGAACCATTGTCAGTGTTCTCTCTCAGGCCAACACCCCCAATATTGAGGGTCTAATTCCATTTAGTTGGGCAGACTGCGGTGTTAGGCCCGTTAGCAGACTCCCCAAGCAGCCTCATTTATATGTACAAGCTGTACAGGTAACCTGGGGTGGACCTGCATTTGTGACTACAGTTTTGTTCATTGTCCCCCATCCCCATGTGGTGTAGGATGGAACCCAATTGAGGTAAATCCGGTCCGCTGCCCGGAGTCGCTTCCTACAGCACCTACTTGCCTGCACATTCCTGGCCACATAAAGTGACCCTCCACTCTTAGGAACCATTCAGCAAGGAAGATTCAGCAGTCAATATCACAATGTAGTCAATAGCACTCAGTCATGATCACAATGAATGGCGGTGCTGGCTCGAAGGGCCAAATGGCCTACTCCTGCACCTATTTTCTATGTTTCTAATAGGCTTCAGACAGTTATTCAGAGGCCACACGCCTGCATTGCACTGACTGCTTTTCACAGGGACACGGCTAAACTGGGAGGGTAGAGTAGGTGGCAACTCGCCTCCTGTCAATCTGGGAGACAGCTTCATTTTTAAATGGCTTTGACATTCAAAGATTTTTAATTGGCAACTGTGGCAAATATAGTTAAAACAGTTGCTAAAACCATTTAAGTTTTTTAAAATAATTATCAATAGATTAGGAATTCCTTTTCAAATGAACAGCAATTCTGATCCAATGTCTGCTATCACAGGTGTGGCAGCAGAGTGATGGGTTCCCTCAGGTATCTCAGTATGTCTGGCCAGTCATTGGACTGCATGGAGTACACAGGTGGAGCAGATAACTGTGAGCTCCTTACATGCGAGTTCTCTTTGAAACTGCATGTCACACAGCTTAATTCAGCCCATTCTTCATTTTGATCGATGCAGGGCAGGTACAGTGGGAATTGTAGCCTAAAATATTTTATAGAAATGAAGTAGTCAGAGGTGTTGGCAGCAGGCGGGGGCGGGGGGAATTCCAATTCCCACTCTACCTGCTCTGCATGATCATGAGTCATTCAAAATCTTAAGACTTTAGAGATATAACACAGAAAAAGGCCATTCGGCTTACCGAGTCAACGCTGACCAGCGATCAGCGTACACTAGTACTTTCCTACACACTAGGAACAAATTACAATTTTACCAAATTCAATTAACCCACAAACCAGTTCGTCTTTGGAGTGTGGGAGGAAACCGGATCACCCGGAGAAAACCCACGCGGTCACAGGGAGAACATAGAAACTCTGTAAAGACAGCACCTGTAGTCAGGATTGAACCTGGGTCTCTCGTGCTTTAAGGCAGCAGCTCTACCGTTGCATCAGAGCCACTCAAATCCAGGTTTAAATGTGCAGTGGAACTTTGTTTCTGCATGAGTCGCCTTTGGATAGAGTAGGCCACTCAAACATTCCTGAAAATCCAAGAAGTAATAGTTCAAGGGTGCTTTGTCACATGTACAGTGAAATTCTTTTTTGCATACAGTTCAGTGACAATCCAGTACATTAGATCAAATCATATTAAGCATCAGAGTGTAAGATAGTAGACTACAGTCAGTACATGAGTCACCACGTTTTAGGCACTGTATTAGTATCGAACACAGCTGGTCCTGGAGAGAAAAATCACAGGCCATGCCATTCAGAAGAAGTCCTCTGCTTAGAAACTGGATCATTTAATAGCGGATTTTGTGCACAACACAAATGTGATTTCTATGAAATACAAAATGAGGAAATCTAAGAACTTCACCAAGAGGAAGCAGATTGAACTTTTTTGCCTTCCATCACAGTGAGGAATGTGGAATCCACTGCGATGGATGTTTATGTTAACGTTTATGTGGTTGTGTGGCTTGTTGCTTTTCACTTAGTATGGCTGTATAGTAACTCAAATTTCATTGTACCTTAATTGGTGCATGTGACAATAAACTGACCTTGAAACCTTGAAATGTATGGCTTTTGTTCATAATGCAGAGACGATCCCAAATATATGTAGCATCTAGCGACAGGTAGCACTGTTTTACACACTTTGTAAGCACTGACAAAACTCCAGGCACCAAATTTTAAATAACATATTATTTTTAATTAAATGTAGATAGCGTGGACAAAGAGATGGCACTGAGCAAATTTGTTTGTAGGCATGACATGGACTGCAACAACAGGTTACTTTGATAAAAGCAATAGTTGCCAATTACATCTGGTATGTGTGTTCGGGTGATAAATTGACTTGTTTGTAATTAACCAGCTTGTTGGCATTCTGTTTTAAACCACATGACATTGGGGCAGAATCATGGCAAATCTATTTTTCCCTCACAACCCCATTCTCTGCTTTCTCCCCGTAAACTTTGGTGCCCTCATTAATCAAGAACCTATCAATCTTTGTTTTAAACAACAATGTTTTCGCCTCCTCAGCCATCTGTGGCACTGAATTCCACAGATTCATCACTCTAGCTTTAAGAAATTGCTCCTCATCTCCATTCTAAAGGTATGTCCTTTTATTCTGAGGTTGTGCCCTTTGGTTCAAGACTCTCCAATTACTGGAAACATTCTTTCCACGTCCACTCTAGGCCTTTCATTATCCTGTAGGTCATTATCCTGTAAACTCTAGTGGGTACAGGCCCAGGGTCTTCAAACATTCCTCATATATTAGCACAATCATCCCGGGATCATTCTCATGAATGAATGATGGGCTTTGGGTGATGTATCAAACGTCAAACAAAGTCTTTGGAAACTTCCCAGCATACTCCAATGGTTTCAGGAGCGGAATACTGAACATCAGCAATAAATACAATCCATTTTCTTAAAGATCTATAATTTGCACCAATCTACATTCCTGGTGGGTTTCTGATTACAAGCTGCTGTTGTGTTAATGGCTCTGGATCCAGTTTATAAATGTTGCTGAGTTAGCAGCATTGCTGAAATAATTTTATATTACCCAGTGACATTGTTATAAAAAGAAATACTTCCTGCCATTAATCTGTCAACAGTATCATGGGACTACAGACAACATGCAACTAAGGCAGGAGCATTCAAAAACAGAAAGGAGGATATGTAAAAATATTTTTGCTAAATGGGAAGTGTTGGTGCGGATGGGAGTGGCACTAATCGCAGAGCTGTTTGGCTTTACTGAATAGTCTCAATTTACAGTAGATAACAGAGAAATACAACTGAACTGTGTGGATAGAATTTGACTAAAATAAATTTATAACATTGTATAGTTTAAAAAAGAGGAGGCTTAAGGGTGGTTTTCATTGGTGGAGAAGAGCATAACAGGAGACTCTCAGTGTAGTCAGCAAGAAATCAAATAGGAAATTTAGAAATATGTTTTTAACTAGAATGTAGGTGAGCTGAATTATATGGTTGTACTTCCAGGGAAGTCAGATTAAGTGTATGAAGAGAATAAAAAATTATGCTGATACATAAAAGAGGAAGTTTACGTAGAGCAGTAATTACAGCATGGACTGGATGGCCTGAATGGCCTGTATCTGCACACATTCAATATAACTGGAATCAAGAAAATGGGTCATTTAGTTTCTCCGTTTCTCTCTAACTTAATTGTAAAACCTACCAACTGAGAGCAGATAACACAACAGGAATTGAACCTGCATCTTTCTAAATTGTATGGCTAAGCAATGAGCACTGAATTTTTTTCCCCATTCATCCCTTTTTAATTACAATTTTATTTTCCTCTTTCCTTGTACTTATCTGACTTATCTTCCTGGTATATCACCTCACTGAAGTGGTTCTAGCAAGCCGGAGATCAACACTTGTTCAATGAGGAGTGAAGGAGGGCACAGTGGGAGTGGCACTGAACATCCTCCAGTGCCCCAGCTTGAGGCAATTGTACAGCAGGAACGCCTTCATAATGAACAGGAAAGCCAACATACAATAGAACTAAGCAATCCCTCAATCAATAGATCAGATCAAACCTCTGGATCATATCAAATCAGCAATGACAGTGCACCTCATATTTTGCTTGGGCAGCTTACGACCCAACGGTATGAACGTAGATTTCTCTAATTTCAAGTAACTCCTGCATTCCTCCTGCTTCAAAGAGGAAGAACAAGATCTTCAGAAACAAGGGAACACCACCACATGAAGATTCCTCCTCTGGTCACATACCATTCTAATTTAGAAATATATTGTCATTCACTTACTGTCTGAACTAGGTCCTGGAACTCCTGCTCCATCAGCATTGTGAGAGTATTTCCACCAGGACACTGCGGTGGTTGAAGAAGCCAGCTCATCACCAATTAGGAATGGCTAATACAAAGGCCAGTCTTACCCAGGTTCCAGGAAAATGAACAAATAAATCTTGAAGTGTATATATGCCATTCAGCTCAACTATTTTTAATGACAGAGAGCAGATTTTGACAACAATCTCTGGACAAAAATGATTTTGAAACGTTGCTATGATTTTCTTTGGTAAAAGGACATATTGATGACCTCTCATTTTGCTATAATACCAATCCTCTCTGAGCACTATGAACGTTGTGAATATTTTGTTCCCCACTGATGGAAATGAAAACGTTCATTTTGCAAAGAGGATAGAAGACTAATCAGTGTTGCCAGATTTGCAAAAGCCTAGGGAAGGTAATCAAACACTAAAGCGCAATGCCGTGTTTGCTTTGAGAAAGGTTTGAAGGAATTATTCCTGGATAAAGGAAAGTAGGCCATAATGTGAATAATTATCTCCACTGACAAAGGATTGGAAGGAGACAAGTCCTGTCAGGAGCTATCACTGCAGCTGTCTCCTGCTTTCCTGAATTAATTCCATCCTCATCTCCTCCTGTTAGATGGATAAATAGTGTGTTAAAATTTAAGTTGTGCTGATTTATTTCCTTTCAAGAACAAATATAATACTTCTGTTAGAAGGCAATATTTGCCAAATCCATTTGACTGTGGTACTCTTAAAAAGCTAATCAATTATTTTACATTTTCACACATATTATGGTGGAGCTGGCTTGTTACTCTTGCCTTTTGCTTTCATGTGGCTACTCTTTCTCAGCTGCTCTTCTGGTAAATTGCTTGTGTTAATTCTTAAAATAGAAGCCATAAAAGCCATTTTAACCATGGGAATTTTACCAGCCACGCTATATACTGTCTATTTGTACAGTTTCCTGCATGTTCTCAAACATAATGGCCAATATTTCTGAATATAAATTATTCCCAAATGACTATGTAGAATAAATGACAGGGACCTTGGGAGCATTGGTGTACTGTACAATGGGGCATCTTGTACAGTTTCAAAGTTATTAAAATTAAGTTATCAACATACAATTCAAAAGTTATTCAAAACCATTCAAACTATTAAGAATGGTTAAAACTAAAGTCAATAAATTAATTAAATAATGTAAATTACCTTTTTCTAAATCCCATACTGCCATAGACACAAAATGCTGGAGGAACTCAGCAGGTCAAGCAATGGGGAGAAGGCAGGAACGGGGTACTGATTGTGAATGATCAGCCATGATCACATTGAATGGCGGTGCTGGCTCGAAGGGCCGAATGGCCCCCTCCTGCATCTATTATCTATTATCTATTGTCTATTGTCTATGTCTCTGGAGAAAATGGATAGGTGATGTTTTGGGTCAGTACCCTTCTGCAGATATGCAGCGATTCTTCTCCACTGCAATGGATGTTGTTTCTGTCCTGGATTAAGCCTGCAACAACTTCAGGGGGTTCACACTCTGTTGTAGAGCAGAGTCAGCACAGCAAAACTTCCACGTATACTTGTCAGGAAGTTCAGGCTTCTACACTCATGCTGGATTCATGAACTTTCTGATACTCACCAGAGGAAAGGCAGTGGTTCCATGCGAAACTGCCAGCTCTTCATTCTTCAGTAATGCCTCAGCCAAAATTATAGGTTTAGATCATTGGATTATTTCTTGTAAAAGAGGTTTTGTTTTGAATAAATTACCCAAGAGATTTGACAATGGCCTTTTTATCGTGTTAGAGAAATGGTTTTTAGTTTCGAACCACAACTTCAAATAGCATCTGTCAGTCCGTGGAGTTTGAAGAAAGCTGGAGCAGCTATCAAGAAAAGATCTAACTACAATTCTGACCTGAAACATTAACTCTCTTTCTCTTCACACAGATGTGGCCCAACCTGTTGAAGATTGCCAGATTTTTTTGTTTTTCCATCAGGACATTGTTGCCAGGCAATTAGCTCATGGATCATTTCTGATTTTGCAGCTTACTGACAAATCTATTCCAAAAATAGACATTTAAAAAATCGTAATGTAGAGACTCTGTACATTTTTCATGCCATCTGTTCTCTGCTGTCACCACTGTTCTAGAATTCCAACACCACCTCTTGGAACATTGTTTCCTTTGCTAGTGAGTTATTGCCTATAGATGAGCAGCTTTAATGATGCGACATACCAATGGAACTGAATTTTTATACCATTATTCCAAGCAAGTTTTATTTTTGCCCAAAGGCAATCTGGCTTTCCTTTTGATGTTGGCAGGAGTGGTGATGGGGGAGACTAAAAAATGATCCATTCAATGGAACCCTTCTTAGGCCTCAATAAGTGTTAGAGGCAGAATGCAGGATGTCAATGTACAACTCCAAAGGCCCAAAAAGTGCTGGAGTAACTCAACAGGTCAAGTAGCATCTTTGGAGAACATGCACAGGTAATGGTTGAAAATGGGTCTCTTCGTCAGACTCCAAAGGTTCCCTCAAATTAAAACAGAACGGTAGTCTGCAGTAAATGTACCTGCCATTGAAGGTTTGATCGAGTCCCTTACATCTTCCCACACTGTTTACAATTAAAGTTGGCTGCAGACAATTGGAATATGTGTTATCCAACAAAGAAGATTTACCAAATTTTAAGGGTTGCCAAGAGGTGTTCAAATCTGCGATCTTGCTGGCATACCTCCAAAGACACTACGATATTATATCCCTTGTAAATCACCACAAATTAATCAAAGCAGATGAACGCGTGGTTAATTAGATCCTGACTGGCAAAGTGGCAGATGTAACAATTTCTCTCAGGCAAGGACATGCTGGGGATTGGGACTGAAGGAACTCCAGAAGGCTTTAACAAAATAAATGAATCACAGAAATTCCTATGGGCACCCTGCCACAGACATCACCAGATTGGGTCCTCCAACTCGAGCATTTCAAAGTAGAAACGTTTTAATCTGGGGACAAAACATCCTGCCAGATGCAGGAAGGGAGCCAGATGGTGGCTTTCATGAACTGATGGAAATTCCTGGGATTTGTGGAAGCTGTACGCCTGTAAAAGAATTAAGTCTTCACCGATATTAAAAGAGTACCATATTCATATTTCAAAGCCAAGCAATTCATTTCAGATTGCTTTGCGAGCTCAGTGAAGCCATTCAAAACCAAATTTGATCACCTTTCTTGCTTAAATATAAAAAATGTAGCTGTTGATGAGTAAAGCAGTGTGGAAACAGGCCCTTCAGCTCAGCCTGCCCACAACGGCCAACATGTCCTAGCTACACTTGTCCCACCTGCCCGCATTTGGTCCATATCCCTACAGACCTGTCCTATCCATGTACCTGTCTAACTGTTTCTTAAATGTTTGGATAGTCCCTGCCTCAACTACCTCCTCTGGCAGCTTGTTCCATACACCCACCACCCTTTGTGTGAAACAGTTACCCCTCAGATTCCCATGAAATCTATTCCCCCTCACCTTAAAGCTATGTCCTCTAGTCCTCGATTCACCTACTCTGGGCAAGTGACTGTGCATTAACTGTATTCCTCTCATGTTCTTATACACCTCTATAAGATCATCCCTCATCCTCCTGCCCTCCAAGGAATAGAGTCCCAACCTACTCAACCTCTCCCTATAGCTGAGACCCTCTAGTCCTGGCAGCATCCTCGTAAATCTTCTCTGTATCCTTTCCAGCTTGACAACATCTTTCCTAGAACACAGAGCCCAGGAACATTGAGAGATTGGTGCCTAGGTATGAATATAGTAAATAGAAATTGTGAAAGAATGTAAGTAAATGCATAATAACATTAGTGCCAACAGGATAAAGCACAACAGCAACAAAACTGATTGTGGGAATGATGAAGCTACAAGGAACTTTCCCACTGGAATGAAATGTAGTTTGCAATGTGAAGCATTGGACAGGGTGGCATTGACAAGTAAGTATGTTTAGCGGGTGGTCTCCAAGTTGTGCTGAATACTGGGATATAGTGTTATTGAAGTGCCCATTAGGCGGCCACTTTTGTGCAAAAACCCTGAACATCTGCCCTTTCTGAAGAATGGAAGAGGGCTGTTGCAAAACATGGAGACAAATGTGTGTGGCAAGCAACATGGATTGATTGGCGGTCTTGGACTGTTTTAGAACAATAATCAGTCTGTGACATTTTATATTATGAGGATGATGACAATCCAAATGCAACATCACAGGAACTAATGAAAAATATTGTTAGAAATATGGTGAAAAAAATGTGTAAAACATTCTTTAGGTCAGGCAACATCTCCAGAAGGAGGATATGTCACGTCAATTGTCTTTCATCTGAGTGGGTGATTTTGATCTGAGAGGATGGTAAAGGTTTTTTAGTTTTAGTTTTGGAGATACAGTTTGGAAACAGGCCCTGGCCCACTGAGTCCGTGCTGACCAACAATCACCCATGCACTAGTTCTATCCTACACACCAAGGAAAAATTACAGAAGCCAATTAACATACAAACCTGCACATTTTTGAAAAGTGGGAGGAAACCGGACCCAGAGGAAACACACGTGGTCCTAATCACATGTGACAAACTCCGTACAGACAGCACCCGTCTTCAGGATCAAACCCAGGTTTCTGGTTCTGTAAGGCCGCAAATCTACCACTACGTCAGTGTGCAATTTATTGATATCTTCTACTTTTACGTGCTAATTCTTTGCATCTTCCCTATTGCCCATTTCTATAATCTATGGCCTTACATTTGTCAATCTTCCAGCTGCAACTGCAAATTGGAGTTAAACTGATGCTTCTTCTACATCCTACCGGTCAAAAATCATCAATAAACTTCAATACATTCAAAACTCCGTTGCCCGTCTACTCACACACACCTCGATCCGTGACCATATCACCCCCGTCCTTTATAAACTCCACTGGCTCCCCATCCCCCAGAGAATCCAGTACAAAATCCTCCTCATAACCTACAAAGCCCTCCATAACCTGGCCCCATCCTACCTGACCGACCTCCTCCACAGGCACACTCCCACCTGCACCCTCCGCTCTGCCGCTGCCAATCTCCTATCCCCCCACATCCGGACTAAACTCAGATCCTGGGGGGACAGGGCTTTCTCCATCGCTGCTCCCACCCTATGGAACTCACTACCCCAAACCGTTAGAGACTCCCCCACACTCACCACATTCAAAACATCGCTGAAGTCTCACCTGTTCAGTACTGCCTTCAACCACTGAAGGTCACCTCACCTACTGTCTCCTTTCTCTGTTCATTTATTTATTTACTTATTTATCTATTTATTAATTTCCCTATGTTCTCAAAATCTCTGTAAAGCGTCTTTGAGTATATGAAAAGCGCTATATAAATAAAATGTATTATTATTATTATTATTAAAAGGAATGGACACAAGGATGGTTGACATTACAGGTGAAGGTCAGTGAGAGTGAAGATAAATGTGGGCTGGACTGATAGTTCCTGAGAGCTTCTATACCTAAATATGAAATAATGTTTCTTACTTAATTGGAAGATATTTATTTTTATCCGATAAGCATGTTTCCCTAAGGCTGATAATGCAACATGTGATTAGGAAGATTGGGGAAATGAATAATAAACCACATTTATCAATGGCAAATATTTTCTGCTGCTATGAGGATGTGCAGTTTGCATACGGTATGTGGCAATCACAGAGACGCAGAACCTGCCTGTGAATGAACACGAGTCTCATTTATTTCCTCACTTATACCTTGCCCGATCCAATGTCCATCATGCTCGAATGGAATAGTCTTTGTTGCATATGGTGCTCTTAAAATACACTCTCAGGAAAGCCAGTTAAATATTTTAAAATACTCTGTCCTGATGGTGTTGATTCATTCGGACCTTTGTCCAATGTTGTCCTATGCCTTGGCCGGATGGCACCAACATTAAGAATGGACAAGCAGTAGAGTGGAGGCCTGTTCTGCACACATGCTACCTGGTTCTGCAAACATGCTACCTGGTTCTGCACACATGCTACCTGGTTCTGCACACATGCTACCTGGTTCTGCAAACATGCTACCTGGTTCTGCAAACATGCTATCCTGGATCAGCTGATAGTAATCAGAGGTGCCATCCCTAGTCCTGGGGAACTAATTCAATTTCTACCACTGGAGTCTCATTCAGGCTGAAATTGACTAATACAGACAAGAGATTGATTTTCTTATCTCTGAGGTTCACATCACTAAGCGCTGAGCAATGCCTAGTCAAGTGATCCATTAGTGGAAACATCGGTATTAGTGTTTCGTAGATGTGTAATAATTAAGTCGGGCGCAGCGGTAGAGTTGCTGCCTTACAGCGAATGCAGCGCCGGAGACTCAGGTTCGATCCTGATTACGGGCGCCGTCTGTACGGAGTTTGTACGTTCTCCCAATGACCTGCGTGGGTTTTCTCCGAGATCTTCGGTTTCCTCCCACACTCCAAAGACGTACAGGTATGTAGGTTAATTGACTGGGTAAATGTAAAAATTGTCCCTAGTGTGTGTAGGATAGTGTTAATGTGCGGGGATCGTTGGGCGGCACGGACTCGGTGGGCCGAAGGGCCTGTTTCCGCGCTGTATCTCTAAATCTAAAAATCTAAGTCATTGTATGTTTTCTGCTCCTGTTTGATTTTGGCTGTGGATATTTATAAGCAATCGTATTCTGCGTTCTCATCAATATTAGTGGACATATTTGAGATATAATATTTTATTAATTGCATGTGACTCTGGATTTAGTCATTGGTTACCAATTGGTTAATACACAATTTGAATCAATAAGGCGGGTTGAGGGATTTTGCTTTTGACCTTCCCAAGCAGTGCGCAGGCACCACGTTTGATTGATTAAAAGATACAGCAAGAAATGGACCCTTCAGCCCACTGTGTCCATGCTGACCATCTATCACCCTATATTTTCTCACATTCGCATCCACTCCCTACACACTGGGGGCAGTTTACAGAGGCCACTTAACCTACAAACCCGCACGTCGTTAGGATGTGGGTGGAAACCAAAACAACCGGAGAAAACCCGTACAGTGGGAGAATGTGCAAACTCCACACAGACAGCACCCAAGTTCAGGATCAAACCCAGGTCTCTGGTGGTGTGAGATAGCAGGTCTCCCAGCTACACCACTGTGCCGCCACTGTTGGTACTACCCCCCCCCCCCCCTTTGGTGAGAGCTAACTTTTGGTTTATCATGCGAATCAATCAAAAGGCCACATTACAACAGTTGTCACAATTTGAAAGTGCCGATATTTGGGCCGTGCGGCAGTATATAAAATGTGTAGGAAGGAACTGCCCCACTGAGTTACTCCAGCTTTGTGTGTCTATCCATCTTCGGCTGTATATTGATGTGCTCTTCCCCTCTAGCGCTTGAATCCAGACCAGATTTTGCAGTCGCCCTGCTCAGTGAAATCTGTACTTTGTGCCAGTGAATACTGATGGGACTGGGGCAGAATAAAGTGCGAGACCAATGAAAAGCTCTTACATTGCAGTTGGGGATTGACGGAGGGAGCGCGGCGGAGACAGGAGCTCATGAGGCGTCGATCATTCACACCGAGGTACTCTTTAGCACCGGTGTGAACTCCCGGTAACTCTGCCTTCGTTTGGGACACCGAGCGGGAGAAAATCTGCACTGATATCGTTCGCGCTGCAAGTAATTGACTTCGTTATATTTAACGGTGCGGCTGGAGCTTTTGAAGGACACATTGGGTTGTGAGCTGTATGCAGAGCGCTCGCCTCCGGACTCTGGTCCGGACAGGGGGTAGGACAGCACCGCAGCTGGGCAAGGCATTGAATTGGGGAGGGGTGGGGGTCACATTAATGGGAAAGGGGGACGAGGGAGTGGGATGGGAACTTGCACCCTACATCGGATCACGTTTGCAACAGAAATCTTGAGACATTTACCCAGGGCATCCGATGACCCAACTCACGTGGGTCACAGACCCCCCACCCCCCCATCTCCTTTGTTTGACGCCCTGTGCTTATTCGCAACAATTTAAATTTCGGACAATTATATATGTCAAAGCCAATGCTTTCAGCCTGGTGGGTATTTTTTTTCCGCTGCCGCAGCTTTCGGCGATCTGTTGAAGATATATCTGGTTAAATGTATCCAGAGTGTGACACGGCTGGAGCCGGGCCGATCAGATCCTGTTGGAGTTTAAAGCAACTGAATATTTATGAAAAGGCCAAAATAAGTCCAGCTGCCTGCACTGTCAACATCTTCCCACACGCCATTCTGTGCCAATTTCACATTGTGCATGCCAACCATATCGTATCCCGCGCCCTTGTTAAAAACTAGTAGGTCTCTTTGACTTTTCCCACCCAAGAACATCTCTCATCTGTGCAAATGTCTATATTTACATCTTACCGATTATTATGTTTTTCTAGCACTCTGCGTGTGGTTCCTTATTACTAAAATATGATCTTACTAAAATAGTACATGAGAAGATTGTAAACGCCAAGCGGGTCAGGTGCTGGAATCTGACAACACATGGTGCTGCAGGAAATTCAGTGGGTCGGGCAGCAGTTATGGAGGGAATGCGGTTCATAAGTTATAGGAGCAGAATTAGGCCATTCGGCCCTTCACGTCTACTCCGCCATTCAATCATGGCTGATCTATCTTTCCCTTGCAACCCCATTCTCCCCCATTACCCTTGACATCCTTACTGAATGAATAGGCGACAGTTCAGGTCAGGATCCTTTTTCAGTCTGACGAAGGTTCCCCACCCGAAACTACCCGGCACTGTGTGTTTTGCATTAGAAAATTGTGTTACAGCTAGAACAGTGTTTTTTTTTACTTCGAAAAGTTCAATACAATCACGGGATGTAAAAATTGAAGAGGGCCCTGTAGAAGTTTTTAAAAAGCGCCCAAGAAATGAGTAAAGTAGACAATTTTAAACATAATGCAGGACAGGTCATCTGGGGATCCAACAGGAGGTTACCTCTGTAGGTGGCTGGATGGAGAATAGGGGAGGGGTGCTAATGGGCAGATGAGAGAGAACAGATTGCAGAAGGAATGAAAGTGATTGGATTGGTCTGAGAGCTGGTATCGATTCAACAGCCTCATTCTGTGTCGTAGGAAAAGACGGATGGAAAGCTAGAGAGGAGATTGCTTCTCATGTGGAGTTTATAGTCGTATAGCACAGAAACAGGCCCTTCAGCCCATCGTGTCTATGCCGTCGTACCCATCAGTCCCATTTACCATCACCTAGTCTATAGCCCCCCCCCCCCCCCCCCCCCCCGGGATTGAAGAGATCGCGTCCTTAGTTTTTGAACGTGACAGTTTATGGGCTCTGTCGAGGGCTTCGACCAGTAAAGACCCATCTGATCGTGGTGTGGGAAGGAACTGCAGATACTGGTTTAAACCGAAGATAGACACAAAATGCTGGAGTAATTCAGCGGGTCAGGCAGCATCACTGGAGAGAAGGAATGGGTGACGTTTCGGGTCGAGACCCTTCAGACTGATGTCAGGGGAGAGGTGCGTCTATATCTCACGTTTCCCTTTCCCCTGACTAGTCTGAAGAAGGGTCTCGACCGAAACGTCTCCCCTTTCTTATCTCCAGAGATGCTGCCTGTCCCACCGAGTTACTCCAGCATTTTATGTCTATCATCTGATCGTGTGATTGATTAAGTACGTTGCAATGTTGTCATTGGTTTCCAGGAAGGGGTCTTTGCTGCTATTTTTAGTGTCGAAGTGAGTTAACGCATGTTCCCGGGATAACTGAAGGTCAAATCAAATGTGTACAAAGGAACTGAAAAAGGGTCTCGACCCGAAACATCACCCATTCATTCTCTCCAGAGATGCTGCCTGTCCCGCTGAGTTATTCCAGCATTTTGCGTTTATCTTAGGTCAATGCAAATAAGTGAAATCCAGAAACCACTTTTAAATCAAGCTAAGAAGAAAAAAAACCCGTGGACATGGAATAATAGAAATGAGTGTAGGAAAGAACAGCAGATGCTGGGTTAAACCGAAGATAGATATAAAATGCTGGAGTAACTCAGCCGGACAGGCAGCGTCTCTGGAGAGTTTGAAGAAGGGTCTCGACCCTAAACGTCACTTATTCATTTTCTCCAGAGATGCTGCCTGTCCCGCTGAGTTACTCCAGCATTTTGTGTCCATCTATGAAATAATGAAAGATATATTTTGAAATAGTCACGGAATAACTTTATTTAATTTGAAAATATTTCTAAAGGAGGTAACGAAAACGGAATACATTGGGGAGCTGGGGCCGGACGGAACAGCGATTTTATGTTGAAAATTAGTTTTAACATCTCTCGAGTTACTGTAGTTCGTGTTAGTTCTACTTTAATTTATATTTCAAGGTCAATATTCAGCGTGGTCTTCAGTCTGAAAAAAACCCCGGCTACGGTCAGTTTCAAGTGAAGTACACCTTGTAAAACGTCGAAAGGCCAATGTAAACTTAGGGCCAATGTAAAACGGGTTGGAATTGCTTCTACATTATCGCAAAAGGCAAAACCCAAAAGCCTGTACCAAATGTGTTGTTCCGTTGTGTTGTTTGTAGAATCCACTGTATAGATGTGATTTACAGAATGTAAAGTTTTAAATCACACGTTACAACATTGCGATTACAAACGTTCAGCAGTATAACGACTAAAGTCCTGGGATTGACATAATATGGCGTCTGTTCCCTAATGAAGATCTAATCCCGGTGCTCCTGGCTGAAGTTAATTTAAAGTTGTTTTTTTTGCGCTTCACTGTTCAGGTCCCTCCCTGCCTGTTGTCCAGGAGGCCGATGAGTTCTCTGCTTTACCCGGGACTGAAGGAGCGTGAGGCAGTCGCTATGCTTCACTACGGAGCTTCGGTGGTCCGGAGCCGGGTCCCCAGCGGCTCCAACCCTGGGCTACTCGCTTCTTCGTGCGGGGTCCAGAAGAAGCCGTTCGCCCTGCACGGCCCACAATTGCTGGCCAGCTTGCAGCTGCAGAAACTCAACAGCCAGTATCACAGCTCGGCGCTGCCGCCAGCTCCGCTGCCCGGTGTTAGCCAGGCCTCGGGGGATGTGCAGCCCTCGGTCCAGGGCACTGCAGCGGGGGCCCCGACCACTCACGCACCGGGCATCATCGACACCGACCTCATCGACGAGGACGTGCTCATGACCCTGGTGTTGGAGCTGGGCTTGGACCGGGTGGACGAGCTGCCTGAACTCTGGCTCGGGCACAACGAATTTGACTTCACCTCGGACGTGGCGTCGGTCACTTGCTGACAGCGGAGAGAGCCTGGAAACCGTGAGCGGACTGACCGTATCTGTCAGCAGCTTCCAACTGACAGGACGAGAGAACCATTGCAGTCAGTTTCTTACCTACAATCTGTGCCACAGACTCGGATAATGCGCCTTTATTCAGATTTCAGGAAGAGACCTCCACCTCCACTGACAAGCCCAACCGATTAAAGAGCCTTGACAATTCTGCCCATGGACACGAGGTCAATGTAATCATTAGGAAGCGCAGGAGCGGGGATCGACGACCTCAGACGTCCTGCCTTAAAACTGCCCAAGCCTGCGGATGGTTCCTGCTGCTTTCTTGAACTGGAGATCTTTAAACAGGACCTCGGACCTTCCCTTAAATACCACCGGCCAAATATCTCCCATTTCATCTTTCATTTGGGCTCTGCAGCAGATCTCGGGGTTGGGTGGAAAGCTGGTGGATTTGTGCAGTTGCTGATGAGTGGTCGACACTGGGGTCGGGACTCCTCGCACCCACCCACCCACACACCCACACACACACACACACACACCCACCCACACAACACACACCCACCCACACAACACACACCCACCTACCCACACACCCACCCACCCACACACCCACCCACCCACACACCCACCCACACAACACACACACACCCACACAACACACACAACACCCACACACCCACCCACCCACCACACACCCACCCACACAACACACACACACCCACACAACACCCACACATCCACACAACACACACACAACACACACCCACCCACACCCACCCACCACCCACCCACATACACCCACACAACACACACCCACCCACACAACACCCACCCACCCACACCCACCCACATACCCACCCACACACAAACCCACCCCCACCCACACAACACACACCCACCCACACAACACACACCCACCCACCCACATACCCACCCACATACCCACCCACACACACACCCACCCACACCCACACATCCACCCATCCCACCCACACACACACCCACCCACTTTGCCATGTAGACTGACACTTGATTATTTTAGAGATACGCGGGGAAACAGGCCCTTCGATCCACTGAATCAGCGCCGACCAGTGATCCCCGTTCACTAACACGACCCGACACACGCTCAGGATAATTTACAATTTTACCGAAGCCAATTAACCTGCAAATCTGTACGTCTTTGGAGTGTGGGAGAAATCCCACACGGTCACCGGGAGAACGTCCAAACTCCGTACAGACGGCACCCATAATCAGGATCGAACCCGGGTCTCTGGCACCGTAAGGCAGCAGCTCTACCGTTCGATCAAAGCACAGGAGTTAACTTAAATTTCAACTTGGCAAAAGGTGTTTGGTTGCTCAAGGTCCCAGCGTTTGCAGTCTCGGGTGTCTATCCACAAAGTACACCTGGTTTCTGTTACCTCGCAATGCCGCAGCGCTGGGCAGGACAGACAAAGAGACCGGTCCGTCCCACCGTCTCTACGCTTCTGGGGTTTGTTCACCTTCTTCCCCAAACCCTATTTTGCCTGTTGCTCAAACAAAGGTGGGAAATCGTGGAGATATCGGAGGGGCAACATGAAATAAACAATCTGTTGCCAGATCTCACCTCAAGTCAAGTCCCTGAACTGGTCTGCCGATGATTGAAGTTACTGTGACGTTAACATGGCTCACTATATAAAACAAGCACCGGCGACTATCTTTTTATTTACCCCTCGCCCTGTCTGCCAGGCAAGGTGTAGAGTGACACTTCTTGCCAGGGAGGGAGCGGAACCAGAGCTGTGGGCAGCTCTCTTGCATCCCCTTGTGGCCACGACGCGAATGAAATTGGCGAAACTGAATCTCCCTTCACCTCCCCTCCTGAACGATTCATAAAACCACAAATTGCCAACTGGTCTTACATTCGAGAAGACGTTAGAGCTGTGCTTATGCATCTATCAAGGATAGTAAGATAAAGGAAATAATTGAGAAGTAATGCACTGCAATTCAATACAGAACAAGTTTCACCAGAGGGTGAATTCTTGCACTCAAACTATCACCAATTAGCCTGAGAACACTTTTCTTCAGAGTGTGAAGCAAAATGCACCACATCACATACAAGGGTGGAAATAACGTAAAAACGGGAGAGGTGGGAGTAGGAACATGCCTCAGCCACTTGGTGCCTGCTTCATCATCCAACAAGTTTGTGGGTGATCTAGTCTTGGCCCAGAAAACAATTTTTCCCCGTGCCCCTCTACACCAGTGTAATTCAAATGCTAGTGGAACCCTGTCTTGGATATATTCAATGACTGCTTCCATGTCTCACTAGGATAGAGAATTCTAAAATGTCACTGACCCTCTGAGAAAATAAATGGATGACCCCCTTGTTGTGAAACAGCACTCCCTAGTTCTAGATACCTCCTCCGTCCCATTGAGTAATCATCCTCTTGGCATCATACTGTGGATCCTACTCACAATCTTACATGTATCAATAATACCATCCCTTCATTTTGAAACACCAAAAAGCCCAATCAGTGCACCTTCCTACATCAATCCATCCATCCCTTGTGAACCTTCTCAGCATTGCTCCCAATGCATGCGCACACTTCCTTAAATGTGGAGCCCAGAGCTGAACACTGCTCCAGGTGTGTTGTCATGAGTGTCCTTTAAATTGGCATCAATTTAGATTTTTACTCTCCATGTCCCTGACAACATGGCAAGCAGTTGCTTGACCTTTCTAATAACTTGCTATATCTGCACACTGACTTTTTATGTTCATGTACTTGGGACCTGTAGATCCTTTTCCACTACAACATTTAAATAAATACTTTCCCCATACAGTAATCCATCTACCAACTTGTTGCAACTCATATAACCTATCCATATCCCTTTACAGGTTTGTTATATCTTTATCACAACTCCCTAATCCTTCCAATTTTGGATCAGCAGCAGATTTGGCTACTGCATACTTGCTCCTTTTATCCAGGCTTTCAGCATGTATTGTATATTGTTACGGGCCTTAGCAGAGATCCTTGTGGTAAGTGGTTACTGGCTCGTTATTTTCTGCTAGTTAGCTGCCAGTCTATGCCAATATATTACCCCACCCTGTGCATTGTTAACTCAAAGAATGAAATCATAAAATAGTTTGAGCAATTATCGGGAGAAAATGACTTCAAGCACCATCACATTGGTGGGCACAAAAGTAAAAAAATGAAAAGATTCTATAATCAACTGATTAAGTGCAGCAATATATTTAATAGGGAATAGTTTCCTGGAAATTCAGCAAATGCAGATGAGTCAATTCACACTGAAATGCACCAATGTATTCATTGAATGCTTGAACATAGCGTCTTTGTGATGGAAATAATATTCAATTCTTCTCTGCCATGGCTTAAAAGTAGCTACTCCTGAACACACATATTGTGTAATGTTCACACTTGTTTAGTAATTGAGTGACTGTGCACATATCTCACTTCATTAATGACTTTGTATAACAGAAATAAAATAAAGGATCCAACTATTCTACACCACATGTAAAATATTTCCAGAGATATCTTTGGAGGAAATTCTGTAAATTCTTATGATTTTTATCCATTGGAACAACCATTCAATGGAGGAACATCATCCTATACAATTTACATCTTTTCATAAGGTCATTTGCTGGTGCTGTTTAATAAATGCACATTGTGTAAAAAAAAAGACCTAAACTGTGGCACTTTTGACTTATTCTGGGGAGCACGTTGTAGACTTGTATAACATCCACCAAAATTACTTTACCAGCACTGATACCTAATAAACATACGATTTGTTATATTCAAATGAAAGAGTACCAGGTGTCTCATTTCATGGACTTGCCTGAATGATGTAAGATTTCACTTAGTGGTTCAGAATCCTGACTGACAGTTTGGGGTGATCGCTGGTCGGCACAGACTTGGTGGGCTGAAGGGCTTGTTTCTACACTTTATCTCTGAAGTCTGATCAGAATTTTTTTGCATGAAAAATGTGTAATTCAAAGAAGAAATGGTACAAAAAAAATACTTATCTTACCTTCCAAACTGTTATTTCCCTTCATACCTCTATATTTTATAATATAACTTTTTTTCTGCTGCCTACTCTTATTTGTTCATTATCTTTGTCTTCTCAATTTCACCCTTTTTTTGCCTCCTCATCTCCTTTAAGGTATTCACTGCTTTGAAATGTATTAGGCAGGGTTTCCTCATTGTAAGCATGGATCTCCAGTAACAACTTTTATGACAATTACCAAGTTTCAATATTTTAAAAAGTTAATTCACCTGTAAACAATTCAAAAAAATATTTGTACAGCATATTGGAACTGAAAACCATTCTACCCTCAATGGCGGTGTGCTGGTTGGAATTCATGAAGCTTCAAACAGGAAAAGGTCACACGTTAGAATTGCCAGCCTTGAGAGTGAATATGAATAATTTAACTCAAAAGTGATGATTCTTGCAGAAGTTGTTGTGGCACCCCTCAACGAGGTGTTCTATCTCCTGTACACTGACTCATAATTCAGTCTGGTGTTGTCAGTAAATTTATAGATGGCATTGGAGTTGTGCTTTTCCAGACAGTCATGGTGTAAAAAGAGTAGAGCAGGAAGCTTTGAGGTGCACCAATTCAAGTCAAGTCAAATTTATTGTCCTCTGCACAAATTCACTGAGGTACAGGTACAATGAAGAGCTTGCAGCATCACAGGCACATTTTAGTTTAGTTTGGTTTCGAGATACAACGCGGAAACAGGGCCTTTGGACCACTGAGTCCGCACCGACGAGTGATCCCTGCATATTAACACTATCCTACCCACACTAGGGACACTTCTACATTTCTTCTAAGCCGATTAGCCTACAAACCTGCACATCTTCGGAGTGTGGGAGGAAACCAGAGATCTCGGAGTAAACCCACGCAGGTCATGGGGAGAACGTTCAACCTCCGTACAGACAGCACCCGTAGTCAGGATCGAACCCAGGGTCTCTGGTGCTGTAAGGCCGTAGCTCTACCGCTAGGCCATCGTGCACATAGGTGACACATTAAAACATAAATTATACATAAAATTATTCATACATTAGGCATACATTTCGCAAGACAATAAAAAAAGATTTTTGTGAAAAGACATTTGTGAAAAATACAATTTGTGAAAAAGTTCCTGGTAGTGCTAGAGGTTGTCCACAGAGTTCAGCAAGGGTTGTACATTCACTTCAAGAATATGATAGTTGTAGGAAAGTATCTGTTTCTGAGCCTGGTGGTCTTCAACTTCAGGAATCTGCACCTCTTGCTTGACATTAGAGGCCATGGCTTAGATGGAGAAAATTCAGAGCGTCAAAAAGCACAGAAATAGGCCCTTCAGCCCAACTTGCCCATGCTAACCAAGATGTTCCATCTTCACTAATCTCACATGTCTGCATTTGGGTCCAGTGACAGAAAGGGTGCTGATTCCTAGGTCTGAAGTGTGGAGTTAATTTTGCATGGGGTTTCAGCTTGGAAGGCAGAGTTATAGTCAGTGCAGGAGAATAATGTGGGACTCCTTGTGGTCCGGTGTTCCAGAGATGAGTTCAGTACCAGGGAGATGGTGTCTGCTGTGGACCTGTTGTAACACTAAGCAAACTGTAGTAGATCAAAGCTGTCTGAGAGTTAATTGGCGCCATCGCCAGTCTCTCGAAGCACTTTGCGATGGTGGACGTCAGAACCACTGGACAGTAGTCATGAAGCCATGCTACCTTAAATTTCTTAGAAACTGGGCTGAGAGTGGTTTCTTGAAACAAGTAGGTATCTCAGAATGGAGCTATGAAAGAAGTTATAGATGTCTGAATACATTTACCGGCTAATTCGCACAGGTCCTGAGTACACGGCCAGGGACTTCATCTGGGCTAGCTGCTTTCCACAGATTCACTCTGCCATTCGATCCTTGACTTTCTGACCCACCGACCACAATCAGTGAGGACAGCTGACAACACCACCTACACAATAATTACCAACACCTGTGCTCTGCAAAGATGTTTTCAGTTCCCTATAATACTCCCCATGTACTCATAATTGTGGGGCAAAATTTGACTAACTCCATCTACAAAAAAGTACCAGTTAAAACAAAAAAGGTCCTCAAGACGTATAATTTCTTACATATTGAATATGATTCCATATCATTCCTCTTGTCTCTCCATTACTGTTTATAGCTACAATATTTGTTTATCTGTTAACTATTAACGGCTAAAGGAACATTTAAAAAAATGTTTAGTTTAGTTTAGAGATACAGCACGGAAACAGGCCCTTCGGCCCACCGGGTCTGCACCGACCAGCGATCCCTGCACATTAACACTATCCTACACAACAGGGACAATTTACAAATTTACATTTATAGCAAGCAAATTAGCCTACAAACCTGTATGTCTTTGGAGTGTTGGAGGAGTCTAGCACACAACAAAAGAATTTTACTGTACCCAGGTAGATGTGACAATAAACCAAACCAAAAAAAACAGATCCCGGGGAAAACCTACGCAGGTCATGGGGAAAACGTACAAACTCCATACAGACAGCACCCATAGTCAGGATCGAACCTGGATCTCCATTCTTCTATAATTGTCGCTCACTTTTTGAACTGGCTGAGTTCACTGGGATAAAATAATCCTGTATAAAATATAGGGCCCTTGCACGGTAGGCAAGCTCACGACCCCTGACCTGTAATGTTGCTACGCAATGCCTTCTGGAAGACAAGCAGTGTACTGGAGGCAAGCACTTACTATGGCTACCAGTACAGTGGGACCATCTTCGGTCCCAGCCATTGAATTGTAGCAGTTTTTTGCCAGAATTCTGCCAGAATTTTGCCAGATCTGAAACCAAAATCATCACTAAACTTGTAACACCTCAGTCCCAACCAAAAATCTTCATGAATGGCACCACATAATTACAGTGCTTAATCACATCAGGCTGCTTAACTGCTGTTTCCCTGCATGTCATAAATGTACCTTAACTTGTGTCTATGGCCGATACCAGTGCGTAAAGTGAAGCCTCTCTGGCCACGGATGGCAGATCGGTTCTCCACTCATCACAATACTTCACAGTTTGGAAGCCGCTTCCCCTTGTGGTGACGCTGTGGAGGACACGTTAGATACAAAATGCTGGAGTAATTCGGCAGGACAGGCAGCATCTCTGGAGAGAGGGAATGGGTGACCTTTCGGGTCTAGATCCTTCTCGACCCGAGGCGTTACCCATTCCTTCTCTCCAGAGATGCTGCCTGTCCCTCTAAGTTACTCCAGCATTTTGTGTCATTAGACAATAGACAACAGGTGCAGGAGTAGGCCATTCGGCCCTTCGAGCCAGCACCACCATTCAATGTGATCATGGCTGATCATTCTCAATCAGTTCCTGCCTTCTCCCCATACCCCCTGACTCCGCTATCCTTAAGAGCTCTATCTAGCTCTCTCTTGAATGCATTCAGAGAATTGGCCTCCAGTGCCTTCTGAGGCAGAGAATTCCACAGATCTACCACTCTCTGACTGAAAATGTTTTTCCTCATTTCCGTTCTAAATGGCCTACCCCTTATTCTTAAACTGTGGCCCCTGGTTCTGGACTCCCCCAACATTGGGAACATGTTTCCTGCCTCTAACATGTCCAACCCCTTAATAATGCTTCGATAAGATCCCCTCTCATCCTTCTAAATTCCAGTGTATACAAGCCTAGTCGCTCCAGTCTTTCAACATATGACAGTCCCGCCATTCCGGGAATTAACCTAGTAAACCTACACTGCACGCCCTCAATAGCAAGAATATCCTTCCTCAAATTTGGAGACCAAAACTGCACACAGTACTCCAGGTGCGGTCTCACTAGGGCCCTGTACAACTGCAGAAGGACCTCTTTGCTCCGAAACTCAACTCCTCTTGTTATGAAGGCCAACATTTCATTGGCTTTCTTCACTGCCTGCTGTACCTGCATGCTTCCTTTCAGTGACTGATGCACTAGGACACCCAGATATCGTTGTACGTCCCCTTTTCCTAACTTGACACCATTCAGATAATAATCTGCCTTCCTATTCTTACCACCAAAGTGGATAACCTCACACTTATCCACATTAAACTGCATCTGCCATGCATCCGCCCACTCACACAACCTGTCCAAGTCACCCTGCAACCTCATAGCATCTTCCTCACAGTTCACACTACCACCCAGCTTTGTATCATCTGCAAATTTGCTAATGGTACTTTTAATCCCTTCATCCAAGTCATTAATGTATATTGTAAATAACTGCAGTCCCAGCACCGAGCCTTGCGGTACCCCACTAGTCACTCCCTGCCATTCTGAAAGGGACCCATTTATCCCCACTCTTTGCTTTCTGTCTGCCAACCAATTTTCTATCCATGTCAGTACCCTACCCCCAATACCATGTGCTCTAATTTTGCCCACTAATCTCCTATGTGGGACCTTGTCGAACGCTTTCTGAAAGTCGAGGTACACCACATCCACCGGCTCTCCCCTGTCAATTTTCCTAGTTACACCCTCAAAAAATTCCAGAAGATTAGCCAAGCATGATTTCCCCTTCGTAAATCCATGCTGACTCAGAACGATCCTGTTACTGCTATCCAAATTCTTCCGCAATTTCGTCTTTCATAATTGACTCCAGCATCTTCCCTCCTTTCTTAAAAAGTGGGATAACATTAGCTACCCTCCAATCCACAGGAACTGATCCTGAATCTATAGAACATTGGAAAATGATCACCAATGCGTCCACAATTTCTAGAGCCACCTCCTTAAGTACACTGGGATGCAGACCATCGGGCCCTGGGGATTTATCAGCCTTCAGTCCCATCAGTCTACCCAACACCATTTCCTGCCTAATGTGAATCTTCTTCAGTTCCTCCGTCACCCTAGGATCTCTTCGGTTGACACCAGCATTTGCAGTTCCTCCCTACACATTGTGGAGGACAACCTGTTATAAGCTTCAAATTCCCAGAAAATTCATAGATGGCAAGACACGAGAGGGAAGAGGTCAGACAGACTCTGGATCTGGCCGTCTTGCTCCAGGATACACCGTGTAATTATGGCGTTGATGGGTTGTGGATATTAAGTGGGGCATCTATCCAGAGTGGTCGCATTCCTTCTGGCGCCTCAGCCCAGAGTCGCTGTAGTGTATCCAGCTCTGGAAGGGCATTGGCAGCCCAGAGGTAAACCCGAGGTATTTTGAACAGGAGCCAAAATGTTCCACGTCTTGTACTGCAGAGATACTCGTTTGTTTTTGCGTGAAAGTTAAACTCTCTGCTCTCTCGCGTCTCCGTTTCCACTGGCGTCATTTCCAATGTGACGACCGCGGTGCCGATAAAGTACTAGATTAATCATCGTGATGAGAAACGCAGTGTAAACCTGGTGGCCCACAGCACACTATAGAGCTGGGGTGTGGGAGGATGTAAGTAAGGAGTAGCTCTAATGAACTCTGAAGGCTCGCTGTGCAGTAAGTGTTCAGCGTTTCAGATGCCTGACTCGCTGAGTTACTCCAGATTTTTTGTGTCTCATCTTCGGTTGAAACCAGCATCTGCAGCTCCTCTTTACACAAGCGTTCAGCGTTGTCAGTGTGGCACCGCTGGACTGATACAAAGCCGGCTTGTAACGGCTTGCAAAATCTCCCCAAGGTATGTCTACTTTGAAGAAGTTCACCTCTCTCGTCGTAGGAAAGAAGTGCAGATGCTGGTTTAAACCGAAGGTAGACAAAATGCTTGAGTAACTGACGTACGTGTTGCGTGTGTGACAAGTGTATGGATGGATGATAGATGAGTGTATTGTCCTCCAGAATGCTTGAGCGACTCCGTGCGTCCTTTGACCTTATGACCTGCCGTGCAAGGGCCCTAGAAGAGCGTGCAATACATTGCGCTTGGCTGTTAACTTTGGTAACGCGCAGAGCAGCCGCTGGTCCGCCACCATCTGAGGCGCCGGACTAAAGGAACCTTGTACTATAAGAAGATAACTGCAGATGCTGGTACAAATCGAAGGTATTTATTCACAAAATGCTGTAGTAACTCAGCAGGCCAGGCAGCACCCCGGGAGAGAAGGAATGGGTGACGTTTCGGGTCGAGACCCTTCTTCAGAACCTTGCCCGGGCGGCGGCGCGCGCATGCGCGCTGAGCCTGGTGAGCGGTGCATTGTGGGAGAGCGCTCCTTTTCCCCGCAGACACAGAGATGGTGAGGGCGGCGGCCGGGCCGCGGGCGGCAATCCGGCAACATCCACCCCGTAACCCGGGCAAATCAAACCAGAGTCATTGATATCGGCTTACCATCAGCTGGGGAACCGGGTCCGGGGCGCATTTATCCGAGCGGGGTGCACGATGTCGGATATTTTCGCTTTATATGTGGCGGGTAGCAGCGGCTGTGGCTCGGGGCCCGGCGCTAGGCCGCGGCTCCACCGCATCCTGATATAAGATGGAAGTGTCGGCTTGAGGTGCATTCAAGTGTTGTGGCTCAATGTTTACGCGCTGAAGGCCCGGGACCGGCCCGGAGTTTCAGGTTGCGGCGGGATGTTATCGCCTCCTGCGAGGCAGGACTCGGCGACAGCGTTGGTCCAGGCAGGGAGTGGGGGACCGAGGTGAGTGCGATCGGCGGGGCGGTCGTCGTGCTGTAACCAGGAACTAAACACAATTCTCTTGTCAATGTAGGCCCGCGGCCCGAAGAAACACCTGAAGCGCCTGGCGGCTCCTCGCCACTGGATGCTGGATAAACTGACCGGTGTATTTGTAAGTACCAAGTGATGTGACAGCACAGCCAAGCTGGAATGTGTTTTTTATTTGGGGAGATGGTGTTGGTACATGTTTGTACTATGTACTCCGTTTTAATACTGTTGTGGAAAGCATACTGACGATAAACATGACAACTTGATTTGGGAACAGCTTTGCCCACAAATTGTAAAGAGTTGTGGATGTAGCCTGTTCCATCACACGGACCAGACATGCTATATCAGGAGAGCAGCCAACATAATCAAGGACTGTTTCCATCCCAGCTATGGGGCCCTTGCATGGTCGGTCAGGGTGTGAAGCAAAGTCGCTCGAGCGTTCTGGAGGACAAGCAAGCCTCAACATACACTTGTCACATACAACATGTATGTTCTTACCTGGAAAATACTGACAAAATGGTCAGTTTTTGTGTTGCCTGTCCCACTGTGTTACTCCAGCATTTTGTCTACCTTCGATTTAAACCAACATCTGCATTTCTTTCCTACACATTTTGTCTGTTCCATTGCAAAATCTCCTGATGGTATGTCTACTTTAAAGAAGTTCTCCTCTCTCTGACGAGAGTTTAGCAACATCCTCCCTCACTGCTCCCCCTCTGTGATTCCGCTATATTATTTTGTCAGGCTAGATCCTTGGCCATCCTTTTCTCCTCAACTTCATCCAGCCTGGCTACACTCCCTGTCTCCATTGTCTTCCAATTCCAGCATTTAAGTGAGCTGATTTAAATCCCTCCACCTCTGGTATCCATAACCTTAAAAGCTTTGCAGGAATATCTTTTGAAATCTAACCAGAGCCACTTTAGTGGTCTCCTGTGTACCAAAGCAAGAAAAAGGAACTGTAAAATATAAGTAAGCTCTTTTTCATTAAGCCCTAAGGAAAGACACACAGTGCTGGAGTAACTCAGCAGGAATGGTCTGCTTAGACTGCTGGGAGGCTAAGATACCCATCTGTAAAGTCGGCTATGGGAATCCGCTGGCTTTAGCCTGGCCGGGATTCTAAGGTCCCAGCTGCAGGGGACGCATTCAGCCTACTGATCGGTCTGGTTTAGTTGAGAGATACAGAGTGGAAACAGGGCCTTCAGCCCACCGAGTCCACACCGACCAGCGATCCCCACAAATTAACACTATCCTGCACACACGAGGGACAATTTACACATACATCAAGCCACTAAACCACATACCTGTATGTCTTTGGAGTGCGGAAGGAAACTGAAGATCTTTTAGAAAAAAAAGTCATGGGGAGAATGCACAAACTCCACACAGACAGCACCCGTAGTTGGGATAGAGCCCCCTGCACCACCGTGGCCCTGGCCTCGGAAGTTGGGTATGGGAACTGAATCGCAGGCTCTGGCCGGGCCATGAATTCCAGCGCCCTGTCTGCAGGGAGCAAATTCGACCCGCCAATGGATAATCCAGATTAAAGGAAGTCCTGGGAAATTGGTGGTGGATCTGTATAATACATAAATAACATTTGTGTTTAACAAGTACAAGTAATGTTTCTCCATTGTAGGTTGTAATCTCCATTGTAATCTTCCGGTGTATACCACTTGGGTTACAGTAAAGCAGGATGAGTTGTTTCTGTCATTGTGTTTTAAAAACAAAAAATCGCAAATAATCATCAGTTCAGCACTGAGAAATATTTAACCTTTTGGTGACCTTTCAATAGAACTGGGAAAAGTTCTGTCGATACAGAAAATGTGGGTAGAGGGACAGAACAAAAGGAGGAAGGTTTATATGGAGAGAGGTGCAGTGCTGAGAGTATAATAACAACCACTTTTGAGATCTGCCGATTCACAGCACTATTAATGACGTTTGTAAGGCTGCATACTTGAAGGCAGAGAAAGATGGTGTATAATGAAATATAGTATGTTGGTTAAAGAAAAAAACTAAATAACATAGTTTGTATAGTTATTTTCAGATTTTTATTGGAACATTTGTTTTTTGAAATTCTGATTTATGTTGAACTAATTTGTTTGATTTTTTTAGGCTCCACGTCCATCGACTGGTCCCCACAAACTGCGGGAATGTCTTCCCCTCATCATTTTCCTCAGAAATCGACTGAAGTATGCCTTGACAGGGGATGAGGTGAAGAAAATCTGCATGCAGCGATTCATCAAGATTGATGGTAAAGTCCGCACAGATATCACTTATCCTGCTGGATTCATGGGTAAGCAAGAGGATTTACCATACCTGGGTCTCTAAATGCAATTGGTGTCGTTTGCATGCTTTGTTTAACTTGTGCATTGTCTTTGGCATGTTTCAGTTTCTAAGAGCTTCTCAATACTATTGCTTGCTATTTCTTGTAAATAAGATCAAATTGCATATTTCAGAGGCTAAAACCCCTGAACTCGAGGCCCTCCAAATATCCGTTGGCCATGTTTAAAGTTCTGTTTCGGAAATTTTTGCTTCCTGACCTGTTGTATTTTGCTTCTGCACTGGCTTGTGCTTGAATATTTTTTATCCCTTGTTTCAAGTTCCTGCATAATGGCTTTCACTTCATTTCTAATCTCTACACCACTATTCTGCCCTAATCATCATTACATTAGTAATGCGTAATCTGACAAGCTAAACTCTGTAAATATCCCCTTTCATTGCTTCCATTCCTTGAGATACTTCTTAAAATGTATCCCTTCGGCAACGCTTTTGGTCTTTGGTTATGATGCATTTTTAATGTGGCTTAGTGTCAAATTATATTTGTTAATATGTATTGTCCGATAATTTATAATAGCAAAGGTGCTCAAACACTTGATTGAGTCTGTCTAAATTCAGACTAACTAAGAGGGCACCTGAAGAATTCACCTTTGACTATTATATTATACTGCAGACTCAATGTATGGTTTGGATATCTCTGGTTGATGTGTTGCTAGATTATTTAAATAATGCATTACTAAATAATGGACACTGTCATGAATTGGGGGAGGGTGGAAGCTTGTATGTCCCTACACTAGGAATTCTGGAGTGGTTTCTAAAATTGTGTATGTTTTTATTAATTTTCAGATGTCATCAGCATTGATAAGACAAATGAGCATTTCCGTCTGATCTACGATACAAAAGGTCGTTTTGCTGTGCATAGAATCACTGTTGAGGAGGCAAAGGTAGCTGTTCCATTGTGGATTGTTATGCTGTGGCATGATGTGTTCAAGAGAAACCTGAATATTGTGCTCTTTTTGAAACAACCCACTTCTCATTTGTGCAAAACAGTTCTGTCTACTGTTGGTTGTTGGCAGTGTTTTTTTTTAAATGCTTTATGCTAAGAAAGCTAATCTTTGGTCAAAGTATGGAATGACCAGCAAGAGGTTCGGGGAGTTTGGATCATCTTTCATGGATTTCAATTGAATATGAGCTGGATACATGAAGTGTGAGCAAAGGCTTGTATCCTGGGCTGCCATCATTGCTGTGGCTTATGTTGAAAGGCTGCAAAGCTGTCAGCATTATTCTTTTCTAAATTGATCATGAGGTTATCGACCCAGCAGAAGCCTCTGAGTTTCTCTAAATTGTTTTTGTTTCGTACTTTAAGAAGTAGTTGTGTTTTTCAGGGGAGGAGCAAAAGGTCAGATTCACTGACTTCTGACCCTCAGAATAGTCTGGAAATCTATGTTTCAATGTGCACTAAAAAATATGCTGAATGTTAAATGGCCGGTGGTGTTGGGAAGTGCAATTTGGTGCAGGGTGTACTTGGTGTTGACATAAAATAGAAGTAGATAGGCCTGCCTGCCTTTTTATTATGTTTGTTCAGAGAGAACTGTTTCGGGGCCCAGTTCTCCTTTAAGAGATGAAAAGAGTTGATTTAAAGATAGCATGAAATTGTGGTATAAAATTACTTGTAATGAAAAGATCAATTTTCATTTATCTGGAACTTATCAGCAGTTCAATAGTTCTCCACCTCCTAAATTTGGGCGAGTCACACAGGACTGTTGAACCCAGCAGTTCTAGTGAGGGAGAATTGAATTGTGCCCAAGAAGGATGTGATGTACCGCGAAGTGCATTCACAGATTAAGGCCAGGTCTGCTGCATACAAGTCAAATGATCCTAGCAAAATCAAGGACGAGTCACATCCAGGCCACTCCCTCTTCTTCCTTCTTCCAATAGGCAAAAGGTATAGAAGTGTGAAAACGCACACCTTCAGATTCAGGAACAGTTTCTTCCCAGCTGTTATCAGGCAACTGAATCATCCTACTGTTATCAGGCAACTGAATCTGGTGACCCTCGTACTATCCTTGATTGGACTTTGCTGGCTTTGCCTTGCACGAAACTTTATTCCCTTATCATGTATCTATGCACTGAATGAGTCGTTGTAATCATGTATTGTTTTTCTGCTGACTGGATTGCAAGCAACAAAAGTTTGTCACTACCTTGGTACACGTGACAGTAAACAAACTAAAAACCTTTGGTGAATCAATCACACTATGCTTAATAGTGACCACCTTTCCCCCCAATATCCTTAAATTCCTTTTTATATAGTATAATAAAATAATATAATATCCTAATAGTTTTGTACAGGAGTAGGGGCAATGTTGCACAGTTGTCAAAAGGTCCACGGGAAGACATCTCAACTGTGTAGTTTTAAGATCTTTCCCCATTTGATGTTTGTGAGTAATGAATTATTTTCATTTATTTTGCAGTACAAACTGTGCAAAGTGAGGAGGATTCGAGTGGGCACTAAGGGAATCCCACACCTTGTTACACATGATGCCCGAACTATTCGCTATCCGGATCCTCTAATCAAGGTCAACGATACTGTGCAGATTGATCTGGATACTGGCAAGATCACAGACTTCATTAAGTTTGACACAGGTACCTGGATTGTTGCAATAGAATGGACAATATTTTGAGTTGAAAGAGATTTACAGAAAATGCTCAAATGTGCAGCATGTGTAGATAAAGAAATTCCACATTGCTGGTCAATGAAACAATTTAGAGAAACTCAGGCTTCTGCTGGGTCGATAACCTCATGATCAATTTAGAAAAGAATAATTTTAAACTTATTTGAAAGATTTATCAATTCCTCTCAATGTTCTGATCAGCTGAGTACTTCCAGCATTTACTATTTTTAATTTGGATTTCTGGCAATGGCACAAATTCACTTTTATAATCATGATGCTCGTGGCCATCTCTTCTGACTGAGCATTTGGGGAAGGCTGGACATATGGTTTAAAAAGTGTTTGACAAGGCAGAAGCTTAAATAAAGAGTCCTTACTGTTTTTTTTTGGGGGGGGGGAACGTTTCTTCCAGGCAAAAGAATAATGTTCTATTTTCTAGCAAACCTGTACTGAAAAGAATACGGAAGAACAGTACAGGTTTCCCCTTCATGATTTTTTTTGAAATTCTCTGGTTAGATATATCAATTGCTTTGATACAGAATATATCTAATGATATCATGAAGTCATTGAAAGATACAGCATGGAAGTGAGCCTTTTGGCCCACCAAATCCACGGTATCAATCATTAATTTGCACTACTCTATGTTATTCCTACTTATGCATTCACTCACTGTGCACGAGGAGCAATTTAGAGGCAAATTAACCCACAAGCCATAAAATGGTCTGGGTGCTTTGCCATATTTTTGGCATTTTCAGTGAGAGTTGGCATGAAGTAAAGTTGTGTGCAATGTAATACAGGATACAAGGTTAACAGTAATTTTGGCATCTATTTTTTAAAAGAAATTAAAAAGTTTGTCTCCCTGCATTTCTTTGTACTTGCAGCTAACCTGTGTATGGTGATAGGAGGTGCTAACTTGGGCCGTATTGGAGTAATCACAAACCGGGAGAGGCATCCTGGGTCTTTTGATGTTGTTCACGTGAAGGATGCTAATGGAAATAGCTTTGCTACCAGGCTTTCCAACATTTTTGTTATTGGAAAGGTGAGTTTTGAATCAGTCAAGTTTGATATTAATCAGAAATAGTGATCATTGAGGGTCATGTTGTTACTGAAACTAGACCACAGAAATAATTGTTGACTTATGTATGACTTGTTTTCTCTCACTCAGGGTAACAAGCCATGGGTTTCCCTGCCTCGTGGGAAGGGTATCCGCCTTACCATTGCTGAAGAGAGAGACAAGAGGCTGGCTGCGAAACAGAGCGGCTAAACATGTGAAATCAACAGTGGAGGTGACACAATGCAAAACAATTAAAAAGAACCTTTATGTATACACCGTGTGTAGTTTTCTTTGTACAAATGCACTGTCATCAACACTACAGATGTACAAGATAAAAGTAGCGGCTTGCAGAACTGCAATGGCATTGATAGAGGAGTGTGGAATATATAAAACCTTTAACAACTATTCTATGGAGCACCTTGATGGAAACACTCAATGGCCCGCCCTTTAGCATACAGTGGGGAGACCGAACTGTCGTTGCAACAGTCAGATTTGGAGTCCCAAACAACTTATTTTCCCAGGTGTGGATGATGGGGTTATAGATCTGTGACTGAAGCTGCTCACTACTGAGTTTCAGGTTTGTGGACAGAGCATGGACAGGAATGGGGTTAGATATATGAATGGTTCAGGGGTGGTATTTTGGCATAGCTTTGCAGCTGTGGCTGGGATTGGGGAAAATGCTTGTGAGCTCAGTGTGGTACCAATAATGTAGGACCCGGGCTGGAAAAAGTTTCCCATTTTCATTCATAAATTGCTGGATTTTATGGACAGGGATTTAAGGATGTAAATTAAATTCATTCTGCACCTACATCATTCTGTATCCACCATTTTGCTCAAGGCAAGAAATGAGAATTTGAATTGAAAGGATTCAGGAAATCAAGGAATTTAAAAAAGAAGATTAATGTTTGGGGACATGAAAGTATATAAAATCATGGGGGGTACAGATGGAATAGACTGCTGGAAAATTCCCCATGTCAAAAGTAGATAACAACTAAAGGATATAGATATAGGATATGGGGAAAGTGACTGAGATGCGATGTGAGGAGGATCTTCACCCAGAAAATGGCATGTATCTGAGGTTAGGGTTTCTGACAGCCCTTGGGTGTAAAGTTGAGCACTTGAATTGCCATGGCATGGAAGGTTATAGATCAAGTGTTGGATGATGGGATTAATAGAGGGGTGCATAGTGGTCAGTGTGGATGAGTTGGGCAGAATGACATGTTTCCTTGCTGTATAACACTACGATTCAAATAATAATCTTTAATTCCACTCCCCAAGCAATTTTTATTGGATTTTTTTGGCTAACAAAAATATAGAATTTGACTTGACACATTGAATTACAAAATCACGTTCTGGAGAATTGGTTTTATCATTGGAACCATTGGAGCTTCAGTAATTAAATGGGAGGTTCAGTGTCTATTATTTTAACTAGATTGCACATAATTAAATGGCATCTTCATATTCAATGCTGACCTATGCTTTATTTTAATATTTATCAACATGGACTTATTGCACTATTTGGAAAGGAATGGCAATGGTAAAACGGTCATTAACTTGAATTGTCCTGCATTTAAAATTATTTATCTGCCTTTAAATAGCTTTTTTTTCAGCAACATGCCCAACTCTTGTTCTGTGTCAAGATTTTTGATCAAATCTAGACTCATGGCTTTTTGAATTAAGGAGGGCAATTACAGGAGTGAGTAAATTAACAACCTGCATGTGATGCATTGCCTTTTGATGAATGGATAAGTTTTACCTAATCTTAAAACATTAACTGAGAATCGTAAATTAGAATTTCACTTTTAGTAATAGTATGAGATTTGATCTATGACTAACCTGTTCAGGAATGCAGCACACACAACTGATACAGCAATAATACACGCTGCTGTATTAATGCAAGAACATTATCCTTCATTGTAAGAAAATGCTGACATTATTAATGAACAACAATATAAACTACACATCTCCTGAAAGAACCCACTTGGAATGTTAATTGTGATTATGGTGGATTTATTTCCAGTTACAGAAAATATATCCAAATTGACATGGTTAGAAGAGAAATTGCATTTTAATTTTCCAAAAGCACAAGCAAATTCTTTGGAATGCATTTGAAAGTTGGATCAACTGAACTGACAAAAACAAATTGTAATTTGCAATTTAATATTTAAAATATATACTTTATTCATAATATACTGTATGGAAGAAATGCAATTGGTCTGTCTTTACCTAATTTTATTGTACATCAAATCTATATATTTTCCTGGAATGTATTAATGCTACTCCTTACCTCAAGCAATACACTCAAGTCAACACAAGGAACTGCACTTGCTGGCTTAGGAAAAAAGACACAAAGTGCTGGAATAACTCAGCAGGTCAGGCAACATCTCTGGATAAAAATGGATAGGTGATATTTTGGGTCGGAACACTTCTTCAGACTGAGTATTTGAGAAGCTGTTACACAGAACCCTCACTATATAATAGTACAGAGCCTTAATCAAAGGTCCTTGCCTATAACGTATTTACCACAGCTACTTTGTACTTAACTGCTTCCCTCAGCATGTACTCCTGCATCTAGGATTGTGCTCGTCAGCATTTAGTTATGGATATCTCCTTACACTGAAAGACCCACAAGTTTCCAGTAGACCAAAGTGTGTCATTAGCTGAGTTGATCTGGCTGTTGATGGCTGACTCATCGTGTGCACCTGGGAACAGTCCTTGGTTCGCAGTCCTCAGATTTGGCAGATTTTAATGTTAATTATTAAATGCCATTTTGATGCTTAAACTCCAGCAAAAACCTTTTGCTTTACTTATTCTTGAAATGTCTGATTCTACAAGAGGTTCTCGAGATACTTCAAGTTACAAATGTCAAAGGGGTGAAGTGTGGCAGAGAATGTGTGGGCAGGGGATCTTTTGTTTCTTGTTCCTTTGACAAACCAGTTGCTCTCAGACCTGGATGCCCTAAGGCTTTTCCTTGCAGGGCAGCTTTATTCTTGGAATGAGCACCAGCATTAAATCTAGATGTTCAATTGCAGTTTTTTCCCCAGCATTATGCATTTGAAATATCTTCATGGAATGGTATGATTATATTCATTTCATTATCAAAGTGCAAAATCCTTGAAGCAATTTATGCACATTCCTCATACAATATGCCTTTCGGAGCACTATGGGGGAATGTGGGCCAATTTACCTTGGCCAAGATTTCTGCACTGTTGCCACAGTACAATCTTGAAACTAATATCCATCTCGTAAGTCAAATACTTACCTGCATCTTTGGTTACTCAGAAAGTTCCTGATCTGCAGTCCATATCCAATCGATCCCCTCTGCCCCACAAAACTGAAAATAACTTTCTAGCTTCCAATGCCTCAGTCTTCAAATTCCAGGCCTTCCCTGCCATTCCAAGCATATACAAGGGGAGAAAGTCATTATTTCCCTCCTGATGTTCAGATCAGTCCCCATCCCCCAACCCCACACAAAGTTGTTCCAAAGCTGCAATTTAATCTTTTTTTGCAGGAAAAGTGAAGATGTAGAAAATCAATCAACATTCTGGCCCAATTGCAGAAAATGTAGATTTTCTGCAGTGTCCATGACTTCAGTGAACAAGGTATTTTCCCACCAAAATTGGTGGCAGATGGAATTGAATCCAGACACATGTGAGACGTGCACTTTTGGGTCTTCAAGGGAGGGCATGCAGAGTAAAGAGCAGGAACTAGGGAGCAATGATGTACAGAGAGACTTTAGGGTGCAAATCCATAGTCTCTGAAAATGGTGACAGGAAGATCGGGTAGTGAAAACGACATTTGGTATGTTTGCCTTCATAGGCCGAGGCATTGAATGTAAGAGCTGGGACGTCATCTTGCGGTTGTATAAAACATAAGTTAGTCCACAATTGAATATTTTGTGCACTTCTGGTTGTTACACTAGGGAAGGATGTGGTTGAAATAGGAGAGGTCAGAAGAAATTCACCAGGAAGTCGCCTGGAATGATAGTCTGTAGTTGCAAAGAGAGATTGGCTGGTTTGGGTCCATGAAGGCTAACGTAGAGGTTTATAAAATTAGGTTCATAGATAAGATAGTCAGAATCATTTTCCCAGGTCAGAGAGACCTAGAACCAGAGGGTACAGGTTTAGGGCGAGGGAAAAAAAATAAGATCTGAGAGTGTTTTGAATGCAAAGGGAGGTCAATATCTGAAATGAGCTGCCAAAGGAGGTGGATATAATTACAACATTTTAAACATGTTTGGGGGCCAAGTATTTGGACAAGAAAGCAGAGAAGATATGAGTCCAATGTGGACAAATGGGATTCATGTAAATGGTCAGCATGGAGAAAGTTGACCAAAAGGGCTTGTTTCTGTGCTGCATGTCTCTGATTCCAAGATTCTATGAAAAGGGCTGACCTTGCAACTCTAAAGCATGAAACTGCTGCCTTGATCCCCGATCACACACAAACCACTTGCTCCACTAACCTCCTCCTACTCCTTCGTAGGTGGGGAAATTTCAATCAGCAAATTAAGATTATGTACCTGATGTTAAATTCCTATTAAAAATACTGTTCTTGGACTATTTATAGATTGAAATTCCAATGATATATTCAAAACTTTTTGAAGTAAAGTATCTTTGATTTTATTGCTAGAAAATCTCCAAAATACTGGAAAATGAACTGACAAAGTTTGCTACTCAAGAAATGAAATCTTGTCTTCTCAGCGTTCTAATCTTTGAATGAATTTAAAAATACACACTGAAATGTTTGGTTTGTGTCATTTTTTGACCGTTGGGTGGGCTTTCAGCATGTATTAAATTTAGAATGTTATTTCTTTGTGACCAGCACGATTATTCTCTATGCAAGGATTACGTTTTTGGGAGACTGCTGGCTGTTTTTTTACTTGGTATTTAATAGTTTCACCAATATTTTCATGCAGTTTTGGGAAGATTTTAACTTTTATTTCTTGGATAAGGACAAATAGTTCAGTTTTGAGCATTAGACCAATTTCTGGTTTCCTGATTACTACACATCTAGTAGGGCCATCCCCATTAACGGTCTTTCCTAATCTGTGAAGATATATTTAATGGTGAGAATTAATTGATACAATCTGCTGGTGGATACGGTTCTCAGTGAGGCACCAGGGAGGTTCAGATTACAGGATAATTAGTGTTTAGTCTCTTTGAAGCTGCTTTGATACTAGTTTTGAAGGAGTGAATGTTTAAAGACTGCTCAACTATCCAATGTAAACATAACAGAACCCAGCTGAGATCCTGGTGGATTGCATGTGAAAAGGTTCATTCCTGCTTAATGAGTTAGTATTAAGAGATAGAGTTTACAGATTGCCTCACTCTTGAGATGTCTGAAGATAATTGCATTTGCACCTCAGTATAGCAAGAGAAAAAGCCTTTTGCAAACTTCATTTATGTTGTTACCACAAATGTGGAAAAGGAAGAAAGAATGTAATCTATGACCTTCCTGATCTTTGTGTGCTGGTTTAGATTCAGTGGTAGCACTCTTGCCTCTCAGGCTTCTGTTCCAGCCAGTTTAGCAATAATATAGGCTTTGTTACTGTGGGTTATGGTAAGAAGACTCTTGGCATCATTTAAAGAAGAGCAGTGTTGTTAGCAGGGGGAAGCTTCATACAAACGGAATGTAATATAACAGCCACAGTATGTGTAAATAATTAAATGGTTTGGAATATTCTGAACTCACTAAACGAATGTGGTTTCTTAACTTTATTGTGTAAATGTGCAGGGGTTCTTTTTATTCTGAAAATTATGCTGTCTCTCTACCCTCAAGCTCTGTGCCGAACAACTGGCACCGGTCTACATAGACATTGTCAACCAGTCCCGACAAACCTGTACTGTCCCTGCCTGCTTCAAAGTCTCCACTATTGTCCCTGTACCCAAAAAGACAACAAACACTGATCTTAATGACTACAGGTCTGTCGCACTGACCTCTGTAGTCATGAAGATCTTTGAAAGATGCTGGCCCATCACAAACCCCCTGTTGGACCCTCTGCAGTTTGCATACCGGGCCAATAGATTGGTGGATGGCGCAGTCAACCTAGGCCTGCACTTCATCCTCCAGCACCTAGACCGCCAGGGAACCTATGCAAGGATTTTGTTTGCATACTTTAGCTCTGCAGTTAACACCATTGTTCCAGAGCTACTACGCTCCAAACTCCCAGTTGACTGTGCCTGAACCCTCTGTCAATGGATCATCAACTTCCTGACAGACAGAAAGCAGCATGTGAGGCTGAGAAAGCACATCTCGGACCAGCAGACCCTCAGCATAGGCTGCACACTCTCCCCTCTTCTTTACTCTCTCTACACCAAGGATTGCACCTCCACAGACTCCTCTGTCAAGCTTCTCAAGTTTACAGATAACACAACCCCGATTGGACTGATCCAGGATGGGGAGGAATCTGCCGACAGACGAAGTGACACAGCTGGCGTCCTGGTGCCATCGTAACAACCTGGAGCTCAATGCTCTTAAGACAGTGGAACTGATTGTAGACTTTATGAGAGCTCCCCCTCCCCCCACTCACTATCAACAACACCACAGTCACATCTGTGGAGTCATTTAAGTTCCTTGGAACTATCATCTCCAAGGACCTTAAATGGGGGGCCATCATCGACTCCACAGTCAAAAAGGCCCAACAGATGATGTACTTCCTGTGGCAGCGGAGGAAACACAACCTGTCACAGGCAATGATAGTCCAATTCTATACTGCCATCGTAGAGTCTGTCCTCACCTTCTCCATCATGGTCTGGTTTGGCTCAGCCACCAAGCACGACATCTGGAGGCTGCAACGAATCATTTGATCAGCTGAGAAGGTTGTTGGCTGCAACCTTCTCCCCATTGACGGACTGTACACTGCAAGGGCCAGGAAGCGAGCGGGCAAGATTATCCCTGACCCCTCTCACCCTGGCCACAAACTCTTTGAAGCACTTCCCTCTGGAAGGCGACTCTGGACTGTCAAAGCCGCCACAGCCAGACATAAAAACAGCTTTTTTTCCGCGAGTAGTAGCTCTACTCAATAACCAAAAGTCTGTAGCCTCTTTTTGCTCTGGTTTATTTCACTCACATGTTTAAACTGTAATGTTGTATTCTTAATGTTTTAATGTTTTATGCTTTACTCTTAATTGTTTACTGTATGTTCGTGTTGTTACTTACGAGCGGAGCACCAAGACACATTCCTTGTATGTGTACATACTTGGCCAATACACTTATTCATTAATTCATTCTTTTTTGTTTTTGAGGTGCTGGATATCCTGCTCTGCTCCATTTGCTTATGTTTCTCACATGCGGAGGTTACTTAAAAGGAATATTATGGGGTTGAACATTCCTGCTTGTTGCTGGGTGCAGGGTCTGTTTATTCCATGTGTGGTGGAATGCAGCTTTGTGTTATGACCCATTGAACAGTAGTTATCGGCAGCTCAATAAAATAATGTTCCTCACCATGGTAATCCTGGATTAGTAAACTCAGGCAAACAAAATTCTGTTAATAGACACACTATTTCTCCATACAATTAAAGTGTTCAATAAGTTATTAGAGTAGATTATGATATAAATTATAATGCCAGCACCTGCTTTTCCTTATCTCTGTTTGATCAGGGAGTGAAATATGAGACTACTATTGATTTAAGTGTTGTCACCACATTAACTGATATATACCAAATTAGTATTGTGGTAAAATCAATGCCTAAGGCATTATGGACCAACCATGCATTGAAGGGTCGACCACGAGTTTAATGCAGATACAAATCTCAGAAGATCTCATTATTATTCTTGGTTGTAACAGGATGATTTTCTAATATGAATCGCAATTAACGCTGTAAAGAAATGGGTGCAGTGAGAAAATACATTTTGTCAACCACTTGCCATTATGGCGGCACAGTGGCGTAGCGGTAGAGCTACTGCCTTACAACGCCAGAGCCCCCTGTTCGGTGCTTGTCTGTACGGTGTTTGTAAGTTCTCACCGTGATCCGCGTGGGTTTTCTCCGACATCTTCAGTTTCCTCCCACACTCCAAAGGAGTACAGGTTTGTAGGTTAATTGTCTTGGAACAACATGTAACATTGACCCTAGTGTGTGTAGGGTAGTGTTAATGTTGGCGTGGACCATGTGGGCCGAAGGGCCTGTTCCCTCGCAGTATCTCTAAACTAAACACATTCAGAGATTTTCGTTTAAAATCCGCATGAACTTTTGGAAACCTCATTCAAAATGTAGGAGCATTCAGGATGGAGTGAGAACATTGTCTAATTCATCAGAACACTCTAAAGTCCAGTGCAAACAGCAGATGGAGCACATCACCTTCTACCCACACTTCCCAATCAGAAATGAAGAGGTTTTAGGATAATAAAATGGATCAGTGATGTGAAGGTTGGTTCAGGAAAGCTTTGCTAAACCAAAAGATTGCCATTATCTTATTGAATGAGAGAACAAGCTGTAGCAGATGAGTAGGTTATGCCTCCTCTCATTGTTATGATTATTTATACCCACTCAGTGCCTGAACTACTTGTGGCAGAGTTGGTGATTCCACAGCCCCATCATTAGTCACCTCAGAACCCCAAGAAATGCAAAAGGAGAAACATGTCATTCTCAGCCCTGTGGGAGTGACTAAGAAGAAGCCTAGATGTGCCTTTTTACATTTTGATCCTGGACTTGCCTGCAGGAAAAATAGGTTATTTGAACTTCCACCTCCCCCCCACCCCTTGCTTTAAACAGCAAATAGCCCCCTAATGCCCTCATTAATTGTATGTAACAGCTCTACCCTAAAGCTTGGTGTTTTGTCACAGATAGTGCTTAAATTTTCCTCTTCACATTTTCTTTCTCACCCCCTCTTCTGAAAGCCTTTCTCTTACTGGGCTCCTGTTTATTCAACTGTGTTAAATTTCACACTGAATCCCCAGGGATGCCAGTACACAACAGGAATTATTCATGATCTCCTTTCTCAAAGAAGTTATAAAATTCCAGTTCTGTAGCACACAGAATCTGAACTAGTCAAAGATTTGCCAGCAGAGAGAAAGGGTTCAGAGAGACTTGCAGTAAGCTTCCTCTTGTTGAAAAGTTGGGAGTTTGTTCGGATGTGGGCAAGATCTGCTTGCAGTTATGGAAGTGGCTTTGTTGTCTGTTCAGAACATCTTCTACAGTCCAACACAGGATCTAAGACTCACTCAAAATCGACCGATTTGTGAAATCCAAGCCAGGTAAATTGCAATTATGCTATCTAGAGAGGAAGGTCTTTGAGAGAAATGTTGGAATCACAATTCATATGTATTTACTAATTTTCATTAAATATCAGCTGAAAATGGAACTCAGTTGTAAGGTAGTTTGCAATGATCAGAAAATGTACCTAATTGATTACAGCTGATTATTTTACTTTGTTGGTTAGAATGGTTAAAAAGGGCACCCTCTTTAGGTTTAAGTTTATTAGTCCTTTTATGTCTAACAATGTTCTTCAACCAATGCAAATCATATCTTTCAGTCAAGAGTGTTTAATTGTCATATGCACTAGAAAGAGAACAATTAAATTCTTACTTGCTGCAGCTTGACAAGCACATTAATGTGCTTTTAAATATAATTTCTTTTTTTTAAGTCGTTGCTTGGGGAATGATTCAAAGTTTTAGTTGCAGTCTAATATATTTTTCCAACTGAATATGTAAGCCTCGCCAACAATTGGTAGCAGACTAATTGGACCATGATGTGAATCATAACTGTGCCTGAATCTGTCTGTAGCTGACTAGAAAAAAAAGCAGTATAGGCTCCTCCTATCTTATCTGCTACAGTTAATTTAAATATAACTCTAATATTATAAAACACTAAATCTGACTGAAGCTGGAAATTTGAAATAGAAATAGAAAGTTTTGGAAATACCCAATAGATCAACAATATCTGTGATGAGAGAAACAGAGTTGAGGTTACATTTCAGTTTAACCTTTCATTGGAAATGAGTGTTCAGATTACTGATCTGACAACTGTTTTGTCCAGTGTTTGTTGGAATATGAAACGGACTACGGTAAAACTGAGTGGATGATGGTGTTTGAACAAAACTTTATTTTTAATTCAAATATTCCGAGGTTCAGTGCTGTAAGAATGCAGTTGTTCCCATTCTGTGCCTTTTGTGTCCTTGGGGCATGCCCATCAAAACATAGAACATTTCTGTGACTTTCTGTGCTATGAAGGCGAGATTTCCTCACTCTGCTGCTTTTTTGATCCTCTGACAGTGGAGACAGCGAGATAAACCATCTGTTTTTACTCTTCCATTTGCTTTTAACGCCATTCCTTCCTTTAGTTATTCACCCCCCTGGAGACCCTGGATAATGACATCCAGAGACCTGGAGAGGCAGAGGTGCAGAAGACAAAATTCAGTAAGTGATTATTTAGCCCATGGAGTGGAAATAAATATTTATTTTGTTTTAAAAAATACATGTTTTTGGACAATGTGCAGTTGGAATCTAAAATTCACTGCCTGCAGGTTCCATAGTAGCATTCACGAGGAGAAATAGTCTCTGGGTTGAAGTTGTTCTGGTAGTGCTGTAACCATATTATAATTCTACTATTCATACACCATAACTGAAGAATTGTAGAAATTACACATATTTTCCAGGCAGGAGTGATGGTTGTAATTCTATCGTTGGCTCTTGGCAGCTATGGAAGTTATAATTGGGCAGCAAGGCCTGGCAGGGACAGGAGTTGTAATTGTGCAGAAAGATAGACACAAAAAGCTGGAGTAACTCAGCAGATCCAGTAGCATCTCTGGAGAAAAGGAATAGGCAAGATGGAAGTTGGGACTCTTCAGAAAGGTCCTGGTAAGTTAGAAGTTGTAACTGCACAGGAAGGTCCTGGCAGCAGTGGGAATTGTATCTCAACAATCAGATACTGACAAGGGTGACAAAGCCAACTCAACAAACAGGTGCCGTGTAGGAAGAAACTGCAGATGATGGTTTATATTAAAGATAGACCCAAAATGCTGGGTTCTGTCGGGAGTAGGAATTGTAATTCCTCAGATGTGTCCTGGCAAGAGTGGTGATTCTAACTACAGACTGAACTTGCCAAGAGTGGGAATTGCAATATCGGAGATGGGCTCCGAAATGTGCAGTGATTGTAAATCTGCAGCAGTCCTGTCAGAACTGAGAATAGGATAGACAGTTGTGGTAATAGTAATTCTACAGATAGGTCCTGGAAAAAAGTGGTAATTGCAGCTCCACAAATTGATCCTGGCAGAAGAAATGTTTCTAAGGCAGAGTTGCAGCTGAACTGCTGGCACTTGCCTCCTTCCCATTAGTGTCAAGACATTTGTGGCTTGTGCACAAAGCAGTTTCCAATTTATAGACAATAGACAATAGGTCCAGGAGTAGGCCATTCGGCCCTTTGAGCCAGCACCACCATTCAATGTGATCATGGCTGATTATTCTCAATCAGTACCCTGTTCCTGCCTTCTCCCCATAACCCCTGACTCCGCTATCCTTTAGAGCTCTATCTAGCTCTCTCTTGAATGCATTCAGAGAATTGGCCTCGACTGCCTTCTGAGGCAGAGAATTCCACAGATTCACAACTCTCTGACTGAAAAAGGTTTTCCTCATCTCCGTTCTAAATGGCCTACCCCTTATTCTTTAATCTGTGGCCCCTGGTTCTGGACTCCCCCAACATTGGGAACATGTTTCCTGCCTCTAACGTGTCCAACTCGTAAATAATCTTATATTTTTCGATAAGATCCCCTCTCATCCTTCTAAATTCCAGTGTATACAAGCCTAGTCGCTCCAGTCTTTCAACATATGACAGTCCCGCCATTCCGGGAATTAACCTAGTAAACCTACGCTGCACGCCCTCAATAGCAAGAATATCCTTCTTCAAATTTGGAGACCAAAACTGCACACAGTACTCCAGGTGCGGTCTCACTAGGACCCTGTACAACAGCAGAAGGACCTCTTTGCTCCTATACTCAACTCCACTTGTTATGAAGGCCAACATTCCATTGGCTTTGTTCATTGCCTGCTGTACTTGCATGCTTCCTTTCAGTGTCTGATGCACTAGGACACACAGATCTCTTTGGAAGTCCCCTTTTCCTAACTTGACACCATTAAGATAATAATCTGCCTTCCTATTCTTACCACCAAAGTGGATAACCTCACACATATCCACATTAAACTGCATCTGCCATGCATCCGCCCACTCACACAACCTGTCCAAGTCACCCTGCAACCTCATAGCATCTTCCTCACCGTTCACACTACCACCCAGCTTTGTATCATCTGCAAATTTGCTAATGGTACTTTTAATCCCTTCATCCAATTTGCTGGCCAAAGTCCACTGGTGACTTTCCACATGGAGACCAGCATCAGAGCATGTACTTGCTGTAATCCCCCAGCGATTACCCCGAGGAATCTGCCTGCATGAATACGCACTGGATATACAACAGTGAATCCATTCCCTTTAATGGAGAGGAAATGAAGCAAGTGAGGAAGATAACTTACATTTTTAGACAGAATTTGTTTTTGTATTTTACTTTTAACAATACTTAGATTTTTAAATTGTTCCTTTGATTTTTAATGTCTTTTGAATGTTTTTAATCTTTCAAAGTCTTCAGCTGCCATGACCACTGACAAAGTCTGAGCATGTGGTGTAGCAGGCTGTGAACTGCACCTCATACAGTGCATTCAGAAAGTATTCAGACCCTTTCACTTTTTCCACATTTTGGTACATTACAGCCTTATTTTAAAATGGATTAAATTCTTTTTTTTAAATCATCAATCTACACACAATACCCCATAATAAAAAAGTGAAAACAGGGGTTTAGAATTTTTTGCAAAGTAATTAAAAAGAAATAACTGAAATATTACAGTTACATAAGTATTCAGACCCTTTGCTATGACACTTATGTTCATCCTGTTTCCATTGATTACCCTTGAGATGTTTCTACAACTTGATTGGAGTCCACCAGTGGTAAATTAAATTGATTGGACATGATTTGGAAAGGCACACACCTGCCTATATAAGGTCCCACAGTTGACAGTGCAGGTCAGTGCAAAAACCAAGCTGGGAAGACGAAGGAATTGTCCGTTGACCTCAGAGACAGGATTGTGTCGAGACACAGATGTGGGGAAGGGTATAAAACAATTTCTGCAGCATTGCAGGTCCCAAGGGGCACAGTGGCCTCCGTCATTCTTAAATGGAAGAACGTTGGAACCACCATGACTCTTCATAGAGCTGGCCGTCCGGCCAAACTGAGCAATCGGGGGAGAAGGGCCTTGGTCAGGGAGGTGACCAAGAACCCGATGGTCACTCTGACAGAGCTCCAGAGTTCCTCTGTGAAGATGGGAGAACCTTCCAGAAGGACAACTATATCTGCAACACTCCACCAATCAGGCCTTTATGGTAGAGTGGCCAGACGGACGGCACTCCTCAGTAAAAGGCACATGACAGCCCGCTTGGAGTTTGCCAAAAGACACCTAAAGGACTCTCAGACCATGAGAAACAAGATTCTCTGGTCTGATGAAACTAAGATTAAACTCTTTAGCCTGAATGCCAAGCGTCTTTTTAAGAAAGGAGGGAGAGAGAAAACGGGAAAATATAGACCAGTTAGTCTGACATCAGTGGTGGGGAAGAAGCTGGAGTCAATTATAAAAGACGAAATTGCGGAGCATTTGGATAGCAGTAACAGGATCGTTCCGAGTCAGCATGGATTTGCGAAGGGGAAATCATGCTTGACTAATCTTCTGGAATTCTTTGAGGATGTAACCAGGAAAATTGACGGGGGAGAGCCGGTGGATGTGGTGTACCTTGACTTTCAGAAAGCCTTTGACAAGGTTCCACATGGGAGATTAGCGGGCAAAATTAGTGCACATGGTATTGGAGGTAGGGTACTGACATGGATAGAAAATTGGTTGACAGACAGAAAGCAAAGAGTGGGGATAAATGGGTCCCTTTCAGAATGGCAGGCAGTAACTAGTGGGGTACCGCAAGGCTCGGTGCTGGGACCGCAGCTATTTACAATATACATTAATGACTTGGATGAAGGGATTAAAAGTACCATTAGCAAATTTGCAGATGATACAAAGCTGGGTGGTAGTGTGAACTGTGAGGAAGATGCTATGAGGTTGCAGGGTGACTTGGACAGGTTGTGTGAGTGGGCGGATGCATGGCAGATGCAGTTTAATGTGGATAAGTGTGAGGTTATCCACTTTGGTGGTAAGAATAGGAAGGCAGAGTATTATCTGAATGGTGTCAAGTTAGGAACAGGGGTCGTACAACGAGATCTGGGTGTCCTAGTGCATCAGTCACTGAAAGGAAGCATGCAGGTACAGCAGGCAGTGAAGAATGCCAATGGAATGTTGGCCTTCATAACAAGAGGAGTTGAGTATAGGAGCAAAGAGGTCCTTCTGCAGTTGTACAGGACCCTAGTGAGACCGCACCTGGAGTACTGTGTGCAGTTTTGGTCTCCAAATTTGAGGAAGGATATTCTTGCTATTGAGGGCGTGCAGCGTAGGTTTACTAGGTTAATTCCCGGAATGGCGGGACTATCATATGTTGAAAGACTGGAGCGACTAGGCTTGTATACACTGGAATTTAGAAGGATGAGAGGCGATCTTATCGAAACGTATAAGGTTATTAAGGGGTTGGACACGTTAGAGGCAGGAAACATGTTCCTAATGTTGGGGGAGTCCAGAACAAGGGGCCACAGTTTAAGAATAAGGGGTAGGCCATTTAGAACTGAGATGAGGAAAAACTTTGTGAATCTGTGGAATTCTCTGCCTCAGAAGGCAGTGGACGCCAATTCTCTGAATGCATTCAAGAGAGTGCTGGATAGAGCTCTTAAGGATAGCGGAGTCAGAGGGTATGGGGAGAAGGCAGGAACAGGGTACTGATTGAGAATGATCAGCCATGATCACATTGAATGGCGGTGCTGGCTTGAAGGGCCGAATGGCCTCCTCCTGCACCTATTATCTATTGTCACTTCTGGAGGAAACCAGGCCAATCACCTGACCAATACCATACTTCCAGTGAAGTATGGTGGTGGCGGCATCATGCTGTGGGGATGTTTTTCAGCGGCAGGAACAGGGAGACTAGTCAGGATCGAGGGAAAGATGAACAGAGCAAATTACAGAGAGATCCTTGATGGAAACCTGCTCCAGAGCGTTCTGGACCTCAGACGGGGGTGGAGGTTCACCTTCCAACAGGACACAGCCAAGACAATGCAGGAGTGGCTTCATGACAAGTCTGTGAATGTCCTTGAGTGGCCCAGCCAGAGCCCGGATTGCAACCCGATCGAACATCTTTGGAGGGATCTGAAAATAGATGTGCATCGACGTTCCTCATCCAACCTGACAGAGCTTGAGAGGATCTGCAGAGAAAAATGGGAGAAATTACCCAAATACAGGTGTGCCAAGCTTGTAGTATCATATCCAAGAAGACTTGAGGCTGTAATCGCTGCCAAAGGTGCCTCAACAAAGTACTGAGTAAAGGGTCAGAATACTTATGTAAATGTGGTATTTCAGTTAATTTTTAATTACTTTGCAAAAATTTCTAAACACCTATTTTCACTTTTTTATTGGGGGATGAGGGGAGGGGGGAGAGGGGGAGTGGGGGGAGAGGGGATGGGGAAGGGGGATGGGGGGAAGAGGGGGGAGGGGGAGGTGGGAGAGTGGAGGGGTAGGGGGGGAGGAGAGGGTGCTGCACCAATGCAGGAGAGGTTTGAGCCCAACGGGTCCACTTGGTCTAGTTAAGAATTAATATCATGACCAAAATAGTAACATCATGCCTGAGTTTGTTTTCAGATTCTACTCTCTTTATGGCCGATTCTAGCTCATAACTCACAAAGTGCTCCATTTCCTTTGGTCTGTCAGGCATTCACAGCGTTCAGCCTTTGATTATCAAGCCCTTTCTGAACCATTCTGTCTTTCCATCTATCTTTTCTCCAAAAACTTCACTTATTCACTAAACTGGTAAACTGATCAAGAGCTAAATTAAAGAAAATATCTAAAATGTTGAAAACACTCGTCAGATCTGCAATGTTGAGGAGTTAACATTTCGGGTTGAAGACCTTTCATCACTGAGCTGCGATGAGGATGCTATGAGGCTGCAGGGTAACTTGGATGGGTTGGGTGAATGGGCAGAAGCATGGCAGATGCAGTATAATGTGGATAAATGTGAGATTATCCACGTTGGTGGCAAGAACAGGAAAGCAGATTATTATCTGAATTGTGTCAGATTAGGAAAAGGGGAGGTGCAACGTGACCTGGGTGTGCTTGTACATCAGTCACTGAAAGTAAGCATGCAGGTACAGCAGGCAGTGAAGAAAGCTTAATGGCATGTTGGCCTTCATTGTGAGAGGATTTGAGTTTAGGAGCAAGGAGGTCCTACTGCAGTTGTACAGGGCCCTGGTGAGACTGCACCTGGAGTATTGTGTGCAATTTTGATCTCCCAATTTGTGGAAGGACATTATTGCTTAGGTGCAGCGTGGGTTCACCAGGTTAATTCCCGGGACTGACATATGATGAAAGAATGGGTCGACTGGGCTTGTAGTCACTGGAATTTATGATGAGAGGGGATCTTATAGAAACATATAAAATTCTTAAAGGATTGGACAGGCTAGATGCAGGAAAAATGTTCCCGATGTTGGGGGAGTCCAGAACCAGGGGTCACAGTTTAAGAATAAGGGGTAGTAGGCCACTTAGGACTGAGGTGAGGAAAAGCTTCTTCACCCAGAGATTTGTGAATCTGTGGAATTCTCTGACATAGAAGGCAGTGGAGGCCAATTCACTGGATGTTTTCAAGAGAGAGTTAGATTTAGCTCTTAGGTCTATAGGAATCAAGGGATATGGGGGAAAAGCAAGAACGGGCTTGTGATTTCAGATGATCAGCCATGATCATATTGAATGGCAGTGCTGGCTTGAAGGGCCGAATGGCCTTCTCCTGCACCTATTTTTCTGTTTCTATGTTTCCTTCACAACTAGAACATTTTCAAAGTAAAAAGAGCTTATTTTTCCATTTCGCTCTTTGCAGATGCTGCTTTACCTGCTGAGTATTTTCAATATTTTCTGTTTTTATTTACAGTATTTTGATTAATACAAAATTTTGTTTGATAATGAGCAAACTTCAATATTTTATTATGTTAAATGGACTATTAAGATACATATCACTAATGTTGGGATTAATAATTGACTTTGTATGCTTGCATATTTATTAACTTACTGTTTTACTTTATTTTTCCATAATGAAATATGGTAGAATATTGAACAGTTTTTAATTTAATACTGATTTTGAGATATTTCTGCATTGTCTTTTTCTCAATAGCCTCACTTGGCACAAGCCAATGCTGGGTTTATAGGAGAGACCTTACATTCCTTATTTACTCATCCAGTCAGGTACGGTCAATCTCAGTGTTTCAAGTTTAAGATCTGCCTTTCATATTCTCTTGGAAACAGCAATAATGCTGGTTATCTGGCATTTATGTCTGTCACCACTCTATATGTAATAACGCAGCAGCAGAATCCAGACAATAATCCCTTGTGATCTGAACTGCAGTGTGTGTTTGTTCCATTTAATTTCCAAAAGCTGTCAGAAACACTTGATCAGAAATACACACAAATCTTTAGGACGTTTTCATATTACAGATACAGGAAATGGTAAATCCACTTGGATAGAATCAATATGTCTTTATAAAAAGGAAACTGTGTTTGGCAAATCTATGTTTAGTTTTTCGAGGGCAGCACAATAGAACAGTTGGTAGAGCTGCTGACTCACAGCTCCGATGACCCAGGTTTAACCCTGGCACCGCGGTGCTCTCCATGTAGATATCACATATTTTCCCTGTGACTTTCGGTTTCCTCCATGCGCCAAAAATGTCTGGCTTTGTTGGCTAATTGACCAATGTACAATTGCTCCTAGTAGGTGAGAGGTAAAATTTGGGGAGCCTTTATGTGAATGGAAGGAGAATAAAAAATAAGATTAGTGTAAATGGCATAGGTAGATACAATTACAACATTTAAAAGGCATTTGGATAGGTTCATAGTCAGAAAAGGCATGTAAAGATATAGGCATTGGTCGGCATGGACGAGTTGGACTGAAAGGCTTGTTACTGTGCTGCTTAACTCCATGTCTCTATAAACATAATAAAAAGTTATTGTAAATAGTAGTTCTATGATTTCTGTTCTTTCTAATTTTACAAATTAAAATGGTAAAATATATTGTTAACTGAATTCATTGCCTTGGCAATACTGTATTTAGTTTAATTTAAAGATACAGCGTGGAAACAGGCCCTTCGGCCGACCGAGTCCGCACCAACCAGTGATCCCCACACATTAACACTATCCTACACACACCAGGAACAATTTACACGTATACCAAACCAGTTAACCTACAAATCTGTTTATTCACAAAATGCTGGAGTAACTCAGCAGGTCAGGCAGCATCTCGGGAGAGAAGGAATGGGTGACGTTTCGGGTCGAGACCCTTCTTCAGACCCGAAACGTCACCCGAAAAGTCACCTATTCCTTCTCTCCCGAGATGCTGCCTGACCTGCTGAGTTACTCCAGCATTTTGTGAATAAATCGATTTGTACCAGCATCTGCAGTTATTTTCTTATATTATTTAACCTACAAATCTGTACGTCTTTGGAGTGTGGGATGAAACTGAAGATCTTGGCCACCCAAATATGCCTGTGTGTTGTGACATATTATTTTAGGAATGAAATCAGGGGGTTTGCTTGCCTTTTTTGATGTGATTGAAAGCATAGTCTGTTCAAGAATAAATGTCATTTTGCAACATGTTTAGAAATCTAGAAGAATGGCCATTTACTTTTAACCTATTTAAATATACTGATCTAATTACCAACTCTATCATCTATCAAAAAATATGAATGAGAGACTTGCTTTTTAATGGCATCTTTGGAGCAGGGATTAATTTGACTTTTCCTTAATTTTTCTACAGGCTGATGTGGCCCAAGAACAAATGCTTTGACTATTTGTACAGTGAAGGGCAGGAACTTTTGGCAGCATTCCCTGTACAAGCCACAATCACCTTCTATACTGAATCAGACAGCGAGGAGGAAGAGGGGGAATCTGAGGAGGAAAATGAATCAGAAGAAGAACCAATCATGGCAGAAGACTACTTTGAGCGAAAAGAAACAGAAAAGACAACAGTTGTAGGCGATGATAGACTAAGACATAGTGACATAATCTATTAAATCACAAAGATATTCAGCTGTTTCAATAGTAGAACATTGTCTTTAATTTATAAACATCTCGGTACAATTTTTGTACTTTTTGTACATACTGCAGAAATACTTTTATTATTAAAATATATTTTTATTGTTTTTACATTAAAGAGATTTTCTGTGCATTTGTGTAAGTCGCGTTAAGGGTGAAAAAGAACGAAATGATAAGCAAACTCATTGCTTAGGCTGACAAATGAAAGAGGAAAGAAAAATGGGCCAGTGTCAGAGAAGGACAAATGAGAAGAAAATATGGTGACTGATTCCAGATTCGGAAATATAAAAGAGATAAGTAATCCCATGTCAAGTATTGGATGATTAGGTAGTCTCTTTCTATTAAATTGAATTAAGTTGAGTTTAATGTCGTAAGCACAAGGTGGTGCAGGTGGTACAACAAAACATCTTGCTTACAGCAACATTACAGGCACATAGGCTCAGACAAATATACCAAAACAAATAATGCATAAATAACATATCAATGACACATAAGCTTTTTGATTACTGAAAGCACATGTGATAGTTCCAGATGACGTTGGGCAAATTTCAAGGTGGACATCAACTCTGGGGTTGTTGGCTCTGTTTATCTTCCGCTTTTCTATGGTTATGTTTGCAACATATTTCCCTGGCATATAGACATGCTGCGTGTAATGGAATAGCTGAACCCTTCTATGACCTGTGAATAGTCAAGAGACTTGTGTGCATATTTAATGAAAGCAATTGTTGGGATTTGATAATGTGTTTGTTATTTTATTTGTGATTTGAAGTTAATTTATTCTTTTTAAAAGGAGCACTTTTGTTCATAAGATTTTAATTTGAATTAATGTCTTAAATGTAGGATGCATAGCATTCAACTCATTGCCAGTAATCCACTTTTGGGAAGCTTGACTCAAAATTGTATTCCTTTGATTTTCTGCAGTTTTATAGAAATGTCTTCGATTCTCTTGAGGATCATTCTTCTAATACCTTCATCTTGTTGATAAAACTGATACTTAAGTGTGCTGAGATGAGCTACGCATTTCCTTAAGATGCATTGTGAAATGTAATGTCATCATACTGAGCTATCCCTGCACTTGATCTCCAGATTGTTCTGTACTTGATCTCCAGATTGTTCTGTACTTCTCAGCTGTGGATGGTGGTGCGGTGGAGAGGAGGGCAGAGGGTGTGTGGGTTTTGACAAGGGAAACATCCTTGACACACACAGCCATTGGCCCCCTGTCAAACTATTGCCAAGTTATCAGTGCAATCCAACTTGATGAATAAAAAAAGGCTCCTCCAATCTCTGTTCATTCATTTCAAATTGATTGTCAATTCTTCAATCAGAGGACACAATCATCATCACCCTGTATTACTGTGTCAAATGGTTGAGAAATATTGTCATTAAACCCTTTCTGCATTCTTGTT